>NC_049561.1:5455435-6061595 GCF_013368755.1 Talaromyces rugulosus | reverse complement strand
GGAAACAAGCGTTACATAATCATGCTTTGTTTCTCATGAAAGACCTCCACTCGCCGATCCAACGAATTCACGACTCTTGAAGCATGGAATCATCATCATCACCACTGGCATTGCCATCGCCAATTCCTTTTCAGTCAACATAAGACTGACGTATCCTCCATCGCCTAACGATGCGGTAATTTTGTCATTGGCCGTATTCACAGTGTGCAACTCTGTAATTAGGCCGCTGGTGTCTTGTTTTAGACAAACTAGACCATCTAGATATCCTGTATCGCTATAATATAGACCGAAATTACTGAAAGAGGAAGGATCTCAGTTATGATGTGCATCTGCATGTTCCGCCAGCTGAAACTTACTTCCTAGATCAACATGATCCCCACTATCGACAGTCGTCTCTGCTGGCAGTGGACCTATACAGTAGCACCTTAATCACCCCATCCTTTGGCGCAATTCATTTTAACTATAAGTTCCCATCCCTGTCAGTCACGCCGCTGATGTCACCTATGAGATTGCTGTCTAGACCTGAGACAGTTATACTGAAGATCTAGATCTTCTGAGGCTGTCTCAATTCTCTGTCCTCATGGAGCGTGGGAAGCGTATTATATTGACTGATTCCAGCATCAGCGGACCGCCGCTGAACGCGACGGGGTAAAATAAGAGGCGAGCCAGGGGGCGAAATTTTCGGCTCTGGTTAGGCACTGGGTCTAAGCGGCCGGGAGATTGTCGTCGTGCTGTTTCTAGGGAGGAAAATGTCGTCGACGGGCGGTTCATACGCGATCCCCGATCGGGACGGGCCCCATCACACCAAACCTGATCAGGCTACGCTACACCTCATCGGGGCGACGCATTGGGGTCGCGTGAATCAGCGACGCTTCCACAAATGGTAATATTACTTAAGGTCTTCTATTCTTTAGAATAAAGTCTTAAGCTTATAAGTCTAATCTAAATAAGATATTACTTCTTAATAGGGTTATATCTTATGAATATAAGGAGTAGTTGCTTTCTTTATAATATATCTTTTATGATATATCAACTCAACCTGCAGGGGATCTGCAGGCCTTTGTAAGCCGGATCAGGCATTCCCGAGCCTGGCACTTTACAATAACTATGCTATCTACTCAACTAAGAGAGGTAATTATTAAAAGTGCCTAAAGTGAAGAAACAGATGATGAATCAAGTTATATATCAGAGTGATTAGGGAGTTATCTCGAGCTAGAGATTACAATTACGAATAGCCTGTCAATCAGTTCAACAACTCGTCACCAAGACGTGAATCAGGGTGGTATTCTGCTAACAGAAGGTGAGATGAGAATATTGTGTAAAGTAATCTAAGGATAAAGTAGAGTACTATTTTAATAATAGACTGCAAAGACTATTAAAGAGTAGTAGTAGTATGTTATTTATTTGAAAGAATAAAATATAATTAGTTAGATATATAATAATAAAGAAGTATCTTTATATAGTTTTTTGTATTAGAACTCTGCTTTGATATAATAAATATACATGAATACATCAGTATAAAGCGAATTCATCCCGAGTCGTACCAGCCTGTCGCTGAAAAACATTAACATCATTTCTCCATGATGCCTTGAAGGTATTTAGAGCTTGCGCAACTGCATCCATAACTGGACCAAGACACACGGCGGGAAAGATGATTATTTTAAAGCCTATGATCAATACCCAATTCCCTCATGGCTTTGGATTGAAACCGTGTTCCTGCATTGCCTCTTGGGCTGTGAGACGAAGCGCATCCAAAGTAAAGTCGATCAGCTGCCCTGGATTTTGAATTGACATGGGGGAGCCAGCAAACAGCTCAGCTTTCGTGAATTGTATCACTTGAGAGGTGCCGTTGGTTGGAATCGGGAAAATTTTCTGCGTGTAAATTTCAGTATTGCTACGGACGACAAAGAATGGATGGGTGAAATAAATTAGACTGACCTCGGTCTGGTCAAGGGTACCGTTGGGGCTGGCATTTGGCTTATGGACTTCCAACACACCACTCACTTCGCGTGTGTGATAATTCGGTCGCCACTTGATAACAATTACAGCCTGAACTTGTCCTCTGGTATCACCAAGCCAAATGTTTTTGTCCCTCACCAACTGCCTTTTGCTTTCACTCCACCCAGTTTCAACGACAATTGTCGGGACTGTCACGCTAAAGGGGATCAGAAGAGCATCAGGCTCCTTAGTCGAGGTTTGGTTCGCAGTATTGGTCAACCTTTTCCCTAGAGCATATAAGTTTTAGTAAACATAAAAAGAAGAATAGAGTTATTACTTACGATTTGCGCCAGACAGACGAAGACGCTTACTCTCTGGGCTAGTAAGGTGACCCGCTCCAACTGCGTCAAGGATTGATTGGTGCAACCAGTCAATATGTGCTTCGTGTGTTGGTGTAGGCATAACAACAACTCGAAATACCTTGAGCTCTGCGTCGTAGGTGAGTCTAGCCATACTTGCTTAGCTTGGATCCTAATCGTGAGTATCAGAGGTCTTTTACCGAGTAGCCTGGTTTTCTGCGAAGTTGTCTAGGTATTCGATTACTTTGTCGGCGACTTTAGAAGACACTTTATCAAGCTCAACGGTGACCTCGTCACTTGATGTGTCGAGTGTCTCTCTGATACTCTCGAGGGCTTTCTCTAAAGAGGTAGACTCGATGGTTTTTTTTGTATCTTTCCCCATGATGGTAGAAAGCTTTGCGGCGAAGAAAGAAAACAAGGAGAAGGAGGAGAGGAAAGCTAAGATTATAGGTTGTGCGGTGGAGTTGGGGCGTTGGTTGAGTGTTTGTAGTTTGAGGAAGGAACTACGTATTATATCTAGGACCCACTTCTGACATGACACGAATTTGTGTCAGGTGACAAAAATTTCAAGGCTCTGCTTGTCTCAGAACTAGATAAAAGTACTTTTTTTATTATAAATCTTTTATAAATTTTATAAAAAATAATTAAAAAGAATTAGATAAAAGTACTTTTTTACTATAAAATATAAATCTTTTATAAATTTTATAACAAATAATTAAAAAGAATTAGATAAAAGTACTTTTTTACTATAAATCTTTTATAAATTTTATAAAAAATAATTAAAAAGAATTAGATAAAAGCACTTTTTATTATAAACCTTTTATAATGCAGTGAGAAACGGCTGCATTGGTCCATTGGACCCTCGGAAGGGTGGTTTCTGTTACAGCGTGGAAGCAGGAAGGTAAACAAAAGCTAAGTCATGAATTTAACTAGGACGACAACTGACTAAGAGAACTAAACTACAGGGGGGAGCAGGCCTCTATTTATAATGGCCTGCGAGCACTAAAAGATCTGGGAATTTCTAGTAACAAAGAGTCGTTTGCCACTGCAGTTCTATACTGCCTAGCGGTAGTTGATAGATATATTTCGAAGTAGGGACAAAGAATGCGGCTCCGCCGGTGTGGCTTCGTGTGGCAACGGAGCCACCTCGGCCCGGCCCCCAAACCATATGGTTCCTAGACTCCTAGGCTCGGCCGCTCTATGCGACCCTAGAAACGCAGGGCCGCCCAAGCCTTGGAAACTGCTGCTCTGGAGGAACTCAAAATCTTCAACCGCGCGACGTATGCCAAAGCCAAATTGGATCTCGGGAAGATTGGTGTTGTGGAAGCTGTGAACGACTGCACCCAGGCATGCGCCAAGAGTCTAGTGCTATGTGGTTGCATATGCTACGGTAGTTAAAGAATAATGTTGTTCAATTTCTCTGCTCAATCTAGACTTATGAAGGTACATGCATTTGCCACGCCCTGATCAATCCAAGTAGAATTTCCGGTGGCTATATCGCCTGGTAACTCCTCGAAAATCTGAGAGCTAAAAACTTCTCCAAAAAACGTAGCAACTGTTTAGAATGTCATAGCTGCCTTCTTCTGTTTCTCTGTAGCTTCAGTACATCCTTTCATCCTGTCGACGACTTTCTGAGGAAACTGAAGGTATGCGAGATGGATCGATCTTCCAAGGTGCAGCCAGGATCCTCCATGGATTTTATTGTAGAGTAAGTGTAGCCCAATCCTCATGTAAAGCTCGTTTTCCAAGTCCTTTTCTGACCACTGTTTGCTAAATGGCAATTGCAATAGGGCAAGCTTGTGACGGGTGTCGTCGTCTGGTTGAGTTTCATTGACGAAATTGGCTGCCGCATCGTCTATATCGATGTCTGCTGTATCGGCAAGTCCTTCTCCCCAGCTGGCCTCTAACATCTCGTCCTCGCTATCAACGTCGTCGTGTTCCTCGTGGTTTTCGTCGTCATTTTCTTCGCCAAATTCCAGTTCGTCTTCGCTATCAGAGCGAGTAGTGTTTGTTATAGGAGAATGCGGAAGTATGGTACCGTGTTTGTCGAATTTCAAGGATCCGTATCTCTCTGGCACCTTTTGACTTCTTTCCCCCTTTGTTTCCCCCTTAAGCGTCTCCACTGCTTCCTCTACTCGTTTCTGGCTACGAGTAGTCATCTCTTCCAGCAGGTCTTGCCCAGCAGTACTTTGATGGCATTCGTCAACTTCGGGTTGCAATTTTTGCAACAGTTGAACTATCAGTCGCTTAATCGAAGAATCCTGCGCATTTGCTGCCAGTTGCAGCGCTGCTTTCTCGGCCTGCCGAGCTCCGCGGAATTGATCATGGCTATTTGGTGTCCATCTACGGACAACTGTTAACGGGAATTCCGAAGTGATCTGCTTAAAAGTCAGCTGACTATTCTGATGACATTGCCAAATCAGCACTTCTGCCCATCGAGAAGGGCATGCGTAAAAGTAACTCGTAACATCAAGGATGGGAAGAGAGGCTTACCCGCAGAGCTCGGCCGGCGAGTTGGCTTTCTTGACAACGGCTGCGAGGTATGCTGGAGATGAGAACACGATTGCAGGCTTTGTGCAGATTGAGACCGACTGCCCCTACATCATAAAGCATGATGAGGACCTTCAACGAGCTTTTAGCGTCATTGAACATATCGACCATCAGACTCTTAGCTTGATGGGAGAGATCAGCATGGAACACTCTGGCATCGATAAGACAGGCTCTAAGAACTGTCTCTAGTAAAAATGCATTTGCTGGTACAACTTCGCCAATGATCAACTTCTGATGATGACCGTATCGCTCTTTGTTAACTTTCTCAATGACTTTCACCTTGGTGAGTTCCTGGAATATGAGACGCAAAGCCGGCGAGCCATGAGTGAGGAACTTTAGAAGATCTTCAGCAGTCCGCGCAAGTTTTTCGCCCTTGCCACGCGTGATCTGATGGATCATCTCTGCATCCATGCCTTTAGCTCTCCATAACCGCAGAGTTGTGACATGGGTGTCTCCTCCGATGTTCTCCATGATCGCATTGAGACGAGCTAGTTTGGTTGCGAAGTTGGCTATGGCAAGTTTCCTCAGAGGGATTATCGCTGCTGCAAAGTCCTTTTTGTCCTTATTGTCCCTTTTGCTTTTCTTCACTGTGGCATTCGGAGCGGCGATTTTTATCTCCACTTTCTTGGACTCCGCGACGTACTCCCTGAGTCGATTCATGTCAGTGTAGTTTTTATGGTGTCAGAAGAGCGAACTTACTTGGCAGCTTCTCTGTGCCACATCTGATATTCGAGTTCCTCTCCGGGATCAAATTGGGCTTTCGCGGTATGGTAATGTATTTTCTTGAAAAGAGTCCCAAGCTTGATAGGTGCGCCGCTTTTTATATTCAACTGCGATCCTTGAGATCTTTGCACACAAACTAGATCAAGGAGAGGCTGGAATCGAGCAGCTACTCTCAGATGGAGTTTTTCGCGGTGCGCGAAGATCTTTGCCAGAGACTCCGTATTCATGAGTTCAAGACGAGCAGGGTCCCTCAAGTCAAGTTTAGAAAGTACTTTCATGGGGTCGTTACGGGACTTCTCGATGTCCTGAAGCACTTTTTTCAGTCGTGAGTCAGTTTCTGCACTGGCATATAAATCCTCTCGAGCAGCTGGCCAGAGAAGACCAACAAGACCAACGAGATCCTTTCACGCGACAATTAGCGAACTGGAGCATTATGGGCGAGAGAGGTGAATATATTCTGTCTCTCTCTTTGTGTGAAAGGGACTGTTGAATAACATACCTGAGCTGCGTTGAACATTGGAGTTGCCGTTGCAAGGATGGTCTTTGGATACTGTTGGACTCGTAGAACGCACCAAGTATCCGTGTCAGGATTTTTGACTTTTTGCGCTTCATCTGCAATCAGAAGAGAATAGCGCTTCGTATGTCCTGACTTCCAAATTGTTTCTGTCCTTGGCTTTTCTTCAAAGATTTCTTCGTTAGTCTCTGGATGAAATCGCGGCGGGTCGAACGATTTTCCTGGATAGTGCTTGACTTCCGTCTGCCCAGTCCTGTTCTTATGGGTCATGTATGAAGTAACGATGATCACTCGGCTGGCAATTCGTGCATGACAGTTGAATATATATTGGAGGTGTGGAGGAAAAGCATCGAGACTAGGAAATTCACGCATAGCAATTTGTGGGATCTGAATGATATCCAAACTTGATCTCAGAGTTTGGTCCTCGTAAGAAAGGAGAGGGCGAAGATAAGGCCAGTCATGGTATATCTCTTGAACCCACTGTCGAATCAGGGTTGGGGGTACAACAAGAAGCATCGGCCTGTAGCAGTTATCACCGTTATCGTCCGTTTCAGTGTAAAGAAGGGAGTGTAAAACCGCCGCAAGCAGACATTGCTTCGTTTTCCCAAATCCTGTCTCATCAGCCAGTATTACACCATGAACGCGAATATCTCGGAGCTGTCTAGCAGCATCACGGACGTCATTCGCTTGAGGATGGTATAGCTGCCCAGTACCAGAGAGTAATAGCTCCGCATTTATACTACCATAAAGCTTTAGAATTACCCCAACAGCTCCTGCGAGTTGGTAATTGTAGAACTCCGACTTAACAAAGTCTTTCAGAAGCTCGGACTTGTAGAGTCCGTTTGCTTGTTCCGTAGCCAGTAGGAGGCGCATACAAATGTCTAGTGGTGGTCCAGCACGACTCTGTGTGCCAGAAAATGCTCGTTGAAACGTGTAGTACTGGGCTTGCATCAATCTGTCATCCTATGAAGAGGGTGAGCTCTTTGGTCCAAATGAAAAGTACTTTGAAGTGAAGAGCGGCCATACCTTGTCGGGAAATGACTCTTCCTCGATGGACTCCTGACAAATATTTTTCTGTATTTCGGAGATAATCTGTTGATCCTCCTTAGCCAGATCCTTAGGGAGTTGGTCCTGTGTCAAACTCGCCGAATTCGCGTTGCGACTCAGCTTAGAAAGGACTTTTCGTTGGAAATTCATCTTGCCCTCCTCAGTCTCGACATCAAAACCGCTGTAATATGCGATGAAAGCTTCCCTGCTATCGAACGTCTTTGGCTCTGGTGGATGTCCGACCTCATTAGAGTTGCTCGCCGGAATGCTCTTGAAGTATTCAATCAGGTCTTTATTCACGTTCTGGGCATTGACAGTGACATCAGACTCCACCGTTGTGAAAAACGAGGTAAGAGCCGGCAACGGCTCGAAGCTTTCGAAAAGAGAAACACCGTTGTTTTTGATGGCGGCAAATAGGACTTTCACTGAGAATCTGCTGAAATCTTTATTATCAAAGGTAGAAAGAGTCTCGTCCCAGTCTCCAACAAGAATATTGTCACTTCTCGGCTCCTCATCAGACGTGATGATATAATCCAACCGGAGTCTCTCAATATCCATGCCAATTTCTTGACAACGGTAGATTCGCCGAAGACAGTCCTTGAACGAGAATATGCTTTTGAAGAGTCTAGGATCGTGATCGTTGGGTAGCAGGTACGAATTATTCGGAATAGCGAGTCCTTTCTCCTCAGCGGTCTCCAGCAGGCTCACCAGTTCCTCGTAGCCGTCAAACTTTTTTGTCCGCTCCCAGACCACAGTCACCGAGATCGGGTTCAAATTGTCACCAACCGCCACCTCTCCTTGGGGCTTAATCTCAGGGCGTACAATAGTATCTGTTGGTCTCATCCACCCCGGTATGTGAGATGCTGCAACGGACACGCGGACAGCAACACCTTCTTTGCTAAAACGCGAATTCCAGGATTTGGCTTGGATGGAATACCTCATATACGTCAGTAGAGCCCAACATCTATTGATAGACTCGAGTCTATGTTCGTTTTCGAGAGGACCCAATTCTGGTGGTGGGCATGTTTGAATGAAGCTAGCAATGGCGAGATCGGGGAACGCATCCTTGAATTTTTTTTGGTACTCGTGGTTCCTCAAAGAATTGTTTTGGGGTGCGAAGCGATAATCCTTTAAGTCTTTCTCGACCTGAAGAATAATCGCTGCCATGTGACGGGATCGAATAGTGGCGTCGTTGTCATCACTCAGCGGCCATTTGTGGTCTGGGTTTACATCGGTGAATGCCTTCTCATCCCCAAGAATCAATAGAAAAGGACTTTTTCGCGAAAGGCCGCGGCAAACGGCGTCGAATCGAGGATAGGCCTTCAGTAACGGCCAACTAACGGCCAACTCTCGAAGGTGAGCGACCTCCGTGTAGCCCACGTATGCGGCCGTTTTCTGCTCGTTGTTCTTAGTATCGAGGAAAGTCGACGGGTCAGATGGCCGTCCGGGACAGTCATTGACCGAGTCCTTGCCAGTGATGCCTTTCTTGAGCTGCAAGACCATGATTAGTATGTTTATTTGAAGCTGACTATCACCGCCAATTAATGGGCGTACGTACCTTCTTAGTCTCTGTCGGGCCCTGACATGCGTATCTTCGTTAGACTGACGTCTTTCAATTGACTGGCAGTAAAGCACTTACCTGATCAGTAGACAATCCTCTTTTATTCGTCATGATGCTAGAGAAAAGTTCTTTGGACTGGCGAAGAAAAGAAACAGCCAGCTCGTTGATCAGCAATGAGTGTGATAGAGTGAATGAAAAGAGAGGCTTCTCAGGACTCAGATGAGGTCGTGGATTGAGAGCTCGTCAGACAGTCAGCCAGAAAAATTCTCGTTTTTGATCTTGCTTTCTTGGTAATGTCGTTGTAAAGTGAAGCTCGTTGAATTTGGTTTGAAGACTTGAAGTGAGACCTCGTGAGATACTCAGATCCAGGAAGTCTTAAACTTCGTAAGACGTCAAGAAGGAAAATGAGAAGAGGATGGAAGAAGACATTCAAGGAGAATGATGAAGGAAGATGATGTAGGAAGATGATGGAGAAGATGGGAGGAGAAGATGGGAGGAGAAGATTCGAGAAGAAAGATAGAGGAAGATGATGAAATAGGAGGGAAAAGAAGAACTAGTGGGGCTGTTAGGTAGATGTTGTGAAGGCTGGCTGTGGGATTTCACAAACATAAACAAACAAACAGGTGACGGCGTCAGTATCAACCTCAGGCAGAACTTCCCTAGCCAGGTGACTTGCTGGTCGAGAATCTGTTTTCAAAGACTACTCTATCACTGTGTGTCTACCTAGGTAGGATAGCTCCAAGGTTGTTCGCTTCTCTAAAAAATGTCCTTTTTGGCAATTAAAGGAAATTATCGAAAAGTAATTTCATATGAAGATGCCTCCATCTATCCAAATGGGGCCTCTGTACATTCGTGTTACTTAGAATTGTCTGCTTGTATAGAAAAGTACTTTTATTCCTCATTCGCCGCTCAAGGACAGTGAAAAGGGAAAGGAACTTCTACAGATTAAGGCGCACCATGTGTCACCCACCTAATCATGCAGAGGTAGAGTACTAACAACATGTTCAAGCAAAGAAAACATGCAACACTAGGCAATTCCTATCATATAGCCAAGACCAGAGACTCGAGTGTGCTGACAGGCTAACTGTGAGATGTGAGCCTGATAGAGAGAATAGCAGCTAGTAACATCACTTTCACAACATCAGGCTGATAATGTAGTAATGGAGGAAGGGGTAGCAAGATATCTATGTGACTGATGAAGACAGAAGGAAAGATAGACATAATACCGCACCGACAAGTCAGTTGATCAAAACGATGGGGCTTGTGATACTGTGATTTTTGTGATCGAACAGCATCAGTTGCGAATAATCTTCACTGAAAACAGCGCGCATCAACTTCGGATCAGGGTGGTCTACGATATTGTTAGCAATCCGGCCACGTAAGAGAAGTAGGAGACAAGTTGAATACCATTGTCTGGTGGGGACGTTGCACAGTCAATGACAATATAATCCTTGATCATGTCCACCATGACCCATTGATAATATCGGCCTCCCTTCTTGAATCGAGCGAGATGTTCATCGACATTGCTGTGTTCGCGAAGGAGCTCTATTCCCCACCGCATTTCCGAGATCCAGAAGTCGACTCGTCCATTACCACCTCGAGACCATTCACTAGATATCGGCACGCCGCGACCTACGACAGTATTGAAAGCTCTGTATAGTTCATCCTGGTACTGTGCTTCTACAGGCCTGAGTTGTGCTGCAGTTGACAATTTCCCTTCCACGCAATGCCTAAGCCTCCTGGCAGAGAAGCAACGTAGTATCTGGATACACAAGCTTTGAATGGTGGGAAAATCGTCCTTTGGGAATGGTATTGGAGATGTGCCGATAAGGTACTCGACATATCTAAATGAATTAGCATGGAACCATGAAAGATAACTCCGAATAACATTACTTTTCGTGTAGGCGTGATGGTAGAACAGCGGCAATTTGAATTCGCGGTCCATCTTCACGTAATGCCCTGTGAATCCATCCATTTTCGTAGCAGGATCTGAGACCAGCATCTCCTTCATCTGTCTTGTCGAAAGGTACGTATCCATCCTCAAGTATTTTGCACAAGACGACCTTGGCCTGCGGGGTGAGGTTGGTTTGTGGAAAAGAGCGTGAGACAAGAGTTCCCTTGATGCTTTTGAATACTTTGGCATCATCTGCTAGAGCCTGGACCACATCTTGCTTTGTTATTGCGGAAATAACCTGAAATTTTGTCTCAGAACGGAACACCTAAAGTCCAAAGTTAGCGGGAAGTTGCTTAAAAGGACTTTCAATATGTAAATCACTATAAGCAATGACATACGTTGAAAATATACTGAACAACCGATCCGACAGCCCCAGGATGTCCATTGGTGAGGTCAAACAAGTAGTCGCGAGCGTCTTGTCCAATGGGGTACTGTAAAACAGGATCAGAACGACAGAGTTTTGTGACAACATCATCGAACTCGTGTCTGGTATAGAACAGGCCTATCGACACTGACCCTTCCGCAACTACAGGAGTCAATGAAACACATTGCCTCGGAGCAAAATCGATAGGCGTGCGATGATCGCTGGGATTATAAGGCAGGCCAGCCGAGGGACTACCGTACGAACTGAAGAGACACAGTTTGACTTTGTAGCCCACACCGCCCCTGATATCCTTGACAACATAGTTCCAGAATGTCGTATCTCTGTAAGTTCCCTGTGCTTCATCTAGGATGATGACAGTCTTATCGGTGAAAAAGTCCGCGACGGTGTATACACTTTGGTACTTTGATCCGAGAACCTTAGCGAACCTAGTCCAGTGTCCCAGACCATCAACGTCATCGAGGCATTGCTTCCAAGTTCCAAGCAAGAATACTCTCCAGCCGTTTCGACGAAAATGATCTCTTAACAAAAGTGAAAGGATCGACTTTCCACTTGATGGCGTGCCGCGAACATGGATAATTTTTTCATCCACCACCATTTTTGCAAGGACTGAAACTGTTTCATCCCGGGTGCATATCATGTCTTGCGGATCAAGAGTTGGAGATTTTCCACCTAGTATCATCGTCAGCCATGGGCAGGATATGATAATTAATTGGGAATATTACTTCCAGTGGAGACAGACTGAGATTGTTCTGGCAGTGGTTCGATGACGATAATGTCGAGCTGCGGGTCATTCGACGATGGAAATGTAGACGAGATCTGTTGACGTGGGTTTAACAGTATCAAATCATTCCGTGTAACTGCGTTTTTGATTGGATTGGCGGGGCTGTAGAGATCGAGGTCCCAGTGCGAAAACTCGCAGTTGAATATGTCCTTGCAAATCTTCTCTTTGAGGTTGGAAATAGAATCGACACCGACAGTGCATTTCACAGAGAATGGTCTCTGAAGTTTATTGGAGAATGCACACCACAATATACGCTCAGAGGGTTCAGACCCAGCCATTTTCGGAGAGGCACGATTTAGGCGGAAAATCCATGACAGAAGATTGCAAGCCATGGTTGCTGCAATGGAAAAGGACTTTTCAAAGAGAGTACTGACAAGCGAGGAAGGTCAGGTTCGATGGATGAGGAAGGAGGAAGGATGAAGAGACAGAGCGCTGAGCACCTTCTTCTTCAGTTGTAACCAGTTACATGACGTTAAAAGGCTGCTGCCTAAACTGAACCCGAAACACCGCCGAACTTTGGAAAGAAGCAGACAAGAAAACGAGAATAGGATGATGAAAGATGGCCGGGACGAGCTCATAAGTTGAAGGCGATGGATGCTCTGAGGTAGGGATTGTGCTGACCAAGGGCGTCATTGTTACAGGTCAGAGTCTAACAGGTGGTCCACTTTGATGTATAACCAATAGGAGAATCCTTGGCAGCCCAATCCTGCTTAGGCCCGATCGTGCCAAGCCTGGGCTCAGCCTTGGCAGTAGAGCCCGGATCGCCCCGGTTGCATATGCAATGACGTATGCACAGTGTCTCTCCCCCCTACGCTGTACATGTCAATCTTTGACAATCAATCAATCATGTACATGTTTCCAACATTATGTACGACTACAATCCATGGGCGGCCTCTCTGGACCGCGTAAACATGCCCTGCGGGCGCGGAGATAACTGGGCGACATCCGGGGAGGCCCCACATGAAAATCCAGATTATTCCATGAGTCTAGTCACTGGTCAGCCTTAGGCGTTGAATAGCTTCTGTCGCTAGCAACATAGAACCAACTGAGTATTCATTGCGAGTTTTACAGTTTTACGACTAGTTGACTGCTCAGCCTGGTTGCCGACGAATCAGTTGCTAGTTATTTATCAAGTCACGGGACTTGGCGTACCGATGGTCCGATTACGTCCATCGCTCCTTCCTCCGACCAGCGCGCCTTCCTGCCCTGTCATTGGCGTGGTCCCACCTAGCTGCCCTTGTTATTTTAACTTATTAAGCTGCATCCCTGCCCAGCTTCTTCCTGTTCTGTTCCTTATCACACCTCCCCTTCCCCCCCCGACTTTCCTTATCGTCACTTGTCTCTTGTATCCTCAGTCCTGGTCGTCTGCTCATTTCCACTACATCAACATCGATGAACGAATCCTCCGACGAGCCTCCTTTAGACCGTCCCGGCATATGGAATCGTATCAACGCCTTCGTCTCCCGTGCCACCGAGCGCCACGGTCCCTCTGGCCGTGAAAAATCCGTCCTTCCAGTGACAAACGCGCCATCAAAGCAGAATGGCGGCCTTGCAGACACACACGCCGCGCGCCAGCCTCCGGTTGAGCTGCACCAGTCCAAGGACACATCATACAGCAATGGCGACAGCTCTACGACCGACCCCGGACAGACAGTTTCGGTGGATACGCAGGATGGAGAGAAGAACTCCGCCCTAGAACGCAAACAGTCGTTGGCCTCAAGATTCATCACCTCTACCAAGTTGATCTTGTTTTCTAGCTGGGTCAACGTACTCCTCGTCTTCGTGCCTATTGGTATCGCCCTGGGCGCCATGGAAAAAAGCATGGGCGACAGAAGCCCGGTCTCGCCCACCGTGATCTTTGCTCTCAACGCCATCGCTATTATCCCCCTGGCCTGGATGCTTGGCTATGCCACAGAATGTGTTGCCTCCAACATGGGTGACACCATCGGCGCTTTGCTGAACGTGACCTTTGGCAACGCTGTTGAACTAATCATCTTCATCATCGCGCTGGTTGCAGATGAAATTTCCATCGTACAGGCGTCTCTTCTCGGCTCTATTCTGGCAAACCTGCTCCTGATTTTAGGAATGTGTTTTCTGTTTGGCGGACTTCGCTTCCGTGAGCAAGTATGTTATTGTTTTATCCAGATATATTGTTTAGGCTGCAGTACTGACTATGCTACAGCTTTACAACTCCGCCGTTACCCAGATGAGCGCCTGTCTCCTGAGTTTGAGTGTCATTAGTCTACTCTTACCGGTTAGTCTTCTTTTCGCCACCCTATATATTCATTTCTAACCAGATATAGACTGCTTTTCACGCCTCGTTCAGCACCATCGCAAGTGCGGACGCTGCCGTTGTCAAAGTCAGTCGGGGCACCAGTGTTGTAAGTGACTCATTCGGCCGGCTTCACTCGCCACCTGCTCATAACCTCCGCAGATCCTACTTTTGGTGTACATTTTGTATCTATTATTCCAGCTCAAGTCTCACTCGTACATTTACGAGAGCACGCCACAGTATAAAATTGACGAGGAATCCCACCCCGGTGTCCTCGCCGATATCCTGAACTCATCATCTAGCTCGGAATCCTCAGACGACAACGATACCGATGCCAGCTCGGGGTCTAATACCACCGTCAAGAGGATCAGAAACGCACTACGAAAGAAACGTCGTCGCAAGTCCAGTTCAGCCTCGAAAGAGTCTACCTCGGTTCGGTCTCCATCCTTTGTCCGAACCGGTTCCTCTGGTTCTCAGGCCCTCGAGGACGGTTCGACAAATATTTCCGCAATCATTCCGATTTCTGCACGCGATGAGCCCGAAGCTGAGCGGTCGATTGTTGCAGGCTCCTCCGCCGTAGTCTCGAGTCGTGACTTTGAAAGTGACAGACTGCCCTCGGCCGTGAAGAAGTCGAAACGCAAGTCTTCCCGGCGATGGAAACACGCCAAACACTTGAAATTCAAGGGATACCGCGATGAAAGCAGCGACGAGGACGTTCCGCCGCCACAGATCGCCGTTGATCCCGCTCCTCAACTTGAGGCGCCATCGGCGGCTGAATCCCAGCGACGCCCGTTCAACCTGCGTAACTTGCCATACAAACCGGCGATCTCTCGTGTTTTAAGCACCAACGTCTTCACCCCGGCTCAGACCCTGCAAGTACCTAACACGACTACAGCATCCGGAAGCCAGCGTCCAGATCTTCGCCGTACGAGCTCATTGCCAGATCGTCTCGATGGCCAGGCTATTGATAAAAAGCCCATCACTGCAGTTATACCCTCTGCTCAACCTTTGCCTCATTTGGTTTCCAAGAAGAGTGTGGAGCACAAGGAAGACAGCGACGAAAAGCCAAAACTTTCTCGTAGCGCGGCTTTGATTCTGCTATTGGTGACGACTGGCCTGGTTGCTGCATGTGCCGAGTTCCTGGTTGATTCGATTGATTATCTTGTTAGTACTACTGGGGTCAGTCAAGCATTTATCGGTCTGATTATTTTGCCTATTGTCGGGAATGCCGCCGAGCACGTCACTGCCGTCACCGTCGCAAGCAAGAACAAAATGGATCTTGCCATCGGAGTTGCTCTTGGAAGCAGCATCCAGATTGCGCTCTTTGTCACGCCGGTGATCGTCCTCCTTGGATGGATTTTGGACAGGGAAATGTCGCTCTACTTTAGTTTATTCGAAACCGTGTCCTTGTTTGTTTCGGCCTTTATTGTCAACTATCTCATGCTGGACGGCCGCAGCAACTACTTGGAGGGAGCCTTGCTCATTGCGGCGTATGTGATTATCGCAGTGGCGGCGTTCTTCTATCCCTCTTGTGACGATACCAGCACCGCCAATGGCGGACCTCTCGATGGTTCTTGTCGTTAAGTGTCAGGATTTCGGAAGAGTTGGGCTCTGAACGAAGAGAAGCTACACAGAGACAATTGCACGGCCACGGGAGATTTTATTAAATGATTGTAGCGGGAGGAGATTGCGGGGACGATTTGTTTCAAATTTGGTTGGAGTAGCACATAGTTAACAGATTGAACTAACTCATTTTAATGGAATTGATAATTTGGAATAATTGTGGCGCAGCATTATTAAAACCGTGTATTCAATAAATAATATTGTGACCGCACTCGCGATAGTGACGGGTTGACCTGCACAGCCACACGTCATGCGGTCATATTTCGGGCCATCGATCACAGATGTCGCCAAGAGGTCGGCCATTATTATGACTCCATTGTAACTGCGGATGGGAGCTCTACCTTTATATTATTCTTCCCCTCACTACTACCATTCACCACTTTCCTCTACAACCAGCACATTAGACAAACCTCAAGACCTCCAATCTCAAGATGTATAAACCTCCCCCCGGACCTCCTCCCGGCTGGACAGAAAATAACAACCAGTACCAGCCCCCGCCAGGTCCCCCGCCAGGCTGGACTGGTACAGCAAACACTCAGCAGCAATATCAACCTCCTCCAGGCCCGCCTCCAGGTTGGTCAGAAAGCAATAACAGCAACCAGCAGCCTCCACCAAAATACACCCCTCCTCCAGGCCCCCCTCCAGGTCCTCCTCCCGGATGGACAGACACCAAGTTTGACCCAGCAGCAGAGCCTCCCCCATACCATAACTGGGAAGAGGCTGTCCCCGATACATCGACGCTGCCACCGCCACCGAGTTTTTCGCAGTTTGCGTCGCAGACGGGGAATGCGTCGGAAGATGATGCAGGTGTGTTTTTTTTTTGTTTCTGCTTGAAAGATGGAGCTTTCTAACTAGAGATGTCGGTTCACAGAACGTGCACTTGTCTTTGTTCAATCGAAACCATTATGGAGACCGGTTCCGGTGAGTTTATGGTCTTCGTACCGTGCATCTACGAGTCTATGCAGGAAAAGACTACGTAGTTACTAACTTGTATAGCCCCCCGAAGCTGTCTACCGTAGTACTTTACAGGGTGACATCCGCCCTGTACGGCCAGCCGAATTCAAAGGCGACCTAAAAGTCTATGGAAATGGGAAGTGGAGAGGCAAAAGTGCCAAAAACTGTACCGACTGTGTCATCATATCCATGGTCCCACTATACTACGCCATGCGAGATTCGCCACTGCATACGGAACGCTCCAAAACGATATACTTTGAAGTCAAGATCCGTAGTCTTCATCAACGGTTTTCTCGCGGAGATGAGTCTGGGCTGTCGATAGGGTTTCTGGCCCAGCCATACCCAACCTGGCGTTCTCCCGGTTGGGAAAGGGCTAGTGTGGGTGTCTTTTCTGATGATGGCGGTCGCTTTGTAAATGATCCAGCTGGGGGCAAACCATTTACGGAGCCTTTTAATGTTGGGGATACGCTGGGATTGGGCATGACGTTCCACTTGCCTGATGGGAATACCCAGTATCAAGCGGCAGCAGCACCCACGCCAAAGGCGAAGGTATTCTTCACTCGAAACGGGCGCGAGTCTGGTGGTTGGGATCTAGATGAGGAGATGGATGCCGAGGCTGGTGGCATCCAGGGGCTTGAAGGCGACTTTGATCTGTATGGAGCTATTGGCGTATTCGGGGGCGTGGAGTTTGAAGCCTGCTTTGATCGCAGTGGGTGGATGTGGAAGGGCTAGAAATCTTGCGCGGTAGTGAGTAATAGTACTTGCTTGCACACTGTAGTCAAGCTCGAGCTTCTTTGATTACTTAAAGAAAGTTTATTATTGCTCGAGTTAAAAGGCACCGCTGGTATACCTAGTCATGAGAGAGTAGTAATAAATTTATAGTGCCGCCCCACATGACCGCACGCCTTATCAGTGCGTTTTCCCTCGGCAACTCTGCCTGAGCAGACATGGAATAACTACAACTTACACAACCCAGCAATGCCTCGCTCGAGGAAATACTCAAATGCCTCGTCAGAGTCCTCTCTGCCAGAGCGCAACCAAGTGAGTCTCACGCTGCAAGGCCGCTTTTCGTTCTTTTCGCAATTTTTTCTTTCTTGCTAACCACCCGGCATCAGGAGCTTGAGAGCATGTATGACTACCTGGCAAAGGTCATTTTGGTAGGCCCGAGTGGCACAGGGAAGTACGTATTCGACACGAAAATGGTTGCTTCCTTATTTTCTGATATGCTAATAGTGCTCTAGGTCATGTCTCCTCCATCGGTTTGTCAAGGACGAATGTACATACCCACAAAAGCTATAATCACATGCGACTACACCTTGATGACTGACTAACTGGTATTTCCAGGGCGGGTCCTTTCATCCCAAACGATCGGAGTCGAATTTTCCTCAAAGATAGTCAAGGTCGGCACAGGCCCACGTCGGAAACGAATCAAGCTACAATTGTGGGACACTGCTGGCACCGAGCGCTTCCGGTCTGTGTCAAGGTCGTACTATCGCGGTGCAGCGGGGGCTATCCTTGTGTACGACATCTCCTCGTACAGATCCTTCACCGCGCTGCCGACGTTTCTCATGGATGCGCGCGCCCTGGCGTCGCCGAACCTTACTGTCTTGCTGGCTGGCAACAAGACCGATCTTCTCGACGAGTTTGCGGCCGACGATGACGATGAAGATAGTGATGATACCGAAAAGGCCCCCTCGACGTCTCCCTCGATGACTTCTGCTAGTATATGTAGTAAACAATCGTCGTCTTTTGCCTTTGAATCCAGCGGCGGCTCGATGCGCTCTATCGCGGGGCCTAGCGCTGGCACACGTCTGACGGCAACGACCTCAGCCCACGGCCGCGAAGTTAGCGATTTGGAAGCGTTGGAATGGGCAAGAAAGTCGAATATACCTGTGGCGGTGGACGTCTCGGCGCTTTCCGGGCGCAATGTCGACGAGCTGTTTAATCGACTGGCCCGGATGATCCTCACAAAGATCGAGCTGGGCGAGATCGACCCTGATGATCCGCAAAGTGGCATTCAATATGGTGATGCCGGGGTATGGCCCTCCTCCTTGGGCGACGGTGGTAGCATCCGCAGCGGCCTTACTGTCGACGACAACAGCAACCAGTTACACAAGGGGCGGAGCACAAGGAAACAAGGTGGTGGTGGTGGTGGTGGTTCCTGGACGAGCAGCGCCAGAGAATGGGAGTCGGTATTCCGAATACGCGGAGGTCAGAGGGGCAACAGGGGCTGTTGCTAATGTGAGTCTTACTACTACTGTTTTTGTCAATCGTTTGATACCCTTGGATACTCCTTTTTTTTGTTCATATCTATCTCATTGCATATACCCCCACGGCATTTTCTATGTTTGCAAATATTTCAGCGATTATTACTTCTTTGGATTTTCACTTGTCATATCTCATTTATCTAGTTTCAAATACCAGCAATCAGGGTCTTGATCCCCTTGCCCATCTTGACATCCTTGATCGCATTCTCAGCATCTTCGAACTTCACCTCGCCGGTAATCAACGCTTTCACGTCGATTCTACCCGTAGAGACCAGCTCGATGCCGAGCTTGTAGTCTCCGCTGCCATATCTGAAACTTCCCTTGACATTCAACTCCTTGGTGCAAGCCGCCATGATTGGGAAGGTGATTTCCGACCTGCCCATGCCTCCCTGAACATATGTACCGCCAGTCTTGAGGACGTGAATACCCGTGTGCACTGATGGCTCTGCGCCGGAAGCGTCAATGACCACATCGGCGCCGGGTCCGAGATCGTTCTCCTCCTTCATGCGAATGGCGTTTTCCTCTGAAGACACTTTGTCCGGCATGAACGTGGACGTGGCAGTGTATTTCTTTGCAAAGTCCAATCGGGTTTGCTGGATATCCACAGCAATGATTTTGCTCGCGCCAAACGCCTTTGCGACAGCACAGCACAAAAGGCCCACGGGGCCCGAGCCAAAAACAACAACAGACGAACCCGGTGTGACTCCCCCCTGTTTCACAATATGCACGGCAACCCCCAGGGGCTCCATCAGAGCTCCTTCTTGAAGTGACATTGTCTCCGGCAGCTTGTAGCAGAAATCTTCTGGCAATCGGTAGTACTTGGCCAGGGTGCCATCGTAAGGCGGCGTAGCAGCGAATGCCATGTCGATACACAGATTGTATTTGCCGGACTTGCACGGCTCGCAGCGTCGACAGGGGATACCGGGCTCGAGAGCCACGCGATCTCCGACTTTCAGCGTCTTGACGGAGGCGCCGACTTGGCTGATTATGCCAGAGGATTCATGGCCGAGGACCATGGGCTCACGTACGACGAATTGGCCGATTGAGCCATGTTCCCAGTAATGGACCTGTGTATCTGGCTGTTAGGGGCGCATACAAAGGAAAAAAAAAAATGGTTGGATGACTTACATCACTGCCGCACACTCCGGTATACTTGACGTTCACGAGGACGTCATGACGGTCTATGATCTCAGGAACCGGGCGGTCCTCAAACTTGACTTGTTTGATTCCCTCGAGAATGAACGAGAGGTTCTAGCCGCTAGTTAGTTTTCGCGCGCTCTGTTTGAATCAATCGATCTGCTTGCTTTCGACTTGCCTTAGCTCCTGACGTAGACATGGCGTGTGATGTGATAGAAAGACCCGGCCAAAAGAGAGACAAATTTCAGGGAGACGGACAAGTACCGGAAGGTTTATATGGGTAGTGCAAGCCAACTCGCACGAGAAAAAAAGTAAAATTTGCAGGTCATCTGTTCTCCCCCTCCCCTCATATGGCGGGGAGCTTCTCCGCCAAAGCTTGGGCGCAGAGAGGTTGATTCCGCCGGACGTTTTACCCGCGACTCTGGTTAATTAGCCGTGGGACTTTAACCGGGCGGACGGATTGCCGCTTTTGGCGAGACCGATCTGTATTAACATCACGATCAAGTGACATTATTAATGGTAGTTGGGAGTTGACATGAAAGCTTATTTCAACGGCAGTTAGCAACCGCTAGTAAATAATATTCAGGAATTATTATTATTTCCAGCTAGTTGTAGTAAGTTGAGGAACGCGCAGTCCAGGCTAGACCGCTCTGGGACAGGCCCGCCAAGACCTCAAGTTCGGGCACTTCTCCGCGAACGGCGAAAGCTTCAAGCTGCACCTCTCTCCGCTAGTTTGACTTTCAACTTCGCCTTACGCTCGCCTGCTCCTTGCCAATTTAGTCGATGCCAGTGACACGGCCTGACTGCAGTCGTCGCTGTTGATTCGATTCCTAGAGTCGACTCTGACGCCATGAGATACTCGACGCTCCCCATCAAAGCCGGCGGCCAGCGTCTCGGTCGCCTGCCCTCGTCGCAACATGCCCGGAATGCGTTTTTCCTCAATCGCCAATTCAGCTGCTCCAGACAAGTCCGAGAAGAACCAAAGGGGAATTTCCAGGGACAGCTCTACGAGAGCACCAAGCAGCGGCTGAAGCGCGAACGCGCAGAGCAGGAGAGATATTCCCAGTATCAGACGCAATCCCCGGGTGCTCGCTATGCCGCGCTACTCTTTGGTATGACTTTTGCTATGTTCCGATTGGTTTGTTTTATGATCGACACTGATAGGGTAGAATAATAGTCGTGACATTTTTCACTGCCGGCGGATATTATCTCGGATCGTTCAATCCTGCTCCCCCTCCAACCTCCTCCACCGTCAGCCTCTCGGATATACACACTATCAGACACAACACGACCACTGCAAATCTGCAAGCTGCCTGGGCCGACTTTGCCGGAATCGTCGGCCAGGACAATGTCTCGACTAATGAAAACGATCTTACTTCGCATTCCGGTTCCGAGTTCTCGTCCTATTCCGAAAAGGATGCCGAGAAGCCATTCATCGTCGTGTATCCTGCTACGACGGACGAAGTCTCCCGGCTTATGAAGGTCTGCCACGAAAGGCTGATACCCGTGACGCCTTACTCCGGCGGCACCAGCTTGGAGGGCCACTATGCGCCTACAAGGGGGGGTGTGTGCATTGACTTTGGGCGTATGAATCGCATTCTCGAGCTTCACAAGGAGGATCTCGACGTCGTCGTGCAGCCTGCTGTTGGCTGGCAAGATCTAAATGAGGAGATCTCCAAAGACGGGCTCCTCTTCCCTCCGGACCCGGGTCCGGGAGCAATGATTGGCGGCATGATAGGAACGGGCTGTTCGGGCACCAATGCTTACAGATACGGAACTATGAAGGAATGGGTAGTGTCTCTTACGGTAGTCCTTGCAGATGGAACCATTATCAAAACGAGACAACGGCCCAAGAAGTCGAGTGCTGGGTATGACTTGACAAGGATGTTCATCGGCAGTGAAGGCACTCTGGGACTCGTGACAGAAGCAACCTTGAAGCTGGCGGTGAAGCCAAAGAGCGAAAATGTAGCCGTGGCCAGTTTCCCTTCTGTCCACCATGCAGCCGATTGTGCGAGGAGAGTCGTGGAGGAAGGCATTCCGGTTGCCGGCCTTGAAATCCTGGACGACGTGCAAATGAAATGCATCAACGCAAGCAAAACGACGCAGCGCGAGTGGGCAGAGGCACCCACACTATTCTTTAAATTCGGTGGGACCCCATCAGGAGTCAAGGAGCAAATCGGCATGGTGCAAAAACTCTCCAGGGCCGCAGGAGGCAAGACCTTTGAGTTTGCTCGCGACAACGACGAGATGAAGGAGCTCTGGAGTGCCCGCAAGGAAGCTCTCTGGAGCGTGATGGCTATGAAACGAGATCCCAGCGACCACGTGTGGACTACAGACGTTGCTGTGCCGATTAGCAAGCTTCCAGATATTGTGGAAGCGACGAAAGCGGATCTTACCAAAAGCGGATTGCTCGCTGGCATCTGTGGCCACGTTGGAGACGGCAACTTTCACGGTATGTTATGTCAACTGACACGAAAGAGAGAACCTAGCTGATTATACCTCCCTCAAGCCATCATCTTGTTCAACGACAAAGAAAAACCACTGGTAGAAGAAGTCGTGCACCGCATGGTCAAGAATGCCGTTGAAATGGAAGGCACTGTCACCGGCGAGCACGGCATCGGACTCGTGAAGCGAGATTATCTACCGCACGAGGTGGGTGAGACGACAGTCGATGCTATGCGACGAGTAAGTGCCACCAACTTTCTTCAAAGGGAATCTAAGCGGCTTGCTAACAATCTATCAAGTTGAAAACTGCTTTTGATCCGCTGTGTCTGCTCAACTGCGATAAAATCATTCGGGTTCAGTCACCGTCTGCGGGCGAAGTCAAGAACTGGTAGTCCGATTAATTGCAATACGTTGTACATAGAGAATACATGTATAATTTTTTGTCATCACTTTGTATGAATCGTTTTGTGAGCAGACTGAATATATAGGAATTTCTATTTTGAACGTCTAGCATTTCAATTTAATAGATTATTCCGTCGCCATTTTCCCCACTGCTGCTCTCGCCGAGAGTCATTGGAAATACGGTACGCGTGACGGCTATATGTACAAAACGGCTTTCACATGTTATATAGGTGTATATTACAATGGTCACATCAGTCCACGTCGTTGGGAGGTCCTGCTCCAGGCATGTGGCCTCCCTTCATTTGACTGCAAAATGCGACGAGGAGACCCTCCTCTTTGCTTTGTAATAGCGAGTTCTCGACCAAGTCATAAAGCGCACCCAATTGTTCGCGTTGCCCACAGGAGATTGTGAGCGTATTCTTGTCGGTTCGGCTCCCTCGGTCTGTGGTCGCCCTCGTGTTTTGATGATTTCATTGTCGGTTTCTTCGTCGTCGTCGTCATTATCAGGGAAGGAAACAGTCAGATTTGCCGCAACAGAGGCACGTCGACTGTTCTTTTCAACTTGTAAAGGAGATTCGTCATTGACAGTTTGTTTCGGGCTCAGATTCGGTGATTCCAGGCTGTTATTATTCCGGTGAAACTCACGCTCGGGTGCCTTTTTGCGAAGGACCTCGGCTTTCTTTCCCTTGTTAGCTTCTTTTTCCTCGAATGCGATACGAGCAGCGTGGATAGCGGCGGCGCGTGCTGTTGAATCGGATTGAGGTTGCCGTCTGGAGAGCCGCTTCCAAGATCCCCCGTGGAGATTTGATGCTGCATCTGTGTTGGCCCTTTGGATCATCATCGCCGTGTTAGAGTTGTAGGAAAGATCTACTGAAAATGTTCTCGTCGTTTTCAATTCACGGAAGGACGGGGAATCTTCATCCAGGACCGGGGTTTGCGCAATGTCAAAGCCAGATAGACTTCCATTGGTGGGTGGGAAATAGCCCTCGTCAATAGAACAGCGCTGAGATTCGCTGAGAGACGGGGTAAGCGACGTTGGCAGCTGCCGTCGCGGATGGACATAGGTTTGTCCGATTCTGTTTGTTGTATTTGAGGCGATTTCGGTGATCGACCGGGGATAGCTCGAAACGCTGTTACGGGGCTGGGACAATCGACTGTCCCTTTCGAGGTTTGTGTAGATCCCAAGGCCTTCCAGCTCTACCGAAGATCGCGACAGGTCGATCGATGTCGACGACCGCTCATCGCGAAGAGGCCGGCTTCTGATGTGGTGCGGTTTGATGCTGACCCGCGTGCTTTGGGTTCGCAGCTTCGGCAGCACGAGATGGCCATCCGGAGTCGCCGGCTCCGAGATAGGTGTGTCAAAGGCATTCTGAGAGCTATAGCTCGACGAGTGCCGGAGAATGTCGGGCGATGACTTTCCAGAGTGCGAATCGCGCCATGACCCGGGAGCTATGCTGCTGTTGTTGTAGGTCGTCGTGGTGGTGGTGATAGGGAACATCGCTAGGAGAAGCAATGCGGATGTCGATCAGTAACAAAAAATGGAACGGTGCGCCACGACGCCCATGTTCATGTCTGGTGAGAAGTCAAAGTAATGGGGTATATGGAGGTATATATACCGAGACAGCCGGCTGGGACGAGAGGAGAATAACTATGGGGTAGTCGCGGCAACAGGAGCAGCAGGAGATCATCCCAGCGCGCACTAGTTGCCGAACGCGACGCTCGACGCCAAGCCTATTCCGTCAACGACTTTGATACCGAAGTAACGGTCTGGCGTAATCGACTTCGATGTTGCTTCTGCCTGAGGGTCTGCGGGGGGAGGTTGTGCTATTATTAACTTGTTAACTTGTTATGCGTGCCTGAGAATGCCTTTCGATTCGCCACTGGCATCACAGCTCGCTCATGACGACGAACGCCCGGATTCAACCATGTCCCCGTGACATGCCCGGCACGTGACCGAGTTGCCGCTTTGGTAACTGCGCTTTTGGTCCCAACCGCGCTGAGGATTTTCTCCGCGCTCTATCAGCGACCTGGACGAACGCCCTGTCCCATCTCATCACCACGTTCGCCGGCCTGCCCAGCCGAGAATTGTGCCGGGACTGCTCTCGAGTTGCCCGGCTGCTTTATGGTCTCCCTTTTTTTTCGGGTTGTGCTGTGTTGCGCGTGCCGAGTGCTGAGCCAAGATGGTTTACGACTGGGAAGGGAAGCGCGACATGTGCTATCAGATGTATATTGTTGACAAAAAGGCTCTGGAGGAGATCATGGAATTCATGAAGGACACATACCAGTTTGCGCCTAGGTAAGTGGCGTCAAATGCAGCTGCAATTCTGAAATTGACATGTCTTTCTTTTCTTCTTCTTTCTATTTCCTATTGAACATGAGACTCATACATCTATGGCAGTAAACGCGCTTTCCAGACACAGTTTAAACGATGGGGATTCCCCTCAAAGCAGAATCCTGCCCACAAAAACGCCATGCTTGTGGCCCGCGTCAAGGAGCTCTGGGAACAAAACGTCAACCAACGCGAAATGCTGCGACTCCTAAACGACGAAGGGTTCAACATCAAAGAACGAGAGCTCATGCGGGTGCGCGCGAAAAACCGCTGGCTCCTCCGAGTCCCTAATGGCATGAAATCGCAGGCACCCACGACTACAACAACAGGCACTACCGCTACAGCTACA
This sequence comes from Talaromyces rugulosus, assembly GCF_013368755.1. NCBI lineage: Eukaryota > Fungi > Ascomycota > Eurotiomycetes > Eurotiales > Trichocomaceae > Talaromyces > Talaromyces rugulosus. Next base: position 6,036,005 of record NC_049561.1, on the reverse strand, counting down.
ACAGGGCAGCCTGAAATTGAAACATCGGTCGAAGAAGGCGTGCTCACACTACAGCAGGAGATGTACGACGGCCATGGCCTTTCCAACGACACCGCACTGCTAACAAGCGAGCCGCCCATCCAATCCTCCCTGTCCCCGAGCATGTCGCCCGAAGTGCTCGCCAAACGAAAAGAGCGATTGGATAAACTACAAGCCGAAAGCGCCGAACGATGGGCCAGCCGAAAACGACGGCGACGGACGCGCGGTTGGGCCGGTTTACCGGCTGATCCTCCTGGACCACCTCGGTTCCCATCAGAAACCACACTTGATGAAAGTAAACAGTACCTCAGTTTGGACGCAGCGCTGTACCGCCAGATGCGCGACGATTTCCAAAAGATCTGCGAAGACGCCGGGTTTATCAAAAAGACGATTGCCGGGCCTGAACGATGGCAGGAAGCCAAGAATAGGTTGATTCGCGAATCGCCGCATCTCCGAAGCGTCTTTTACACGGATCCCTCGATGCCAGATACCGGCGAGTTGGAAGCTAAAAAGCTCGCTTTAGATGTCGTTTGCACAGACGTTACCAAAAGAATGAGAACACTGGAGAGCCGAATGACCATTGCCGAGGCAAAGAACGCTCTAGGCGTCAACCCCGAGGAGAGTCGCCAAATTCGGACGGCCTTCTACAACAACCTAAAAGCTGATCACTTCACCAGCAAACTCGAGGCGGGTGATGACCATTGGAAGGAATTGAAAGAACAGTGGATTCAAGGATCAGAGCTTCTCCAGCGGATCCTGACACCTGGACCAGTGGATCCCCACCATTCCACAAAAGTGAAAGCTATAGAAGTTCTCTGTCGCGATGTTATGAAGCGACTACGCGACGACCAAACAAAACGAGATCCCCTGCGAAAGCGGATAAAACAAAAATCCACTACTTTACAGACTAACACAGGCAATTCTATTTCTAATACGTCATATAACCATGGAATCAGTACTTTGGCATCAGAAGCGCTTGCCAGCGCATCAATGACACCCAATGAACTTGGCGAAATGCAAATAGACCCTTCACTCCTCCAGGCTGCAAACGATACGTCGATGGCAGGAAACTTCCAACAGAGCACCGAACCGACCTTTAGCTATGTCGAGTCCCTTCTTACACGCCCTCCAATCCCAGTGTATTTTCGCATCAGTCCCCATAGCCAAGTCCACGGCGCATCAAGGATGTGGGTTGAGAAACTAGTTTCGAGTTCGGTGATGGAAATGCGAAATCTCGTGCAACTGAAACACCCCGAATCTGCTGTTACCAGAATCGAGGGGATTGAAAAGGACGCCAGAGGAGACGAGATATCTTTTGTGATCGAGGAAGATGACGAGTTGGACGCTTATTTGACGCATATGCACGGGAAAAAGGCCTCATTTGTAATTCGTTTGAGTCCAAAAGGATAACGACAAGCTTAGATATATCATGACTAGACCACAAAATATTATAATTTGTTGAACATTTCTTTTTCTCTCTTCCTTTTTATGCGATTCGTAACAAGTTCGTAAATCATGGGCTCACGCCTGAGACTTGGCCTTTTCTCGCTCGGAGGGATTGTATCTGTTTTTGTAAGTTTGGGTTCCTGTAGATATAATGCCGTCGTATATACCGTAGCAATTTCTCAATCAGATCAACGTGTGTCATGACCATCCTTCGGCAGCAGTAGCGTTTGCAACCGAGTTGGTCCATCGCATCACTACAGCAGTCAGTATTCATGAACTCGGCGCTTCTCGTTCGAAAGTGGTAGAAATACCCATCTGGAACGCCATCATCGAGGAGCTGGAGGTATCGCTCCCACAAGTCGCCGACGACCTTGGAAAGTTGTAAGAATGGCTTCTTCTTCAAAGAATAGTTTGCGTGCGCGTCCATACCTTGCCACAAGAGAAACAGCGGACAGGAATAATCATTTTCACTATAGTCCCCGATTCGAAATAACAGCCGAAGAACGAGTGCGGCTCGAGTCTATATCCAGAAAATTTGTGGTAACCAGAATCAAATGAAGAAGGGAAGCTCAAATCTTCCGCATTCTCTTTCTTTCAGTACTTCTCCAACGCGCTAATCCATATAAGGCTAGCCTGTAGACACAAACGGCAGGCGGTCAACGGACGCTCGTGGGCCAGCCCACTTTTTTTTTTCTATCAAGAAAATTAGATCAGATCACGCTGGGACGTTGTCACAACCCTCGCTTCTCCCAATTGGCACATTCCATTTGGCGCAAGAGGATCTACGGTAGAACCTCTCCAAAAGCGTGATGTCTCCTTCAAGCGAGTTGGTTCATTCCGCCAAGCGACAACGGCCTGTTGACGCCGTGCAAGATTTGTCGCGGGTCGACGCCGACAACAGGCCAAAAAGACTCAAAACCCGGCAAGACGGGCAACCGAAAAAGGGCAAGAAAATTGGGAATTCTTCTACAGGCCAAATCGCGGTCCAAAAGACTCCCAAGTGGTCGCTCGATGTGGTCTCACGAGGACAGGTCTATAACACCGAGCCAGTGTTTTCAGTGGATGAGAAGTATGCCCCAATTGCAAGGTTGATGCCCTGTGGTTACAAAAGCTGACTTGATGGCTTAGGTACATCTTCTTGAGCTTGGGCAATGCGGTCCAGGTGTTTTCCATCCAAGCGCGCCGACCGATACGCATCCTGCAAATAGAGAAGGGTGGCCAGGTGACGGGAATAAAGACTTCCCCTCTTGATCCTCAACACATTTACGTATCCACCTCCTCTGGAAACCTTGTACGGGTTAACTGGGAATCAAACAATGAGGCCGGAAAATGGACACGTCTTGGGGAGGCAATTTGCTCCGAGATTATCCACGTTAATGTACAAGACAAGGAGCACATTGCGTACTTTTCAGTGACAAAAAAGGGGGCTGAGCAGTGGGTGATAAAGGTGAATACATTTTCACCTTCACAGCCGGGCAATTCTACCGAGACCGTAGTTTTAGAAAGCTCAAAACTTCTCGATCGGTTGCAAGTCCTTCAGGACGGCCATGCTATCGTCGCCTGTGCTGGGCAACATGCCGTTATTGGTACCCTGAGCCAAAAGCAACACAAGAAATCTCCTTTTAGCGGTTATGTGTGGAGAGAGGTCCGACTTCCCGTTTCAAAGATCACCTCTTTTGACACTAGAGAATTCCGCGCCCAACCCTCGGACAAGGCGACATCTATTGATCTAGCAATCGGAGAAGCTTCTGGTGCGATTTTACTCTACCAAGACATTCTCAGAGATGGCTCGTCTGGGGATATTGCCAAAAACGGTCTGCCTCTGCTTCAACGACTGCACTGGCACCGTGAAGCTGTTTCCTCTGTTCGTTGGTCGAGAGACGGTATGTTACTACATTTCCGAACATAAGAAGACGACACTGACTATCAAAAAGGCAACTATGTTATTTCTGGAGGCAAAGAGTCTTCTCTGGTTTTCTGGCAGCTGGACTCTGGACGCAAAAATTTCTTGCCTCACTTTCCTTCATCCATTCACGCAATTACCGTCTCCCCGGGTGGCGCACTCTATGCAATTCAATTGACTGAAAAGTCCATCATTGTTCTATCGGCCACCGAACTAGAACCAGTGGCGAGCATAAATGGCTTGCGCTTGCCAGCGATAGCCAACCTGGCAGATTTCAAGAAACAATATTCTAGCCAATATCCTGTTACACTGCACCCTAATCAACCTGAGAGGCTATCTGTGGCAGTTCCTAGCGATGGCTCCAAGGACCTCTCATTCCTCCACACTCTCAATGTCCAAACCGGCTCCTATATATCTCGACAGGCTCTTACGCGGACGAATGTTACTACTATGAATAAAGGACCTGAAGGTACCCCGATTGGCACGCCAAGCGTGAAATTTATGGATATGGGTGACGATGGCAAATGGTTTGTCACTGTTGATTCCTGGAGTCCGCCGCAGCCCGACCTCAAGGCCTTTGGCCCATCACTTTCCTTGAACCACCGCAGTGAGATTTACCTAAAGTTCTGGTCCTGGAATGAGACGCAAGAACTATGGGAACTAGTCACCCGTGTCGAGTCTCCTCACTTCTCAGCGGATAATCCAGCTGAGGTTTTCTGTCTTGCAGCGCGACCTGGGCGACACGAGTTTGTTACATTTGGAGCTGATAAACTTCTCAAGGTCTGGCAGCCAACTGCGCGACGGCAGAAGTCGTCCAAGAACCAGTCGTCCAGCCCTCTTGACTATACATGGAAATGCGGGAAAACAGTGGATTTGACAGGACATTTCAAGGCCGGTCAGAATTATGGAAAACCAGTTTTGGACTTTTCTGCCGATGGGTCTGTCCTCGCGCTGAGCACAAACAATGTCATTCATCTCGTCGACACTCACCAGTGGACTATCTGCTCTAGCCGCAGCGTTTCCTCTGAAATAGCACTGGCAGTCAAATTCCTAAACCAGTCATTGATCGTCCTCCTCAAGCAATCGCTTGTCATATGGAACATGGTCGACAATTGTTTGAAGACGGTCACGGATCCAACTGCCAAAACGTTCATTTCACTCGCAGTGGACCTTTCTGCAAACACCATTGCTGTGACCTATCTGAAGGGAACCTCCCGGCCTACGTACGGCATTTCAGTCTATGACGTCCCCCGTCTGAGTCCCCTGTTCCAGGCTGACATGGAGGAAATCCCCTTGAACCTGGTCTCCGACCCTAGCACGGGCGACTACATCGTTGTCGACACGTCGGCGAACCTCAAGCGTGCCAGCTGCCATGGTAGCAGGAAGAGCCAAGCCCTGCAAATTTCTACGACAGGATACGACGACCCGGTAGCCAATTTGAGCGGTATATTCGGCAACGGTGGCCAGATCGCTCCCAAGACGCAGCAAATCGCAGGTGTCGCAGAAGTCCAAATAAAGGGCTTGGATCGGATTTTCGACCGGGCACCCTCTTTTGCATTGCCGCCTGCGAGCGCTCTTTTCAAGGACGTGATCAATTCTCTAGTGACATCTTCTTAACTTGTTCGCTGTTCAAAATGATTATTATGGATACCGGGAGTAATGCATATAGCGTGTTATTATGTTGAACTTTTGTACTTACTATAGTATTTTCATTCCAAAAGTTCGGATAGTGTTTCTCAGCCTGTACATACTACATAGTACTTACTCCATAGGAGCATGAAGATAGTATTATGGACTATGTATGCACCATTTGCTAGCGGCGCTTAGGAAAGGATTTCTTTCCAATAACAACGCAAACGAACAGCTTGCTAGCCAAGTCCTGCTAGCCTATCCAACTAGCCACGGCTCACCCAGAGTCCTGGAAGACCGCAATAACAGCCACCGCCAATGATAGTAATGGCGGAGGGGACGCCAGCCAATGCGCATGCATGGGGATGCAAGTCCGTCACGCCGCAGGCGCCTAACTGCAGCTAGCAGCACGCTGGCTTCCGCACCTCCCTGGAAACAGGAAGGAGTCGACCGACCCCTCTCGTCTTGCGACCTCAAACCTGCTCCTCTCGATTTCTGTCCGTCGATCGTCGTACGTCTTTTGGTGATTGCTTGCTTCGGATGCTTCTGAGCCAAAAGCAATGCTTGTCTAAGAAGCGCAAGGAACCCATCCATGCGATTGGACTGATTGCACACGCGCTCGCGCCATTTTAGATCTCGGACCCGCCACGGCGCGAGTGAAGAAGGTTAGTCACTCTTGCGAGCCAGCAGCTATTATTACCATCATCATTAGAAGCACCCTGTTCACGCGGTGTAGCCATCTTGGAATCGTCGCCATGCTGGAAACCCCGCTGGTTTCTGTCCCACCGAGCAGTCTCGCGCAGTCACAGATACGCGCCAGTAGCCCGACGCGACTGTCTTCCAAAATCCCTACGTAAATAGCTCTCAGGTTTCCATGCTGCTGCCTGTATTTAGCTGACCGTGGAAAAAAAAAAGGGTTACTATCATGTCCGACAACCAGACGGTGGATGCCTCCGTGATGGAAGAAGAACAGGCAACAGTCAACGCATCTGAAAGTCCAAACTCTAGTCCTGGGAGAACGACACAGTCCAACCGGAATTCGAATTCTCACGTCACAACGACAGCGCCATTCAACCCCATGTCCCGAAAGAGAAAGGTTCCGGGTTCCCTTCAATCTGACCTTACGGTAAGGCCATTCATATATTCGGCCGGCCTCGACCAAGTCCGCTCATACGTGATTTAGATTCAAACCTCTGATAATCAGTCGAGCCTATTCGAGCCGCGGCTCGACGACGACGATGCGCCGCAGTCTGTCATTCACGCACCAGCGGGATTCGGCAATTTCGTGGGAGTAAGTAACTCTCAAAACGTTAGCTAGCAGCTCACCAATAGCTAAACCTCTCGTCAGAAATCGACATCTAGCTCAACTCAGCATGACGAAAAGGACGAGTCTAGCTCCGTGGAAGAAGACACAGAAGCGAGCGACTCGCAAGCAGAGCATACTCAAACGTCTAGCAAGGTGCGTTGGTCTTGTATCGAACGTTTTGTTCTATGAGCTAACTTGGCTTAGAAATCATTCCACAGCCCAGTATCGCCGCCTCCCATAACGACTGCGATCCCGCCAGTAAAAGACTGGTCTGACCGGGCAACACCCCGTGCGCAAACGCGACAAGAGATTGAAGAGTTTGAGCGGCGCCCTCATTCTACAAGCCTGGAAGGTAATTAATCCATCCACTAGTCAATACATAATAAAACTACAATATCTAACCGACTTAGATATACCCGAGAGCACTGATCCGGATCCAATAGTGGCAACGGATAGCGACGCGCCAGTGACACCTTTAAGGCCCCTCCATGCTCAAAGGAATGATATCGCTGCTCTGTGGACGGCATTGGGCGAGTGCTGGACGCTTTGCAATACACTGGCAACACTTAGCCATAACCATCGCGAACGACTGTTCAATTCTGCCAGTAAAGGTGATATGCAAGAGCTGGCGTGGAAATCATGCTGGAAGCTGTGCCAACGGCTATATGAATGCAGAGATTCCGACTACGCATCTCAAGTAGAGCCTACGCTAGACCTCTGCCGAGACTTTTGTCAAGCGTTATTCGAAGTTCGGGCTAGAGACAACGAAGACGCCGACTCGGTGCTACGAGTGAGCTTTGAGCTCAATAATCATCTTTACAACTCGAGTGACCGCGGATTGCCTAGCGTGTTCCGTGAACGGACGCTGGACTTTTATATCACGTTATGCCACCGTCTTATGAAACAACGCATGCACCTGGCCGAGGAGACAGACTCGCTCCTCCATGCGTGTTGGTCACTAGCTGAGATGCTGTTCAGCATACGTCAGAGCAAGCGCGAGGGTAGGAACCCAGACGAAGAACTGCTGGGATCGGCTGTTCAGGCTTGCTGGGAGCTCTGTGACCTCTTCCGTGAAGGCTGGACACAGATCCGGCCGGATCGCGGAACACCCCGACCCAGCCAGACGACATTCTCGCAGGCATATCAGGAGGCTAAGGAGTCGGCCGCTTCCGCTGCAGAGACCCATCAGCAGACGAACCCAGAAACACCGACGACGATATTCGATGACACAGCAACCGTCTCGCCGGACGAGGCACCCATCCCGAATATTCTAGTACTGGGACATGCCCAGGGGCCGGGTAGTCAGACCAAATGGTCATCCAACGCTTCAACGCTGTCCGGGCGATCGCGGTCGTCAGAGCAAACGTCATCCACAAACACGGTTATCACGCCTGCGGAGGAGCCGAACCTGATACGCCTCAAGCTATTGATCACCAAGGCGGCTCTCAACAGCGGCTACCAGAGAGGAGGAAGCCAGAACCTAGCCTCGTTTGCAAAGTCACTATCGTCGGATTCGTTTGGCCCGATGGCTTGGCAGATTGCGCTGCTCGACCAGTATAAGAAGTTGGTCACGTCAGACCCGGCGTTCAAGGTAGTCGGCATCCCGGGCCATGCGGCCGCGAGCGATGTTGGCAAGGCGGTGCAGGCAATGGCGCAGGATGGGCAGTATGCTTGGTTGCGCGATCTGTATCGGTTGGTGTTTGGGTTCCACCCGGAGGAGGCGGGCAGCCGTCGGAACGTTGCGCTTCACACGTGAGGCTATGGCCCTAGGGGCTTTCTTGTATATACACGACCACTATATGACGAGTCAGCTATGAATTGCATGAATTTGAAATCGTTGGTGTGTTTGTGTTTGTTGCTTGGCGTGAGATTACATCATCGTACAGGAGTTTCACCATGGACAGAACACATCTGGGGATAGGTGGAAGGGCTAGGCTAAGCAGCTGACCATGCTTAGTACGGAATACGGATATAAGACTACGACTAGGCCGATCCTGGCTGGTTGTGGGCTTTCTGGGGATTGGCCCTTCAGCCTCCACGCCCCAGGACCTCCACGGTCAGGCGCCATCAGCAACTCCACATGTTGGTGTACTACTGCTGCACTGCTACGGGGTACATACTGCATACAAATGCGCACTTGTATGCAGTATGCAGTATGTACTATGTACTATCATTTCCCAGGATGTTGGGATGCAATCTATTAATAAAACATACAAGATCAACGAACGCAACAACACCTGCTGCCGAGATCACACAGAATGCATTATTATGTAACAGGTGATACAGTCGGGGACCCTGACTCTCGACTTCAGTGGATTAGCAATTTGGGCAATTTGAGCAATTTACCAGATGTTGATATTTCTTGTCGAATCCAGTCCGATTGGGCCAGGGCAACCGCCCAACCTCGCCTGGTTGCACACGGACTACCAACGTATGTAGGACTACGCAGTAGCTAGTCAGTGGGATGCAGAAGCAAATTAAATACAGCCCGACACGAACGGACTTTCATTACTACGTCTGTCCGGGCAAGTATGTCCTCCGGTGCACCTATAATACTACTGTTGACCCCGTCCCGAGTGCAATTCTTTCTCCCCACACTCTGGGTAGGAGATCTCTCACGCGAGAACTGCTGTCAGTGTCAAACTGTCAGATTGACAGTGATACAACGTGGACAGCTTCCACTTTCCACTTTCCAGGTTTCTAGTCTCATGCAGTCCTGACCCTCTCTCAGGGCTCAAAGCGAGCATCATTCCCGAAAGCGCTGAACCCATGTGGCCCGGTGAAGGGGCCGCATATGCCAAATTGCCAATCGGCATGATGCAGTGCCCGAAAAGAAAAAAAGACCCGGACATTAACCGTTCGGCGAGCGTTGTTTCGCCAGATGGCACGGCGGAACGGTCCACTGTTCTTGATACTCTTGACTCCAGAGAGGGGGAAGCTAGGAGCGAGTGCACTACGGAGTATAGCGCCTACAGATTGTCGATACTAGTGAGCAACTCGTGGGATCGAGTATGAATCTTGAATCCCCACTATTCTGTCTTTGATTTCCTTTTTGATTTGAATAATATACGCCGTATTCTGAACAATGATGTTTGAACCTGAATATTAGAGTTTCCGGATCAGGTCTGTTGTGTACGTAGTAGTATATGCGCCGACTATCGGGCCGACTAAGAAGGCGTGTGTTTGTGTGTATTGTTGATATGGGCGTCCGGCGGTCGGGATTCTGCCGCGGTCGGGGTAAAGGGGGAAAAGGAGAATTTTCACAGATCATACGTCATACGGCAATGGCGCGTCGCAACCGTAGCCAATCTGTTTTCAGAGGCCCGCATTTATAGGGTCGTTCCATGACACGATTGGCCCATATATCCCCGCCCATCCCGGAGTACTGTCCAATAAGCACCACGGCATCCCCAGAAACGGCGCTTGGCGGCTCTTGGCAGCTTAGGCTGAGTCGTAGGCTACAAGCTCGGTGGAGGCTTGCAGCGAGTGGGCCGCCTGTTCCCAACTACACTGGGCAAGTAGTGGGGCAAGAGGCCATGGGCCCCGCAGCTTTAAATTTACTAATAACGACTAGCACCACACTGATTGGATGCCTACGTTCCCACACGGCTAGAGCGGGTGCCTGTTCATCGTCCATCGACGAACCAGAGACAGCCGCCGCATGCATCGGCATCTCTGATTTGCCCATCTCTGAAAAACAAAATACTCCACAGTCTCCTTCACTTCTGCGCGGAAGCACATGCAGGCAGCACCTTAGCGCTTCTAATCCTTCCATGTTACATTTTGCCTCCACCATTCAGGACTGCCCACAACAGTGGATCGAAGAGATTTCACCTTGGCACCATGGGACGTTGTTTTTTTTTCTCTTTCCTTTTTACTTCCCCCTAATCTACGGAGTACTCCGTGCTTGGTTGAATGCTAGATTTGGCGGGGAACTGGAGGCAACAGTAACAGGTACGGAGTAATCAATGGGCTGGTAACAGGCCAAGTCTTTTTCCCCACAACATCACATGCCATTATTCCCCTTACACTTTCTTGAGGAGTTGAAATTTTTTGAAAAAATTTTCTTTTAATTAAAAGTTTGGTCTAGATTTTCTGGAAGGGGTGTTTTTTGGAGACAATTACTAATTTTAAATGAATTGTTTTTTTATTCCCCTGTGCCGTTATAACTACCTTTCAAAGTTCTCATATAAATGCATATCTATTTGTAATGTGGTATGGAGTATATAATCCGTACGTATATACTAATAAATTTCGTTATGCTAGTGCTCGTATTGAGTGGCATATTAGCAATCTATTAATAACAACAAACTATTACATACTCCTGCAGCTGCAAGTATACATGATGTAAATTGCGGCGCTGGGTCGTGCACAGTGGATACTAGCAATTTACCAACACATCACGATGTTGACAAACCTCATTTCAGGTCTCACTTGGTTGTTGCCCTGATCCCACAGCCCGAATGAGCCAAGCAAAACCAACTTCCAAGAGTCAGTCCAACGGCGCACTGTGCGCATTGCCCAATCCTCGGTTGCACACGGGGCGTATAATGCATTGCAATTATTAATAACAGTTACTTACTGCCCGGGGATGCAATTAAATAATACAGCCCGACACGAGTAAAGAACATCATTACTCTGTCTGGCTGTATACGGACGGGTTCCACTATTACTGTCCCGAGTAACGGAGAAATGGAACTCTCACGTGCGTGCGCTTTTTCTATCTCGTTCGTTCACCACACACCAATCAGCCTGTCCCGATCTTGTATTCTTGAGAAGCTGTCACGGCTGTCAGACTTAGATAACAACGTGGACAGTGGGCATGCCAATGATTGCATCAAACTCACGGATGCCAAACAAATGCGTTAGTCGCATGTAAAGAGTAATGCAGTGCGAGCATCATTGCCGAAAGCGAAGAACCCATGTGGCCCGCGCATGCCAATCGGTATTCAGTTCCCGATGCAGTACCCGAAAAAAGCCGGAAAGTAACCGTTCGGCGAGCGCTGTTTCGCCGGTGGCAGACCGGCGGTCCACTGTTGAGAGGGGGTCTAGCAGGTGAAGTAGTACTGATTACTTTTGCTCCACTTGAAATTTTTTTAAATCACTGTTGCGAACGTTTCTTTTCAGTTTTGTTTTTTTCCGGCAAGGCACAAAATTGTTTTTTATTTTTACTTTTTTTAGTTTGCGACTGAGCGCATAAACCAATGCCTTGCCGCTCTCTCAATAAAGTCCGCTGTAGACATGCACCGACGCCTCGGGCCGACTTGTTTGGTGGGATTCTGCCGCCAGCCTTAGCCGGGGTGAGTCGGGGTAAACCGTAAACGAGAAGGGGGAAGAGTTTTTCACAGCCAATGGCTCAAAGCATATAACCCCACACTATAACCCATCCCGGCAGCATACGTCAATGGCGTCGGGGCCACAACCCACAAGAGTCCTGGGAGCCCCGCATTCACAAGCGATTCAACTGGAGGATGAGTTTTTGTCGGCTGTCGGAAAGGGAAGCATGCCCGAGAGCAGAAAGTTGGAAAAGGCACAGGGGCTGGAAATTCTGTATTTGCCATCCGCCACCAAACCAGACTCATGTCGTGCCCCTGCCGAAGAGTGGAAAAGGCGCTTTCTAGAAACCGGGGCCCCAAGGTCCAGCAGAGGCGGCATTGGACGACCCATGTCCGGAGTAAGTAAGGTCCCCTTTGGCTTTCCCGCAATCTCCGATGTTGGGGACTTGCTAGCCGTGTGGGTCGCGTGCCCCAATCAGGCAGTGGCCGGTCGTCATAGTAAATAGAGCTGCGGGGCGTAGGACGCCACGCCCCAGTCTTCCCAGCGGAGGGGCGGCCCACTCGCACTAGGCCTCCACCGAGCCCCACCGGGCGCGATTCAGCAAAGCGCCGTTTCGGGCGATGCCGTGCTGCTCATTGGCCAACCTGCTGGGCCAGGCGGGGACCCCGTGTGCCAATCGCGTCCCCGGGCTGACCCCGGCGCAACCTCAGCGACCAAATCCATGCCCCGACTTTCCCCCCGGCCGCCACGTTCGGCTGACGCCCGCAGAACACGTCCTTCCTCCACAAGGTACAAAAAACAGCCCATCCCCGGAACGTCGACGCGTCTTTCTTTCTTCCTTTTCCACGTCTCAGTCCTTCTTTTTCCTCATTTTCCATCCAAGAGGTGCGCGCAAAAGAAGAGCATCCCAAAATGTGGACAACAACATGCGGCCTTCGGGGCAAGAAGCTCCACCTGGCCATCACCTTCACCTCCGTCGTCGGTTTCTCACTGTTCGGTTATGATCAGGGTCTGATGTCTGGTATTATCTCTGGCGACTCCTTCGTCAAGGAATTCCCCATCCTCGATGGCGACTCTCTCCATGTCTCTGTCTTGCAAGGTGCTGTCGTTTCCTGCTACGAGCTTGGCTGCTTCTTCGGTGCTATCTTTACTCTCTGCTACGGTCAACGCATCGGTCGTACTCCCCTGCTAGTCGGTGGTGGCGCCCTGATGGTCATTGGTACTGTGATCTCCACTGCTACGTTCGGCCCTCAATGGGGTCTGGGCCAGTTCGTTATCGGTCGTGTTGTCTCGGGTCTTGGAAACGGTATGGACACTGCTACCATTCCCGTCTGGCAGTCCGAGTGTTCTCGTGCCCACAACCGTGGTTTCCTTGTCTGCTTTGAGGGTGCCATTATCGCTGTCGGCACCTTCATCGCCTACTGGATTGACTTCGGTCTCTCCTACGTTGATTCCTCGGTCCAATGGCGTTTCCCCATTGCTTTCCAGATCCTGTTCGCCCTGTTCGTCATGGCCGGCGCTCTGATGCTGCCCGAGTCCCCTCGTTGGTTCGTTGCGCGCGGTCACGACCAGGAGGCCCTCGAAGTTTTGGCCCACCTCAACGACAGTACTGTGGATTCCGAGGACGTCCTCCAGGATTATAACCTCATGAAAGCCGATCTCAAGTCCCTCGAGGGCTCGCAGGCCACTTGGAGTACGCTCTTCACTTTTGGCAAGACCCAGGAATTCCAGCGCATGATGATCGGTTGCTCTGGTCAGTTCTTCCAGCAGTTCACCGGTTGCAATGCCGCCATTTACTACTCCACCCTTCTTTTCAAACAAAACTTGAACATGACTGGCAAGCTCCCTCTGGTTCTCGGTGGTGTCTTCTCTACCGTTTACGCTCTTGCCACTATTCCCTCCTTCTTCATGATTGAGAGAGTTGGACGTCGCAACCTTTTCTTGATCGGCTTTGCTGGCCAGGGTCTCAGTTTCATCATCACCATGGGCTGCCTGATCGCCGACACCCCAGAGAGCGCCAAGGGTGCCGTCGTCGGTATCTTCCTATTCATCTGCTTCTTCGCCTTCACCACCTTGCCTCTCCCCTGGATCTATCCCCCCGAAATCAACCCTCTCCGCACTCGTACCATGGCCGCCGCTGCTTCGACTTGCACCAACTGGATCACCAACTTTGCTGTCGTCATGTTCACTCCCATTTTCTCCAACAGCAGTAAATGGGGTCTCTACCTGTTCTTCGCTCTGGTTAACTTTGTCGGTATTCCTTTCGCTTACTTCTTCTACGTTGAGACCGCCGGCCGTGATCTGGAAGAGATCGACCTTATCTTCGCCAAGGCCCATATCGAAAAGAAGTGGCCCTTCCAAATTGCCCAGGAGCTGCCCAAGCTCACTGTGCAGGAAATCGGTCAGATGTCAATTGATCTAGGCCTGGCTGCCCCCGATCGCTCCGAGGCTGAGAAGGTTGAGATTGCCACCAGCAGCAATGAGGGTGAGGACAAGACCGCCTCTGATTAATTGCGTTAAGAGAGGGTGATTGATAGAAGAGATAAAAAGGAGGGATGAGGCTCAACAGGGTTGAACCCATCTAGGAATCACCTCTTCATATGAGGTCGATTTGCTTTTTATGCGGATGAAGTGTACCTCGGGTGCAATGATATCATTATACCATTAATCTTTTTCTTTTTTTGCTTTGTCTTTTTACAAACCACATTTGCCCAAGTAAACTTGTCATCGGTTCTCGTAGCCTGATGATAATGTGCGGCATGTTCAATTTTTTGCTTTTTGATATCCTGAGACGAGATAATGTCTTCTGTGTGCTCGTGGTTTTAAGATAGATGTCACTGATAGATCATGTTCATCATATATATGAATAGAATGATATCTTTTATTTACTCGGTTGTATTGCACGTAGTTTAATACAAAAGTAAAAGAAAAATGTTCGAGAAGAGATCGGCATGGTTGCATTCTTGCCATGTTTCCTTATGCATGTACTATATGTCCACGGTCCACTGTCGAGTCTAGGCATACCCCCTTCCTTCCAGCATGACCGGTCTGGTTTAGCTAACTTTCTGTGTGCCATATTCTCGAAAATTCTCGAATGAATGGTGTAGTATCTTGGCGCTGTCAAGCCTGTCTGCTGTCTCCCACTTTGGAAACTCGAGGTCCTTGTCGGTGTGTTACTCTGTATAACTAATTCTGCTAAAATGTTAGTGATCGTTTGACTCCATTGTTTAATTCGCTCAAGTTGTGCTTATGCACAAGTGCAATAATTATTCCACACAAAGTGCATACATCATTTACATCAATGGTCGGGATACACAAAGAATTATAGGATAGAACATTGAAGTTAGGATAAGGTTAATTTAAAGACGGTACTTCTCGAGTCTCCAACCGGAGATAACATTACACCTTTTCTTAATATCTAATCAAGTTTATAGGCTTTTTATGGCATAGTACTACGTCTGGTAAATATGATGCTGGTAGATCCGGCTTGAATAAATTTCTCGAAACATTGAGGAACTGCACTTCCGATCTTATCAGACGGAGATAGTGTGTTATTTCGTGGTTGCTACAAGAATAAGTTCGAATTGACAGGATAATAATATTCAAGTATTGTAATTTTAGGATAAAGCGTAGGTATCTTCCCAAGGAGCATCAGAGAGCCCACCCTCCTTCACTATTTTCTATACCCAAAATTCTAGATTGTCGTTGCATCTCTCTGACCGTGCAACACTAAAGCCGTTTATATGTAGAAATAAGCTTGTTGATTAATTACACAGTGACCTAGTCAATTAGAGAGAGAGGTGGCTGTTGATCTAAAGATCATACGTAAAACGGAAGCAACTTGATGCTACTTTAATGACGGGTCTTTGATATATAATAACCGTACTTGTGGTATTGTGCTCTAACCGGGATCTGAGCCGCGAATGGATTGCGGTATTCCTTCAACCTGGGGTCGGCAGCCTTCTTCCACTGTTCTTCTGCGTGGTTATTACATGTTGGACTCAGCCAAGGCGATCTTTCTACCCCAAGAAATCCCGACCACAGCCCCCAGACTAGCAATCACGGAATTTGTGGACACCAGAGATTTCAACTGGCATTTAGGTCTAATTTTATCAGCACTACTGAGGATCATCTCTCTAAATGGTCGACGAAAAGCGATCTTTAAGGGATAGTGTCCATAACAGTATTGTATACTCAATGTTCCGAGTTATCTAACTATTGTTTTACAAAGTTATTGGATACGGTGAATGGATTAAGGGCTTAGTTAGGTGTGTACATCCCAGCCCCGATACCTACATTAGATCAATATTCCATAGAAGGAACTAAGCGGATAAGTTCATTTTTATCAGTCGATAATGCTTGGGGTGTTGGAATGTGTATATATATCTAGTATCCCATAAAATATGTACATAAATTGAATATGCAAAGTAAATTTCTCCATCAACATCATATCTCTCTAGGCATGCCCTAGGTTTTCACAAGTCGAGATGTCTAAACCAAAAAATCCATTAGTACATAAGCAAAGACTGAATAAAGATTATACACACCTAGATCAACCGGAAGTAAATCTAGTAAGCGGCCTTGCATGCCATATTGGTGATGTTGCACTGAGCCAAGTAGTCGGTCTGAATGAAAAAGGCTCCGGGAGGAGAGAGCGAAAAGTCCACACCAGCGGTGCCGTTGCCAGCTGGGCCAGATACCTTGGTGGTGACCTTGTCGCAGTTCTTAATTCCATCAAGGACAATAACGGCGTTGACACCGCTGCCGTGTTCGGAAATAACCTCGAGGATGCAACCATCTTTCTTAGTGACAGGGTTGCCGTTGCCCAGCTGGAAGCTGGTGCTGGTGCCGCTGGCAGCAACAGCAGGGGCAGCAGAGGCAATGGTGGCCATGGTGGCGAGAACAGCGACGAGGGTCTTGGGGGCGAACATTTTGAAGGTGAATATAATGGTTCCTTGAAGGAAAGAAAGATTTTTAAAGGGTAGGTGTAATTTTGTTTGAGTTTGAAGTGATGAAGAAGAAATCAAGATCCTATGGGCTGGGGTCTACATCCTATTTATATAGCCGATTATATGTAGACTGCCAATCTTCATACAAGTGTCAATTCCTTCATAGTGATTTATGCAGGAAACGACTCACTGATGATTCAAGTTAATGTAACAATGAATCGAAGGCCGGCCTTATTGTGGAATCCTGGATCGCCGGATACCAGGGAGCTTGTATCAATCAAGGTGTCGGAAACAGAACACATAACCGCTGATAATTTCCGATTGGTCCTGGTTTTGCGTAAAAGCCATTTATTGGACCCTTAATTTGGGGTCAGCGCGTCAACTCCCCTCATCGAGAAACGGCTAGCGGCACCGTGTCATTCGTGGCTACTTAAGGCGTGGATGGGTGGTACTGGGCGATAGGTAGATGACAGCGCCCTGTCCTTATGAAGCAAGTTAGTAATAGTGCTATCCAATATACGAAGAAGAAAATATTTGGAATACCATAATTGTATATCGATTTATATTTAAATACCCAGTCCTTGCGTTAATGGTGATGATTTCAAAATCAGCTCTACAGCATCAAGATTCCTGCCATTGATTCTCTAAATTGCTATAGTGGTCGTTACGGATTAAAAGAATTAGTTTGCCTAAGAAGGTTACATCATTAATCACGTATAAGTAAGTCTGAAAGACGCTGACTCTTCGTCCTTCCGGCCTAATGCTGTCAGCATAATAGACCAACACAACTTTCAGAGCTTTCTTTAGGAGAATTTCCCCTCCTCTCTCTCCACGCCTTATCAAAAAAAAAAAAAAAGAAAGAGAGAAGACCAGCATAATATAGGTCTAATAAAGATTTAAATCTCTTAGTTGAATGATTTACTCAAGATAGTGTAGCCACATGGTGAAAGCTTCATTTCTGCGGCCGTAAGCCACCCAACAGCCAAGGTTAAGGGTACCAGTGGCTTGACGCCACACTAGGAGATAGTAGTTGCTTTACAATGGAATATTTTTTCGAATACTCTCGAAGGCAAATTTATGGATCGATGGCTGTGTACCACTGTACTAGATTTTGCTAGCCCAATAGTATTCCCCTCTCATTGTGTTGGCTAATGGGATTGCTACTACTCTGTTATCCTTGTTCGGCAACAATGGATGATGACCTTACAATCTAGTCTTCTATGGCTGTATGCATATATGCATTATTATAATAGATTGTAGATTCAATTTGAAGTTGGGCAAAGTCAGTAATTATCTACGGAGTACGGAGACTATCTACGCAAATATAGACTTTATGCTCCACCACCTTAGCTTCCTAAATAACCTTTGAAGACAAGATCTCAAGTTCTCAACACCGCTAGATGTCATATCGACTAGATAGTAGATAAATACCTACCCAAATTCTGCTTCATGACTCTACAAATGTAACCCCCGCAAGTACGGCGGACCGATCATGTATAAGATAATAATAGATACGATCAATCAGGAACGGTGCATATTATTTTTTTGTGGCCGACATTAATGGGGGTCGCAATAGAGTGCCATATTACCAGGATGTCAATATTGATGGGTTGCGCTCCATGCTACCTTTTTAGGCCACGAGGCTAGAAACATTTTCCTACGAGATACCTTGAAGACGTTCAACCTGGCATCTCGCCGGCGCAATAGAAACGTTAAATTATTCCGTGCAAGGGACTTGCAATACCGCTGGCGACCATATAATAATAATAGGGGAATATCAGTGTCTATTATAATTGAGCATTGCCAAAAAGATAGGCTACATTCAGTTCTTTGAGATGACAAAATAAGCCGATCAGCCCCCAAAAAAGCAGAGCGCGGCTTTTATACGCACATAGTAAAGCGTGTTTCCTAGGCGCTATGGAGTCTGGACAGAATCTTATTTTAGAATTTACTGAGCGTCTAGTTAATTACTATTATACTAGTTCAGTAGATCTTAACTTTGAATTACTCTATGCCGCTCTAAACATCTGTCTTGCTCGGTTGTTCCCACTGCGATGACTGTAAACAAAGCATGATAATTAATTATGGGCCTAGTTATGATTTTCCAAGGGGATATGTCGTGGTAATGAAGTTTGATCTCAGCGCGCGAAATGTTTCCCCATGGAGGCTCGAAGCAACCGAAATTGAAGTTATGCATCATACTATTTTCTGATTGGACATGTCTCTTATCCTACTCCTGCTGACCTCGACAGGATTGGGTTATTTTCTAGCCCCTAATTTTTCGATAAACTTAAATATGGTACATCTCCCCCCAAGTATGATGATAATAGGGCAAGAAAAAAAAGTTACCCCATGATAATAAATATATCAACCGGAAAGAAAGAAAGAAAGAAAAAAATGCGTCTCTCTGCGACTCTCATCTGCGCAGTGACATGCGGTATTGCTGCAGCTAGTGCTGATAATTGGAAATCACAGCAATTCAAGAGTCTGGTAACATTTGGAGACAGCTATACTGATGAGAGCCGGTTGCAATACTTTGAGGATAACGACGGCTCTCCACCGCCGCCGACATGGGTTGAACCCGCCGTAAGCTCCCTTCTTCTCGTATCTTTCTATTCTGGCCGATCTGTTAACCGAGTGAGAGAAAAAGAACAACGATACTGCCTCTGGCGGCTACACGTGGGCTAGATATGTTGCCAACTCCACCCAAATAAACTTGTATGATTATGCTGTCAGGGGTGCAGTATGCTCAAACACACTCACTCCACGACGACTCAATTCGATACACAGTGATTATCCATCTGTGCTGGAATACGAGGTGCCTGCGTTTCTTGCAAGCAGCCAAGCCCGGACCAGTGATAACCAGTCATTCTTGGACATCCCACCCTCGGCCACTATCTATTCTATCTGGATTGGGACGAATGATTTGGGTATTGATGCCTTCCTAACAGACTCTCAGGTCTCGGGGAAGACAATACCTGATTACATAGAATGTGTTTTTAGTGCGTTAGACCAGGTCTATGAGAATGGGGGCCGGTTCTTTATTATTCAGAATGTCAGTCCCCTCCAACTCACTCCACTGTACTCCACACCGGAAAGAGGTGGTGTCTATGGATCTCAATACCCGTCAAAGGCCACAAACGTCACCGAAACTTCGTACAGGATGTGGGAGGCTGTGGCTACTGTCAACAGCATCTACAAATACAAAACTCCTTTTGAAGTCTTGGTTCAGAAACGCTACCCCGACGCCAACTTTGCAGTGATGGATATGTACAGTATTGTAAGACTTGTCAATAAACCAACTCCCAATAAAGTACTGACTTACTGTTTTTTCTACAGCTCGAAGATATATACTATAACCCCGATCAATACTTAGCATCTCCAGCAAACGTAACTGGCTTTATTGACCAGTGTAATTCACATGGA
This sequence comes from Talaromyces rugulosus, assembly GCF_013368755.1. Classification (NCBI taxonomy): domain Eukaryota; kingdom Fungi; phylum Ascomycota; class Eurotiomycetes; order Eurotiales; family Trichocomaceae; genus Talaromyces; species Talaromyces rugulosus. Next base: position 6,016,051 of record NC_049561.1, on the reverse strand, counting down.
TGCACGCGTCTACCAAACCAGGATTCGTTTATGTGGTTTAATTCACTGCACCCTTCAACTAAGACTGATTCTATTATTGCCCAGCGCTTTGTCGAGGTTTTCAAGGGTGAGAGCAAGTATGCCGATTATTGGAATTGAGCTATTTGACATGTTCAATGCTGTATCAACGAGTTCGACTTCCTTAAACGTTAGACTTATTTTCATACATGTATATATATATCTTTCAGTTTCTATTCCAGTACAAGACAAATAATGCTGGTATCCCCATCCCCCAAAAAACAGCGGAAAATATAAGATGTTCACATGCCATGAAAGTTTCAACAAACGATATGAATTCTAAATAAGTCCTTAAAAATTCCAATAAAAAGGTTGGTCCATCATGATATAATGATAGGTGGGGAAAGCATTCAAAAATCCACCACGGCACAATCACAAGATCCTCGAGTCTTCAAATCAAATAGGGTACAGAGAAGCGGGGTTTTGCATGATATCTACCAATGATAATAGAACTAGAGTTAGCTAGAGCTGTTTGTAAGATCTATTTAGTCAACTTCATAGTAGCCAATTGACTGATTCCGGAGTGGCTACGAGTGGGGAGGTAAACGCCGCGGAGATATCGTTAAAGCCGAATTCGACCCCCGCAATAGAAAAGGGATAGGAATTCCTAGTTTACTATATCAGCTCCTCCTGTTTTACTCACAAATTAAAAAATCTTTGTAGCCCTATCTAGTTATGTCTACAGTGATTGTTTTCGGACCAACAGGCAATGTCGCTTCTGTCGCGGCAGCCACTGCCCAGGAGCATGGCGCAACGGTTTGGCTAGCTATGCGAGATCCGCAAAAGCCCATCCCTGGCCTCACTCCAGAGCATGAGCAAGGGGGTGGATTTAAAAGGGTCCAGGCCGATTTGACCAAACCTGACACCGTGGCTGCAGCTGTCAAAACTTCAGGGGCGAAGCGGGCATTCATTTATGTTGCCATCGGCTCTCCGGACCACATGCGGTCTACGGTCACAGCCCTTAAATCTGCTGGCATCGAATTTGTTGTATTTCTGAGCAGCTACACTATTTCAGGAGAGATACGTGGTGTTCCACCGAGTGATTTGATCGCATACTCTCACGCACAAGTGGAGATCAACCTCGATGAGGTTCTTGGGCCCGAAAACTATGTGGCTGTGCGGCCTGGCGGGTTCGCAACAAATATACTAAGATTTAAGGGGGGTATTAATGCCGGTGAGGTGAAGATTTTCGGCTCTAGTTTCCAACTCGACGGTATCACACCTACCGACATAGGCCGAGTCAGCGGTACCATACTGGTGCAAGGTCCAAAAAACGGACAACAGAAAGTGTATCTGTATGGCCCGCAAGTCATGTCACAGGGAGATGCTATTCAGACTGTTGGAAAGGCCTTGGGTATAGACGTCAAGCTTGCGGATATTAGCCAGCAGGAGGGCTTGGATCAGTTTCTACAGAATGGCGTTCCCAAGCCTTTCGCGGATTATATGATTCGAGTACTTGCGGCTGCAGCTGAGGAACAAAAGAGTCGTACAGACTATGAAACCGGTGTTGAAAATGTCCGCTTGTATACTGGCAAGCCGAGCATGAGATTCCAAGAGTGGGTGGAATTAAACAAAGACCTTTTCAGTTCTTAGGGTCGTCCGGTTCCCCGGCTATTTACTAGGCGATAGATGGGGGCAAAGACGATTTTTATAGTTACTCGCCTGTCCTGGTGAGGCTAATTCTGAGATGCCGCGGTGACCTTATTGCTCTTACTCGTCCAACTTTGTTATATATCTGATTGAGCTACGATATAACCAAAAATAATGTAAAAAAGATTCATTTATTTTGATCTCATTGGCTTCACAGTTGGACAGACTTTTGAAGCCTTTAATATAGTTGAGGTGGACTTCTCATCGTGGCTGGTGAGTTGCGATGACCACGATACGAGTACAGCAAATTAAAACCATTTGTGCCGAAACCTGCTACGTAGGCCAGCGCAAATGCCAGATAACCATGGTTATACGCCATAATGAAAACGTCGTTATGTGCAATGTCAGGCTGGCATCTTCGAAGCATGACGTAGGGTTATAGCCCTAATTTATTTCACGCGGAATTGTTTCAAAGTGGCTTCTTGTGTTGACTGAGGATTATATGATGAACTTGAAACCTAATGCGTTCCTCAGCGTTTAACATAATTCAACTTTCGCAACAATCCTAGGTTATGGATAAATTTACGATTCTGTTTGCCGAAGATATCTATCCATGGTTAATTATCATCCCAGAAGGAGCTCGAAATGTTTCATAATTGGGTACGTACAGATTGCGATCGAAGAAGCGACTAGGCAAATCGATACGATTCCATAGGTTTCCAGGACAGCTGATGCGCCGTCTTCGGTGGTCCAAGTATTAATGAAGCGTGAGAACCCGAAGAATAAGAGGTTCTTAAACATCATCTGAATAATAAAGATCTCGGTAGTCTCATTTGGGTGCGCATCCCTCGGGTTATTCTGTTAGTCTCTGCTTGAAAACAAGTAAATGTCTCGAAAAACATACAAGATATAGAGGCTTGCGCTGAGGGTCGCGAGCGTGATACCAAAGCATATGCATCCATGGCAGAAGGATCCTAAGTAGTAACCAGTAGGAGTTGGATGTTTTAGATCCCATGCAAATAAGAAGTAGCCCAATACGAGGGAAGCAGCAGCAGCAACCTGAACTGGAATGCGAAATTCAGGCTCATAAACACCACCGTTCGCACGGATTAAAGCTTTGGTGATCACATCGGTCAGCCATCCACCACCAACACCCCCGATAATACCCCCTAGCGTAGCTGTAAAATTCTTAGAGACATGCTCCCCTCTAATAAATCAAAAGGAACGAAAACGAGAAATCGGGGTAGGAAGGAGGAGGTAAGGCGTACATCCAACATAAAAATATCCATTTCCGGCAGCGTTCAAGTCATACGGCCTGTTATGTTTAGCAGTGAAGAACATGGACGGTCATAGATATCAAAGGACTCACGGAGCAGACCAAACTTGAGCGAGCATGTATGACAGACTGACATATAGTGCCTGAAATATCAGTAAAGAACTCCCTGCTCTCGATGAATATGTGAAGCATACCACAACTACACCACCCATGGCAAGGGTCTGGTGAGGGAATTAGAAATTTAGATCACCTATCGATGGAAGTAAACTCACCCATATGACAGCGGGATTATGTAGAGTAATAAATGGCCCAGCAATGAGCTTCAAAAGACTAGTATCGGTGTAGGTATTAAAGGTAGGCACAAGTCCCTGCCAATAGGTTTTTTTCGAGACAGTATTGGTATCCTCTATATGGACGGTCGATTCCGCTTTTGGGTCTGACAATATTGCATTTCTGACCATCGCAATTTGTTGTTGGCTCGACTGAGAACGTTGAAACTGAGTTTCAGGCACCAAAAGAAATGTGAGAATCCACGAAAGGGTAATAAATGGCAAGTGAATAATAAGCATATATCTCCATTCCAATGAGTGGGTGATTGGACCGGCGATGATATTAACTATCCCAGGGAGGCATGTTAAGGTGAGTACCTTGGAATTATTAGACGAAATAATCTCATTGCGTAATAGACGAGAAGTATTTGGCATACCATTGCCCCAGTCCTGATACCACGTTGATGGACGAAATACCTAGGCTCCAATTAGGAAAATCATGTAAGGATAGCAATTTGTGTAAATATCGAGCTTACATATCGCCTATTGTTGCAATCGACAGGCTCTCAAATGCTGTTGTTCCGAAACCTTGAATCAGTCGACCGGCTAGAAGAGCTGAATACTTTGACCCAGATGCAACGCAAATTATTGTACCAACCAACGCCATCGTAGAGGCAAATATGTACTGAAGTCGTTTGCCATACTTGCGAGCCAGGGCGGAACAAGGAGGACTACCATATGTTATCCTTAGTCTGGTAATATTGACCAAATTTGAAGCGTTGGGCTTACCCGTAGAGGCCGACAACAAGCAATTGATATCCAGAAAGCAGAGCAACGTCGTCTAGCGAGACTCCCAGAACCTCAGACAAAACTGCCGTAGACGATGCAAGTACTGGGGCTGGGACTGCCGCAAGGATTATGGAACCAATAAAAAGGGCCATATAGACCATATCCTTTTTACCGGTCGACCAATTCTATGGGACGTCAACGCGAAAGGATTAGCCGAGTAGCAAGGGGATGGACTCACCAGAGGATCATTCGGGTCATCAGAGGGTTGTGGATCTAAGAGAAGTGATGGATTCTATCGTCCGTGTTATTGCCATTCTAGGTACCACGACATGTTTCGTATTGCGACCATACCTGTGGGTCGTGTTTCAACCCAGGGTGGTACCTCTGCTCGTCATCGGATTTCTCACGAAGAAGAATTGTTCCACGACAGCTCTCGGAGCCAGAGGGGGAGATAATACTAAGAGGCATATGGACGAGCGTGGAATGTTGAACAAAAAGGAATACCAGGGGTTACCAGGGGTTTGGAAGACAGAGAAGAAGGGGTAGGAGGGGGGATATATAGCCAAATGAGGGTAAAGCAGATGCTTCCGGTCCCCACTCTCGCTGTGAAGGAAAACACGGGGCCCCAGAAAAAGAAATAAGAAACAACTCTCTCCACGCTCACCACGAAGGAAAGTATGGGGCCCCAGAGGCAAGAAACAAGTCATGTTGCATCCGTCACCTCCAGCTTCGCTGCCCATCCCGCAAACCTTGTCGGCAAGGTCCAGCCGATAATACCGAAACGGCGTGCAGCCGAGACCATACAACAGCAGCTCTTTCCGATATCATAAAAAGCTTCTCCACATTTATCGCGTCAATGTATATTGTAAGAGAAACGATATATATAAAAGTACGCCCCACCCAGCTACCCGTCCAAGAAAAGTCAAGAAATAAACGAAATAAACACACGTGAACGAGCAATCATGTCTGAAGATCTGAAGGCTTTGAAGGATGAATTGACAGCTGTGAAGGCTGAAATTTATCGTGTCAGTGGTGAGTTTTTCCAGCCCAATATCCACTCTTGTCCCAGTTACTCATGCGATGTGAGACAGCTGAGGCAGAGATACGCAAATTACACTTTAAATACGGATACTATCTCGATAAATGCTTGTATCAGGAGGTGTGTTTCGGCTTCCCCCAAGTCAATATTTGTTCAGTTTTAGCTAATGATCTACTTCTTCAGGTTGTCGACATGTTCTCCGACTGTCCCGATGCGTTTATTGAATTCCACGGAGGGCGTTACAGAGGTAAAGAAGGTATCCGCCGTCTTTTTATCGACCGATTCGCAAAAAAATTTACTCAAGGGCGCAATGGGCCTATTCATGGCTTCTTGCTTGACCACGCAATGCTTCAAGATATCATCGACGTTGATAAAGATGGGAAACACGCTTGGGGAAGGATGAGGACCTTCATGTCTGCCGGCACCCACGAGAGCATCGCAAAGGATAACCCGAGAGGTTTAGTCCAGTGGTGGGAATCAGGAATCTATGAGAATGAGTACATTAAGGAGAATGGTGTCTGGAAGCTGTTCCGCTACAGATATTGGCCGTTTTGGCATGCGGATTTTGACAAAGGATGGAGTCACACCCGGGACGAATATGTTCCCTTTCCAAAGCATTGCTACCCGGAGGACCCCATGGGTCCCGATGAACTAGTCGAGCGTACGAACCTATGGCCACAGACCAAGGTTGTGCCATTCCATTATCTTCATCCTGTCAGTGGGAAGCAGGTGAAAGAAGAGGACATGAGGGCACCGCTACTTGGTCAGGATCATATGATGAGTGATCCATCTCTGTCGTTGGATGTTCCACTTTGGGATGGAACAACCGGAATTCACGGGCACTGATACATCCCACTTGGACGGATATGAAACATGTAGCCTTTTATACTCGTCACTGAATTTATATCAGTCTTTGATATACACAGAACAATTATAACTATAAATCTTTTACACAAAACTTGGCGGAGATAGTTTTATGTTTACAGCAAGTCATTATTGACCGGATAGCCCGCCCAACTCGTTAGCGTAATAAATATAGGAATCTTGCTACCATCGTGGGTTCATAAAGAGAGGGTGTAGGAGAGCGGAGGACTCCGGTCTATGCAAGAACCCTGGAGGGGGAACGGGGAGCGGTGTAAAGGATTGAATAAAAGATAGAAATAAGCGAAATCAAATAACATTGTAGATAAATAATATCAACTAGTCCTAATAATATGAAATATGTGCAACGTTTTTAAGATCACCGCAATTTCATCATTGGGTTCGGATGAAGGATGTCGCACAATGCAAATGGTTCGCTTCGATACTTCCGATGGAATCCCGAATCTGCCGAGATCTGAACAAATGTAATCCAAGTGTGGGGATTTGTTCTGGTCATGCAGTTATCCCTAGCCTAGGTAGAAAATACATTAATGATTGCGAGTTTAGCCGATAATTCAAATGTTATATATCTAAGCCATACTTCTGCTAGATGCATATCAGCAAGTCATTACACTTTGTCATGCTCTCTAATTTTCTTTTTCAATATTTGATTTTTTCCGAAATAGGATGGTAGAGCCCCTCAACACCATGTCCAAAACAACAGGCAATCGTTTATGACCAGCCCGGGTTATTGTCTACCAGAATTTTGGAGGTTGATATACCTGTGCCGGGAGTAGGGGAAGTTTTAATCAATTTGTATGTTTTGCTATCCCCATGGGAATTCCCCCCTTCTGGTTTTAAATAAAAAAGAACCTCCTTGAGATCAAATACATACATAAACTGACAACTTTTTGCAGGACACACTCGGGTGTTTGTCATTCTGACCTGGATATCATGACAAATAGCGTAAGTCTTGTCCATAATTCGGACATAGTCGATTCAACTAAACAGAGGACAGTGGCACGGCCTTCCACCTACTCCAGAAGAACAGATCGGAGGACATGAAGGGGTTGGCCATATTGTGCGACTTGGACCAGGGGCAGAAACCTCTGGACTAGGCATTGGGGATAGAGTTGGTGTGAAATGGGTTGCAAGCGCTTGCGGAAACTGCGGTATGTTCCTGCAGTTACATTAATTTCTCATGTTGACAGCGTGGCCACGTTGATTTACTGAGAGTCGTATGTAGAACCGTGCTATGCAGGATTAGACAATATGTGTTTTAATCAGAAAGTATCAGGATACTACACTCCCGGTACCTTTCAGCAATATCTCTTGCGTCCTGCAGCGTATGTCACAAGGATTCCAGACGAAGTGGAGTCTGTTCAGGCCGCTCCATTACTCTGCGCAGGCCTTACAGTTTATTCTGCTCTCAAGCGTAGCACAGCTATCCCAGGCCAGTGGGTTGTCATCTCTGGGGCAGGCGGGGGACTGGGACATCTAGCAGTTCAAATTGCCAGCAAAGGACTGGGTCTGCGAGTTATCGGAATTGATCACGGCCAAAAAGCAGATTTCGTCAAGAAATTGGGCGCCGAGCATTTTGTGGATATTACAAAATTTCCTCTTGATGACAACGGGGAGGCAATTTCAAACTTCGTTAAATCCCTAACTGAGGATCTGGGAGCTCACTCTGTTATTGTATGCACAGCCGCAAATATTGCATACAGCCAGGGACTTCGATTCTTAAGGTACGGTGGTTCCCTTGTTTGTGTTGGACTCCCAGCAGGAGCACAAAAGCCAATCGCCACCGCCTCCCCGTCATTTATGGTATCGAAGCAACTTAGAATCCTAGGTTCGGCTGTTGAAAACCGTGTTGATGCCACTGAGGTGCTAAACTTTGCTGCTCGGGGAATTGTTAAGGTTCATGTTCGGGAGGAGCAAATGGATGGGCTATCAGCAATATTTCAGGATATGCGAGAAGGAAAATTGATTGGAAGAGCGGTTATTAATCTCTCTTAGATATCTAGGTTTGGACTTATGACTTTTAAATTCTTCTGGTTAATGCCAAGATGGCGCAGTATTCTTCTATTCTTCTAAAGTAGAAGATATCTAATTCTAGTATGTCCTTGAATATTGTAATTAGAGCATGTAGGTGGAGTGTGCTGGAGCTGAGGAATGAGAACCGAGGGCATTGCGGTTTACAGCTCAGCCTCTATATTTTATTGACCATTGCATGAGCAGGGACTGCTCAGCCCACTATAAGAGTAAATAGTAAAATGTAGAGAGGCCAGTAATTCCATATGTGAGACTTTGAAATACTGATTTGACTCGAGCCTCACACCTACGTGACTTTGTAGGGAGAAAATTATTTTCCTAGTTCATTCGTCTCTAATAGTCTGTTACTCGTCGGTTCGACAAGCGCAGAGTGGCGTGCAGCGCCTGATATATGTGGATTGCAGCATATTGGCTTCGTTATGAACCTGATCCTCTCTTCTAGTACTACTCGTGGCTCTTCATAATACCTTCTAATGGAGGGAATGTGTTATTATTGTTAGGGCCGGTCCCAGCGGCCTTGTCCTCTGAGCGCTACTTGTCAGTATGAATGTAAAGATATGTCCTAACTACACTAACCACACTCGGATATTATCATATTGAAAACTACAGGAATGCATGGTTATGGGTGCTGGTACTGATAGGTGTTCAATATTAGATTGTCCCATTTATAGAGATCGATCACACCTGCTGTATTCTACCTGGATCATCAAACAAGAATTGTGACTCAGACAATGGTGTATCAGCGAACACCCCTGTTAGTCCCGTAATGGCCTCAAGATCTAAAGTCTCAAAGACATCTAACTGGGAGCCCTTACAGCCCCTAAGACGTGGAACGTTAGTGGCAAACACTGAGGTACGGTAGGATGTGCAGGATCTTACAGCTCAGGGTGATTCAAAAAAGGGGCCATTTCGCTACCGCTGGTAAATGGATCAGTAGGCCCCACTGTACACAGATTTAGCTCAGGAGGTCGCGTGGTGTTCATCGTCCGTGGGAGCAGGACGCCACTTTCCTGGACGGATATCTCCACCTCGGGAAAGATTTTCTCGCACCAGCCGATCCTCTCCATAGCGCTGAAAGTATCAACACAGAACTGAAGCATAACCTGGTGCTCCGTACTGCCTAGCTTCTGAAACGCCATTTTAAGTACATCAATGACCTCCCCTATGAAATGGCAGTCGAAAAGGACCAGGCTAGATAGTGTCTGATCGTCACGCATGCGTCGTAGTATATTCACGGCACCCTCGGTGGCCTTGATGCAGGTGTTGCTCATCTGCTCGTGTAGCGTTCTCTTAGCCGATGTCGTAGAACTTGTCGACTTGGCCGATGAAAAGAAGAGGAACGGGCGTGTAAGAGAGACTATGGCTGCTAGGAAGCGTAAGTGTAACAGAGACACGGCCCGGCGATGCTGAGGATGGAGCGACGAGTCCCATTGAAGGTGTGAAGGGATCTTGGCGTACCATTGCCTTAGTGACGCCAGGGACTTGGTGACAAGGCTTATTAGTAACCTACCCCTTACGTGTGCGGGCTCTAAGAAACATTCGTAGCTTATATCTTGATCATCCGGGTTACTTTAACAAATAGCTCCTGGTAGCTCAACGGAGTATTTGGTATCTGTCGGTAGTTAATCGACGAGCATGCCTTTCTGCTCATCTGGTAATTCAGCTACTTACTTTCCCAGGAGCTTCTGGGGTGTTCATGAAGACTGCATCATCAATGACAGACCAGGGGTAACCGAAACGGCTGGCCATTTCATAATCCAGTATTTAGATGGCTCACTATAAGCGTCGGCTCCGCTCCCGTTCGAGGGGCCTCTTGCTTCTCAGTAAAACATCTCGGTGTAATCCTAGCGAGAAGCCGATTCTCACGGCCGTTCCAATATTCAGATAGGCGGTTACACTGTAGCACATTGCTTGGCTCGTAAGGCTCTAATTCTGGAGTTAGCCGGGCTGATAAACTTCTAAGGTACAGTGGTACCTATTATGTAAGCTACAGGACCCATATACTATTGCTAAAGTCCGCAGAAAGTCACTTGGTACATTTTACCACCAACTGCACAGATACTTAGATAGTAGTTCCTCTATCAAGGAACCAGTAATTAGTTTATTCTATCACCCAATACTACATAAATTCATATTTTATATATCATATTTCCTAGCCTCTCTGTATAATATATAGTATTACAGCTATAAGGTAAGTCTATGCTTGTATATTCGCTGTTATATTATATTAATAAATATAAAAAGTGGACGATCCTCGCTCCACTCTGGACTCTTGAAGACAGGCAAGCACACTCTCAATATAGATATAGATTACTAAGACTCATATTTACTTAACTATTTAATGTACAGAGAGTAACCAATTAGAGACATAGCCCAAGATAGTACCATGTTTAACCCATGATCCGCTTTAGTATTGACATTGATTGGCAAATGCTGAGTAGACACCTTCACAGGCATATATTACATCACATCCATATAGAATCTTAACCCAAGAGGTCATAGATAATAGATAACAAAACATGCATTTAGGGCAGGTTTATAGCCAGCATTATTTATAAAATCTATAATATCCTACAAGTTAGAACGAGTAAGTATCATAGTATAGCAGTTACAGATTAAAGATCTTTAAAGCTATGTATAACAGGAGCAATCTTATAAAGACTCTCATATGTGACATTATGCTATACCTTTAACATCCATTATTTTCGAGTAAATATTTAGATTATAAAGATTGAAATATATATTAGTCATGACACTGCCGCTCTTCAAGAAAAGCAAATGCTCTTATTGGAAAGCGTTGGGCAAAGGTCTAAGTAAGTATTTATGTAAGTAAATGAATAGGTAAAGCAATAGATAAAAGGAGTACGAAGAAATAATAATAAGAAAGCACGGAACAAGCACTGTAGAAGACCATAATCTGTTTCGATGCAATAATAGCGCCGTCATCAAGGTCATGGGTGTTAGGATTAGTAAACAACAAAGGCACAAGTTCGCGGAATTACCTGATTAGAAAGGTAGTTACTAAATTAGGCAATTACTAACAGTGGTGTTATATAGAGACTTTTATTGGATTTAGATGTATAAAAGGACAAAAGAGTCAATAAGAATTATTAGAAATTACTAGAAAAAGATAGAAATTATTAAATTCTTATAAAGGTGTCACGTAAAAACCCGGCAAGCGGTAGTGCAAGGGGTCACATGGTTCATTCAAGATATTGTAATCAGCGACCTAGGAATTGTCCTTAAACTCTGGAGCGAGATGCTCCTAGAGCCAAATTTTCCGGTCCTGGTGGTCTTTGTATTACCCCCTCTATTTTCTAAGCTAAATAAAGGATGAGCCTTTATAGATATTATTTAGTTGTGATAATACTAATCTTTCAGATGGTAAGATTAATAACTAGATGGCTTACTTAATGTCAGCAAGGTGTTGTTCTATGCTTGTAATACCTCTCTTATCTGATATATGTTAGCATAGAATCCTTTTAAGTTAACATGTGCTTTGGAAGACTCTTTGTTGGATAGAATATCCTGGTGAGACACTGTTCCCTGGTTACATGATGAATCAATCTGCGAATCCTTTGATGAAGATATGCGAGAGTAGTGGCTATCTGTGCTGCCGAGATAACTAGGGTAGTTGTTTTCCTTTTATCGATCCTGGACTTATCTATTATACTGTGGTCTAACACCACCTAGAATTAGACGTGGTTCTAGACAGTTGCCGGGCCCAGGTACTTGCAGAGACCTATGTCGGCCATCTCCAAGACATCCACTGACATTTAACTGTGCCTCGCTAGAAAAGAAGGGAGGGGGAACTAGAGGTGTCTAAAATAGAATATCACATATATCGCATAATCTATGGAAAGAATGGATTGCTCCTGCCGGTGATTCACCTGATCGTGCCCTCACATAAGCCACTCTTGAGATCCAGGATATTAGATGATCAAAAACCTAGCCGTAGTTGATACCCGATGCTGCCTCAAATATAATTATGATTGAGCTGAGAATAGTGAAAGCCCATAATTTCAAATAGAAGGTAGATGCGAATGAACCAGCCTACTATGCTGCTCTACAGAGATTGAGTATCAAAATTTCGAAATGGAACGTCTATACCACGCTAATTACTGAAGAAATTATTAAACTAATGTGAATTATGGTCTTTTGCACCATCTCTGGTAACAAATGTTATCTAAAGCTAATAGAGAGTTCAAATCTGCATTATGATCTTTGTCATTGTTAGCCTTTTTTTGAATTTGTTCAAACTTGATTTGCTTGATGGCGGCATGGAGATTATATGCACACAATAGTGGTAGTGCACCAGCATTAGTAGGGGTGACTCGTTCCAAATGATCGTGTGCAACATCGACCATAACTTTTGTCACAAACCCAAGGCCAGCTACGGAGCACTTTTGCAGCCATTTGATATCAGAACTAGGATGTAGCGTCTGTATATGTTCATGCAGCAAGAACAGGCTTCTGTTGTCATTAGCAATCATGTTTACTTCGAAGAATATATCAATTAGACTAACCTCGTTGCAATTCCGATTGCTCCACAGTAATACCTCCATTCATGGTCACAATCACAAATGAGGACCGCCATAAACATCTGTATCCTTTGGTCCAAGCTTTGTAAAATCGCTATATGATGCTGCTTGTTGGTCACAGGATTGATCAAAATCGAGAGGAGATGATCAAGCAGATGAGTGACCTGTATTTGGCGTCCAAATCCGCTTATGTTCTTGGCCTCCAGCTCACTTAAAGTTGGACGAGAAGGGAAATGTATAGATTCAGAATGACCTTCCTCGGGCGAAAGGTCGGGAGGAAGTGCGGCCTCGGGACCCGGAAATCGCAAGATGGGTGCTTGCTTGCAGCCAGGAATGTCACATAGGATGACTCTGTTCAGTTTCAAGTTAGCATACTAAGACGACGGATTGCCATTGACTAGTCGTCAGACAGTACCTTTCAAATATTGCGGCGCTCCACCACAAATTAATACTCTCACGGTCTCTGAGGCCCGTACTCCGATCTCGTGGAGATAGGTTCAAGTCGTTGATCTTGTCGATGTTTAAGCCAATTGACAAAATCATTCGTGCACATGTCCCCAACGTGATATTTGCAGCACGAGGCTGACCCGAGGCATATTCGAACGCTGCAATGACAAGACTTGCTTGAATCAGAGGGGTCGATGCACAGAGATGGGCCTGGACCCTCGCAAATAGGATCCGAACTGTGACATATAGGTCGTTTAAGAAAGTGGGGCTGGGTTGACTGCAACTGTTGGTAGACGGATTCCACGTGAGAAGACACAAAGCCAGCAGAAGGATTGAAAAGTCAGCTGGAGGCGATATACCCCTGTACTTTGCCACTGCCTCACGGAACAAAGTGGGACATATTATAGGGAGAGTACGGTGGAATTCTCGAAAGTAAGATTCGCCAATCCTTGGCACCGACAAATGTGTTTGTCGAAGAACCTTACAGAGCTGAAAGTAGGGTATGGCATCGAAATTGCCTTCAGAAATGTGCGACTCCGAACCCAGGAGTAACCCCGCGAGACCCGCGTTAGGCGAAGGTTTTCCATCCCTTCGAAGCTCTATGTACGAGCAGGGCCAACCTCGCTTGGAGCAAGACCCACACCGTGGTAAAGCTTTGTCGCAGGCTTTTTTCCGGGCCTTGCAGATGATACAAACATGAGCAGCGAGACACATATTCGGAGGTTCCTGTTAGAAAGTACTGGTTGTTAGATTCATAGAATTCCTCGTCGTCAAGATGCATTTGTTTTAGCGTGTACGTTGGCTTCTGTAATCCCAGGCTAAGCGAGGCGTCTGTTGAACTCGGTAATCTGTAGAGAGATGTCGAAGCCAGTGCCAGCGTCGTGCCATTTCTCATCACTAACTCTGCAACTGCCCAAATTTGATTGTTCTTGTAGCACTTGTCTATGATCGATGCAGACTTGGAAAAGCGGCGCGTGCTTGTTTGACCGGGGAGCGCCTAGCTCCTCTAGTAAGAGGCTCAAAGGATTGAGGACCTTCGGGTCCTGTCGGCCGCTGCTAGGCCAAATGTGGTTTTGCCTTGGAGCGAGAAAATGATCATCACGGCGGCTACCATGCCAAAATGTGAGATCAAAAAATAAAATGCTCCATTTCACACTGCTCATATCATACGTGGCTTACTCAAGCAAATGAGAATTGAAGTTAGACAATTGATGAGCTCTCTCTTTGACATTTACGTGAGGCAATGCCTAAAAGAGTACGAGCTATATTAAATGCAGATAGGTAGTACACTGCGTACTAGATTTATATGAGTCTGTAACATGAAGGAGGTATTACTAGTGCTTACTTTCCAAATAGGTGCCAATGCTTCTGACACTCCGCTGTATGTATTCGCCTGCGAAGGTCCCCAATTTGGCGTTTTCTAGACCTGCTTCTCTCCACTCCTTGGAATCTTGGAACGTTAATCCATAACGGCTCGTGCTCTCCCAAAATCACTTATAAAAGGGACCCCAAAAGCAAATACTTCTTTCCGTATTGTCAAGCTCTGCGAATCATTTCGATCACCTTGGATCAAGACGATGGCGACCCAGAAAGATACTGTAACGAAGATTAGCTCTGCCAACGGGCATGAAATCGAGAATTCCAAGAAAGAGGGGGACTTGCGGCGCTTTCTCCACTGGCATGAACCTGGCACATGCCAGGAGGAAAGGTGGTTGATCTTCAAACTGGATTTCTTCATCTTGCTGTACACCTGTCTGGCATGACGGCCCTGGTAATCGCATCTTTTCTTTGTTTACATGCTAACCTATTTGAAAAGACATTCTTCGTGAAATACTTGGTATAAAATGCCATTTTCAATCTCGATATTGCTTTGACTAATGTATATTCAAGGATCAAACTAATGTGACCAACGCATATGTTTCGGGGATGAAAGAGGATCTAAACCTTAGTAAATTATCCCGATCTTTCTTTCTTTCTTTTTTCTTTTTCTTTTTTGATGCGATCGACTGAAAAATTTCGTCTCTAGTGGGTAATGAGCTCAACTGGTTCACAACCTACTTTAATATCGGAATTATCATTGGCGGTCCATTCTTTACCATGTCATTGACTACGATCCACCCTCGGTATTGGCTACCAGCTTGCACAATGTGCTGGTCTCTCTTTGTCTTGTTTATGTACAAGGCGCAGTCAGCCAAAACGATATACATTCTCAGATTATTTGCGGGTATCTTCGAGTCGGGCGCCATGCCAGGCGCATTCTACATTGTAAGCGCTTGCCATTCATTCGCCATCTCAGGGGTTGTCCTGATTGCTCAGTACAGATTGGAAGTTGGTACCGCACATCTGAGATTAGTCGACGCTCTACAATTTTCATGTTTTCCTCGGTGGGAGGACAGATGTTCTCAGGCTATATCCAAGCTGGATTGTAAGTACATCCATTTTGCACAAAGATTGCATTCTCTCAATGATACTAATATTTGACTAGATACAAGAATATGAACCACACTCTTGGCTTGGCGTCTTGGCGATGGGTGTTTATCTTTGATTTCCTCATTAGTGTCCCGGTCGCCATACTGGGATTCTTCTGCTGTCCCAGTAAGTCCTAATAACCCTGGCACCCCAATATGTCCTTGAAATTCAGCTGCAAACGATTTATCGTTCGATTAGATGAACCAAAGTCCACAAAGCCTTGGTGGATGACGGAAAAGGAACGTGAGATGTGCGTTGAGCGTCTTGCAAACGAAAATCGCGATGCCATGAAAGCCACCTGGGACTTGAGCGCTGTGAAACGAATTCTTACTTCATGGCAGCTGTGGGCTTTCTGCATCGCTTGGGGGTAAGTATTTCTCAATCTATATTACCGCGGACGAATTTGTTCACTGTAATTAGAACAATGGAATGCACCTGCGGTGTGAACTTGCAGAGATGGATGACCTTGTACCTTAAGTCAGTGAAGGTCGACGGTCACGCCAAATACAGCGTTGAGAAAATCAACAACTTGCCTACAGTGGTCGGATGTGTTGTGAGTATTTCCTGCTCAACTTATACTTCCTTACTTACATGACCTTCTAGGAACTTGTTTGGATGATCCTGAGCGCGTTGGTCATGGACAAAACACAGAATCCTCCTCTGGTAATTCTAGTGCTTGGTCTTTTTCAACTATTCGCCTACATTGTTTTCTATATTTGGTCCAGCAATGATCATTTCATAATGGCTGTCTACTACCTCTGCAGTGCTTATGGGGCGATTTCCGCTCTAATTAGTGCCTGGCTGAACTCTTGCTGTGGTGGTGACAAGCAACTGCGTGCTCTGAGCACATCTCTGATGATTTCAGTAGGATAGTAAGTTCCTATATCTGATTATCTTATAGTCCGGTCGACTCACAAACGCCTCCAGTGCTGTTGAAACTGTTTCCCAGCAGTTCATGTTTCCAACCTCCGAGGCACCTCGGTTCCAAAGAACCAAAGGATACGCATTTGGGATTGGGTGGATCTGTGCGATGATTCTCTGGCTTTGTGTCTGCTTGCCCTTGATTGAGCGGTTTTTTAAGCGACGAGCCCAGCACAGGCCTGTAGACACAGCCTGAATCGCTGGTTAAACATCGGTGCCTACTAAGCCAACCTACTTTTTGTCAGCCTTCAGTCTCCCATAGGACTATATATCACTGCGACTATTCTGAATACGAGCATCTTCACAGCTTATACAGAGTTGGAGGTCTTTAATAAGACCACATCTCGGAACTAGCATGATAGGGGTAGCCGCGGCCCCTCGTCTGATGTATGTCATAGATGAAATTATGACTAGTTGTAAGGTTCGGATCCCTATAAATCTTCTTGATCTAGCAGTGTAAATGCATGCAAGAGGTCTGTACACATGGCTATGCAACTACAAAGCTTACCTGCATTCTGCCAGCGCATGTCTACCTACAAGGAAATACGCATAGTACCAGTCTAGAACCCCTTTCCTAATAGTCCTTATCGTATTGCGGGGTAGCCACCAATTCTTTTTTAGATTGCTTTCATCTATGCATATGATTGTTTGTGTATCCAGGTATATTTATGGCCCCAACTGCAAATGGGAGACGCAAAACAAAACAAATAGACGACACAAGCATAACAGGAGCTTTAACCATTAAAGAAACCCCTAACCCTAATATCAAATAGGCGACGCGGACGCCCATTTCCATGTTCTGGTTAGAAACTCCCCAAAGAGCCAGCGATGCGGAGATTGGAATGAATAATTTCAACGTTGTCAACTGTCAGAAGATGAAAAGTCCCGCTGCTTGAGAGACAGATCGCAGAACAAGATATCAAAATTGCGGAATCATACGCAGACCAACAAGTCTTTCCAAAGCCTCTATGATCGACTCATTTGTGTCAACAAATCCAAAATAGCCAAGCCTCCTCAATTTGGTTACGCTGCTCCGGAAATACGTTAGAGAATGAGATGTAAAATGAAAGGACTAGTCCTGGGGGGTCGGGGGTCCGGCGCCACTCACCTATACACAGCGGGATAGGGAAGCATAAGAAGCAGATCAATAAATCCAAAAATTCGGTCTGTGTCTCTTAGCTCCTTGTCTCGTAGGTCATTGTCTTTGGCAATTTTCTTCCAAGCCTCTGCAACCTCGGGACGTTTCGCCCATTCCGTTAAGGTGAACTTGACCTGAGCCTTACTTCGCGGCCCGTATCCACGGGGTGGAGGGTCATAAGTCGATAATACCACATCATGATACTGTGCACTTGCACTCTCACTCAAGTCCGGTCCGGTCCAGGCCAATCCGAACCGATCGGCGAGCTGGGGCCAGAATCTTTCCCAGGTAAACGGAGCGCCATCAATGGCGTTGAAGCTCTGGTTCTCAGCCGCTCCAGTCAAAACTGCCCATTCCGCCAGGTAGCAGTTTGTTGATGCACTGGACAGGTTTTGAACGTTCGTCCAAGATGTGAAGCCCGCTGGATACGCTAGAGGCTGGTTTAGGTATTTCTGGACAGTAGCATATATTCCTAATGCAAAGCAAAGGTCCATGGATGCATCAGTGACTGCTCCCGGAATGAACGCAGGACGAGTTGTGTTCCATCCAATATTGTGTTTTTGCGCAAATTCCTTTAAATAATCTTCTTGATTATAGTAGAAGTTTGGTTCCAAAAATACTCGTGGGTCTGCTTCTTCTAGAGGAAGCTTTGCAGGGCCTAAATGGAGGCCATAGTATTTTGCACCCAATTGCAAAAGGATGCGCTTCGGAATCGAATTGTTCAACGCCTGTGCCTCTAAGAAATTCACCAGCAGCTGTTCTGCGTAACGAATGTTAGATAAAGTTGCTTGCAGGCACTATAACTTTTCTAGTAGAAACTCACCGTTAACACGAACGAGATCCTCTACAGCGCTCCAGATACTTCCGCCTTTTTTTGGTGGCGGCTGAATGTAGGCAAAGAAGAAAATATAGTCCGCTTTCACCTCATGCAGCCTAAGCTGCTCGGCAATTTTCTCAGGAGAATCCATGAAGTCCAGAGAAATATGCTTGACGTGCGCTGGCCAACTTTTATTCGGAGGTCTCCGGGAGAGAGCATAAATCTTTGTCCAGCGTTCGGGTGACTCGCAAAGAACTTGGAGCTGCGACCATAGAGTCTGAAGTTAACAATAGCCAATGGCCTTAGATTTAATGGAACAACTCACCATATAGTCACCAGAAATGCCATTAGCGCCAGCTACAATGGCAGAGAGGCCCTTTAGCTCCCCTGGGAAGACTGGGAGGCCATGGTAGATAGACCGGGATTGAATGGAGAGAGACATGCTTAGAGAACCTGCAATAGTCAGAGACACTCAATTAGACTGAATTGAATCTTCAAGGTTACAGAAGGATTATCGGCCATGGGGGCGCATCTTTCCCTTAAATATAGGAAGAAAGGCTCTTGACATCATGTATAACATGATGTTGAAACTATTACTTTGGGGAATTTGGGACTGATTGACCTTGCATTAAATCCGATTGGTCACGCGCCTTCCACCGGAATCAGGGAACCTTAATTAGAAAGACTCTTTTTATCCAGTAATAGCAATAATATGATAATCGCTTCACTACGTTCCGCGATCAACACGGATATAATTTAAGAAAGTAAAAAACGCGGGGTATAGTTGCCCCGATGGCTGGAAGTTAGTGAGCGGGCCTCCACTCTCTCGTCTCCCCAAAGTCTTTCAAAGCCACACACTCTGCCTCTGATTTTCGCCTTTCGCCACTCGCCTGCATTCCACAGGACGGCCAAACTCCGTGGTCCCTCCGATTCACGCAGGAACCGCCCCTCTCCTGGCTTTCACGTCTGCGAAGGCTTTGATTGCCCACTCCACTCGCCCGATTGTCCTGGTGTCTTGTTAGCCGGTGCTGGAATTTAGAAATAAAAGATCTCATCTTTGTCGAGACTTTTTATTGGTTGTCATTTGTCTATATAATCATAAGAAGGCTACGATCAAGTACTACAGCTAAGGTGATTAAACTAAAAGCAAACATGCAATGCGATGCACAAGTTATCACTGTGTTAAGTATATGTGGTTCTGATATAGCTTATTGCGAGCTCAATGCAAAGCAGGATACATGGTGGTCTCATCAGTTGAACCTGAATTTCATTCAAGCAAGTCAAATCACCAAGAATGCAAAAATCCATTTTTCATTTGTGGTCTTTTTCTTCTGATTAATAACACTATTATTATTAAATCTCCGAGGCTGCTTTGGTATTCATGGCTAAGCTGGTGGCCAATTTTGATGCATATTGGACCATATATCTATAAGTCAAAGCAGCTTTGCCTTTAACCAATCTTTCAATGCCCTAACTTGATGAGTCTCATGTTTATCACCAAACATTGGCCAGATTATAGGGGCGATATGGCATTCCATTTCTCCAATTACGAAAGTGGTTTCTGTATTGAATTTCTTAAACTTTGTAAGTCTCCTTTTTGTTGTCGACCGTTTGGGGCTTGCTCATACCTGAAAATTATGGACCCAAGCTGTAATTGGGTCCACAAGAATTTCATCTTCTCCAGCAAGAACTAGTGTGTGTTGAACCTTTGCCCCCTTCCACCATTCTTCCGGAGCACGAACAGCTTCGATGTAATGATTTGTTGGGTTGACATCGAGATAAATTCTAGACCACAGCGCTGTAGCATCAGCCGCTTCAATATCTTTATACTTATTACGCCGCACGCTTGGCCAATTATGATCAAAGGAGACCCAAGGCGAGATAAGGACAAGTGCCTTGAGGGGTTCTTGTACTATCAATCTAGGCACACCTGTGGCCGGATGCGTCATGTGGGACAAGATTGCCAAGCAGAGGTTTGCGCCTGCAGAGTCACCTGCAAGTATGACTTCTGATGGATGTCGTCCGAGATCCTGTAGAACGTAGTTCAAGGTTTTTACTGCTTCGCAGAATTGTGTCGGATAAGTTGAGTGAGGCGTTAATGTGTAGGTAGAATAGAACCAAGCAAGTTTGGTCCCATTTTGACCCAGACTTCTTTGTAGTTCAAGACAAAGATCTATATGTGATTTTGTTCCGTCCACCGCAAACCCTCCTCCTATCAAAATACGTTAGAATATATCTTCAATCACATGTGCTACTTACCATGGAAATATATCCCAACATATTTAGCGCGTGGGCTTCCGATCCAGAAACCCTTCACACCCTGGTCGGTTGAAACAAAATTCGGCTCGACCTGGCTCCTTTTACAGTACTTCAGGTATATCTGATCCGATGATTCAAGAAGATACCTAGTAAATATCAGCTTCAAGTACTTGACAGTATTATCTTCCAGGAATATACTGCAGCTGAAGCGGGGTATATCTGGTCATCAACTGCTTGAATCAGTCACACTTTCTGCATTTTCGTCAAACCGGATTTCTGACCTTCTTAACTGCTCCTTGTATAATGTGATGATGATAGGTATCTGCGCCAGATTTACCACGAAAAGCGCCCGAAATAATAGAAGAAACGACCGCCGAAACTAGGGGTCATAATCAGTTGAAGATACAGACTTGTCTCCTTCTGACGGGAATTCCATACCCATGGAGCAGATACCAAGCACCGCATCAACCTTGCCAAATAGCGTCAATCTGTTTCTGGGTTGACGAGAGGCCATATTTGTTGGTTAATGTCAGTTTGGTATCGTCGATTTGGTGGTGGAAAGGAGCAATACTTGTACTTTTAATCCATCACAGCCCACCGAGTTTTCCGCCGGTTATGAAAGTAGCGTCTTCCATTTTTGGCAAGTGTAACTTGATAGGTCACGATTAAGGTTACTTGAACTAGGGCTAAGATTAAACCACCATCCACCGGGATGAACCCGCCGGAACGAACTCTTGGCTAGGCGTACCTATGGAGGCCTATACGCTTGCCAAAATTCGGTTTTTTTTTCAAAATGTCTGAAATTAATACATATTATTTCCACACACTAATTATATTTTCTAAATTTATTTATAATAGGCCTCCGTAGAGGGAAGTTGAAATCTGCGGGGGTATGGAGTTGCTCCCGCTTTGGGTGCGCATGGTCTCAACACAAATTTTAATTTATACAAACATTTCTATTCAAATTGTTGGGATGGTTGCAGTCGAACCTGCCGGATAGGGCCACCTGTTTAGGGGTGACAGACGATTCAATACACTTTTCTATGGACACAGAAGTACCAGTAGAACGGTGTATCCGCCTGAAAAGGCAACGTTTCCTGGCTTTCTAAGCCAGCTCACACAAACATTATTATTAAAAATAAAATTTTTTATTACACTGAGATTATCTTGAGATATTGTACACCCAAAGTAGAAGTGATAGGTGTGCGTGGCATAATTAGTCCTTACATGTCATACTGAGTGTGGTAATGATTACTCTTATCATCGATTCATATACTAGTCGCATCTCTAGCACCTGAATGCCCGGTCTTGTCCTTTTTCTGGTGATGGCCTTCTTAATCGGTCAAGAACATTCAAGCTAGTGGGGAAGCGACAAGCACTGGCTAGGGAGCCATGGAGACCTCTATTCGATAGTCTTCTCCGACTTAGAGTTGCGTGCATCAACTAGACAAATTCATGGGTAAGTAGGTCTTAGGGAAGTATCCACCGACTGGTTGACTGACGACAACACATGCAGGAACATATTCAGAGCGTGATGATATTTCAGCGCACAGCTATCTAGTATACGGCTTTCACTAGCTAAAACACTGTCTTAGCAAGTTATTCCTGCTCAAGTCGAGCCGGTATACGCCAAAACCACGTTCATAATGTAACGGTAGCTCACAAGCATCAGGACCATTTGGCGATGGTGTTGGCCTAGTAGGAAGAGCATATAAGCGCCGAGAGGGCTTATGGAGCCCATATACTGCCCGGTTCAGGTAGACCGGCCGCAGAGGCTCCATCAATTTTGTGGAAAATATGGACGACAGAGAAGCCATTGGAGGATCGATGATCTATAGTCTGATATATCGCTCAGTACCTATTGCTTAGTACAATCAGTTCATAATATCTCATTTACGTATCCCTCTAAACTTGATCACCAGGAAGATCACGGTAGTTGCCGTTTCTCACAGATCCTAGAATGAAGCTCATAGGTTGATATATCACCTAAATAAACACCCTTACCCTTGCCAATTTTACCATGGAGCGTGGTTCTATACATGTGCAGCAATTGACATTGTGGATTTATCCCCTTGCATGACCACCAAAACGAATCATGAGAAGATGGTGTCAGCTATCAATAGGAGGACTGCAGACTACCAAATATATCATCTAACTGTTCAGAAACAAAAACCGAATGAGGATCCAGTGGCAACAGCGCACTCGGTAACATGCTCTGATCTGATAGCTCGTCCCTTGCTGCTCCTCTGTCAAGTGTATGGTAAGATTGAAGTAGCTCAGGTATATCCATGCTAAACTCTGAGTGAATCAACCCTTTATCCGGTTGATATAGCGCAGTGTTGGCTTGCGAAACTTGTCTTGGACCTTCCAAAGGGAGCTGAGCGTCCTTGGTCATCCACATTTCTGATTCCAAGAGGGGTTCCGCCTCGTTCCACTGATACCCAGCCACCGAGGTATTCAAAGCCTCCACTGTTTCTCGCTGGACTGCTATTTTCAATAGCTCGGTAAGTAACATATCAGTTTGTCTTGCAATGCGGTTATGCTGGGCCATGGTTCGACTAGCACGTATTATCCTCACAACTCCAGATTTTGCCTCCTGGGCAGTATTGGTGAATGGCTGACTGGTGGGAACGATACACAGGATCACGCCTGCCATGAAGAGGTAGTGCAAGACTATAGAAACCACAAAATGCTTCTCAAACTTGTGAACCGGAAAGGACGACATACGAAGAGCTGCACGTATAACAGCATCCAATGATTTTTGCATCAAATCAACCATAAAGCCGGAGAAAGGCATTGTGTTCGCTTGACATTTTAGTAAAGGCCTATGGGTGAGGATGACTGCACCATCATATAGCAATTGCAGCATGGCTGCTTGGAGAATAATTATTTCCGCATGCTCTTGGATATCTGCAGGCCGATCCTGCAGCGAGTACTCCAGTCGCGCCCATCGATCCGCCTCGCTCCAATACTCAAAATTGTACAGATAAGGAAGCTCTTCACGCCACCGGGCTAGAGAAGCCTCTACGTCTTTTATCGCTTGTGAAATTGCTACCAAATCATCATTTGTGATCGGCTGACTAGGCCGGAGAAGCCGGAAGCGATTCAAGGCCTGTCGGATAATATCATAGAGCCTAAATTTCATCTGATGGAAAGTCACTTTTGAGGTAATATTGCTACATTCACTAAACCCCGTAAGGTTTAGTAGGGCAGGAAGAATGGTAAGATCATCAGTCTGCTCAAGCTCATGTAGGTCTGCAAATGCTGCATCGACGGAGGCCGGTCTTCCGTAGACCATTGTAACGAAACCGTCGCCAACTGTGATATGGTTCCAGCATCGGTAGCGGACTTGGGCCGCAATCCGGTCTTGACTAACCGGAGCTTTGGCATGCAACGCGAGAGCGTAGGCTGCTCTTACAGCCATTCCTGATGTGCTCCAAGCCAGACTTGGAGAATTGTGGAACATATAAAAACATGAGAGCAGAATGCTGACCTGTACCGCCTCAATGCGGGGGTTGGCTTGGAGGTCGATCAGATGAAGACGCACCTCACTAACCAGGTCTAGTAGTAATTGACGATGGTTGATGGAATGAATTCGAAAAGTATTGTGTCCATGCCAATTACAGTCCTGCAACACTGACTGAAGGCCAAGGGCCGCGACAATTAGAACAGTGACTACATCGGATAGATCCCGCCGCCGCCAAGTCGGTTGACAGTACACCTTGTAAGTGTTGTTCCAGAACGAGTGTTCGTGGAAAAGAAGAATGTACCAGTGGAAGCGGCGGAAGTACGCCTCGATCAGGAGAGGCATAATCGGCTCAGGTGGCAGTTCCAGATCTTTCAAGCGCCAAGGACTACTGCTGTCCAAAATGACAGACTCTATATCACCGGGGATTGAGCCACAGGTCAGAGAACGACCGATGTCTTCTTCGTCACCAAATACGCTGCGGGCAAATTCCAAGCTGGACATATTAACGCCGAAGTGCTGGTTCTCTGTTGGCGCCATCCCGCTGTGCTGTATGGAGTTGAGACTAGTGTCAACTGGGGTATGTCTTTTATGGCCACTGTACGTAGGTTGACATCGGATAAGAGTCGTGGTAGATTGCAGAGGTCTAGAAGCACGGTTGCTTAGGCCTTCATAATTCGTACGATTTTTGCGCCCTGTAGTCTTCTCTTGAAGTAGGATCCGGCTCGTCTCGCATTCGCTATTAGAATGTACGCAAAGGGTGCACGGCCTATGTTTGTCACACTAGATGGAGTAAGTGACCCGGGCATGCATATAGGAAGATTTGCAAGCTCGGCATGATGTACACAACATTACCTTCAGTTTTTGTCGCCGGCAGCGGTCACAGGCTCGAGACACCCGGGGTCGGGAAGCCATAGGACTGTTTATGAGGAAAAGCACCTATTACAAGACGAGTTTCTAACGTAAGAGGGACAAGGGTAATGTTGGTTCGAGATAGAGATGGCGAGAGATTGACGAAACCAGCAAAAGAAATGACTGATTATCAAGCAGCTTCTCCACACTCCACATTAATATTATTGTTTTGCGGGGCAGTGGTCAGAACGAGGTTGGCCGTAAGTTTCCGGGGAAGGTACGTTATTTAGTAATTAGTGGGTTGCCAAACTTTATTTTCAAAAGGCGGAGGTCAGTGGGTAATCGAGGTTCCAACTGTATAAGCGCAGAGTTACCCAGAATTCTCAACTCGGCGTGTTGAAGGATCGCTCACATGTGCACGTGCAATTGGTAGGATTAGCTCGCACAAGCTTATAAATATAAAATTTTTATATAATTTTTATTTAGCTCACTTAGAGATTTTTCTTGAGTATTAATCAGTTAAATATTAATTTTGTTAGGAACTAATTAGTGGTTGGCCTGGCCTGCACATAAAAAGTACAGCTATTATAATCAGCCAACAGCTGATTATATGGGCCAACACCCTTGAAAGCACATGTGAGTGAGACTAAACCTCACATTTTAATTTAATTAGTTATTAAGTACTTGATAAGTACCTGGTTTAAAAATATTACTTAAAGATATATTTTAAATTAATACAGCGTGGAACGGCTTTTAAAACTCAAAAGACGAACGATCCGAACATATGAGTCAACTTGTATCTTCGAGGGTTATCTTTCATGAATAGGTTTATATGCGCGTGTTGGTTTAGTCTAGATTCGATTTTTCTAAATCCAGCCTATCAACATTGAATTAGCCGTGACGAGCACCGTCCCCGATTAGGCTCAATGTACGTACATTAGCGGCGAGCTCAAGGACATGATGACATATATATAATTATTCAGAGAGAACCGACATACTGGCTCACATGGTAAGCCGTCGAAGCCCCCGTCGTTGGATCATGGGCCCATTTTGAAACCATTAGATAGAGCTCACTTGCATTTGCCGTGGACCACGGGTGAATAAATCCTCCATACAAAAAGGGTTCCTGGTTCCAATAGACTTGCACTGTTTCATCCGACCACGCCTGGTCCGGCCCCGCCGCTGTGCGAGTCACGATGTTCTTCGTGTCAAGATTTAGATAGCTCATCCCCCAGGTCCCATCGCTCAGCTTGCGCACCGAAGGCTCGCCAAAGTTGCCTTGGAGAATCGGAGTGCAAGGACGGCCCCAGCCCCAGTTGTTGCCATCCCAACCCCATCCCTGGTATGCGCTTTGGTTGACCATTTGATCCCATGGCGCTCGCTGCAACATCATGGGGCCTTGCTGGCGACCCGAGCGGACGGAGAAGATATACACCCAGTCACCGTCACGCTGCATCGTCCACATCTGGAATGGGTCAGAGTTGGCATCATCGTTGGGCCACTTGACATCAAGGCGCGTGAAGGTATTTCCGTCGGTCGAAATGGCCAGTCCAGCGTAGTTGGTCGCCCAAGGAGCCGTCCAGTCCTTGATGCTCATGTACGAAACGATCTGGTCGCCAGTCTCCGGGAACCCAATCCCATCGTTAGGAATGACCGAGATCTCATACGTGCCGAAGCCATCGTCACCTCGGTGGCCGTTGTGCATGATCTCAGGCGCATTTCCATTGCCTCCCACACCTGCTGCAGAGTCGAAGACGATACCGTTCGCGTCGCCGGGGTTGATGGCCGAACGCAGCATCACGGGCGCCCGCCAGTCGTTGTTGGGTTCTTCGGGCCATTGGGTATTAAACGTGTCGCCGAAAAGAAAACCAATGGCGCCATTCTCGAGCACATACGGGATTCCCAGGTCCGTGCCAGCGACTGACCAGCGCTGGAAGGTATCGAGGTCTGCGCCGGTGAGGCGTTTCTTCCACACCGACTTGCCTGTCTGGGCAGAAACTAGCCCAGGCAGCGAGAGAATGAGAGGTGAAACCCTCATTGTGAAATGATTTTTGTACTTATATAAGCAATTTTTTCTTGGTGGCGTTGAGTTTCGTGTATCCAGGACCGCGCAGCTTATTTATACCGAAATTTATACGACTGCAATACGAGGCAATGCAGATCATCGCCACAGGCTGCACTAGAGCCAGGGGAATCACGAGAATTTCCTTATTTACCTCATTATGACAGGGACGCAATTAACAGAATCTGGACTTTGATCGTGACCATCACTCCAATTAGACGTTTTGCTAGACAAGAGTAATCTCGCTTGCAATCGAATGGAGAGCAGTCAGAGCTGAGATCAGCAGGAATACGGGTGGGGTCCGGAAAATACGAGATCCACGCACTTTAATAACACGACCTTGGGCGGATCATCGAGAAACAGTGGATTTGTGCCTCTGCCTGGTCTATGAAAAATGGCGTCGTCAGCCCTATCGGGAAACATTTAATACTTCTCACTCGCATCACCTCGCTCAACGCACTTCCAATTGGACGCGATTTGTTTTTTTCTATTTTATTTTCTTTAGAACAGATACACCCAATGTTCCACGGTGATATTTCACAGAAGTCAAGTAATTAATCTTTCTATTACCAAGGAACCAAGCTGTCGATCTTCAAGAAGCTTGTAAAGATCTAGAATCTCCTCATCCTCGTTCGTCAAGGATGTTCTACTTTTTTTTCTCTTCACGTGGAAATATCCACCTATTGATCTATCGCCATTCATATATTTCAAACTGACTAGCTCAATCTATGCTAGAGCTTATCGATGATATGATAAGCAGTGGTGAACACAGGCGCCATGAATTTGCCAGTCATCCCAGATCCTCTTTTTGAATAGAGATTAGAAAATAGAAAAGTGGCGCACAGTTTGATTTTAGAATAAAAGAATGTTCTAGTCCATTATTCAAGCCCGTAAGGCACGTAGAGTATCAACTGGGCACAAAATTATGGGCTTACTATAGGAAAGACCATCGCCACCACCGCCCATGCAGCTAGCGAAGTTACGCCCAATCGTTGTTGAGAGGCAAGAAAAAGCGAGGTAATTCTGGGAATGCCTCGTCAGGCTGCCTTGGGACGCCATTGTCATATCTCACAGAATTATTCTCCCATCTCCTTTCTCAGGCTTTGCCACCCATTCAATGAAGGCTCTCATACTGAAGAAGACACCGGAAGGTGGTCAGAGAGTAAGGATCCGATGACTCTCATTCGCAATCTTAAACAGAGTTCCTCCTCTAGCAGCTACGATTATTCCGTAAGGCTCTAATTCTGGAGTTAGCCGAGCCGGCCTCGCAACTCGAGACTCCTCAGGGTGAGCTCACGCACTAGTATTCTGAATGCTATGATGCTATCTAAGTCGGCCTCCTCGACTACGTAGGAAGATATATCCTGCGCTATGGACAGGTAGTCGAGTGATGATTTGGCGTCCTGGATTCTATTATCCCGGGGCCAGAGGCCAACGGCGCCTTCGCGCATGCTTCCTATAGCGAAGATGGAATACAGAGCGCATAGCCACGACGAACTGGCCGACGCCCCGCCGTCCTCCAGCGTCTGATCAAGACGTATATAGAACTGCTCAGCGGGGAAGAACCACTAAGTGCAGTGGATCTGGTCGAAAAATCGAGCTACGTAGGCCATGCAGAGCTGGCGTGGAGGGAGGTACACCAACGCCCGCCGGCTTCCGGTAATAGTTTTGGGGGGTATTGGTGGGAGTAGGCCCATCTTGAGTGGTGTAATTATTTTCTGGTCTGTGCAGGATGATGGGTCTCGTGTCTCCCTGTGTATGGAGTTGAATCAGCGAATGGGCGAGTTGGCGCCGACGTAACCTGTTAAGATCTCGTTAACAACAAGGTAGTCTCAATGCGATATGTGCAGCCATTTGAAACATAAGATACTTTCCCATGGAGTCTAACAGCATGCAGCCCAGTTCTTCCTGTAGCATCGGGTGTTCATCGACCTCCATCGTCTCATTCGTTCCTCCCGTGTCTACTAGAACAGCGGTGTCTTCATTTTCTACAGTCAACTTGCCGGTCGGGGCCGGAGGATATGGTATCGTGTCCGATGCTCTGTCGAGCTGCCGGAGGAAACTCTGGATACTTTCGACATCGAGCTCCGGGAGCTGGTCTTCGGGCACAAAGTGACGAAGGAGCTTGATAGAGTGCTCGTAGGCCTCGGCCGAGACTCGGTAAAATGGCCGCTTCCTGCTCCTGGCGTTCACCTCGCACGGGATGTTAAGGGACCTATAGTAATGACACGTCCCGGTTTCTGAATGGCATGAGTATTTAGTCGACTGCTTGCGGACGTTGGCACGACAGAAACCACCCAGACTCACCAATTCCAATACACTTCACGAGATCCTGTTAGCTGATGTGCTCTTACTCGGTTCAATTGTAGCGTAGTTGGCTCACTTGCCTTGGTCTTGCGGGCCTTGCATGTATTGCAGCTCATTCGGGCCCTTTTACGCGGATGCTCGTGCTCCTGCGCGGAGTTGCGTCGCTGTCGGGCTCCACTTTAAAGCTATATATTATTAGAGCGATCTTATAAAGACTCTTATATGTGGAATGATATTATTTCCTTAATAGAGATATCCATTAATCCTGACATTGCTACTCTTCGAGAAAAGCAAATGCTCTTATTGGCAAGCTATGGGTGGTAAGAAGAAATTATAACAAGAAAGCAAGAAGCGAGCACTGTAGAAGGCAACTCTAGCGCCGTCGTCAAGGTCAGGGGTGTAGGATTGTTAAACAACAAAGGCATAAGTCCACGGAATTACCTAATTAGGAAGGCAATTACTGAATTAGGTAATTAATAACAGTGGTGTTATATAGAGACTTTTATATGATTTAGCTGTATAAAAGGACAAAAGAATTAACAAGAAGATAGAAATTATTAAATGCTTATAAAGGTGTCACGGCCGAATCTGTGGAGACGCAGCAAGGCACCGCAGGGCCGCTCGTCGCTTACAAGTCAAGAAACCGAAGCAGGATCAGATAATTTAGTTTCGCGCACGCCCCTATGCAAAATAGAAACCTTAATAATATAGAAGAGTGACGATTAATATTGTAATAAGACTGATAGTATCTTTGACGTTACTTTCTAACTCTCTTACCTACAAGCGTGGGCTCCGCGGTGCCCACGATCACGTCGACTAGCCTCTTACAAAAGAAAAGCAAAAAGTAATAAAATCTATTAGAACAAGCTACAGCAATTACGAAAGCTTATAGAGAAAATAGGAATTGAAAAAAATAAAAAAGTAATAATTCTTTACGTATAATATAGTGCGATGCCTTTGCTTGAGATATCTCTATGTTATAACAAAATCCATGCGGCACCGGGGTTACTATTATAAAGAGTACGGAAGCCCCTCCAGATACTATCGTTTTTTGCCTTCCTTACGTATACAAGCCCCATCGTGGGGTTTGATGCGACATTCGAAGTCCTTGGGTTTCACAAACCAAACATTCTCCGTGTTCCACTCTGGTATGCCATTCTCTGGAACAAAACCAAAAGCGCGAACTAGCTGTGGAACGATCTTTGAGAGTTCCATGACGCTTATATTTATCCCAATACATGTTCGAGACCCCATCCAAAACTTTAGTATTTAAGTCAGCTAAGCATATTCTGACAAAAAGGTTAAGAGAGACATCATTCTTACACTCATGAAATATGATTCTCGCTTTTTAACCACTTCTGGGTCACCCAACCATCGCTCTGGACGAAATTCACTGGCATCGACACCGAAGATTTCCGTGTTTATATGAGCAACCCATGGGTTGACTCCAACGACACTCTATTACACGCACACTAATTAGCGAGCGGCCATGATATTAGAAGGTGATTTCTTTTTGGAATTAGCTTACTCTTTCAGGAAACCATGTACCATTCAAACTCGTACCACCTTTGGGCACAACGCGCCCCAGGATTAGCCCAGTCGCGGGGTGTAGCCTCAAGGCTTCTTTTATTACTGTTTGTAGGTACGGCATAGAACGAGATTCCTGAAACGTGACTGGATTGGAGAGTGAGTTCTGTGCTTCCATGTCTCCAATTTCACCATGTAGTTTGCGCAGAGTCTCAGGGTAGAGGGTAAGGAAATATAAAGTAGCTGACAGGCTAATGGAAGTAGTGTCCGAGCCAGCACCGATATTGGTACTGCATGTGAGGGCAATTTCATCTTTGCTTATCTTGCTTGGGTCCATCTCCTGAATCTGCTGACAAAATCAATGAGTTCTGAAGTGTCAGTGTTGCTATTCCGGGATACTAATTTTGTATAGTGTGCCTCAAGGTTTTCGTTGGCAAAAGACCGAACGTGGGCCATCCCATTCAGATTCTTAGACCTTATGAAGAGTTTGAAGAGGTACTTGTGCCATTCAGGGAATATCCCAACCCTTGCG
The DNA here is from genome assembly GCF_013368755.1 of Talaromyces rugulosus. Lineage (NCBI taxonomy): Eukaryota > Fungi > Ascomycota > Eurotiomycetes > Eurotiales > Trichocomaceae > Talaromyces > Talaromyces rugulosus. Next base: position 5,984,780 of record NC_049561.1, on the reverse strand, counting down.
GCATACTTCAAAAATCCAGAAATGGATGCCATGATGCCCTGAATATCTTTTCCTTTATCAAGAAATCCAAACCGATTCCCAAACTTTGCATAAAATGTTAGCAATGGATTTGTGAATTTCAAGATGGGCGCATTTAGCTTACCGTAATATTCCCGATTACGTCAAAAGCATAACATTGATACCAATGAGTCAAGTCAACCAACTCACCCGTTTGTGCAAACTCAGACAGTCGTTGTTGGAATAAAGATGTGCAATCATCAACAAAGCTTTCCGACTGGACAAGACTTGACATGGAATACGCGGCGGAGACTTTACGCCTTATAGCGGAGTGAAGACGAGGATTGCGCTCATCGAATAGGCTAGGCAAGGGGTTCATGGGGTTGCCACTTGCTTCATACCATGGGGACTATTTCGTTGCGAATCAATGTTGGCTATTACTGTATAATAATTATGGGCTACCTTGCCAGGAGCGACTGACATACCTTGATATATCCATTACCGCTGCCATATATCACTTTTGCAGCATTGGGATCGTCAATGCTGTACTCATTCGGAGCAATACGGACCACCGGGCCTGGGTATTTGATTTAGTGATGAATGGCTCAAGTTATTAATATGCTGGGACTATCTGCGTACCATACTTCTGGTGCAATTTGCGGCTGGTTATGGGAAACGTGCCATAGTAGACCTCTTTAAAAAGTCAAAGCCGCGTGAATCGCGCGGCCCACGGACCTGGGATTGGGCCTGAGGGTGATTTTGATCTTGTAATACACTTTCGCCAGATGAAACTTAGTATCACCAGAGTAATGCAACTCGTTAGCTTAATGGAGGCAGCCGAATCGAGGAACTCCATTTCTAGGGCTAGAGAATGGAGAGGGGGCCCAAAAAAGGAGAATCCAAATCTCAGCATGGAGTAGTAATGTATTATTTGGCTCTCATGCAAGGATATGATCTTTACTAATATCTAAATCCCTTCACTTTTTTTTGAAATGGCAGCATGCTTCTCACCGTCTTAGGTATAGTAATAGGTCGGCATCATGTTGCCGACGTTGCGGGGCTCATCCGTCCACACGGCAAGAAGGGGAACTAGAGAGTACCGAACCTCGGATTTCTGGTTCTCTACAACCATGCGAGTAGAATGGAATCTAGTTCAGAGCTTATATTGAAATTGGAAAATGGTGAGAGTGATTTTATAAACCATAAATCCTGCGTAGATTGCCTGAAATAAGGACAGTCTAAACTATTAGATCTCCAAGGGAAGTTTGAAGAGCTTAATCGTGTTCCTCCGTGCTACTTGCTCCTTTGTGTCATGATCTAGATCAACTGTTCTCCACCACGCCTGGGCTTCTTCGATTTGATCGTATGGAGTATCCACAAGGAAGTCAGTTGGTATATGTGCGAGAAGAGACAAAAATTGTAACTCACCAATTGAAAAAAGACACCTCTCTACCCCCAACTCTTCGATGCAAAATTTCAATCCAGCAGTCGTAAAGTTTCCGGAAGTCGTGATAAAAATATTATGCTGGAAGTAATACTTGTAGTCGTGCTGTGTGGGTCGAGCCACCTTTTTGCTAGGTTTGTTATACCAATGTGAGGCTCTCCAGAGATTAAAGGGAATACTGCGATAGAATTATTTAGTTTATCTCAAAGAAAGTTTAGCAGGAAGTTTTTTATTCTTACTTCTCTCCGAGATGACCAACCACGATCTTCAGACGAGGGAAACGGTCGAAAACAGCTATCAAAGGCAGCAGTCAGACGCAAGCCTTGGTGTACAATGCTGATTATACATACCAGAAGAGCACATGGAATATATGTGAAACGAGAGGTCCAAATGAAACTGGACACCTGCGCCCAATAAGTGTCTACGACCGCCGTACTTTGGATCGTGCCCTTCAAGATCCTTTGCTGGTGGGTATCGAGAATGAAAGTATATTGGCACATCTAGCTCCTGTACCTTCTTCCAAAACGGGTCGTAGAAAGGTGTATCATAGTACTGTTTCCCTGAACCATCGCCCATGGTTTGAAAATCGTTCACCAGGCCGCCGAAAAAATTCAACTCCGTGACAGTTCGTTCCAGTTCTGCTGCCGCCTGTGAAGGATCATGCATAGATAATGCCGCCAACCCACCGAAGCGCGTAGAATTCTTCGTAACCTCTGCCGCTAGCCAGTCATTGAACTCTGTTGCAGACTTCTCAGCCAGTTTTTGGTCAGGTATCCCTTGGCATCCCGGAGAGGTAAGAGAGAGCAGCATGTACTCGACGCCTTCTGCGTCCATCGCCTGCAAGCGTGCGCCATGAATGTCTAGCAGGCGACGTTTGTGAGCCTCCACTGCTTGCTTCCCGGCATCACCTGGGGTCAAAATTTGCTGGTACTCGTCCAGAAACCATGCTGTGGCCGGGCTAATAACGGCTTCTTCAACTGCAATGGTACCCTTTGAGGTCATATTTTCGGTTCCAAGTTTCCGCAGAGACGACTCTGGCGCCAGGTGTTCCTTTGTGTCTTGATTTATTTTACTTCATAGTCTTTCGGCCGAATGGAAAGCCCTTTTAAGATGAATCTTATTGCGGATTAATGCTTCCGAGCGCTCGGTAGAGGGCCGGATCGGTCGTGCCGAAATTATGCCAAAGGCCTTTTTTTATCAGATAGATACAAAAGGTGATGACTATACATATGTTACTTTAGAATATTGAATGCGATTTTCCCTCTATTCTAAGCTTAAATAATCAGCTAACAATATATAACGTTAGTTGAATGTGACACTAAATACGTTTGCCAACAAGACAACATGGCTCATATCTACGATGTTGCTTCGTCAGTTGAGTATCCTTATGTGAACGGCTGGAAGAAAGGCGATCAAGTCAAATATCCCAACACTCTGGTCTTCCAGACATTCAATTCCCCATGCCGATTGGAAGGAGATATTACTGATCTTGAAGTGGTTGGTCAAATTCCACCAGACATCAACGGCACGTTCTACAGGATCCAGCCCGATCACCGGTTCCCTCCACTGTTTGAAGAAGACATACATTTTAATGGAGACGGGAGTATCACAGCAATCCGAATCCATGACGGACATGCCGACTTCAAGCAGAGATATGCAAGGACGGATAGATTCCTAGCAGAAGAGGCAGCTGGAAAGAGCCTATTTGGGAAATACCGCAATCCTTATACCGACTCTGAGGCTGTAAAGGGCACGATACGAACAGCGGCCAATACCAACATTATATTCTGGAGAGGGATGCTGTTGGCGACTAAAGAAGATGGCCCACCATATGCTATGGACCCAGTTACTCTGGAAACAATCGGTCGCTATGATTTTGAAGGGCAAGTCCAATCGCCTACATTTACTGCACACCCTAAGCTAGATCCAGAAACAGGAGAAATGATCTGCTTTGGATATGAGGCTGGTGGTAACGGTAATGATGGCTCCTGTGACATTGTCGTCTACACGATCGACCCTGTTGGGAGAAAAACGGAGGAAGCCTGGTACAAGGCTCCATTTTGTGGAATGATACACGATTGTGGTATCTCCAAGAACTATATCGTTCTTCCAATGACGCCTCTCAAATGCTCCGCCGATCGCATGAAAAAGGGTGGCAATCACTGGGCATGGGATCCAAACGAAGATCAATGGTATGGAATCGTTCCAAGAAGAAACGGCAAAGCAGAAGATATAGTCTGGCTACGGGCTGAAAATGGTAATATAGCCCCTCGTTTCTCTGATAAGCCGCGAAACGAACAGAGACTAAATTATCAATAGGGTTTCATGGTCACGTTGCTGGTTGTTATGAAAATGAAGAGGGTCATGTGGTTTTTGACCTCACTGTTGCAGATGGGAATGTATTTTTTTTCTTCCCTCCTGAGAACCAGGTTGCGAGTGATCTGGGGACTAGAAACCAACTGCAAAGCGCTACCCATCGCTGGATCTTTGATCCTAAAAACAAGCCTGGCTCGCGCGTCAAGCCTGAGATTGTCTGGGATACAAGCGGTGAATTCTCTCGTATCGACGACCGCTATGTCGCTAAAAAATACAATCAATTTTGGCAGGCCAGAATTGATCCTGCGCGAGAATATGACGCAGCCAAATGTGGCTCTCCTGCTGGTGGCCTTTTCAATTGCCTAGGCCATTACTCGTGGGATGGCCAGACAGAGGATGTTCTTTGGGCAGGACCAAGAGCTACATTCCAGGAACCGACATTCATTCCCAAGGAGGCCGGTGGAGAGGGAGAAGGTTGGATAATCGCACTCCTAAACCATCTTGATGTCCTTCGAAACGATATAGTAATCGTCGATGCCCATAATGTGGCTGCAGGGCCAGTGGCAACCATTCGTCTTCCTTTCAAGCTCCGTCTAGGCCTGCATGGGAATTTCGTCGATCATCGTGATATCGAGGAATGGAAAAGGCGTCGAGCTCCAGGAGGTGTAATCGGTCCTGTTAAAATAGCGGAAACCCCCCTAAGCTGGCAGCTTGACCACGTGTAGTATTGGATGGAAATATCCATCTAAATTTAATACTTTATATGCTTTCATCGCAATTTATCCTGTCATTTATAGCTTCCTGGCATTCATTACTCTATCTTCTACCTCTTTGACACTGGCAACACCTTAGTCTTCTTCAATTCAGAATCTGTAAAACAATACTTTCATCAGTGTCCAGAAATATGATTGGCTATTTAAAGTAGTTACAAAAATGCTTTGAAATTGCTTTATACAACGATGAATTTCTAGCCCGAGAAACTGTCTTCTACTCGCAGAAAATAGCAAGGCGAAGAGAGAAAAGAGGAAAAGAAAAAAACAATGATCTATGCTCTAAACATCTCCTGTACATGACATTAGTATTGCAGAAATTATAGATCTTACTTCTCGAAGAAATGAGCAACGAAATGCTGAAGACGTCCCGCAGAGCCTGTTTAAGCAACTGCAGGGGTGCCGAGACGACGTCCACAAAAATGCCCTGACTGTGATATTTTGGGTCACAATAATGAATGTCCTCTACCTACAATTAATGGATTTAAATTGATGTCTGTGTTCATGAGTTATTGCGAGTTGCTTCAAAATTATCGGGCGCAGTAGATTTTGCGGAGTTAGTCGGATGACCGTTACGTTATCGCCGTGCATAGAGAAGATTACGACATGCGAAGGGCATCTTGGATACGGCCGGCATTTTGAGTGGTAACTATCATCGAGATGAACCGAGGGAGGCCGGCTCTTACCGCATTTTATATACCGATGCACTGAGAGATTTGGCTTGGGTGCATCGGAACGATGATGCCGAGACGAGAACACACCCTCGGTACTGGATAACCGCTTCCTGAGGCAAACGAGCCTAGAAAATATGTATACTGTGGTTATTAAATAAATGGGTTCTCCAGAACAGGAGGGTTAAATTATTCCTGTATCTAGACTAAATATCACCCCCGTGGGCACAATCTCCACACATTACTCACCAAAGTAAAAGCAAGATGGCCATTAACCAAACGCTAAAAGAAATTGAGACACGGCTCTTTATAAATGGACATGTACGTTTGTTCTGCATTTATCCTCGGGCATCCCTTGAGTGCTTTGTATGCTCACCGCCTGAAAGTTTGTGGAATCGTCCGATAAACGCAAATTCGACTTGATCTCCCCAACTACAAATGAGAAGGTTGCCGAAGGTACGACCCCGTCCGAGGTTTCAGATATTAAAGTTATGATCCTAACGCTGGTGGTTCTATTTTAGTATACGAAGCAAGTGAAGATGATACAAACGCAGCAGTGGCGGCCGCTAAAGCTGCCTTCCCAGCGTGGTCTGCCCTCTCCCCGGTCGAGAGAGGAAGCTACTTGAAGAAACTGGCGGAATTGATGCTGGAATCTCATGATGAACTTTCCCAACTGGAGGCTCTGTCAATGGGTCGACCTGTCTCGACGTATTTTGAATCCATTGTGGTCGCAGAAGCATTCAATCATTATGCGGAAGCTGGTTTCCAGGTCCTGGGTACATCGAGTTTGAATACTCCTGGCTTTATGAATATGACCATTCGCCAACCCTATGGTGTTGTTGCTGTCATCATTCCTTGGAATGTTCCACTTTTGTTTCTCGGCGACAAGGCGGCGCCTGCGCTGATTGCAGGAAACACAGTAGTCATCAAAAGCAGCGAGAAGGCTCCATTGACAGTAAGTTGATCAGGAGAAATTTCCCATTTTAGTTTATTGTAAATACTGACTTAGCTTTTAGTCTGCCAAATTTGCGGCACTCGTGGAAAAAGCCGGTTTTCCCCCGGGCGTGATCAACATTATTTCAGGACATGGTCAGACCTCGGGGAACGTCCTATCCCATCACATGGATGTTCGTGCGCTGAGTTTTACAGGCTCAGCAAGGACAGGGCGTTTAATCCAAGAGGCAGCCTCCAGATCAAACCTGAAGAATGTCGTCCTGGAACTAGGAGGGAAATCACCCGCGATTATCTTTCCAGACGCTGATATCGAACAGGCGGTTGAGGAGACGGAACACAGCATTCAACGAAATAGCGGTCAAGTTTGTATGGCAAACTCTAGAATCTACGTCCACGAATCCATCGCATCCACCTTCATCGAATTGTTCAACAAGAAGTTTGCTGCTGTGACAATGGGTGACCCTCTTTTTCCAAGCACGACACATGGCCCACAAGCAGACGGGATACAATTTAAACAAGTACAGGCTTATATCGAGGAAGGCAAGAAATCAGGCAAGTTAGCCTTGGGAACAGAATCCACAGAGCAAAAAAACGGGTTCTTTATTCGTCCGACAGTGTTTCTTGAGACACCGGAGAGTGCAAGAGTGATGAAGGAGGAGATATTTGGGCCAGTGGTGCACATTAACACTTTTAAAGAGGAGGAAGAGGTTATAAGCAAGGCAAATGACACCGAATTTGGCCTCTACGCTGCGGTCTACACAAATGATATTAGCCGCGCTATTAGAATGGCAAAGAGATTAGAGGCGGGAACGGTTGGGGTGAATTGCACCAGCCCTACTGGGGCCCGTGATATGCCTTTTGGGGGTTACAAGGCTAGTGGAATCGGTCGAGAGGGTTGGACTGTTAGCATTGAGAACTACCTGGAGGTTAAAAGTGTTCTAATTAAGGTTAAAGACGCGTGAGGTGCCAAGTTGACAGGTTACCGGGATATCAAGAGGGAATGGTGATTTCAATTGAAATACAATTAAAGTACAATTCAATGCAATCAAGAACAGCTCAGGTCAAGATTTCGACGTTTTCAGTTTGAGCCACGCTTGCTGCCTAGGGCATTAAAACTCTTTCTGGTTGAAAATTTGTAGTTTTGACATGCGAGACCTTGGGGACCGTGGGATATAAGCGCCATCTTACCGAAACATGAGGGAGATGATGACTCGGGTTAATGATGACGGTTGTTAATTCATGAAGCTAAAACCAGCCATTCCAGAAAGGTTGTCAGGGTTTGTTTATATTTACAATAAAATATCGAGTTTTCGGCTGTGTAAAGCAGACGGTAACGGGTAGTAGTTAGTCACACCGGCATACACCATACAGAGCAGATGCCGAAGGTAGGTTTAGTTTCCCCGCACCCAGCCGCCCCATACTTGCCATCCCGGCCTTTGCGGAGGTACGGAGTGCATAAATTCTGTGCGTAATCACACTTCGCCTACTGGCTTGATAATCCACCAACTTAGTTACCTTAGGCAGGCGTCTCCTCAATGTGGCCAGCATGGCGAGCGACGATCGACGACGGAAGAACGCTCTCAGCTGCGATGGGTGCAGGCAACGGAAGGTGAAGGTAGGGGTTAACACCTAGACTTTTTATTTTATTCTTTATTTCTTCCACCAATTGTGCCTGCTGCCATACTGACGACCTGACATAGTGCGAGAAGCCATCTTCTGGTCCTTGCCAGCCATGTAGCAGGCTAGGCAAGCAATGCCAAATAGGAGGCTCGACCTCCCGGCCATACTATCATACTTCAAAAGAACGATACGACCTCCTGGTGTCTGTGGTTCGTCATTTTGTTCCTTCGGCTTCATTCAGTACCGACAACCTACGCCAGCTTGTAGGCACCCTACCAGCTGCTGCAGATGCCTCACAGCCGCCTGCCGCCATGGGAGCCTCGAGTGGTGGACCAGGCCCATCGCCGTCCGAGACACTGGTCCAACTGGATACTCCTCCATCCTCATCTACAGGTCCTGTCAGCCAGGAATGTACAATTGAAGATTTAGAGGGTACACTGATGGTGGATGCTATGAATATTCTCGTAAGTGCATTCCCCTCATTTCGGCCCGCCGTAAGATTCTGTAGACGTAGGCTTAAGCTAAATAGTTTTGTCTTGCAGGATTCAATGGACCATCCAGCTGCACTACTCTCAACGCCAAGATGGTTTCGCATTTTGCTAAAGATACCGGCGGTCTGTCACCATTTGAGGAGAGTGAGCCACCATCATTATTTGATGGACAAGTGACTTCTTATCAAAATCCAGACTATCTTCCCGATCGGAAGGCTCTTGATCAAGCAGCCGTGAAGTTCTTCGCAGAGATCAACAGCGTCATCTATATCATTGATCAAGATAGATTCCACCTTTGGCTTGATGACGTGTATGGTGGGAAGGGGGTATGTGCATCCGTCCTGGTCATCTTATATCTGGTAATGGCCCTTTGCGGCCATAAAGATCCCAGTTTTGACATCGCTCGCTCCTACATGGATAATGTGATAGAGGAATCGAGCTTAGAGAGTGTACGAGCAATAATGTTGATGGTACGATTAATTCTGCGTCCTTTTAATACCCTGCTCTTAATAACAATTGCTGACTTGTCATCGTCAGAGCTTGTACCGCCAGAGAGAGGATGATCGCAGTGTCTCTTGGGCCATTCTGGGTGTAGCAATTCGCATTTCACAGTCACTTGGAATTCACCAACGTATAGGCTATGCGCAGGACACTTCTATATATGGATCAGAAGTCAAGCGACGCCTCTGGTGGTCCCTCTGCGAATTTGATAACTGGAGTTCCTGCATGCTAGGCCGCCCACCTAGTTTTTGTAGTACAGATCATGATATCCTTCTTCCTTCGCAGGTAAGAAACCCCTACTGGCAATAAATTCTCTTGACGACTTAATATAGTAGGAATTCAACAGTACACCCTACACCCCACCTGGGTACGCCACCAGCTCAGCATCTCTCGGTATCATGATTGGCCAGATATCTCAGCAGCTATATCTCCAAAGCGGCGATTTGAGAAGCAAAGAGCAGTTGACTGGCGATCTTATACAGAAAGTTGAAGGCTGGAAAACTAAACTTCCCGATCACCTTCGTCCAAATTCGGCATTCCCCTCCTGTTTTGCACGCGCCACGTTATATTTAAGCCTTAAATATAATTACGCCCGTATGCTTATCGGGCGACCTTACATGACCCATCTGATATTCTGCCGCAATACTCATGACGCTGTTTTCAAATCCCGAGCAGAGGCCTGTAAACTTGCAAATGACGACATGATTGAAATTCTAACAGAATTTTATCGACAAGGCCTTTTGTCGGCATCTTTTTGGTTCGATACTTATTTTATCTTGGCAACAGCAATAGTCCTATTTCTGCGCGCCGTCGAAACATCGAGTATGCAGAAAGAGTTACGATCATTTCTGCCTATTTTGAAACTTTGTGACTATAGCAAGGTTGGGAGATACGCTGCTGAATGTTTCGAAAGGTTTCTCCATAATTTGGAGAATGGCATGATGGAAATACATCATATGAGTGCCGCAGACTCTTTTCCTCAGTCATCCAGGCTCGCAAATTCGAGCGGTCTATGTAATGAAATAAACTTCAATGATCTGGGAGACTTTAACACCATTGCCTCTGAGTGCTTTGGCCTTGGAGGTGGTTTTGACCTGGACCTATGTGGAGTTGAGTTGTCATAGCACAACAATGCTTCTGTACCATTAATGAGATATATGCTTAGAATGTTACATTTTAAAGTTTCTCGTTCTCTAGATATCGTTGCAGTATTATTTATAGATATGTTTTTATCTGAGAATATGCTTTACACGGTGGGTATGGGACGCCACCAAGTTTAGGTGTTGATTGCCACCTCAGCAATGATATAGCTGCAAGAGATCAAGTACTTTCAGCGAATCCTGCGGCAGGGATTTGGTGTAGATGGTGAAAGAAGACTGATCGGGTAAGTTTACTGACTATCAGTGCAAGTAAATTGCATGACAGCACGGACAGGGAAAGCAGGCTCTACACCAACGCTTTCGTAGGAGAGTCCATGGCCGGGTGGAAATACGCTACTAAGACTAATAATCCGATCTTTCAGAATGGGGGGAATGATGCAGATTCTAATAAAAGGAGATAATCTGCTAGCATAGTGAAATAAAAAGTGAAGGCTAAATTCGTTCATAGATCGTAGGGTTGGGGAAGTGGGTACACGCGGAGTCCGCTCTCGGTGACCGCAACGAGTCTTTGGTCCATCCTAAAGATGACCGAGAGGATGGCGGGCGGGATCCGTGTCTACAAACTTGGAAAGAGTCTTGTTTATCTCATGTGCTCCCCAGGCAGCTAGATTTGAATTACGCAAGGGAGCAATGCTTTTGTCGCATTTTAATAATATTTTCGACCTCGAGTTATTGTTCTAACTAGGTAAATCTGAGTGCAACAAATAATACGGTAGATGGATTGTCGTCAAGATATTTTAATACCCCAAGATAGCGTCTTCTGGAAATTCTAATGAATGGTCATATATTGGGTCTAAGTTTCAGTATTTGGAGATGACTGGGAGTGAAGCTCTCTCCATTTTGAACCAGAACTCCTTAGCATAATGATCGGAATGAAAAGGACCGCGATAATCATAGCGAAGGTCAGCCAGGCAAATTGGACTCCAATGCGGTCCGCAAATGGGATACTAAATCGACATTAATAAGTATAGCCTAATAATAATTCAAAGTCACACTTACGCGTAGAAAGATATAAGACAGGAGAATATCTGCCGGAAGAGATTCAAAATCGTCGATATTTCTGCACTTTGGGGTTTGTAACACTGTGACCAAGTATATTGTTAGAGACACGCCATTTAATTCCCAATAATACGTCACTTACGTCGGTAAGATAGGCATATATGGTTGTCGTAGCTATTTGAAGGCCAAAATTCGCTATGCCCATCCCAAACGCACTGCCGATCCAACTGATGGTGTCTGTATGTGACAGACATACTCCCTCAATGATAACGCCAATCGGAACTAATAGCGCCGCCCAGATAGCAGTTAATCTGGCTTCAGGGAGGCGCTCGCCATTGTGTCTCTGTGCATGGCGATTCGAAAGCCAATCCGTTACCCATCCTGCGCTAAGCTCGCCAGCTCCTCCTCCGATCAAAAGGGGTATGCTCAGCATCAGTCCTGTTTGAGCAGTAGTAAATCCGTAGAGCTCGGTGAAGAAGTTGGCTCCTGTAAGAGCAAATAGAACAGTACCGTAGCCAAAGCAGACCATATAGAAGGTAGCCGGGATTAGGACTGCCACAAATCTCAGCATCTCAAAGGGTCGAGTAAAATCTCGTATCTGTGGGCGGTGGCCTGGAATTTTGCTCCGTATAAACATAATATTTTGTGTGTAGGATTGCTCCAAGTAGGATGTGGATTCAGATGAACGGTTCTCGGTGTAAAGTGTCTCAGGTAGGCAGAAGATTGTTAAGGCGAAAGTCCCAAGCTGTATGTAGCCTGGAATGTAAAAACATGCCCGCCACCCGAGTGACTGTCCGATGAAACCTCCTAGGAGTGGGGCAACCTGGTATCAATAAATTAGAGTTGTATTTCATAGAAGAAGGTTGATAAATATCCGTACATGTGCCCCACTAGTCAGCGCAAGGGTATATATTCCCATGTAAATACCGCGCTGATGCACAAAGTATAGGTCGCAGATTGTTGCTGCACCCATTGATATCACAGCGCCAGCACCCAAACCATTGAAAGCACGAGTAATCATGACACCTTCCCATGTGTCACAATAGCCTGCAATAATATTCGTGATTGCTGCAAGAAGATTACCTAGCAAGTACACAGGTCGACGACCATATGCATTGGCAAAAGGAGCCACAACCAATGGTCCGACCCCGGCACAAACAAGAAACACTGTCAGCTCTAGTAATTATCGGAATTAGCATTTATATGCTAGCACGAAGAATGAATGTTATAAAACAACTTGAGCTGAGGGTTCTCACCGTAGCTAACCTCCTTGACTGTTAAGCCAAACGCATTGCTCATCAGACGAAATGCCGGATTTGCGACGGCGGCTGACAGAGGCCCCAGGAGAGCGAGCCAACTGATCTGAAGGCAAACACTCAATTTCAGTGCTGGATGCCAATTCTATCGAACATTTAGTGTTGGTATAGAAGTGATAAGAAACAGAAAGGTGGCTTTCACATACCAATGGGTCATCTTTATGGATTGTGGGTTGTGGAATAACAGGAAATCCATGAGGATCGCGATGCACAGGCTCAATCTTTTGCACAGGGTTTTTAGAGGGAGTAATGTTCTCCTCCTGAGCGAAGTCCAACTTATCATCCATTGCGATATAAGACAAGATGAGGAAATTTAACTGTGGGAGATATAGCAACAGCAGAACTTTTCAATGGTTAAACGTTCCAAATGACCACAGATGGCCTAGATCTTGCTTTAAAGCCTACGCTGCACATAGCAGGAACCTTGACTACCTCGGCCAGGGAGGTAGGGATTACAGAAATAGTAAGTATATCCAATCAAAGAATTTTATTTGGCTTACCTCCGAGTTGGCCAGAGGTATTTCAATTGGGATACCGGCGACGACGCCTCGCATCTGCCGAAGATGCGGGGGATGCGGAGATGTGGGGATGCAAAAATGGAGAAATTAAGTTGTCTAAACCTACAGAGTATGTTCTTTCAATGTGGTTGGAAATAAAGAGTGTGCATCAGTTGCCAAGCAATACAGACCAAATGTGATAGAATTCGGCGTTGAACGTGGGCTCACTACGGTCGGGATTGTGCCTTTTCCCAACGAGGAATGCCTGAAAGTAGTAAAATTAGGAAGCAAACATAGTGCAGGTTTAGGACTGGTGAATATAACATCCTTCCCAGAACACTCTGCCATCTACCATCTGAATGATGGTACTCCGCTCCATCGGCGAATTCTAACATCACGGAGTACCATGACTTGAATTCATTATTTGGGCTTGCACAGCCTCTTCTTGGTATTTTAGAATTTCACCATTAACATCAACTGGTCGAGATTTGCTTTGGTAGCTTGAAAATTGGGGTTCAGCTTGGCTACCATATACAGGGTATTGTGGCACGTATCCAAATTCCAACAGTACTAAACTCTGACTTAACCCTAAATTGTAGTGTGTACATTCAACTGCATAAGGGCTGGGGAGGCAGGGATTGTTGGTCGGGCCTCCGGGGAGTTAAGTTGAATTTTCCGCCGCCAAGTCATTTTCTCACTACTATGGAACCGGAGAGTGGATATACAACGCGGAGGAACGCAAAAATTCCAAGAAATTCGGGTAATTCAGGCCAAGTAAGACCTTGAATACGTCAGACACCAGGCGGAGTCCGCGTAGAACAACTATGTAACTACTACCCGGGGAGATAACGGAACGTACTGTGGCCAGTGGTTAGTAACCAGGCGCTGTCTACTGTGGATCTGCTGTTAGCACGATATTAGATTAGTCCTAGGGGCAAGTTGGAACTGGGGTTTGCCGCATTGACTTAATAATTTCCCCAGTTTTCCCCGCCATGTAGCAGTTCGTGTGCCGAAGTACCAAAACTAAACATAGGCAAGTCATTTGGAAATGGTCTATCTATCAGATATACGTGCTAAATATTCTAACTACGCTTTCTAGCTATGTCGAGAAACACCCGGGATACTTCCAAAAAACGCCGTACCCGCGTCGCGGTCTCTTGCTGTAGCTGTCGATCTCTCAAGACAAAGTGTGACGCTATCCGGCCCGCATGTACGACCTGCTCTCAAAACGGGAGAGACTGCGTTTACGTGTCGCATGGCTCATCAGGGAGCGCGTCTGCTTCTAGTGTCATGGTCTGCGCGGAGTACGAGCCCTCCTCCCACAATATGAATAAATCAATAACAAGATATATGAAGCTATCTCCGGGGACTAGAGACTCGCCTGGAGTATCTCGAAAAAAATGCGTCTCTCAGTCATGACACGACATCAACAGCAGTGCCGACTTATTCAGCGAGGACTCCTGATCCTACTACTCCAATCCTTCACCATGGTACTGCTCGTCAAGAAAGTCCTGCGCTTACGCGGCGGGCAAGCATGTCAGAGCTATCACCTTGTGAGGTGATGCCACGTTCTGTCGTCATTGACGCCAATGTGTCCATTGGAGGTGTATCACTTGCGCAGATGATCATCGCCGCTCTACGTTGCGATGACCAGGTGAGGGCAGAGGCCATGACCACCGACCATGACATTCGTGGCGGCCGATATATTCTACCTGACGAGGACATGGACCTCTATACTCTCCCGAAACATATATGGGACATTCTTGAACGATTTTTCACCTCTCGCCATATACTTACTCCTGTATTCCACGTTCCTAGTATCCGGTCAATATTCGCGGCAGCCATCCGTTGCCCACGAGGGCAGCGACACCAGCACCAATCTAGTTTTATCCTTCTCAACATGGTCCTGGCTCTCTGCACATCGCACTGGATAGTTGATATGGAAGCCAACTCGCATAATGCGAGGAAATATTATGACATCGCTATGACCCTCTTACAACCCAGTATCTTTCGCGACTGGAAACTGGAACACGTCCAAGCTCTTTTAATCGGCGCTCGGTATCTCCAGGGATCGAACTGTGCAAATGAATGTTGGAACATTCTAGGTCTTGCTATCCGCATTGCCCAAGGGTTACGACTTCATCAAGATCCACCAAAGACTGATCCAGTGCCACTACGAGAAATTAAGCGAAGAACATGGTATGCGGCATATACGCTTGATATCCATTTTAGTATGATATATGAGCGCCCATCAACCATAAAATCGACAGACTTCTCTACTCTCGTTCCCGAAGATCTAGACGATGATTGTATTAGCGAGAATGGACTACTGTACCCCTTCCCACGACGGCCATCATCGAGCATGTCATTCTTCTTACAAGTAATAAAACTATCCCGAATCGTCGAGAACGTCCTCTTGCGTGCATCCGGGGATGCAGTCCGCGACTCAAATATCGTAGAGTTGATCACTGTATTTGACGACGCTTATCAAAAGTGGCGCCGTGAAATCCCTCCGCATCTCATCCTTGATATTAAGAACGCTTCGTTAGATTCAATTGGTGCCGTTTCAGAACCCTCATGGATCCTGTCTTTACGTGGTAATATGGTTCGAATCTTGATCCACCGACACTCGTTGGTGTGGACTCTACGGCGTCTTGCCAAACACCAGCATGAGGAGGACTCCATGGTCAGCCACGCTTTGCTTTACAGTCAAAAAATATGCGTGTCGACTGCAATAGAGACAATCGACATCGTGGCTCTGAGGCATGATCAAACCAAGCGGACAATGGGCTTGGACTATTACAATATTTACTACTGTATGTTTGGTCGCTGTTTACCCTATCCCATCCCTCTTGACAGTTTGGAAGTTGACCAACCGTTGTGGACGTAGTGTTCAATTCTGCCATTATCTTGATTTCCCACATTATCGACCCAGCCCATTTTCATGACAAGGGTGCTTTAAACAAAGTCGACTATGCCCTGTGTATGGTCAAGGACATGTCGCATAATCACTCTTGCGCAAAACGGGCATATTCGTTTCTTAAGCAGCTACTTAGCTATCGACATCAGTCTATAGGAGCACAACAGCGCACCACTCACGACCCCGACCGTTACCTGGGCAATTTTCCTGCAGCCACGCAAACTGTGCATCCGGAAAATGAGCTAGCAACTGGCTCAGAAGTGAATCTAGGAAATCAAGCGTCATTCGGCTATAGACAAGGTTTTCCAAGTCTGGACACGCATGTGGAAGAGTTCAATAAAGAGGGCTTTCCAGAGCCGATGTGGCCGTTCACTAGCCAGTACTCGTTTGGTACACTTTTCTAGATACAGACATGTCCTTCTTGCTGTCTTGTTGTGTAAGGCGTACTTTTGTTTTTACTCCCTTAATCGTCCCTTCACATTAATGATGATACACTTTCCGCGTGGTTAAGCGCTTAGTAAAAGCCCTTTTATGAATCTGTTGGGAACCGTGTAATAGTGTATCGCGGTGTAAAGCCGGTGCGAACTATCGCGGAGTAGTCATGATGGCGGAGGTACATGTAAATGGAGATCACCGGGGTTCCGGGGAGTTAAGCTGCGGGGTTCCCTTCAAACATCCACCATCCATATCAATGTCACTGATATATATCTAGGACAGGGGCAAAATAAGAGAGTAGACACTTATGGTCTCTACATATGCCTTAGGAGTTAGTGAATACCACACTTGTTTCTAGCTGGGCCAACCTAAGCTCAAATGTTCCGAATTGCAATCATTGGCGGTGGGCTTGGTGGCCTATTTACTGCGCTTGCCATCAAATACCATTGTCCACAGGGCGTCCAGATCGACGTCTACGAGCAAGCTGCCGAATACACTGAGATCGGTGCCGGAGTAGGTATCGGTCCCAATGCAGCTGTATTGATACAAAAGATCGGCCTGCTGGAGGAGGCTCTTATGATTTCAGGGAATCGACGGGACGTTTGGTTATCTTTCCTGCGATATGACACCGGCGAGGAGATTATGACCGTGAAGACCCCGGAGAAGGGCAATAGAGTCCAGCTTTCAATGCACAGGGCAGAATTCCTTCATCTCCTTGTTCAGGCCATCAGGAGCAGGGGAGCAGCAATCCTCCATACCAATATGCGATGTGAGAAACTTGAGGTAACTTGTCTAGATTCTTTAGTGTGAAATGGAAGGGCTAACTGGAGCAAAAGGATAAGGGGGCCACGATGCTAGTTACATTTACCAATGGAAAAACGGCATCTGCCAATTTGGTTCTCGGAGCAGACGGTATCCATTCTGTTGTACGATCGTGTTATATTGTACAGTATCCTTCGTCTTGGTATCTTATGATATATCTCCTAATATATAGATAGCAAGATACGGCACGATACGGCGAAATGGTCATCTACCGAGGTCTTTGTCCCATCGCTGACATCCAGAATGACTGGCCATATTCCACATATGCCACATCATGGGTAGCACCCGGAAAACACTTTCTTACCTTCCCTATCAGTAGAAACAACACACTTAACGTCGTTGCCTTTGTTACAACACCTTGGGAAGAAATAGGGAATAAGACTACCAGAGAAAGCTGGACACAGGTTGGAGACAAGGAGACAATCAAGCAAGAGTTCAAAGACTTTGCAGCTCCTGTGCAGGCTGCTATCGACAAGATGAATACAAATCCACTCAAGTGGTTATTGTTTGACCGAATGACACCATCTCAGTGGGTATTTTCCGGAGGTAAAGTAGCCTTACTGGGGGATGCAGCACATGCAATGTGCCCACATCAAGGTAATTTAAATTCCCATCAACAGCCAGGAACAATTAAAGATTTCTTGATTTCTTTTGGTGAAGTAGGTTTATGTAAATTGCTAATATTCGTTGCTGGCAGGCGCTGGAGCAGGCCAGGCTCTCGAGGATGGATATGTGATTGGACGTGCTCTCAAGGACTACTTCCAGTCCATGCGGACAGACGGTAATGGCCCTAGCTTGCAAAGCGCCTTGGAGGTTTATCAGTCCATCCGATATCCCCGGTCTGAAAGGGTACAGGCAACTTCTCGCCAAGCTGGTGATGCGTACCAGATGAAGGCTCCGGAACTAGCTGGGCTCAGCTACGAAGATGGTCTTCCCATTTTGACCACCATGCTGGAAAATCGTATGCAATGGATCTGGACAGAGGATATTGACAACGTGTATGAAACTGCTGTCGCAGCACAAAGTCGTTTATGATTTAAGCTACAGCAGCATTGATTAAACATATTGGGCTAGTACAGAACAAACCATACATAAACCGCACCGTATATTAGCTATAATTCTCTACTAGCGACAATGATAAATTAACCCATCACATCTATAATACGCCCCAGGGCCCACGTGCAGCGTACCCTTTAAGATGAGTCCGAATTCTTTTGATCCGAAGATATCATAAGGGCTGAGTTCGCCATCTGACTCGGTACCTCAGTTACACTTTGGCGACTCAGGTTCCGAAATCTTACAGTCGTGGTCGATCATGGGAGCTCCATCGAATCTAACGCTGGTAGTATTGATTCCACATAGCTCATATTGGGTGACGGTTAGTGAGGTCTTGTGTCCAGGGTGCTGGCTTGTGATAGTAGTAGTTGCAAGGAATGCCTTCATAATTAGTTGGAGCACCCGTTCTTTATTAAAGAGCCAAACCAACGCCTTCCTTCTCCCTATAAAGATAAGAGAAAAAAACTAAAGGTCAACTGCTGGAATGTATGCACAAACTAGTATCTTGCTACTCAATATATGACGGTCTATTGTTTGAATCTGAACTAAACAATATAACCATCCGTTCAATGCTTGAATTTCCCATTCCAATACAATCGTTGGATATATCTGGGCTAATATCCTTTACCATACCGTAGGTGTGTAGAGTTATATACGCTGTAGCAGTCTCAGTCGCCCGCATCTACGGTTAACTAGTATTGCTTAACTTTCCAACTAGTATTGATACCCCATCAACTTGTTCATTAAGCCGACCTTGTGCATAAAACAACGGTTTACCTTGCCGAAAATGTCTGGATGGCGTACCGATGAGTTCCTTGTGATAAATGGCGGAGAGGGCTGGTCAAACTTACACAACACGAGTGAAGTAGCCATGATGCACATTGTCACAATCCCGAAAGTCCTTAAAACTTCATGCGGGCCATTTCGTTCTGTCCAGTCGTTGATGAATTCAGAAAACCCGTAGAAAAGGAAGTTCTTGGATGCCATCGCGAGAACGAAGATCTCTGTAGAGCTTTCACGGCAGGAATCACTGTCACACCCAACTAATGTCAGAAAGGAGCTGTAGTGAAGGAAGAATTGGATGAAGAGAAAGAAACGGTAGCGCAATTAATGACAACTTACAGTGCATAAAGGCTGGCAACGGTCATCCCGATAGTTGTACCAGCGCAGAGACAGCCGTGACAGAATGCACCGAGATAATAACCATGGGGAGTTGGGTTGTCAAGATCCCACATAAAGACAAACCATCCAATGCCACAGAATAGAGTAGCAAATATTATCATTGGGATGCGGAACTCGGGCTCATATACCCCTTTGTTCCACTTGGTCATCTTGCTGGCGATTATATCCCCTACCCATGGGCTGACTGTGCTGCTAAGCAGCCCTCCAATCAATGCTATTATAAGTAAAGCTTAGCTGGATTGTTCGTCGTCCTTAATTATTGAAAAAGGAAAGAGATTTAGGGAATCCTACCACCAACATAGAAAGTACCGTTTTGCCTGGCATTTAGATTATAGGGAGGAGGTGACCATATTTGAGCGAGAATATAGGAGAGAGCGACATAAAGAGCCTGTACCGGTTTGTTAATCCAGATAGTCTCTAGGAGCGATAGAGGGAGGTGGGAGGGGAGAAAAGGAGACAAACAATGCACACGCTGCCCACAATCGTAAACTAATAACCTTTGTTAGTAAGCCGTACATGGGAATGGCAGAATCCACCCACCCATATAACTGCAGGATTCAGAAGCACACCAAATGGGGCAAAGACCAGCTTGAATAAGTTGGTGTCACTGAACGTCCTGCTGTAAATAGCAAGTTCCTACACAAATATCTTCTTCATCTCTGTTGATGATGATGGTGCCCGTCCATCTTCCCTGTCTAGTAGTTCGTCATGTTGATAGCTGATCTCGTTGCCTTGTTTATATTCCACTTGAGGCTCTCCCTCGGGGGCTGTTATGTCAACTAGGTGGCTCTGATATTGGGTTTCTGGAAGAAAGAGGAAAGTTGTAATCACCCCGACAATGGTGAATGGTAGATGAATAATGAACACATATCTCCAGCCAAGCTCCTCAGTTATTAGGCCACCGAGAATTGAGACGAGAGAGATAATACAGGTCCAGGTCATTACCAGTAGACTCGCACGTAAAGATCTATCGTGCACGAAGAACCTTTGGTTTCTGCGATTAGTGATGGAGTTCATGTATAGGGGATGTAGGTGGGAAACACACAGATCACCAATAACCGCCATTGATAGACTCTCAAACACGGATGAACCAATACCCTGGATGATCCGGCCGGCTAACAAGACGCTATAGCTATGGGTAGTAGTGCAACAGACGATTGTCCCAACCAATCCCATAACAGCGCCAAAGATAAATTGTGGCCGTTTCCCGTACTTATGTGCTAAGGCAGAGGCAATTGGTCTATAAAGAAGTCAGTTAAATATTGATATCATCACATCTGTAGAAACCTACCCGTAACATGCACATACAAGCAGTTGATATGCAGTTAGCATTGAAACGTCTTTAATCGATCGCCCAAGCGATTGCGACAATAAGACGGTGGATGGGGCGATTAGTGGTGCGGGAATAGAAGCATAAATAATAGAATTTGCAAATATAACAGCATACGCCAAGTTCTTCTTCCATGGCGGCCAATTCTATGCCAAGTCAGAAATTGTGTCACTCATCATGCTACAGGAAAACACTTACTAACGGGTCATTTGGACTATCGGAGGGTTGAGGAACAAGAATGACGTCTGCTTTCTACTGTCCGTTAGCTTCTATATTCGTCTTGGACAGTTATGCGTTCCCTGAAATCACCTTGCTAGTGTCATGCTTTGTTTGGAACAAATCATCTCCCGCTGTTTGATTAATCAACAGGAAAGTACCGGGGGCATGCTGCCCATCCACTTGTATGATACCTAGAGGCATTGGTGGCACTATCAGAGGGCAAGACTGGGTTTCTTACTTTTGTGATGTTGAGGTCTAGAGTTAAAAGTGGTTGTATGCACAGGTCACACCGTAGGACCCCCTATTTATATCCTCCCTGGCCCTGCTAATAAGTGATTATGGAGTAAGGGAAAACAATGCGGGGAAAGACTAAAAACTCGAGTACGTCAACACAAAGGGCTGTGCGTATTGTACAGCTAGGTAAACGACAATGACGATCCACGTACGTTCCCCTAGGGAGTGGCGGGTCGGCTGTTTATTCATGTTTACTGCCGAAGTTTCAAGCGAAAGTTTTCGGTTCGGAGGCAAGTTTAATACACATAGCTTAAGGGTAAAATACATATTAGCACGGATGGTAGTCCAGCACTTCTAAGCGGCAAATATGAAGCTGTTGATGCCGTTGCAATTGGAGCTATGGCGAAGTTGTTGGGGGATAGGGATATTACAGCCTAGACATACAAATAACGTCCCATTGATATATTACGGAGTCACCCCTTATCTGTATCCAAGTCGACTAATTCGCAATTAAGATGGGGCGGGGGACAATTCTCTACTGTTATCAATGGTGTTCTGGTCTTGATTATACTTGCCCCACTATCAAGCACGAGGCTGAACTAGTTCATTGCCTCGATCCAATGATCATTAGGGGAGCACAAACAGCTGGAGATCCCTAGGGAGCGGTGTCCGTGATATCTGCGGATCCGCCGCCACCCCGCGCAGTTACCCAACTTTAGGCCTGACTCTGGCCGTCAATCGCACCCCGTTGTCCATCGCCTTTTTGATGTCTGAGTGCATTGCTGCCGAACCCCCCACAGGGTTCTAGCCACATACAAAAACAACAGTTCGATTGCCAAATTCTACTCGGTGTATGTGTTCATTAAATGCATAAGGTGCTCACTTTCAGCTACAGCAATTCGGAATTTCGTCCGGTATTTTGATACGCAGTTTCATATGTAAAGTTTTTATCATTCTATATGCCAATACACACTCTATTCAGCGGATTTGACACAACCAGAGCAGTTATCCCATATGACTTGGTTTCATTGCCTCCTTTGTGGTCACTTCAACTTCAGAAGCCGCTTTGCATTTCCAAATGCAATTTGCTTCTTTTCCTCCTCACTCAGCTCAGTAATACTGTCAAACCACTTCGGT
Organism: Talaromyces rugulosus; assembly: GCF_013368755.1. Taxonomy (NCBI): domain Eukaryota; kingdom Fungi; phylum Ascomycota; class Eurotiomycetes; order Eurotiales; family Trichocomaceae; genus Talaromyces; species Talaromyces rugulosus. The sequence goes on along the minus strand of NC_049561.1, from coordinate 5,962,709 downwards.
CCTTGGTCGATCCTTTCGTATGGATAGTCGATGGAGAACAGCACCCTGGTAGCAAAGTTAGTTGGTCAAAGACTGACTGAGTAGACTTTCATACCGATCAATGCCTAGCTCCCTAATCGCAAACAGCAATGCAGGTGTTCCATAATGTCCGCTCGTAGTGATCGAAATATTCTACTCATTGTTAAATTACAAGACTGAGGTTGACATGAGGGGTTGAGGGGGGTTACGGTTTTCATTGTCTCTCGGAGAGATCTCTTCGCCTTGGGTAGAGGCTCATTAGAATAATAACTCATCCGATGATCGAAGCGCCATAACTGAAATGGTATGTTCTCTCCCATATGCCCAATGACAATCTTAAGGCGGGGAAAGCGATCAAAAACTCCGTTGGCGTATAATCCCAGAACGTGGAGGGTTATCCCTTCGAATGGTCAGTGTACTGATTTCGAACTTTATCAGGAGAATGCTACTTTTCCGACACTGAAGAAATAAGTGCTTCCTCGTAACCATGGTCGTCCGGTTAAAAAGAGCTTGGTAACAGCTGGAGTAGTGAGTCTGGGATGGATATAAAGGGGAACATCAAGCTCCTCAACCTCTTTCCAGAAGACGTCCCACTCAGGCTGATCATAGAAAATCGCGCCCTCTCCATCATTTCCCGTAGATTGAAAGTCATTCACCAGGAGGCCATGGAAGCCTAATTCCTTGATAGCACGCCTAGCCTCCAGTGCGGCGGACTTCGGATCATGCATGCTTAATGCCCCAAAGCCACCGAATCGATCAGGGTTTTTCCGGATCTCGCCAGCTAGATAGTCATTGGCAATCTTGGCGAGATCTTGGGCAGCAACAGGATCTATTATATCTTGAGGACCCGGGGATGTAAGAGAGAGAACCATGTACTCGATACCGTTCTCATCCATCCCTTTCAAGCGTTGGTCGTGGATGTCAGCCAAGTTAGCAGCGAGATCTGCTGAGCCAGTGGGGGAAGTGTATTGATTGTTATCCCTAGGTAAGTTAGGAAGATTAAATGCTTCCTCAAGGGCAATCTTGGCTATCATCTTGCGTGAAATTTTGTTTTGAACGGTAGCGTGAGTGCCTGTTGGGAGCTGGATGGAGAAGGATAGACGGGAATATGTTTGCTGGAGTAAATATGTAGGTGTGTTCTCTACTAATAGTATTTAAAGGGCTCGTCGTGAACAGCGGCCCGCCTCGTACTCCGTGAACCGGCCGTACGGTGGCCGCGGTAGCGGAGAACTATATTAGTTATATAATATTGAATGTATATCCGGCCTTAGGGCCATTGACGGCTTGGAGTCGTCTCCACGCGGTTACGCCTCCATTCGGGCCCTCCATTAACATCCCTCGGCTACCCAGGGAGGAATTACTACCACCACTCTCATCATATTTTGAGAAAATACTCGGAGTTTGATTTATTGGTATGCTCGGTTGCACAGATGCCGTACCTATCACCAATCATTCATATCTATAGTTAATTCATAATGATTTTTTGTATAATCGTCTGTGACTAACTCTTGTGTTGTGTGGTTTATAATGTTAATTCTCCATCCATGCCTTGAAGCTTGGCTATTTAATCTATTGACAGTATTTCCAAGGTAGTTTGCAATCCAGAAACAGACTATTCTATCTTAAACAAGACACTCTTTGTCTCAAGGAAGGTGTTGATGCTGTCCAACAGTCCCTCACGCCCTACGCCACTTGCCTTCCATCCTCCAAATGATAAGTCGTGGGCGGTGATTGGAGACGTGCAATTGATCCCGACAGTCCCTGCTTCGAGACCCTTGGCGAAACGCATGGCTCGATTCACATCTTTGGTGAAAACGGCGGCATAGAGGCCATACATAGTATCGTTGGCCTTGGCGAGTGCCTCCTCCTCGGTATGAAAGGTGTTGATATTTACCACAGGGCCAAAAACTTCTTCCTTCATGATCTTCGCATTTTCTTGCGTCTCCTCGAACACCGTGGGTTCTACAAACCCGTCTTTCGCAGTTCCACCGAGAGATAGCTTCCCTGACTCATTACCGGATGCAATGTATTGCGAGACAATACGGAACTGGACATCATCCACAACTGGTCCAAGATCAGTTTCCGGATCCAGAGGGTTTCCTTGCTTAACAGCGCCAAAGCTTTCCTTAAACAGCTGGATGAACTTGGTTGCAATGGTGTCTTGCACGTAGATGCGTGAATTTGCCATACAGACTTGGCCACTGTTCGATTTGATGCTGCGTGCAGTTAAGGGAACTGCTGCTGCCAGGTCAGCATCGTCGAAAATGATGGCCGGTGATTTCCCACCAAGCTCGAGGATCACATTCTTCATATTCGACTCTGCTGCGGCTGTTTGGATTGCTCTTCCCGTCCTAATAGAGCCAGTGAACGAGATAGCACGCACGTCCATGTGTGAAGCCAATGTCGCCCCACTGATTGGGCCATGGCCAGAAAGTACATTGAGCACCCCGGGGGGGAAGCCAGCTTCGCGGGCAAGTTGAGCCACTTTGAGGGACTGTCCTTGTTAACTAGGGATAAAAACCTGAGCAAGTAGAGATACGAACCGTCAATGGGGCTTTTTCACTGCTCTTAAGCACAACAGTATTTCCCGCAGCTAAGGCAGGGGCAACTTTTCCCGAAAATGCGACCAAAGGAGCATTCCATGGGATGATTGCTGCAACTACGCCGAAAGGTTGCCTCAGAGTCATATTCACAAATCCGGGTGTGTTCAGACTTGAAGCACCCTTGGCAGTAATAGCAACCCCGGCAAATGCTTCGAATTTTTCCACAGCTATCAAGCTATCAGCATAGGTGTGCAATGGTCGCCCCATCGACACAGCTTAAAGGTAGGCAAGCTCGGTGTGATGCTCGCGGATCAGCGCGGCAAGCTTCTTGAGAGGCTCTCCACGTTGTGTTGGGGACAGTCTCGCCCATGCTGGTTGTGCTGCTTTCGCCGCGGTGACTGCTCGGTTGGTGTCCTCGACACTTGCTTCATACACTACCAGACAATGAAAAGTAAAATATGAGAATGTACTTAAAGAAGGGAAGGGAGTGGGCCCAAACCTTCAGCAACTAGAGCATGGGTTGCAGGAGAGTAGAGCGTGAACACCTTCTCATCTGCGGATTTGACAAACTAAGAGTCGTCAGTGAAGGTTCTTGATCTCCTCGAGGCAAATATCTTTCTCGGTGTACCTCTCCATTGATGAGTAGTCTCGTCTCAATGTGAAAAGGCTTGTCAGTTAATTGTCCGTTTGATGCGTTTGGTGCCATCTTGGTCTTTGTTAGAAAGCTAATTCTACCGTTTCTACCGTTTCTACCGTCTCAGTCCTTGCGAATTAGGTGGCATGATCCTTTTATGCCAAAAGCCGATGCATTGACTCTGTCGGTCTCCGCCCTTCCGGGCCCACCCTCGAACGGCACTGGGATGATGAGAGAGCGCGGTGATTCTGGGCCACAGGCATGCGTGCGGTCCCCGGCTCCCTACAGATTGTCAATTTTACACAATATTCACATGTGTTATCCACCGATGGTGGTCACTACCGAAAGCTAGACCAAGAAGATTACACGTATTCCATCAAAGGTTGCAACATACTGCATACTTGGAAATTATCGCAGGCTATTTGCTGCTTTGACTTGTATGCCCTACACGCACCAGAAACGTATCCCGGATGAAGGTCCAGGATTTACATTGACAGAGTAATGATAGCTAGATCCAAAAGAGACAAACTGGCATTATTCCCTCTTAAGTGAAAGTATCAAAGATATGACCGAGACATTCAACATAAGATCAGGGTTGGAGCGTATGCCGTCCTATACATCAATAAAGGCAATGTAGTGTGCTTCTTTTTAATTGCTATAAGCTTAATCCTATTCTTTTCTTACCGAGTTACTGGCATATGGTCTAGGCAAACGGCGATTTGAAAGTTAAAAGAAAGACCTTCGTCTCTATCATAATTCTATGGCGTATAATTTGAAAAGAAAAAGACTTATGTTTACTGTAGCTTTTGCTACACAGCGACGCCATGATGTGACCCTACTTATGGCGGATCAAGAAATCGAGGCCGGCACGGATACTTGCAAAATCTGGATCTTCTGGCCCGACGCCGACATCGAATCCGTGACTCTTTCCTTCAGGGAGCTCAATTCCAGTCTCAACACCAAGAAGCTGCAATTCCTCATGGGCTTTAACACTAAAGTTGTGGATACCATGCAGTCTGCGTTGCCGTGGACAAAGAATGTCGGAGGAAATTTGTCGGAAAACAACCTCACTGGGTCCACATGCTGGTAATCACCGTCTTTAACGATGGATGAGAAGTGAGTTCCATTCTTCAGACTACTGAAAAGCCATGCATTCCTCGGAACCGACAGATCTGGCATGGGAAGGCCTTTAGTCTTTGGTTTATCATTGCTTTTGGATGCACCTTCCAAGGAGAGGCCCGTATGAGAAATGACAGGCTCCTGGTAGATCTGATTCAGGAAGGCTTCGTCTAGGGAGGGAATCTTTGCAAGTGCTGGCAATGGCTGGAACCATAATGGGTCGGAGGTATACTTTACGCCATAAAAGTCGAGAATTGCAGAGGGTGGATCTGGAAGCGAGCCCTATAGCGGTGATTGTAAGATAGCAATTCGAGCAGGAACAAAATCATAGCTTACAAGGTGCAACGTCAGACATCCGCCCGCCGAATGGCCAAAAACTGCAATTCGGGAACCATCCACGTTGATTCCCGCGCCCTCCTTCAACAGTTCTGGAAGATGCGATTTACACCATCTGTATGCATCCTTGGCATCCTCTATCGGCCCCTCATACAAAGACACCTGCGGGCAGAGGCGGTAATCAGCCGAGACCACCACATACCCGGCATCTGCCAGGTACTGGATTTGCTCTTCCGGCAGCATATATCTAGAACCGACAACAAAACCGCCTCCATGGAAAGCGAGAGCTAGTGATGCTTTTCAGTATCCACAAGACGTATGTTTGAGAAAGACACAAGATGCATACCTATGCTATACGAGCCATCCTTCTTCGCCTCGTCCGACCAATGAACTGTGGCGGATACCTGTAGTCCTCCTTCACAGGATTTAAAAGGATAATTCTGGGAAGGCATGATAGATTTCTCGCCGCATTGAATGACTAGTTACAAAGGTATATTACGCGGAAAAGGGGTTGAGATAATGGGGAGTAAAAATAGGTTCAGGTTGCGGACTCCGTTCCCTGAGAAATCGCGCGGTGTCCGCGCACTCCATCCGCATCACCCACACAGCATTGACTGGCGGTCCCCGACTTGCGGATAGTGACAGTGGTCGGCATTTGTTGTTGTAGAGTCCTCAGACAAAGATCATACCTCGTCTTGAGGATTAACAATATATATAACTGGTATTGAATGGCCTTGATCACATTTCTCTGCTCGTTTATTGCTCCATCCATCTCGCCGCCCAAGTCAACAATCCCAAACCCTAACGTTTGAATCAAAATGTCTGACATTGCAGAAGTCACTGAGAAACTCCAGCCTCAAGCTGAAGTAGCGTTCCCGAAGGTCCCCTTCTTTGAGGGACCCGAGTTACCATGCCGTTTTGAGGGAGAGGTGTACAACTGCGTCATCCGTGGAACCATTCCCAAGGAGGTTGATGGTACCTACTATCGTTGCATGCCCGATGCTCTGTGGGCGCCACAGTATGAAGACGATGTGTTCATCAACGGTGACGGTGCCATCGATGCAATCCGAATCCATGATGGACATGCCGATTTTAAACAAAAGTATGTCCGGACCTCGAAGTTTGTCATCGAAAGAGCTGCCCGCCAAGCGGTTTTTGGTAAATACCGAAATCGCTACACTGATGACCCGCGCGTGAAGCACGAGATTCATTCCACCGCCAACACGCATATTATCTTTTTTGAAAAGCAATTGTTGGCGTTGAAGGAAGACTCTCCACCATACGCCATGGATCCAGATACCCTTGAGACCAAAGGTAAATTGGCAATTTGCTTTATTTTTTTCAAGTTTACGCTGTGGCAATTGAGTAGCTAAATCGCAACCACTACTAGGAGCCTATGATTTCCACGGCCAGTACACGGCCCCGACCTTTACGGCTCACCCGAAAATCGACGCCAGCAACGGCGAGATGATGACCATGGGGTATGAGGCGAGGGGAGATGGCACGACCGATGTTGCCTACTACCTCTTCAGCAAGGAAGGTAAAAAACTTGAAGAATGTTGGTTCAAGGCTCCTTATATTGGTATGATGCATGACATGGCAACAACCGACAAGTGGGTGGTCTTCATCGTTCCACCTCTCCAAGCCCAGTCTCTGGAAAATCTCAAGGCTGGTTCAAAGCATTTTTCTTGGGCTGAAGATAAGCCATTGACTTTTGGTATTCTTCCACGTTACAATCCCAAGCCGGAAGATATCAGATGGTTCACCTATAAGAACGCGTTCTATGGTCACACAGGGAATGCTTTCGACGGTGAGGATGGCTGTGTTTATCTTGATGCGCCACTCACCTATTTCAATAAGGTACTCTTCTCTTCTTTGTTTTCCTTCTTTCTCTTTACGTCTATTAACTTTTGTCAGTTTTGGTTCTTCCCTCCAGCCGGTCAAGACCCAATTACGGCGCCAAGCGGAAAGCCTCCAGCTGGAGATGCAGTTCAGAGCCACTATGTTCGTTGGAAGTTCGATCCTAACGCGACCGATCCTCACGTGGAGCCTGTAGAACTGGTAAATGCCGATGGAGAGATGCCCAAGGTCGACGACCGTTTCGTTGGAAAACCTTACAATACTCTCTTCCTCGCTATGCATGATCCTACAAAGGATAACGGACCCGTCGGAGGCGTCTACAATGCCATTGCGAAATGCGACGTCAATACAGGAAAACTGGTTCATTGGTCCGCTGGAGACCACACTGCTATCCATGAAGTGGCATTTATTCCTCGAAAGCCAGATTGTGAGTGATCGTTCCATTGTGACAATAGTGAAACATGGGTCTAATAATACAATGTACTAGCCCCCGAAGCCGACGGTTTCCTTGTCACTATTGCCAATCGACGTGATACCAAGCTGTCTTGTATCTTGATTCTGGATGCCCAGAAGTTGGCTGAAGGTCCCGTTGCAATTATCGAACTGCCGTTCCGCCTTCGAAATGTAATCCACGGAAGCTGGGTGCCTTATACAGAACTACCCAGTGACAAGGACTTGTGCGATATGTCTGGGGTTACCGACCGGATTCGCCGCGTGTACGCAGGTAAACCGGTCACCTTTCCCAAATTCGCGGCTTAGGCGTGTCAATAACCATTGGTTTTTGTCATGGGTTTAGCGAGCGGTAGTTGTATAGTGTCGCATGCTTTTTGAGGTCTAGATTTATGATAGTTGAATATGTTCATTTGCTCACTAAATACTACTTCTCTGAACGTTATGGACTGGACCATGGCTACAGACTCGTAGAGCATTTCCCTTATCTGAAACAGTTTGCTCTATGTTGCCTTCTTTTTTTCCACGACACGTTTTCTGCATCTATTTCTTCATCGCTTAATTCTTTCTAATCTTCGACCAGAGCTCTGTGGTTACTCCATCTAATTAAGCAAAGGAAAGGTAAAAAATGAAAAGAAGTCATGTTTACTGTCTCCTAACCACTTGCCACTAATCCTTTGCCTTAAACTGGGTTATTTATTATGGCCAACCACTGTGACAAGTATTTTTTACAGACTCTGAAGTATTCATCTCCTACCTACGGAGGAAGGTTTCTCATTCCCTCCAGGTATAAATGCCGAAACCCCTCTTCCGCGAATAATCACTAGATGCGGTATTGGCTATGGACAATAACAACCGTGTTCCAACTAGATAGTGCAGCTCGATTAAATTTTATTGGTTGTTTTCATTATTCGCCAATCCGAACGAACATAAGCGAGCGGTCTCCGAACCTCCTGCGGTATTTCATCCCCGTTAAAATGCCGAGGGGGTAACTGGATTCACCGTGCCACCCTGCGGGGTTGATTGGGCTTTTAATAACGATTAAGTGCTATCGATTGATTTATTCCTTTTGTACGTTCACTATTTACTTTGCTCGTTCGACACCAAGTTCTCACTCTTACGATCCACGCCAATATTGCAGTTTACCCTTCGCAGAAGGCCCATTCAGAAAACACCATTACGATGGTTACCGATATGGTTATACCGAAAGAGTGTAAAGCGGGTGTGGTTCATGACGAAGGTCCAAACTTTACCGTTGAGATCCAAACGGTGAAGGTCCCAGAGCCTGGTAATGCTGAAAACGACTGGCTTTGAAATACACGCACCTGACAATACAATAGGCCCGGATGAAGTGCTGATTAGGCTGAATGCTACCGGTATCTGCTACTCAGACATACACTACATGCTGAACGACACTGGGGGTAAGCCAATGTCGGAATTCGGTGTTGGTTCGGCTGGCCATGAAGGATGCGGTGTAATCGTGAATACAGGCAGTAATGTGCAGAATTTCCGCGTCGGAAACCGCGCGGGGGTCAAGCCAGTTTGGAGTACATGTGGATCCTGCGAGTTATGTTGGGGAGATAAGGAGATGCATTGCCGGAAGAAAAATCTCACTGGAGTGAGTGCTACAGGTAGGATAATCCTGAAGTGTATATTGCGGTCTTATTGTACAGGATGATTCTAATCTGACTGATACTAAATAGGAACCTTTCAGCAATACATTGTGTCGCCTGCACGGTATGCTACACCGATTCCAGAGGGGATCCCTGATCATGCAGCAGCCACAGCCATGTGTAGCGCTGCTACAGCCTACCGCTCAATCCGTATGTCCGGGCTTTCTCCAGGATCATGGGCTGTTTTCCTCGGTGGTGGAGGTGGTGTCGGGATTCAAGCAGTGCAAATTGCCAAAGTCTTTGGTCTACGGCCCATCGTTGTTGACAAAGGAAAAGCAAAGCATGATCTTTCGTTGAAAATGGGTGCAGAGGCCTTTGTGGATTTTGGGGAGGTTTCAGATCCAGCAGGAGAGGTATTGCGCATCACAGACGGCATTGGTTCCCACGGGGTGTTTGTTACCGCTCCGGCTGCCTATCCGACTATGCTCCCTTATATTGGCAACAGGATCGGCGGAGTGATTATGTGCATTGGCTTACCGGCAGCTTCATCTGGCCACAAGATCGACGTGGATCCTACAGTCATGATTCTCAAGAACTTAACCATTAGGGGCACTCTAGTGGGATCGATGGAAGACACTAATGAAGTTTTAAAATTGGTCCAGAGGGGCCAGCTACGTGAAATATGTGAAATTCTACCATTAGATGAATTGCCACGAGCAGTCCAGCGACTTCGTGGAGGTCATATCGCAGGCAAGATTGTGATCGATTACAATATTTAAGTTCTGCGTCTACATGTATACCAGGATCTTATTTTTCTGGATAGCATGCAGTATATGCTTATTGTACCTCACATATAACTATCAGGTTCCATTGGACGGTTAACGTGTCATCTGATTACACCAAGCTATAAAATGAATTTAAAGTAAAGTTTACAGCACATCTTTGAGCTCCAAGAAGCCATCAGTAACCGCGGGAGTGTGCATTCTCGATATCACTGTTTTTTTCCCAGCACCAAGTGCAAGAGTGCCGCGTTCGTAACAAAGCGCGACCTCACTATAACACCAAAGGTTTGCCTCAGCTCAGTAAGCTGAAGCTTACTAAAATAGAAAATTATACTGGAGGGATCGCAGACATGTTCTTCCAGCCCCTTGATTTAGGTCACGGCCTGGCGTAGTCGTGCATGAGCATCTCCGGAGGATCTTCTCCCGATATTGCTTCAAACGGCCTGGTGCTTTGGAGTCAGAAGAGATTTTTAGTTTTCGGTTAAGCCAACGTATTATTGTCATAACTCGCTGTGGGTGGGCCAAAACTACCCCAGACTGTCCGAGGTAATGAATGACTCCGCGTTATCAGACACGCATCCCGCCTTCCGCTTGGATCGCCGGCGGAGCGTGGATAACGGCGCACGCGGTCACCGAAAATGCTCGAGTGCGGACTCCATGTTTGCCCATCTCCCTGGCCAATCATATGAAAGCTACAATATAAAAGACTTAACACCTCAGTATTCATTGAATTCTTGCTGGTGGTATTTATCCTTCTGCCCTAGAAGGTTTTAATATCCTCTATGGCCCATCCCATACCCTCTTTACTCTGTTGTTGAGAACGGCCGCATTGTTACCCTAAAGTATTTCCATCCTCCGGCCATGAGTTATGTTACGATACAGGAGGCCCAGAGCTTCCTTACCCTCCCAGTGCTGTCTTGCGCTGTACTTGGGTTGCTATTCAGCAAAATCATTTGGTCAATCCTATTTCACCCCTTATGACATGTTCCAGGCCCAGTGCTGGCGAAAGTAACCGATCTTTGGCACTTGTATTATTGCTGGGGTGGGAAACGACACCGAAAGCTGGCGATGCTCCACAAACAATATGGTACCGTGTGAGATTGACCCTAAACCACTGTTCGGCAGCTAACGCTTAGAAAGGGCCGTTTGTTCGAATCGGACCGAACAATATATCGACCGACTCAGTTCAGGCTGTTAGCTCTATCTATTCTGCTCAAGCGCCCACCCTGAAGTCTGGATTTTATAACTCTTTTGCCCCGGGATTTCCTAGCAGCTTCACGACAAATGATAAAGAATACAAGCGAAAGAAGCAAATCTTATCGTCGGCATTTTCACTTCGCAAGCTGGAAGCCATGGAACCGTTGATTCGTCTTCACATCGATGAGTTCTGTGACATAGTTGGAGCAGCTGGAGAGGTCGACCTAGCCGTTGTACTTGGCGCTCTCTCTATCGATGTGCTGTCAGATCTATGCTTCGGCCAAAGTTTCTGTACTCTAAAGGATGAGCAAGAGAGAGACCGTATTTTGGAGGCTATGGAGAAATCAGTTCAAATGGTTATCAGAGTAAGTCAGTCCCTGTTGTTGACTACAAGCACACGAAGCTGATAATTCCCAAGGAAGGGACTATGCATAGGTGGCCACGTGCTATTTGGAAGGTGCTTCACGCAAAGAAAGATGTGATAAAGCGGGGATATGTCTATCAGGTATATTTGTTATATGCCTTCCATCATACTGTTTTGTGAGTTTAATTGAAACTGAAAAAAAAAAAAAAAAACAGAAAGCGATAGGAGCTATGATGCGTCAAATAAATGCCAAAAGTGACCGTGAGGACTTCTTCACCAATATACTCCAAGCTCGACGACCAGACACTGGAGAGCCTTACGACCAACGCGAACTTATGGGCGGGGCCATTCTTCTTCTGTTTGTCTACTACCCAAATCCTTTACATATCCCCCCATATACTAATCATATGTTTCGTATAGTGTCGCAGGTTCCGACACCACCTCTACAGCGTTAACCGTCATAATCTGGCATCCACTAGCAAACATAGAGACGATGCAGAAGCTGACACAGGAAGTATGCGATCGGTTCGACTCGGCAGCGGCAATAAATTATAAGGATCTTCAGAATCTCCCATATTTACATGCGGTTATTGAGGAAGGCCTAAGAATTTGTCCACCAAACCCGGGCTTGCTTCCACGAGTGGTCGTCGATCGAAATCCAGGCTATTTAGCAATTGGGGACCAAATTTTCCCTCCTGGTGTAAGACATCTCTAAATTTCAAACCCCCCCCCCCACCGGCCCTCGCCTTCGTGAAATACACCGAGGAACGCTAACTATCGAATTTGGGCTGTCAGACTGAAATCGGTATTTGCAACCTCTCACTTCAACGTAACCCTGCGTATTTTGATGACCCGGAAGAATTTCTTCCGGAGCGCTGGCTAGAGAACTCTTCTCTCAAGTGTGACAAGAATGCATTTGCTCCGTTCTCATACGGTCCGAGATCATATCTGGGTCGAAAGTAAGATCTCCAAGCCCCTTCAATCCTTCCTCTTTTCTTCTAACAACGAACTATAAATCTAGCATGGCATATATGGAGATGAGCCTGACCCTAGCTCTCCTTGTTTACCGACTGGATCTATCATTCACCAATCCCGAAAAAGAGAAGCTAAATGGATTCGATGTTGAAGATGCCTTTGTTGCTATCAAACCATCAGTTCCAGTAAAAGTGGCGAAGACCTGGAACAAAGAGGTATAGTGATTTTTTTGCGTTTGGGCATATTATCATTGAGAAGACATACAAAATAGCAGGAGACGATCTCCAGGTTTCACTTTCCGAGAAGCTAGTTTATCTGGTGGTGTCTAGTCCCGCTCAAAAGACCCATTTCCAGCGCCATGATTGCAAGATTCCCCGGATTGTTTTTATCAAAGAGCCATATTCTATTATTATTATTATAGAATATCTTCAAAACTAACCAATGTATTTAGTTGCTCTGAATCCTAATCCTTAGCGGGAACCACAAATGTATAGATAGCAAAAGGGATAGAGGATTGCTACAATAAAGGAGAAATAGGGTTTACCTAGGGCTAACAGTGGCCTGACACTACACCATCACTTATTAGTAGATAAATATCACACTGCAGAGACCCTTCCACACTCATGCGTTCTTGGGAGACCATATCTAAAATGCGGATATCCCTCAAAGGTTCTGTTCGGCGTTAAGTATAGAACTCCATACTGCATAATGGCCTTTTTGTTAGGACCTATAGAAAGCTAGCAAATTGTCTCCTTTTTTTCCTTTTTTCCTTTCTTTTAGAATAATAATCGTTTCCTTTTCCTTCGTGGACATATTACACTGGCTGGATCCCGCGAGCGGTCTACTGTACTTGGGGCTGCTATTGATCGGCCCTATCGGATCCATGTTCCCGATCGGTTCAGGAGAATTACACTAGTTATCGACTAGTAATTGCCGGTATATGTAGTATAATGTTGAGGTAAATAATTGGAAACAAAAAGGGGGGTTAAGAAAAGTTCCCACTATTACGGAAAGGCTACCCGCAGTCCGGATACCTGGGGTCTCAAGTGAGCTTTGAATTGAATCGACTTACAGATGGCATTAGGATATACATGTAAATCTGATATATCGTACAGGCCCAACGAGCTGTTGGTGTAGTCGCAGTCAAGTGGTATTCGAGTGAGAACTTCTGAAGCTAAAGCAGACAGGCAATACGTAGGATACAGTAAGAAATTGAAGAGTTGAAAGTGCCGTGGTTTAGAGCAATATTCATTGCAATATTTTTCATCCTAAAGCCGGTGCCTTCTAGATATGTATACATAGTAAATTCTGCATTAATTTACAAGCTACACAAGCTATAGTCGTTGTTTATCACGTCACCAAGCACAGGTGCATAGGTAGTAAGCGTTTTTACAAAATTATATATCACCCCACCCTCCAAGAGAACTGCGTCATGGACTACATGTACAAGTCCTTCTCATCAGTCCCATACCTGAACGTCTGATTTGTATCGGCTCACTACCCAAGGTCCGGGCTGAAGGATTCATAACTACCGCCTAGGTTCTGAATCATGAAGTCGCTAAAAGAGAAAAGGTCAGTCTCGGAGGTGTTTGATGGCCGGAAAGTATCGACTAACAGATCAAAGTCTACGCTCGGCAGTACTGTGTCAAACACGTCGGCATCAGTCATATTAGTTGCTGCATCACCATTGTGGTTGACGACGATTCCGCTTTTTGTAAGCTGCGCGGTCACCTCCAACAGGGTGTATTTACAACACCCGACCGGGTCCATATCCTGGAGGACTGCGAAACAATATTGAATGTTGCTACGGTAAGTCGGGTTACTGGATCTGATGTAAGCAAGAAACATGATTTGCACAATCTCCAGGATCAGGTGTGTGTCAAGGTAGAGCACGCTAGAGGGAAAGTTGGTGTCGCGCGCCGATTTGATGACAGCCACAGAGTTCTCGGCAGCATCGAGACATATTTTGCTTAATTCTTCGAACTGGCTTCTGAGTTCGGAGTTATTCAACTGGGAGCTGTAGAGCGCAGTATAGAGTAGAAATGGACGGCTGACGAGAATCACACATGCCCAGTACTGGAGATGGAGGATAGCAACCGGTCGCCTATGCGACGGAGCAAGAGGCACATTGCATTTTAGATGTGCTGGTACATCAGCGTACCATTCTTGTAGAGACGATATGAGCTGGAATACGCGTCGCAGAGAAATCTTTCGCGACTGAAACGACGGGGTGGTATAAAGGTCGAGAGAGATGGCCTTTGCCAATTTACTCAATGAGACAGCAAGTGCAAGGTATCCAACCGGAGTATGCGTGCCAATATTAAACAACTACGAAAGTTTGTTAGTGGATACTTAATAAAAAAAATAAAAAAAATAAAAAAAGGGATGATAGATCGTGTAAGGAAGTTCGATACGAACCTCTTCCGACGGTAACGGAATCTCCGGACTCATGTCCTGGTCTGCTATAGCAGGAGGCCGTCCATCCATTTGGGCAGTCGCCTGGTCGAGCATGTACAAAGTCCACCACAGTCTCCGTGCACATTCCCTACTCAGCTCGCTGTCCGATGACGGGAAGACATTACGATGCAGACCTAAGGTATTGGCAGTTCGAACAGCGGTACCAATGTACAAATATGAGGATACTTTATAGCAAGCAGAGGACAGAGCAAGGCCCTTGTGATTAGCGCAGTTAGATTTCCAGTATGGTTTATTTTAAGAGGCCAATGGCATCACGTACCAACAGGGCAAGTGCTCTCACTGTCTCTATGTCAGCCTCATCGCAGACCTCAGGGACAAGTCTCTTCGCCATCAGCAGATAATCATTACAGGTCTTCGCGTCAATCGGGAGGTTCCAAGTGCTATCAATATCTGAGGATTTGATGTTTGTTGCGGATCCCATCGCAAAAATTGAATAAAGAGAGCAAAGCCACGAAGCACGCGCTAGAATCCCCGACGTTGAAAGTGTCTCTTCCAAACGAATGTGGAACTGTTCCAGGGAGTAAAACCAATATACAGATTGAATGTTGGAAAGAAATCGAGCCACGTAATGATTGCAGAGAGCCTTGGGTGGTAGGTAAGGCGGCTCCGAGGACACGCTGCTTACAATATCCGGCGTTGGAGGGGGTAATGAGCTTTGTTTCAGAGGAGTAATTATATGTTCCCCAGAAAATCCCACTCCACCCTCTTTCATATCACGCACAGCGGCGTTGAAACTAGCACCAGAATTTGCACCAGTGTACCCTGCACCCGTTTGTCACCGTGTGGATATTTTAATTGTGGCAGGCTCTTCACTTACTATGCGCGCCTCTAGAGTCAACCATCAAGCACCCTAGCTGGTTATGCATGGAGGTGATCCTGTCAGTTTCAAGATCCCTATCCGCGCTGCTACTTTGTCGGTCACTGTTTATTGCCAGGCCAGCTGTTGAATATTCTGGTTTTGTATATTGGAGCGTAGACGAGATCTCCTTTAATGTTTCGAGGTCGAGAGTTCGCCCCGGAAAGAGGCGTTGCAAAAGGACCATCGCGTGGCGGTATTCATCTTCGGACACATAGTAAAAAGGTCTTTTCTTGGCCCTAACGTCCATCGTACATTCCGCATTGATGGACTCACAGTACTGACAGGGACCAGGATCTTGCTCCAGAAACCTTGTGAGCTGACGATGTTGACAAGTTCGCCACATAATACGTAGGAAGATGCTGACCTGGTCCAACACACTGCCATCAAGTGTTAGAAGCCTGGCTATGATGATTCTGGAGAAGGTACTGTCCAACAAGACTTGCCTTTGTTTTACGGCTTTTGCATCGGGTGCAGCTTTGCGCCGTTCGCGTTCTCTTCGCCCCCGGCTGATCCTGCGATCGGGGCATGGGTGGACTTTGACTACAGCTCATGGTTGAATCACCTTGATAAATTAGCTGCCTAGGTGAATTGGCTGACTATACGTTCCTTTTATTTTCATCTTCGTCTCTAGCGTAGAGCTGTGAGCCACCCCCGCACGTACTCGGGACTTTTACCCCATTACAATTGCCGGGGAACCAAGTTAGCCACTTCTCGTCGTTCCCCACGGGGTGTTCTGGGCTAGGTGCGGGGAAATACGTAGGGTTAAAGTCTTATTTTGGGGGGAATTGAGGTTGTGCGACTAAATGAGGCTGGCTAGTGACATTAAGTTCGAGGACTCGAGAATCTGTTCCATCACCATATCCCTACTGTACGATTATCAGAGCTGTCGCGCCTTACCAGCAGAAGAAAAGGGCGAAGAAAAAAAATAGGAAGAAGGAAAAGAAGAAAAACCCCGGGCATGTTCTATGGAAGGATCACCCAGTTCATTTCAGCTACCCACAACCACACTATACACACTAGCTAGCAACCCCGGCTCTTCAGCTTCACATACATTTCCTTCTGGTCAGCCGACCAGCAAGTGCGAACGCTCCACGGTTGGTCCGGATTGGCAATTTCTACTCTATAGTGGCGTAGCAACTGTGCCACGTAGAGGTTGATCTCCACCAGGGCGAGATTCTTTCCAATACAGGACCGAGCTCCATAACCGAACTTTAGGGAAGGGAGACCTGATTACTACATGTCAGTGATTTTGGTACGATGGGGCATCATAACATACTGTTGCAAGATGTTTGTCCATCCGAGCTGCCCTCTCCTTATCCACTAGCCATCGGTCTGGGTCCCAAATATGCGCATCTTCACCGAAGATAGCCGTATCACGATTGCTGGCGACAGGTGACATGGAGACCTCCGTGCCTTCAGGAATATAAGTGCCGCGGATTGTGACGCCTCCGGTTGGGACGTATCGAGGAAGTTGAAACTGGATGGACGGGTGCATGCGTAGACCTTCCTTGATCACCGCTTGGAGGTACGGCAGGGTTAAACATTCTCTGTACGTTATCTCCCGGTCGCTACCACCATTGGGGATGTTTGCGACATAGAACCTGTCGATCTCCTCTGCTACCTTGCAAGAAGCTGTGCGATGGAGAATTAAAGGACCCAAGGCCGCTCGGATTCCGATTGCCGTCGTGTCGGCCCCTGCTCCCAGCAAGCTTACAACCTCGCCGAGGAGCTCCTGATGTACCAAGGGCTTTCCTTCCCGAGTCCTAGCATCGATGAATTGCTGTAGCAGATCGGTGCGCGTGCGTCTCGCTTCCTGTTGCCTTCCTAAAATGAGTTCTTCAGAGTATTGCGTGGTTTTAAACAGTTGTTGCAGCTTGCTGAGATCAATACCGGCCAATCTGCAAAGTGTAATAAACGCTTTTGATTTTAACCATCGCGATTGCCCTGGAATATATCCAAGATTTGCCAGCGCCAGAAAACTTAAACCCACCGCATGAACGATGGCATTCCCTTTTCCTTGTCCCCTCGTTCTCACAAGATCAAAGCTGCCGCCAAAGCCAACCTCTCCAAGAACATCGAATGCGAACGCCTGCGTAAATTGGCTCATATCTAAGGTAGCCACAGCACCTTCACTTTCGGTGACACATTGCGTGAAGACTTGCCAGCTGACGTCTGCCACTTCTTGGATGTATTGTTCCATTGCGAGAATCGATGACATCGCGTAAGCCTTTGCCACCTGCCTCCGCTTGCGCGCGTGTTCGGCGGCGTGGACTTCGCTAAAGACAGTGCTAGTTATCTTGCCACTACTGTTCCAGGTGTGATACCAATCGGACTAAGTAGCATGCAGTTTAGTATTGCGTATTGCACAAAGTTGGGAGTCTTTGTGGGATATGCAATCCTTTGTAGCTTTAGTCCCATGGCCATATAAAATCTGTAAGCCTTCATCAGCATCCAGCACAGAGACAGCGTTTGGTGCGATGCGCACCAAACGGCCGTACCGTGCGTGGAGGGAGAGGATATCCTGATGCCATTGGCCTCTAAAATATCGCCAACTCTGCCATATCCGCGTCGAGGCTGCTCTCCGGGGTCCGGGGATATGGGCAAGCGGGTGAAAATAATTGAGATAAATGAAGATAGCCACAAGGCCCGCTGATAATAATAGCAGACTGGAAACAATCCAATTTGTCATCGCACAGGCTTTCCTTTCCAAAAACTCGGATATTGTAGACTCTCGATAATATTGTTGCTCCATGTTATTGAAATTAGCAGATGTTGGCCATAAACGGTATCAAGTAGCCCAGCATATCCCCATGTGTTCCAGTTCATCGCTTTGATGATTCCGAAGCAATCCTTTTTATCATACAGTGTGTTCGTTCTTCGGTAGGAAGGTGCCGATGCAGTGGATTCTTCGGACCCATTCAGAAAAAAACCCCCCCACAGCAGGCCAAACCAGGGACTTTCAAAGATCTCAGGTTCTTCAAACTCGGTGCTAAGCTTGATAAAGCAAATATGATGCATACACCAAATCTATATACTTACATATTTATAGATAAAGCTTTACCCCAGAACATCGATAGGATAAGCTAAAATAAGATATACTAAGAAATGAAGACTAGCTATTACATGTACTCTTGAAGATCATACATATATGTAACATTCATTAGCTGTCATGAACTATAAACTAGGTATTATCAGTTATATCCCCCCAATCCGCTATTATAATCTCAAATTACGCCCCTCATAGGCTGAGTTTCCTTGCTCCCCGTCGAGCCCTCAGTCTATTACTGTTTTCCACAATCTCACGATCAAGTGCCCACCACCAATTCCGGAAAAAAATCTCCCCAACCTCCCAATTCCTACAATCCCACCCATCCTCTCCACAAATCCTCATTCCCTCCGCATCATCATCAATATCCATCATCATATTCACAATAGCCAGTGGGTCCTGCGCACTGGGCGGTCTCAGTTCTGGCGGCTGCGAAAAGATACAAACGAACTTGGTACGCGCACTGGCCCAGGGAATGATATCGAATACAGGGTGATGGGGGATATTTTGTTGGGCTGCGGTGGCCTTGAAATGTGGAGGGAGACCCGGCGGTTGGTTTTGCACGACATGCCGGAAGAAAGGATCCCATACATGTGAGGTGCAGTTGAGCATGTTTGTGATGAAGGCACCAGCTTTCATTACTTTAAGCACTGGTATGTCAAGGCTGCTGACATCGTTTTGGACGCCGGGTGGGAGACATCGGCCAAGCTGATTGGGATGTCTCAATGTCGAGGATGGTGGAAAGCTGAGGTTGGGGTTTTGTCGTGGTGTCATTTTTGTGGGTGGAAATGATGTATGGCTGGGTTGGGACATGTTGTTGTCTGAATCTGAGGCTGGAATATCCTGAGGTACTTCTGTGATATCAAGAAAGGCACTCTGATCACCGGGAACCATTGGGTTCTGAAGCGATAAAGCCTGCCAGTCAACAACATTGCTAGGAAATCGACATTGGCCGAAAGACTGGAGCCGACCATTGTCATTTGACAGAGGTAAATTATCGAAGAGGGCTGCGGAATCATCGGATAATGAAGGAGTTGGAAGGGCGATCAATTTAGAATGATCGCAGTCAGAGGCCGAATGGGAAATTAAAGTGGCTGGAATAGCTGACCAATCTGTTGATTGCAGGTCTGGAAAAAGGTCTTCGCCGGCGAATAGTTGTGTATCCGATTGCAATTCCGGGAATAGGACGTTAGTCCATTCAGGGCCAGTTCCCTGCACGATTTGTGATGTGCTTGGACAAATTTCGGCTCGAGCTGTGGCCGGAGTGGTAGAAGCGTCTTTACTGGATTGAGACTGAGCGGATCGGAGCTTCGCTTGCAGGTCTGCTAGTCTCTGCTTCTTTCGCTCTCCTGGCGATTGGTTAGACAAAGCATTGGAAACCAGTCAGGAACCTCAGGAAAGCATACGATATCTCCTCTGCGCTAACACGTTTAATACACGCTTACGGTCGGGATCTCGTGGAGAAGGCACTTCTTCAGCGGATCGGTTGCACTTCCTTGCTCTTTCAGAGCCCATAATTTCCTAAGAGTCGCGTGTACCTATGTAATGGTCTCAGATAAGATAGAAAGAAAACGGTATGATGTGTGAGAAGAGAGGAGCGTTGCCAAGCTGCGGATGATGCGGCCATAACGTTATGCTGTCAGATCTCGTATTCTCGCCAATCAAAGCGCCAGGTTGGGTCGGATAATAGCCGAGTCATACTCCAAAGTGGGTTTAGCACGTCTCTGAGAGTGTTATGTTCTTTCAGTTTGCTCGTATCAAATGTGCCTCGGAGACCTAGAGATGGAAAATGAGCTGAGAAGAGGTACGAATAACGTCATGTTTGCTCGGTATAAAACGGCAGCATTTAGCCGTCAATTGATAACTAGATCATTCGTTGCAGAAACACTTGCTATTAACAAACCAATATTTCTCCTCGAAAAATTTGGTAATAAAATATCAATCACCATGTCCACTCAAAACATTACTCCCAAAACCCCTCTCATTCCCTCCACCTCTCGATCCGACACTACGCCATCTCACCAACCCTCGAACTTCGCGATAGGAACAGTCCAGGCCCTAGCCTGGCTGCGCGTTGTGGCTGGCGGCGCAGCTCTAGTTGCTCCCTGCTTCACTGCAAAACTCTTCTTCCTCCCAGGCGTCACACCTGGATCACTTGCCAGCTACCAGCTCCGC
This sequence comes from Talaromyces rugulosus, assembly GCF_013368755.1. NCBI lineage: Eukaryota > Fungi > Ascomycota > Eurotiomycetes > Eurotiales > Trichocomaceae > Talaromyces > Talaromyces rugulosus. Next base: position 5,942,260 of record NC_049561.1, on the reverse strand, counting down.
CTATTTGGGATTCGCGACGCTATGATCGGTGAATTACTCTACTCTGTTCGTCCAAAGTTCCCCTCCACTGCTTCCCCAGCGTCACAGACGGAGTCGGATCGAGAGAGGGACCGAAAGGAATTACGCAGAATGCTGTGGGCGAATTTTGCCACGGATGCTTTGGATATTGTTGTAACGGGAGCTGCTCTCGCAACGGGGATTATTCCACGTTCACCTGCCTTTGCTTTGGGCGGCGGTGCTATAGTTTTTCTATTGATGGATTTGGTGGGACTGAAGGCGATCTGAAAACGTCAAGTGATCTAGGGTGCTTTGCGTACTGGCTAAAGTAAAGCTTGGAAGGGATGGTCGCACACAGTATATCAATTGATACGGTTTAGGGCGTGACTGAATTGTATTGATGGAGCTCCCTAAAAGATTACTCTGGTTCTATTAGCGTAGTGACGTTCTTTCTAGATGGTATACTAGTAACCTCATGCCCCAGTGACAGAACAGTTAAGCTATGGGACCTTGCTACTGGCACTGTGTAAATTGATTATTATTTAAATTTCTGAATAATATAGTTAAAAGTATTTATATAAAAATTAAATTAATAACTCTAATTAGACTATACTTTAAATCTCAGTGCCATGGCCAACCAACCAAGAGGACGCAGCATAGCATCCAACACGCTCCAGCGGTTTCGCCCTAACCGTCCAATGTTCATCATCTTCTGCAAAGTGATTATTGTGAGTCTCCACACTCTCATTATAATCTGACATAAGGTCTCTCAAACTCCCAATCATATTATAGATAGGCCCATAACGCCTAACTCCAGGGAACGATTTATCATTCATATCACTAACTATGACCGCATTTTCTCGTACCTCAGGCCAATACTGTGGATCAGGCCACGCAATAAGTTGTTTTAGAGACCCAAAATAGAACAAGAGAGCATGGAAATCCGTGCTAGAGTGGAGATCAACCATCTTTGTAGGTGCATCAACTTTCGAGCGGGACTCATCCCCAGAGGTATTCTCCGATGTGGATTCAGACCCAAAAATTCCAAGATAGTAAAATGCAACATGTTGGAAGGATGACACAACATCGCGAAAGGCCATGAAAAGACTGTCATCGCGTGGGAAGATTCGATCTAGGTAGTCTTGATGTCGCTGAAAAAAAAAATCTGAGCTCGGAAGGTCCTCATCAGGGTTGCTACTACTGAAATCTGGTACGGCGGAAATAAGGAGTATGTCTGTGGCAGGGCAGCAACGCACGAGACGGCTCTCGATACCAGGGTGCCATTTGCCCCGGTAAATCCTAAGGAGTTTAGGGTATCGCCGGATGACGACATTGCGAGCTTCATGACAGGCTAGGCTGATATTAAGCATACCAGACTCAGATTCCGATGTCTGAGGATCTGGGAATCTGTTCGTGACGGCAAAATAGCCATCTGTCATGCAATCTGATATGTCTCTTGAAAGCCCAGAATGGTATCTCTTGATACAGAAACCATGTTTGCCACAAAAGTTCCCGCCTGTAGTCCAACAGCAATGAAATGTCACAAAAAGCCGATTATAAACTGCAACGTTGATAATACGCTCAACTGTTGTGTTGTTGAGGGCATGTTGCCAAACTTCAAGTCTGAGCTCTAGTGGTAGCTTTCGGAATAGAGAAAATTGTGGATGGATGGGCGGTTTTGAGTGTTTATCTGTGGTAGACATCATGATACAATGGCTAGGATATAGTAGTGATGGGCTTGAAGGTGGTGTTTTTGACTTCTCCCACCTCGTGCGGGGGTTGCACTTGCTTACTAAGGGAAAAGGCTTAGACTAAAAAATATCATTCTCTACGTATCGAAGTATTCGAGAACATTAACACATCGGTAGCATGATGCTTTCAGCATTAAACTTTGCGACTAACTTGAGATGCCGTGCGTCCTGTCAGAGGCCCGCAACCGGTGACTCAAAGAGTTATCACCAGGCTGTCAATTTAAGGTTAGATGGGTCGGTTCCTCGAAGTGTATCCCCACGTGTCCACTATCTAAACCGCTAATAATGTTTTGACGGCGCCCAGCGATCAGTCACTCGATCTTTATTTATCATTTCACTGTCTGTTTTCTAATTTTACCAGCTCATGTCCCTTTATTTATGCCACACCCCACCAGAATAGTTTCTCCAGGCCAGGTTGCACGAGACGCTTTAGCTTTCTCTTTTTATCATGCCGACGCCCCTAATTTAGCTGGGCGCAAAGTGATATTTACCATGGGCTGATACTAAACGGAGTTTTCTTAAACGGCTTGATTGTAGATTCCTATAATATCACTTGATGCCATCATACCGGAACCTTGGACCACTAATCATGAAAGAGACTCTGCTGCCAAGAGTCTTTATGAAAAAGAAAAAAGACACTCTATGTCATCTGCTCCTTGGTTTATTAACTCGTCACCACGAAAGGTAAGGAGGCATGATTTTGGGACTGGATGGATATTTTCATGAGACGGGTGCCACAAAGCCTCAGTGCTACCTGGTTTCCCAACTATTTGACACATTGGCATGGAATGACCTGGTTATTTACCCTCTAGACATGGCTCTGGCATCGCCTTCGCCTCAAGCCACAATACCTGGGGATCCCATGTTAATATCACCTGTTCTGTTGAACCAAAACTCATCATTTTACTCACTCGCCAAACATTTGAGGCCTATATAAAGAGCCGCTGGCATTGTCAATCTCCTTTAGTCGATTGTGTCTACGATTATTCTTCCCAAAGAAACTTGTTTCAAGCCTGATCGCAAATATCCCAGGATTCTGTACGTGCATATATTCTCCAGGCGACAAGAAGTATCCTGAACGTTACAGAGGTTCTGATAGTTCTGTTAGATCACCTACTTCTACCTTGAAACCACCACGTTTCTTAGAAATGCGCAGCTACCATGCCTACTTCTTGCCCACCTTGGCCTCCCTGGCCTCGGCTTGGGCCCCTCCCTCATACGCAGGATACACGCTGCAGTGGAGCGATAGTTTTTCTGGATCAGCGGGGTCCTCGCCTAACTCTAACACTTGGAATATCATCACAGGAAACCCTGGGGTGAATGGCGAACTGGAGACCTACACTAGTTCGAACGCAAATGTTCAGCTGAGTGGGGGCAGCACTCTACAGTTAGTGCCCTGGGCAGACGGTTCCGTATCCGGTGGGTGGACTTCTGGTAGAGTCGAGAGCAAATACGTCTTTACGCCGAGCGCAGGGAAGATCACGTTCGCAGAGGCCGATATCCGGTTTGGCACCAATCCTACCTCTAACAAGCAGGGGATCTGGCCTGCTTTTTGGATCCTGGGTAATTCGATTCGTTCAGGAACCGCATGGCCTAGGTGCGGGGAGCTTGACATTCTCGAGACCATTGATGGTCAGTTGACGGGCTACGGCACCGCGCATTGCGATGTCACCCCAGGCGGAATATGCAATGAGTCCAATGGCCTCGGGGGGAGCATCACCATCCCTGATCAGTCGTGGCATACATGGCGTATTACCTGGGATCGTACCCCTTCGAGCTGGCAGTCTGAAACCATTACATGGTATATGGATGGCCGGCAGTTTCATCAGATCAGCGGCTCCCAGATCGGTGACTCGACTATCTGGGCCACACTATGTCATGATCCGTTGTACTTTATTCTCAATGTTGCTGTCGGTGGCAACTGGGTATGTTAAGATATTCTCTCTCCTTGTATCATTTCGCTTGCGGCCTTCCATGTGTTTAGAAGAGAAAGCTAACATGAGACACCTTTTCCTCTTATAGCCTGGTTATCCTAACTCAAATACCCTCGGTGGTTATGGAAGCATGATGGAGACGGCTTATGTTGCCGTCTATGTTTCTTGATGTTCCAATGTTATTCTTACTATATTGATATTTATAGTTATTATAGTATTATGTATATTTTACTATTTCATTATATATTAAAGTTCTAACTTCTAATATTTGCTACGTGTATCTACTACTAATCTAGAGTGATTAATATATAAATTAATTTATAATCTTATTAAATTTTTTCTAAATAGAAAGTTCAAAAGCTGGCCGGACCTGATCTATGGTAAATTGACGCAACAGCGATACTGGTGGGGTTTGACATGGACGGTTGACAGATTCCGCCCGGGTATCCCCGGCTACTGCACTGGTAAGAATAATTTAATTCTTCAACGACTTTCCCCTTCGTAGACCAGCATGGAGAAATCCTTTTATTTCATAGATGGTTTTAATCCCAGCAAGGATTCCAAGAAGGTCTCGCGTCGCCATGTGATGAGGGGCAAAAACGTGGGGAAAAGAATTCACCGACCATCAAGACGAATGAATGGTGCTGATACCTCGAGCCCTTCACATCATCTCAATCAAGACAGGCATTGCCCCGATGAGGAAACAAGACCTTTGAGCACTATCGGCAGGAATCTGGGAGATGCAATCCTTGCACAGTCTCTTCCTGCGGCGGTGGGGGTTACACCATGTTCGCTGAAAATCATTAATGAGTGTAAGAAACTTACCCATTGGGTTGTAATGAACCTGACACATTCTTCTTCAGTCTTTACTTCAACGACCAAGCGGCTATACCCTGTCAACCTTGGCTTTTCATTAGACGAGGTCAAGCTAATGTGGGTTCGGTTATTATTTACTGACAACGCCAGTGAGTTAGCGGATACTCACTTAAGAGCGGAAACATTGAGTAACATCGTATATTTAGCTTACCATTGCAACGTGGGGTTGATGCAAGCGTGCAATGAGATATTTTCAGGCGATGGCAATGGCTCGGTGAAAGCCTTGCATCATCTGTCTCGCACTCTCACCCGAGTTCAGACGAGGCTTGCAAGTGATGACGCTTTGTCTGATTCTTCTATAGCGCTGGTGGTGTCCCTAATTAGCCAGGAGCAAATCAGTGATCAACTTGATGCTGCTGAAATCCACGCCAAGGGGCTTGAAAAAATGGTCCAACTCCGCGGAGGACTTGGTTCACTTGAAGGAAATGTGCCTCTTGTGTTAGGAATCTGCAAGTAAGTCACCTAGTGATAGCAACACTACCTCTTTTTTTAATGGTCTACTTACCAAAATACCCACATGCACAGAGCAGATATCATGCTATCCTTGCAGCATGGAAAGTCCGCCATGTTCTTTCGGGATTGCATGGCTAAAGTTAGAAAAACGCTACTCTCGAAAGGATTGCAACTCGACTACCCGCTAGCTTCTCCCCCAGCTCGATATAATCAAGTGCCGGTATATCTACGAGATATATTTTCCGACGTGATGAGCTTCTGTGCTTTGTTAAACACCCATACACATACTCTCGTCCTCGATTTTCTAAGCTTCGAAGAAGTTCTGGTATCGGTTTGCTACCGCCTATTGAATTTCCGTTCATTGAATGAGTCTAGAAAGTCTTATGACCTGCAGACGATGTACCATGTGGGATTGATAGTTTTTATGATGACGACATTTTTACAGTTTAATCGACACAGGATCATGAATCACAGGTTACTATCTTTGTGCATTGGGGATGTTTTGGGTCCTGAAATGCATGGAGGTGAGGATGATTTGACTTTTTGGTTCATGATTGTTGGAGGCATCTGGATATCGGATGACATTAAAGGCAACTGGCTCCATCAAAGAATACGGAGAATGGCTGTACAACGACGTATCGACAGCTGGGATGAAGCTCGACGCATTCTGTGTATGTTTCCTTGGGTCAATGCTTTACATGACCAACCTGGCTACAACTTATGGGACAAAGTGCAAAATGCTGGATTATATTGAGGATTGTTTTACTCTGAGTTCAAATACAGACAGACATCCAAACATGATGGGTTCGCTCGCTCACCACGAAAAAGTCTGCCCGACCAGTTTCTCAGATAGCTCCCACAGTTTTTCAGCCTCCTCGCTAGACACTGCAAGTGGACGCGCCTGGTTGCTAATCTGGCAGTCTTCAAGGTACGAGCCCCAATTCATCTTGTCATTGCCGACCCCTTCCGCTAGGTTTGGGTCTAGTGCAGCAACCATACTAGTTGAAGCTCCTGCACCGAGTGTTTTCCGGGTGAAAATCCCTTGCTCATTCATCACCTTGACCGCTTCCAGTGTTTCCGGTGGGAAGTTCCGACCTAGCTCCGTCCCAATAATTCCTGGGTGCACAGCTAGGGAGAGAATCCCGTATTTGTTGAACAAACGCTTGTTCGCGCCGATGCCAGAGAGCACATTTGCCACCTTGCTGCGATCGTAGCCGTCCAAAGGAATATAAGATTGATTCCCCAGATCTCTATATCCCCACGCTTGGAGCCACTCCTGATCCGGCTGCTCTTCTTTGGGAATATCGCTATTTTTTCGATCGAAATTTATGTCGCTCCAGCGCATAGCTGATACAGTAGGAGAAGCAGAACTCACGCTGACAACGCGCGTGGCCCCTTTTGGGTTATACTCGGCAGCTTTGATCAGCTTAGGCATTATCAAACACGTGAGAAGCCAATGGCCAAGATGGTTTGTTGCAAAGTGCATCTCGATACCATCGCTTGTCAAAGTACGCTCCTGGATGCCCATAACACCGGCGCTGTTGATAACGATGTCGATCATCGGAACGTCAGTCCAGGCCATGACCTCGGCAGCAGCATCACGGACAGACTGCTGGGTTGAAAGATCAACATGCAATCCACGATAGTCTACATCAGGAAACTCCGCTTGAAGGGCTTCTATGCACTCTTGTATCTTGGACGGGGACCGACCAGCAATGATCAGGTGAGCTGGGGATTGAGAAGCCTGTGTGAAAAGTTAATAGAGGAACATGCATGAAACACAATGCTCAACTTACAAGGGCTTGTGAGGTTGAGAACCCAATACCACCGCGATTCACGCCTGTGACCAGGACTGTCTTGCCGTGGATCCCGGACGCAAACTCCTTTGCGACATCGAGTCCTTCGGTGTTTGCATTGAACTTGGTATGCGTTGTAGCTGCCATCTGGTGCGTGTGATATATGAAGATGGTCACTAGATAAAGAGTCTTTGAGATTCTAGTAAACAAATAGATACTGGATTATCTAGAGTGTACAGAGATAATGGTTCAATCTCGTTTCTGGAGAGGGAAATGGGTGTTATTTATATTTGCTCTGGGTACAACTGGGTCTTCTGCTCAGCCAAACCTACTACTTAAAATTCGAAATACTCTATGGGTTCATACAGTTGTGATCGCCAACCAGAGATTTACTACCTAATTTGGTTGACATGAACTCCACGTAAATTATCTCCGATAGAGGCGAGATGTGGTCCTTTGCTGATAATTGGCACTAGCCAATCAGAGATTTATTTCCTAATTGGGTTAAAATGATGCCGCTGAGAATATCATGTGGGGCTGGTCTATGTTGGTATGGGAATGCTTCCTTGGTCCCCTGAAAATAATATACATTCTGTCGAACTGGATGAGGCAGGTTGGATATTGAGGCTCTGGATCGCATGAGACAGCTTTTCTTGATGGGAAATGGCTGAATTGACTGTGTAAAGATAAGTACAGGAGTTCGCTAATAAAAACTGTTTTTCTTTGTTTGCTTCTACGTGACCGCAGGTTGGCCAGAGGCGGATATGTCGACACATTCTATGAGCTTTCTTTCTCGTTGAATTTAACTTTATCTTTTGTGTGGTTTCATCCAGTTGACCATGTTTTTTACTCCTCTGGCCAAGACCCTGGAATTACACGGCTCGGAACCCTGGATATATTGTTTATGTATACTAGTAAAAGATCCTGTGTAAAATCCTTCGCTATAGTAACATTGAACTATCAGAAAAAATAATCGCGAGTTTAGAATTTTCATTTTCAGTCGATAGTTTGAATATGTGCAGGCTTGAAAATAATAGCTCATCCAATGATCACGAATGGTTTTGTCAACAAGCCATTTGCGACATTTGAAATTCCCGCATAGAGATGGGCAGCGCAGCCTGGCGAATCGACTTTGACATCATAAAAATCCTATTCGATATAAAATCGCACTAATATCTGCTTGTAATGTGAGTTTCTTACTCGTAGGGTAAGAATAATCCTGGAGGCGGACATACAAGTCACCCAAGCATATCGTTCATGCATCATATACTAAGAAACCCCTGTCAGCATTGAATGGATGAGATATAACGTAATTATTATATCATGGTTATCCACTCGTAAAAAACATGTTCTTGATGCACATCCTTTCCTATCATCTTGTAGTTCGCGCTCGAACTAATTAATAGTTCTGGATGATCCCTCGGCACACCAAATAAACTCTTCACATGTCAACCCACAGACTTTCTCCCTAACCGCTTCCAATTGCAAGTGTACAAACTCCACAATGATCGACAAGTCGTAACTAGCATTTCAGGGAAAAATACGAGCATGGCAACATAACGGAATTTGCCGAGGCAATTCCTAGAAGAGGCAATCACCTGTAATTCCCCCTCCTCGTGTTAGGCGTACCATAGGCGAAGAAGCTGAACGGTATCCTATAACTATCGGAAGCAAGTATTTACCTCCTGTTCACATTCATTCGTTCCAGGGCAACAACCAAAAAATACTTTTTGCTCATACATAGCCAACCTAATAAATCGACAATGTCTGACCCTATCGTGCCGCGCTCGATTGCGATTCCTCTGCGCTTCTTATTGCGCTCTGCGCAGGTCGCGTTTGCTGCTGTGCGTCCCTCGTATTGCAGCTCTTTTCGGCATCAACTAATCGCATCTGATAGATAAATGCAGGTCTCGTGGGCTACTTTTTGAAAGCTTATGAGGGCGATGGAATCCTCGGTAGATGGATTTACGTCGAAGTTCTCGCTGCTCTCGCGATTGTCTTCGGTGTCCTATTGATGGTGCCGATTTTGCATGGCTACTTTGTATGGCCCAGTACGTTACTCTCGATCTTCCATTGTCGCCCTTACCAGGTTATATCTAATCTTTAATGCCAGTCGACATTGCTTTCGGTTTAGCCTGGGTCGCAGCTTTCGGTACCCTGGTCAACGCGCTTGAGGCGACCGAGTGTGGACAGGACATCACAAACTTGGAGTGCACACAGTGGAAAGTCAATGAAGCGTTTACATTTCTGTCGGCAATTGCTTGGTTGATCACTGGGTTCGTTGGTCTGTTTTATGTCTGGCGCGCAGAGTAAGTTGGCTTTCTTGGAGCTCCATTGTTGTCTTGATATACTCGATTTTTATACTAATGTGTGTATACAACAACAGCCAGCAGCGTCTCGGATACTGGACTGGACGGTATAATGTCTAAATACGTTACGAAAACGAACACCAACGAGCTCGCGATGCGTACGCTTACGACCTCTTGCACGAGTAGCTCTCTTATCCTCCCCCGGAACCTATTTGTTATTGCATATATGATTACTTGGGGGGGAAAAAAACAGCCTCGATGGAAAATAAGGGCGGTCAGCAGTCTTTTAAGGCGTTATCTTTTAAGGATGACCAACCCATTAATATCTTAATCATGAACCATAACCACATAATTAATGCTATAGTTTTTCAAAAAGTTCATGTTAGTTGAATTTCACAGCTAGCAATCATCTTAATTCATACTCTATGATAGTTTAATATATCCAACTTACCATAGAAAGCTATCTTTAAACACCCAAGCAACAACATTGGTATATTCACCATCACCCACTGAGCGATTGATAGACTGGTGGATTTATATGGGAGCCTACTGGGACTCGATTAGGAAGCTATGTTGAGTATAAGAGCTATTTTTTTATATAAAAGGAATTTATTGAGACGTATATCTTGTGCGAGCACTGAAATTACTTACTAAATCAAGTGAGAATATCTGGGAAAAAGATGGAAAGCCTGGCAGCACCTTTGCTACATCTACTGATACGCCCCTGCCGGAGGACTGTTCCCACCAATAGGCACCTTGCATCGAATTGTAGAGTAAATGGATTGGCAAGTAAAGAAATGGGAGGCGCTATCACTTTCTTCTAGCCTCACGTATGTTTTTGCCGTCTACAGGACATGTCCTTTTGACAGGGTACGTACGAGTCACTCCATATTATATATTACATTTCTTCTACATATCTACACGTCCTTCATTCACGACCTACCATACTAATCTATTATTTGCCACCATCGCACCATCTTTGAAGGTTAGTATGGATTCTATACTCCTCTGGCAGGGCTCCTCTATCTGGACATTGAGATTTAACCTTCGGTTGGCCTTCTTTTGATTGAGCCTAGCTAGTTCTTATGTTGTTGATAAAGCATTGTTAATCAAATTAATAGCTTCACATTGTGACTTTACTATAAACCGGTTACCGGACAGTTGACAAAATAAGTAGTGTTCTTTCATATATTGAGCTTGCTAGACATCAGACCTGCGAGGCCCTTTGTCGACATGCATATGTTGTATATACATAATATTAAAATAATTAGTCTAATAAACCGATGCCGTATAACATGGCATCCAACGGGTTGATTGTGAAAAAAGTCGTCTCATAATCACCAAAACTCCATGTCGCATGAAGTAAATGTGGCGCGGTCCAGTGAGCCCATCTGCATCATCCAAATGACAGGATAAGCTTGGTCTAGTTCGCCTTCTTGGCGAGCTTCTTCTCGCGCCAGCGCTTCACCGATTCAGCGCTGTACTCGGTGTCCAGAAGGTAGTCCCACCAGCGGAAGCTGCTTGCATAGTTGCCAACGAATTTCTCATGGTGAACATCGTGGTGCTCGGCACCGGCCCAGAATGGAAGGAAATGGTGAAGGCTCCATGGAAACTCATAGCCGCTGTGGGCGTCGATGGCTTGGAACAGGCGGAAAAGGATCCAGAGATACATGGTCATAATGTGCAAATCTCCGGTGATGGCACACCAGAGGATGGGGCTGCTAACAGTGCCAAAACCGAGTAACATGACCTCAATGGGAGAAGCATATTCAGCGGCCAGACCGAAGGGAGCAGAATACTGGTGGTGGATTTTATGGATTCCCTTGTATAGCGGTCCCCAGTGAAGAGCTCGGTGAGAGAAATAGTGCCAGGTATCTTCTAGGACAAAGAAGACGGCGATCTGGTAGGCCATGGTGGACAGGGATGGGAAAGGAGCGGTTGTGGCGAGTCCAAAGTACTGGGCCATGGGGTGAAAGAGCCTATTAGCGGGAAAGGTTAGACGATATTCCACCTGGCAAGACTGCGCAGCACTTACCAGATTTGCGGTAGTTCCACGGTGAAATGACTAAGAAGGACGAGTTTGGCGCAGTTCCATTGTTCTTTGGCGGTAGGGATTTTGTTCTGCGATCGCATCAGCATATTGTTATGCAGTAGAACGAGTAGAGGGTATTCTTACGCTCTGGATCTTGTAATTCCGGAAAAGGCCCAGGGCGTCAATGATGATCCAGGGCAGAGACCGGCCGAAGTAGACTAATTCGTGCATGCCAAACGACAGGATGCCGGTGGCCAGAACGTCGTTCTGCATATAGGCGTACCAAGCAGCCCAGAGCTTTTCTGCCAGGTTGAAATGGACATTATATTTGGAGATCTCGTCGAACTGGCTCCAGTAATCACTCGGCCCCGTCAAGGAGGCGAGGGTCGAATTCCTGGGTAACGATTAGCAAGCTGTTGTGTCATAGCTCCAGTCAATCGACATACATCTTGTGAGACTCGAGGAGAATTGGGATGGCAGTGGGAATGCCAGAGGATCTGAAGAAAGAGAGAGAGGGAGCTTCCCAATTGAAAGATGAAGTTAGTAGTCAGGAGTTTAGGCGGACGGCAACAAGAATTTTATAAAAGGAGGAGCGGACGCGGGTGGATCGCCATTAGCGGCCGCATGATTGGGCGCGTGCCTGGGGTTGTCCCGGACCGAAGTGGCGCGACTGCGACGGTGCAGCATGATCCGGAATATAGTTCACCCGGGGCGGCCGGCTCTGGGGCTCCCGGCATCAGGTGAGAGTCATGAGATAAGGGCTTAGGGCTGCAAACCCCCCGCCTCGGCACACCTGCTGCAAGCGGCAAGACCCCTGCTTTTGCAGATTTCCCCATGCGGACTAGCTTTGGGGGCAGCTCGCCGTGTTTGCCGTGTTTGCAGGACCCAATCTGGAATGACGCAATGGCCCTCTCTGCACAATAACACCCCAACACAGTCGCTCCTGCCTTGGCTGCGCAATTGGTGATACGATGTCGATAATCGAGGAGTACGTGGTTTTTGCCCCTGCGTGAATGAACATCCCTCCTAACGCACGGTGCGAACAGGATCGTTTCGCGTCTCGACGTCAACATCGGCAAAGTCCAGCTTCGGCTCAGCGACGAAGAATATGTTGCCCGTGAACAAAGCCGCATCGCCGATTCCGATGAACCGCTGCAGATGATCAATAGGCTTCGGCCGACCGTCCAGACCTTGTCGACCGATTCCCGCGGCCTCCTGCGCCAGCAGAAACTGCTAGATGTCTTGAGTCGCACCCAAAGCGCCCATAAGGATATCTTATTTCGCGATCCCGGGGTGCCTCTCGATGAAAACACGCACGAGTTAATCTGGTTTTTGGTCGGGAAAGCTACAGCGCAAACACTCGGGGTCGTGCTCAACACGTTGCTCGATCGCCTGTCATTCCTCAGTGACGAAATCGAGTACTGGGATGGCATTCTAGCCTCCAACTTCTACACTGGCTGCTATATCCTGCAGACCGCGCCATCAAGAGTTTGGACGCGCATTCATGAGGCTTATGCAGTCTTAGAACACACCCCCGGGGCCGACCACGGCTTCTCGTCTTATTCAGTCACCAGGACATGGGCCCAATTCTACCAAATAGTACAGCGCAACGCGCAAGAAAGTCTTAGGCAGAATGTCACCAACGCTGTCATGTCGCCCTTTTCCCGTTCCCGCTCCGAGATCCGCCAAAAGAGGAAGTCGCTCAAGTCACTCAGGGACCTCAATGCTAGTGCCATTGGTCTATTGCTTGAAGAAAGTTTCACTCTGGGTGACGGCGATCAGCTGTCCGGAAAAACAGTGGTGACTACTTCCGAATGGTGCAACAGCTTATACAGAAGCGCCCTGTTGATGGGCACCATCTTTCAAGAGTTGACTAGTTCCACCGTTTCAGTAAAGGAATTCGAAGACGGCATTTTTAATTCTGTCGCTACCCAGGTCCAGGAACGACAGCACCAGGCCGTTAGCGATTATGCCTCACAGCCAGGTGATGTTATAGAGCACTTGGCCGTTGTACTACGAACTCGAATACCCGAAAATGCCGTATCCACAAACACCCTAGTTGGCCAACATGGGCGCCCGTCTGCTATTGTTCGTTACTGGATACCAGCCTCAGTTCTCCTGCTATCGTTAAGTTCGCTGCTTCGCATTATTACAAGTCGAAAGGCTGAGCTCCTAACATGGATTTCTGAATTTGGCGCGACTGTACGCGACTTTTGGGGGAACTGGGTTTTAAAGCCGATCGAAGGCCTTATTGGGACCATTCGGCATGACGAACAAAGCCAAATCGCGCTAGTTAGTAGGAACAGCTTGAGCACAGATCAGGAAAGTTTGGAGAGAATGGTGGTGGACTTTATTTCCGACCGCTCTTCAGCTAGTGAAACATCGCAGCCCGATATCCAGGCCATTACAGCGCAGGTGAAAGAAGGGGATTTAACCGCTGTCTTGAAGGCTTATGAACGAGACTTGCGCAAGCCCTTCATGGGCACTGTAAGGGGCGACCTTGTCCGAGCCCTCCTTATCCAGATTCAAAAAACCAAGGTGGATGTGGAAGTGGCCATCGGAGGAATAGACGCCTTGCTCAAAAGTCAAGAGCTTGTGTTTGGGTCAGTCGCACCAAACCCTTACAGAATGTCCACACAGAAACTAATGCCAAAATTTTAGATTTGTCGGTTTGACCCCAGGTATCTTTGTCTCGTACGCCACCCTTCGAGGGATTGGCAGCTTTCTCGACAAGAGGAAAGGCATTCGAGCAGGCAGTGAGAAACACCGACTTAGGCGGGCCATTCGGTAAGATACTCCGGTTTTTCCCCCCCATTTTAGGCCCATGCTGACATGATCGTTCTTTTGAAGCAATGTCAACAGCATTTTGAATACAGCCTCGTCGACCTCTAATGGTGCTCTATCATACAAAGACTACGGATTGTTCATATGTGAGGCACATGTGATGAAGTACTGTTCCCAATATACATTTCCAAAGTCTGTTTTGAGCGACTTCAAAGAGGATCTGGCCGACCTGATGGATGTCAGCAGGGGGGTGGGAGCCCAAGTGAACGTGCTTAGTCGCATTCAATGGATGTATTCTAAATGGATGTGATGTGATGGCCTTTTTAGAGATGATTTTATGTTTAGCATAGCGCGGGCATTTGCTTGGAGAAACAGTCGTCCGACAAAAATAGTCTATTTACAACGAAGAGATGACCCATATACGGCCACACATGACAACGTATTGTTCTGTTTTATAGAAATCAACTAAGCCGTCGCAAAGGACGGACTCGTGGATGTGCTTTTCTATCGACCTCCTCCTACCCTTTGAGCAAGACGCGCGGACGAGAGAGCGCATACATGTGGCGATTAAAAAAGAAAGAACAAAATATTGAAACAATAGAAAAAATTCTCAAGTGTTGTCGCTGTAAAGGGGGGGGGGGGGGATTATTGTCGAGTGCGTAATGGCAGAGCGTGACTTCTTTAAGGTTGTCGGTCACAGCGAGGCGCTAGTTGAGAGCGGAATCCGGTTAACGACGACCAGCTTGCGGTTACAAGCCGACCTCGCTCGCGATAACAACTCACAAAACACGCCTCCACCAAGAACATCAAGAAACTGCATGTTCCGGCAATTTTGCGGTTTCTTTTCTCACGTTGGATATTTGTTTAGCTCCTCTTGTCCCGGACTGCCTGCGTTTCGTGCAGTTTCCTGACGACGCTACTTTGAGAAGAGCCCCTGGGTCAAAGGACTGAGCCAACCTCGTCACACCTGTCACTCAGCGACACTGAAACTCGTCTCTTTTTTTTCTCCTTCCTTTCTCCCTCTTCTGCCGCGAGACTCGAATAGCGACTTTCTGGACTTGGTTTGATAGTCTTTTATCATCATCCCAGTTCGCCGGTGACATCACTTTCCGGACCCTACCTACACTTTCATCATGGCGGGCACGAGGAACTACGACTTCTTAGTAAGGATTCCCATATTATCGGTCTGGTTGACTTCATCTTGCTCACGGAATTTTGCGTGCGCTTTAGATCAAACTGCTTCTCATTGGAGATTCCGGCGTGGGCAAATCGTGTTGCCTGCTCCGGTTCAGTGAGGATTCGTTCACGCCGTCCTTCATCACCACCATCGGAATCGACTTCAAAATTCGCACAATTGAATTAGACGGCAAGCGCGTCAAGTTGCAGATATGGGATACGGCTGGCCAGGAGCGGTTTAGAACCATTACCACCGCCTATTACAGAGGCGCGATGGGCATCCTTCTGGTTTATGATGTTACAGATGAGCGGTCTTTCAACAGTGAGGATAACAAGGGTGCGAGAAGCGTGACAAGAATGGTGCTGACTGATTACTTCTAGACATCCGAACCTGGTTTTCGAACGTGGAGCAGCATGCGAGCGAAGGCGTCCATAAGATCCTCATCGGCAACAAGTGCGACTGGGAGGAGAAGCGAGCGGTATCGACCGAGCAAGGACAGAAGCTTGCTGACGAACTAGGCATCCCCTTCCTCGAAGTTTCTGCGAAGAACAACATCAACGTCGACAAAGCATTCTACAGCCTGGCGACGGACATCAAGAAAGTCATGGATACCTCGAAATCGGAACAAGCCGGCGCTCAAGGAGGAGTCAACATAGACCAGAATAATGCTGGCGCAAACAGCAACCTTGGCGGCAAATGCTGCTAAACACTGAGTCATGAAGCTTAAGGCAGGGAGGGAGATTATGATGAATACACAACACATAACGCCCACGCCTTTTCCCCTCCCCTGTCTTTCTTTACATTCTGTTGCTATAGATCCCGCATTTGATATGATCGTTCGTCTCCTCACCTCATCATCACCCTGTCCATAATATTTTGTCGATTTTCCTATGTCATGCTATGTCCATTCTCCACCATGTCGACCGGTTCTGTTAGTGGAATTTAGTTTGTTACTTGAGGCTTTTCCTTTTTTCTATTTTATTGTGTGTTTCTTTGTCGATAGCCTTGCTTTTTGTAACGCAAAGTGAGAATAACAACATGTACGGGTATTGATTATAAAACTGGTATTTTCATACTTGAAAGTTCATGAAATGCAATTAATCAGTCTTGTGATGCCGTCCAATAATATTAAATCAAGGCACCGCCCCGCCGCGTTTTCCCCGCCGCCTAGTTGGCTTTTGCTGCAATTTAGCTCTGTAATCTTATCCACTATATCTTTTTTTTTGCGTGCGAAAAAAAAATATCTATTGCCAAATGTCCCCAACATCGACACGGCGATCTCGACTAGCTGCAGCTCGAGAAGATGGCGGAGGCGCGTATTTTCACAGTACGGCCTCTGGCGAAACAAGTACGCGGCGACCTACGTGAATCGTTTCGCATTTACCTATCAACAGCATCGCTCGCATATCTGAAACTATCCCCGGGAAACCTCTGCTCTCTTCACGTTGAGGGAGCCACTGAGAAGAAGACCGCAATTGCATGGAACGCCGTCGAGCCCATCAAGAACACCGTGATCCAGGCGTCGGGCACGTTACAGGAATTGTATGGGATCAAGCTGGGAGATAAGCTTACCATCACAAAGGTGGAAAGCGCACATAATGAGGCTGAGACAGTATTTGTGGAAGAATGCACTACCCCCGAAAAGCTATTCAAATATGGGCCATTGTCGGACGCTGACTTGAGACATTGGGAATGGACTCTCGAGTTTCCGCTCCTTCAGTGCGAAATTATCACCATCGGTCTCGGTTTTGATGTTGAGCTCAAGGGACAACGTAGGAGCTTCAAGGTCGCTAGGATATCGGCTCCGGGTGTTGCAGACCAGACTATATCTCGTTTCACAGAGCGTTCTGTCGTCAAAATTGGCGGCGATGGCGGTTCAGAAACAGTCGAACATCCTATTGCTGCTACCCTTGAAGTTATAAACTCTGGTCTGGGTGGTTTATCGAGTCAGATCAACAAAATAAATCAAATTTTGGTAGACTTCAACACGCATGGCCTTTCTGCCTCTATGCCTGATTTCTACACGCTAAGCCGAGGAATCCTCATATATGGTCCAAAGGGAACGGGTAAAACTTCTCTACTGCAGCGAATTGGCTCTGCTGGATGGAAAAACACATTCACCGTTCGGTCATCATTGTTGCAAACAAGTTCTGGGGATGGCGAAGCGCAACTGCGCAAAATCTTCAAAGAGGCGTCCAGCTCGCAGCCCAGCGCTATTATTGTCGACCAAATCGAATTCATCGCGCCAAAGCGAACGTCTGCTCGAGAAGCATCTTCGCTGTCGCATGCCCTATGCGAATGCATTGATTCATTAGGCAAAGACAAGGTCCTTGTGGTGGCAGCAACTCGTCACCCAAACGACGTTGACGATGCTCTGAGAACACCTCATCGATTAGCAGTAGAGACTGAGATCTCGGTCCCAACTGCAGCTGCTAGGAGAGAAATTTTGTACGCAATTCGAGGCGACTCTCCCGAACCGAATGATTCTCTCATAGATCTCATGGCGGAAAAGACGCATGGCTATGTCGGTGCTGACCTTTTTGCTCTCCTCCAAACATCTTGTCGTAAAGCACGAGATCGGATCCTTGATAATGGCGCATTGGTGGGTTCGGAACCAGCCTCTGATGACACGGCGCAAAATAGTCCGTTCGATCTACGAGAAGACGATATTCTCCAGGCCATGCAGGAAATTAGGCCTACTGCAATGAGAGAGGTCTTCCTAGAGACGCCAAAGGTGAGATGGACAGATATCGGTGGGCAAAAGGAGCTCAAACAGCACCTAAAGAAAGTGGTGGAACGACCCTTGAAGGTATGTTGATCATGTTCGCGAAATAATATACTTCTAGCTAACGCCTCTTCGTAGTTTCCCGAGAGGATGCAGAGACTCAATGTCAGAAGCAAAAAGGGAGTCTTACTCTACGGACCCCCGGGTTGCTCAAAGACGCTGGTTGCCAAAGCATTGGCAACGGAGGCTGGGCTCAATTTTCTCGCTGTCAGAGGTGCTGAGATACTCAACCAGTATGTCGGAGAATCAGAACGTGCCCTGCGTGAGATATTCTCAAAGGCCCGTGCTGCCAGGCCCAGCATAATCTTCTTCGACGAGATTGATGCCATTGCCGCCAAACGAAGCGGCTCCCAAGGAGGCGTAAATGTCCTAACCACCCTTTTGAACGAGATGGATGGTATCGAAGAGCTAAGAAACGTGCTTGTTGTGGCAGCGACCAACAAGCCAGACGTATTGGATCCTGCGTTAATGCGTCCTGGGCGCTTGGACAACATCGTATACGTTGGACCACCCGATTTTGAGGCTCGCAAAGAAATATTCTCTATATGGATGAAAAAGTCCGTCATCGGTCCGGACGTTGATGTGGATGAACTTGCCATAAACACAGAGGGGTATTCTGGTGCAGAAATCATCAGTCTCTGTGAGACTGCTGGTGAGGCCGCTCTAGATGATGAAGACACGACGAATGAACCGCAAGATATCATGCAGCGTCACTTTGATATTGCTTCTAAACGAGTCAAGAGCCAATTGACGAGCGAGCTCATCATGGAATACGAGGAATGGAGCAAATTATCTGCATTTTAGAGAATCTGAACACATTGGATAGCCCCACCGTTCAAATCGCTCGCATAGTAGAATGTCGTGTGTAATTCTTATAACCAAGAGTCTAAAGGAAAGACAATGAATACATGTAATAAATAGTGATATTTAGGGCTGGGCTGAGGCTGCTGTTCCAAGTCTGGATCTACTTGGCGGGGTCTGCCGCTAACCGTATAAGTTAGCTTGCGTCTGCCGTCGCATGCTCAACTTTCCCAAACCAAACACTGCTCGCAATCTCCATCACATTCACGTTTTCAGCATCTTCGACCTAATAACTGCCATCGCTCTATATAGCAGCAGCAGTATGCCAGATAGGTCACCCCTACCTGCAATGTCCCCTCGGGACTCGCTGCGCCGATCCGTGTCGCCGCGTTCTCCCAGATATCCCGACAGTCGCAGTCCGAGTGAAACGCGTGGAAGGACAAGAAGTCGATCATTTTCACGAGACCAAGAATCGCCACGAAGCCCGAAACGCGCTGGCGGCCGATGGCCGCGAGACCGAAGCTACACGAGAAGCCCAAGCCCAAGAAGTCCTAGGAGAAGCTCCAAAGTGAGTGGGAAATACTCTGTGCTGTTCCTGACTTGTTACTGACCACTATCCTGTTTATACAGATCGTCGTGGAAAAATTGACCAAAAATGTCACTGAAGGTCATTTGCACGACATTTTTGGTTCATTCGGAACGATACAGAATGTCGATCTTCCTCTGAACAAAACATGTAAGGCTTTTCTCTCCCTTCCTACGCGAAATGTTACTGACTTTGCCTCTCCTAGTTATGACGAACCGAGGCACCGCATATATCTTGTATCAAAATGTCGCAGACGCTGAGGCGGCGGTATCCAATATGCACGAAGCTCAAGTCGACGGGGCCGTTTTGAAAGTGTCTATTGTTCTGCCTCGACGTGTATTTTCTAGGAGCCCTCCGCCTGCTAGACGCGCTGCACCGGATGAGGGAGGTTTTACACAAGGCAGACAGTACAATGACCACCCGACTGGTTTCTCTCGGGGCTCACCACCAAGAAGACGATCACCGAGGCGACCAGCAAATGGCGGCGGGCACAACAACAGACATAACACGTACCGCCCACAATCCTTGTCGCGATCGCCATCCCGTCGGCGCTCAAGACACAGATCCTACTCTCCACGCTCTGATTCCGGTTCCGAGCCGAGGAGAAGAGACTCCAGGAGAAGCCCGAGGTATCGCCGACGTCGGAGTCCGAGCTACAGCAGCTACAGTTCGAGAGATGGCAGTATTTCTGGCAAAAGTCGTAGCCCAAACAGGAGCAGAGGTCATAGACTACCCCCGAGGCGAAGATGATTTTTGCCTCATTCTGTCTGCGATGATGCCGGGTGGTGCCTTGGTTTAAGCCAATTTACTCAAGTGAAACATGACAATCAAACTCTTTTGGCATGATCCAACTAGTTTAAACTGTGATTTCAATACCGACTACTTGGCCATGGACAAAAACTCTTACTATTGCGAAGACAGCCTCACATATATTGGTATCGAATAGCTACATATCAGAAAAACGCGCACCAGCCGATATACATGTTAGCCAGATTCTTTTTATCCGTGGCTTGCATTATCAATTCATCAACCTGGCCATCGACAGACAACGGGACTGGCTGGCGAGGCAGCAATCCCCTCAATTTGTTTCTTATGCAATCTAAAACCCCTTCTGGCGTATGCGGGACATCTTTGTGGGTTCTTCTCTGCAAGTTTTTTTTCGGCGCATTAGTGAAAACTGTATTATTATGTGGATACGGAGCAAATTTGAGTTTTTACCTTTTTTCCTATGAAATCCGTTGTTGGGTCGTACAAGAAGGTTTCGAGAATTGTCATAAGCGCGTCTTGGTTCTGTCGTAGTTGACTGAGTGTGATTTCACAAGTCCTTCGAAAAGGGCCTAAGCATCATAATTAGTTCGTCCATTCGTATAGTAGCAGTATATGCGTTTGACAGGTAGAAGTATTGGGAACATAGCCTTACCATTATAACTATATGCTCCAAAAGCATCAACCATGTTGTGAGTCAACCGGAAAGGGACCACCTCAGGTTTATCGAATGTCAATCCCTGTAGGTAGGTTTAGTTGATATGTTCCCTCTAGTCGTATATTGAAAAGAATATTACCTTGTCAAAAAGACAATTGAAGTCCACATGTAATATCCCCCCGGTGCTTTCCTCAAAGAGTATATTTTCACCATGGCGATCGCCGAGGCTATGTATTTCCATTCTGTTAGGAAAAGGAACAGTAGCCTATAGTGGAACCAATCAACTTACCCAAGAACATGCCCGACTATGGACATCACGGCACTAGTGCGAGTGTATCTCAT
Organism: Talaromyces rugulosus; assembly: GCF_013368755.1. NCBI lineage: Eukaryota > Fungi > Ascomycota > Eurotiomycetes > Eurotiales > Trichocomaceae > Talaromyces > Talaromyces rugulosus. The sequence goes on along the minus strand of NC_049561.1, from coordinate 5,921,214 downwards.
CCTTGCTGCCATCCATGCGTCCGGGTCGGGGAACATCTCAATAAACCATTCATGTAAAACTGGTGGGAATCTGGTTTATTTGGTCAGAGTCTATTTATTGCAATCTGCCACGTATGGGCTTTGTGATGGGAGTACACTTACTTCGCTAGTACATGGGTCGTGAACAATGGTAGCTTGTCGTCTTCCGAGCAGGCTTCGTTCAAATAATGCCTAATCTCATTATACTGGCCAACCCAGGTTAATTTGATCCGTCATAGTCCAGGGATGGTCTTCTTACATTAGGTGTAATTCCTCTTTCTCGCAAAAGTTTGGTTACGATTTCTCGAAGTGTGCGCAAGTTATCAACCCATTCAATAATGCCACATTCCTCGCTCAACGGTGTCACAGCATAGGTTTTGATGTCTTGTAAAGGTTAGGAATGCATCTTGAAAAGCTATGGATGCTTCGGGGGGTATAAGCTCTTACACATGCGCCGCTTGATAGCTTCAACGTTTCTCTTCAGGAACCCATTGATCATATTGTTGAATTCCATCAGGCGCTGATCTTTCCTGAGATCGTCCTTGGGTTTGCACAATAGGCTGTACACCTTGCCGTCGGTCCCCTGGATGCTTATTTTGCGTGGCTTCTGCAGCGAGCTTAAAACCAGTGCTTCGTCCATGACTCCTATGTGTATATATCAGTATAAATCTGAACCTAATGTGTCATGGACAAGGAAAAAAACCGACTTTCTATGCTGACAACGTCACCTGGGAATGGACGGAAATGCTCAAGGAACGACTTCTCGTGAGAAGGAGGTAGAATTGGTGTCAACATAATCTGAAACGGAACAACCAGCCGACACGGAGCCACCTTGTGGTTGAAGCTTAGATCTCGCGCCAAGCTGATTCTCGATACTTTGTCTCCCACCGGAGCAAAGCATAGTTCTAGCAATTCCTCGGAAAACTTCTGGCCTTGAGTGATCATCGCCCTAATTTCAGACGGCGATACATCGCTCCTGCTCAACTTCTTATTTGATTCCTTTTGACAGTTAGCCGTTAGTCGTGTACAACTGGCATTCTGATGGCATAGGATATCAACATACTATGATCTTGTTAAGACATGTAATGCCTTTGGATGCACGTTCTTTTGATGATGATTTGACTAACGCCAACACGGACCAGAGCCCTTGGCGTGGAAAATGTGTGAGAGTTTTGACGACCACACTGGTCAGCAAGTCTGAAACCATGTGATTAGAATGTGAAATCCGAGCCACGACCTGGGCAAGGACAGTGAAGAGCTTTTGAAAGATGTCAGCAAAAATAAAGGGGTTTCCTGTCCTCATCGAGATCTCTTACCACTTCAGCAGGTATCTGATTTAGATATTTTTTCAGTTGAGAATGCATGCCATCCAACGTCTTCTTGCGCTGAGCGAAGATCTGTTTTTGGAAATCACTTGGAAAGTGTTAACATTAGTAACTTCTTGACGTCAAGTGTTAATCTCTTACCTATTGCTACCTCGCCTGGAGTCAAACGGCTGGTCTATATTTGACGCATGTTCTAGCCACAAAGTAAGGACTTTAGGCAAAGTTTGGAAGACGAATTTGTTTCCATTCTGGAGAGACCGTAGATAGCTGTCTATAGCAAGTTTCGAAGCTTCTCCGCTCAGGCTGAAACTGAGTTAGAAGAGACACAAAAGAAAGGTATTGGCGACAACTTACTATATTTGTGCCTCTTTTCCAGGGGGCTTGGCCCTTTCGGACTCTATGATCTTGTTGTAGTGCCTACCAAGATAGTAGTGAGCTTTCTCCCACCTATGAAATGTTAGCTATGGCATTTCCGGAAGGAAGCAACTTTGAAGACCCTACCTGGTATGTAATTTAATTGCCTCCCGATATCTTTGAATGATGACTTCGGAATGGGTCTGACCAGCTCGATCGGTCCATTTCGCAAGTAATAGATGAGCCTACTTTTATATCAATAAAGATACTCTTTAATTCATCCTAGGTGTCAGATCACTGACCTTTGCCGCAAAGATATTTTGCGCTCCGGCGCCTCCAGTCATTGGAACTGATTCACTGGTTGTAAGTTCGTAGTCATGGGAAACAAAGGCATTCGCAGCTATTGCTCCTTTCAAAGTCTGTATGGCTTTTCGGTGATGCCCATCCTTCCAGAGTAGACGTGAGTGTTCGATAGTGGCAGACTTTGCTTTCAGCTGAGCCGCGTGCATCACTGAATTATAGGCCGGTCCTATATTCCCATTTTTTCGAAAGAGACGAGCACTTGTGAGCCAAACTGTGGCTAAGTCTAATTCCGAGAATGCATTTCTTCTTTCGTTAGCATGTTTTTTGGATGTTGAATAGGATAGGATGTAACTCACGAGAGTGCCATTGCGGCCCTTCTTAACCCTAAGAGGTATTGCTTCTCGGGGATATACACACCCAAGAGATCTAACCGGTGATCCAAGGCATCCATAAGTTTTGCTTTAGCATTTGGTGTCTGCCCGTCTGCGCCAACGATTGCTTCAATCTCTGAGAGAGCGTGTAGCTGAAGCAACTCATCATGACATGACTGTAGAGACAATGTCGAATTGGAAGTCATCGATTTTGCTCTGCTTAGTCTTAAACCTTTAACCGTGTCATGAAATGTAGACTTGTCACCATTACGAAGCGCATTTAATGCAGATGCTATGCCAATGGTAAAATCGCCAGCGTTCTCCTTGAGGCAGAGTTTTAAATATTCGTCGAGCTTGGCCCATTTTGCTGTCAAGAGCGAAGCTTCAACAGCAAATGGAAGAAACCTTAGCGAGAATGTTTCTGATCTTCTAAATGTTTCGAACTTGTCCAGAAGTGCATCTACCATCATTCAGTGAGCATCATACACATGTTTCCGTAATCAGAAAGAGGATTGTATACCTTGTTGGCCCGATTCTTTTAGACAGGTGAGCAACTTCAGCTGTGCATCGCTATTGTCAGGTTCCTCGTCTAATTGCAATTCGTACCAACTCTGCGCAGCAGCCCACCGACCCCCTGTTCGATGCTCGAGGACTTGCTGGTCTATGTTAAATACGTGCAAATGGGAGGAAATGCCTTCAATACCATCCGGCTCGTCGATCTGTGTGTAAATATACTGAAGTCGTTGATAGAGAGGCTCGAGCTGTGCCTTCTTTTTTTTCTCCATAGTACTTTTACGTTGTCGAATATATTGCTCCCAATGGAACAACGCCCTGGAAAAGGACTTGCACTCAACAGCCCTTCTTGATATAACCTCTGGAGGTATGGAAGACAGAATCTGTTCGACATTCTTAATCTGATTGGAAGAAAGCTGGAGAATCATTTCTGTTTGTGGGCGACTGGCCGAAGGATGGCTGGCGAGCATGGCATGTTGCTTCTTTTTCCCCTGAAGCCATCTTGACAGATAATCCAAGACATTGAAAACGCTCTACCGTGTTACGTGAAGTTAGCTGATGGTAAATTCTCCCACGTACTGGCTCAAACTTACCTCGCTACAGAGCAGAATATTTTCCCGCATCCGAGTGCTATTCTCCGGTGAAGGATGGGATAATACCCGTATGAGTTCCTCTCGCACCTCCTGTCTGTGGCCTTCGGGGCCATCCGCTGCAACGTTCAGCACCGCAAATGGTAGAATGAAGGAAGGAATTCGTATGTCTTGCCCGCGAATGATTCTAGCACAGACTGAAAATATCACCTGAACATTTAGACTATAGCCTTTGTGTAGCAGGTCTATCACAAATTTGCAAAGCCATTCGCCATAGCTCATGTTGGGGGAGAATAGTGGATAGCCGCATTCATTTTTTGTTGCGCCAAGGGTAATGGCATATCTCGATGTTAGAAACGGCGTAACAGTGTTTCTCACAATCTCAGGTAAACTGAGCCATCTTTGATGTCTCTCATCTTTCTCAATATCATTAGATGGCGCGGTGATTTCCGTAGTTATTTGACTTGCACTCATGAGGGCTTGCATGCCATAGGCAAGGAAGCTCTGAGCTCGTGTGTTGGATGCAGATAGGAATGCATCTACCAACACATTTTGCAAGAAAAACATGGTGAAATTGAATGTCTCTTCTGTTCGAGCAAAGTTCGAAAGAACGACGATGTCGCTATTTTCTCTCGTCAACTCGACCCGATTTGGATCCAAGCAACCTATAAGTCCAAGAGCCCGTGCAGACAACATGGCGATCATATCGGATTCTGATTGGAATTTCACGCAGCAGTCAAGAAGCGACCTTGTTAGTCGAGAAAGCCCACTGTTGTACTGGTCATTGAGGAATGTTTTATGCATAAGTTCGTCATTGTCGTGTAAGAATGGAACAAGCTCCTTGAGACTTTGTTCAACAACTATTGCACTTTCGCTCTGGCAGCGAACGCTAAACGCCACCAAGCGTTCACTTATATCCGTGTCGCTTCTCATGTCGGTAATTTGTTTTTTATAGCCTGACATCTCAGGGATTGATAGCAGCGATGGTAATGTTTGAAATATTTCTCGCAGCTGGTCGGTATGATCACAAATCAAGTGCTCTACAATATCCACCGCTGATTGTCTGGTAGTTTCTTCCATATTCGGCCAGTATTGAAGGATTATTGCGACGACCTGGTCATGTAGCATTTCAGCTTCTTCAGGTTCAAGATGAGTGATAAGAGTACACCAGACAGAAAAAGCATAGTCGCGCAGCTCCTCGACCTCAAGCGAGGATCTCAGACAAGCACAGATCTACATCACATATTAGTCATTATTTTCCAATTATTTAAATGGCGAGACATACTTGTGGGATTGCAGCATTAACATGATTTGGAGCAAGTTTTATCATCTCGCCGATGGCAATTATATTGCGCTTCTTTTCTATGACGGGATATCTTGCATGCAAATCGTTCACAGTATCCACAAACTCTGTTATAAGACCAAAGAGATGTTCCTCAATAAAAGGCCCAACTCCTAAAGATGATTCCGAGCTTGGGCCCCGTTTTCGAGGAGTTAAACTGGCGAGAAGACGAAGGGCATCATCGAACTTGCAAGGAATCAGCAACCAAAGCAAAAGATATAGATATCAGTAAATATAGCTACCTTTGAGTCTTCGTTGCCTCCAGAGTCGCCCATGTTTTTCAAAAGCTCGCGAGTTATGGGAATTGGTTCAGTCTTAAGTAGCATTGTGGCCGAGGTGCTTTGAAACCTGGAATCAACAGACACCAAAAGTGAATATATCATACCATCATGATCTTGCGCAGGCTGGCTCAACAGAAATGCTATAATCGATGCCAAGTTGTTCCGCTCCATACAAAGCTCAAAAGGTGATTTGGACGAATGAGTGGCTGCTATTTTTGCAATAACTTCTTGTCGGCGTGTGTAGACTAGATATGGCAATGTGTGAGTTTCGGTGAGTCGGAGAAAGTTGTCGACGGACATCCCTAGAAGATCACATAGCTGCTCTGCCATATGTGGGCGATTTCGAATATTCTTCACAATCGTGATTGACAATGATCCCCAAAACGGACGAAGCAAACCTGCCACCGTGGTGGATAGCCTTTGAGCAACTTTTACAAGCTGCAAACCTTAGACCATGTACTTCAAAGTGAAATTGAATGGCTTACCTCTGTGTAAGACACTGCACATATATAAGGATTTGTGTGCCCAAAATATTCAAGAAGACGGAGAAGGATGATATTCAACTCTTCATCTTCACATACTCTGCTACCGTGAGATTCCAAGCTACTGATATGGGATTAAAAAAGTGATCACATACTCTGCCAGTCTACATAGTGTCAAGACACAAGTTTCCTGAGAAGGTATGTCCGTCCGTTCCGAAACACTCTTGAGACACTCAAGGATTATAACGAAATTTTGTCTCCGGACCTCGGCATCAACAGATTTGCAAAGAAAGCACGGAAGGGTGTACCTTTTCATGTTAGAATTTCAAGGCTAACATACAATAGTAATACGTACCCAGCTGCGATTCGTAGTTCTCTAGAGGAGGCTTTCAGAGAGTGAATACACATTTCCCCAAGAACCGATGATCTAAGTGACAAGCGCTTAGTCTCTGGCTCATGGTAGAGGAACCGCCTAACCGCAAGTAGGGAAACTGTGCGCAGAGAGGGGTTTCGTGATACTTTTGGTATCAGTTCAAAGTAGAGATCCCGCAGGTCATCTGCCTCGGTGCTATTCCAGGGCGTAATGGCATCGGAAAGAACTCGTTCAGAATCGCAGGTCTGGCAATAAAAGGAACCGGTGTTTTGACGGATGGTTATAGGCTGATGTCCTGCTCCAGCGCAGGGGATATTCGCAATTAATGCGAAGAATTCACGTTTCTGGTCTTCAGAAAGGCTTGCATGATTTTCTCTTTTGGCTAACGGTTAGACTTGCAACGATTTTTTTTGAATGGTCATAATAACCCACCTTGCAGATTTCATGGTGAGATGAAAATCCATAGAATCTTTACCCTCAACAAGCTTGGAAACTTTCATTATGATTTGCTGAAACAAAGTAGTGTTATCCTCAAACGACATCTCAGTTGCTGACAGCCGAATACGTTTGACTGCTCGGGGTTGTGGCTCATTCACTAGAATAAAAGAATTAGTGGTAAATAGTACATAACACTTGGGTTGTACTCACCTTGCAGTTTACTCGTATCTATTTCCTCGTCTAGCCCATGGGCACTGAGGATTGCGTTGACTGCATTCTGTACCGTATTAAATGAGAAAATGGAAATATTTAGTAAGATACAGAAAGGAAACTAACCTGGATGGACACCGAAGTCTTGGAAAAGGATTCATTATCAGTGCGAAAGTCTGCCAGCTTGGGAACAAGAATGTCTTCAACATCCATTCTTATGGTTGTAGAAACGTTTTCAAGTTCCTTCACACTATCAAGGCAGTTGGACAAGACTTGTTCGATTCTTGCACCCTGGTGTTTTATTTGAGAGGATATGACCGCAGCAAGACTTTCATTGAACATTTTGCTAGCTTGAGCGTCAAGGCATCCTATGCTTGGTATTGTCAGCAATCTTTTGGTTAATTTCTGGGAAAACTGAAGGAACTGAGCAATTAAATCGGCGGCCACTCCCTGCTTCCTGTTCATTTCATATTGCCGTAGCCACGAAGAAGCGCAGTTCCAAGCCCGACGGAACAGATTCAACGCTGTTGCAGAATCCTGTATGATTCCTGCGATTGAGAAGTTGCCCTGATCCACGGTCGTTCTAGGGATCAGAGCGTCGATTAATTGAAGTAGTACTTGGGTTGCTCGACCAGGATCTCCGAGAAGAATCGTGGTTGTGAAAAGAGGTCGAGGAAGGCCCAACTTTGACATCAATTCCTCATTCACCGATCCGGTCATGCTAGGTAGCATGATACTCGCTTTCTCATACTCTGATAAATCAGTTTCTTCCAGAGACTTCAGGATATCTAATATAATATGACTATCTTAGTGAACGTTTTATCGAGAATATTATACATTGCTCCAGCCTACCGGTGACTATGACACGGAGCATCGTCGAAAGCGAATGTCGCAAAGAGGATGACCGTGACATGTTATGCTGAGAGAGCGCCATCAAAGCAAGAAGGCCACTGATTTTGCCTTCTACATTGTCGAGTCGTACTTTGGCGCTCAGCTCGACCAGGAGGGTTGTCAGCCACGCATAGAATGGAAACGGTGCATCTAGCCCCAGGAGCTCTGGTTCAAGCTCGTCTAGCAAAGCACGAGGGGCGTTTTCAACCAGCAGTTGGACAATATCCAAGCAGTTTGACAGATGCTGTTCAGTGTCGCTACCAGGGGGGATATCTCCAGTTGGAGGCACATCATCAGACGCAACTCTCAATGCCACGCAAATCAAAGAGAGTGTGTTCTTTATGCTTTCGCCCGACCGCGGAAACGCAGTTCCAGGGGCTCTCTCGATGAGCTCTTTTCGCAACTGCGAGATAGTGCCATGTGCTTCTGAAGAAAGATGGTGCGCGTCTAGAATGGACGAAGCTGGCTCAGCGGTTTTGAGAAGACTTCCGTTCAAATCCGCATTCCGGGACCTTCTCTGTGCAGTCCCGGCCATAGTTTACTGTTACTCGATTCCATGGAGGACTGTCCAAAGTCGAGAAGCTGAGGACGAGATGGTGTTTGCACCCACCATATGGAAAGGACGACGCGCTAATTCGTCCCGCCAAAAACATTACTAGTGCGTGCCTTGCTTTGTATTGACTAAGCAAAGTGCGGTTAGCGCACCATGTTTTCATTTGTCGAAGATCCACTAATTGTAATTTTCTGTATAGCGATTATCGATAACCGGCATCGGCTTTTTTGTCGCTTTACTAAACTATCAAATAGGACTCGCAAAAAGAACAGTCCTTCTTATTGCTGCGACGTGGTCCAGACTGTGTTTATTTATTTTCAAGCTGACAGAGAATATGTTTACTTGATGCCCTCTGCCGTATTGCAAAACTCGGCTCTCCGTGCGTTGGTATACAGCTAACATCAATTGATCGAAGTATATTTGTGGACAATTCTGGAGAGTCAAGTCCATTCCTCCTTGGACAAATAAGACAAACTTCTCAATATGAAACCGGAAGACGATCACGAAAGTTGCAAAGAAGCCGACAACGATGTTGAGAAACAGGAATTCTTCATGAAACAAGCGCTCTTGATGGTATTCATATTAAATCCGTGTGACCCTAGGCACATAACTGACTATGATCACAGGGAGAAAAGGCTCTGGAAGTCGGAGAAACTCCCGTAGGCTGCGTTTTGGTCTTGGATGGCAAGATCATTGGCTCTGGAATGAATGATACCAACAGATCAATGAATGTAGGTATATTCCCTACATGGGAGTTTTTTTTTAAAAAAAAATTCTACTACTCTACATGACACTAATATAAGGTCGGCCAAGTAGGGTACGAGACATGCAGAGTTTCTGGCAATTGCAGAAGCGCTTCAAACCTACCCAAAGTCGGTCTTTGCCCAGGTTGATCTGTACGTGACTGTCGAGCCATGTGTGATGTGTGCGTCACTTCTACGACAATACAACATTCGCCAAGTTTACTTTGGGTGTGCCAACGACAGATTCGGTGGTAATGGGAGCGTATTGTCATTGCATTCAGAGTCAGTGACCATATCGATATTAACTGATATCTCAGATCGAATTCTAATGAAAGCTTGATTAGTCCTGGTATAGACCGGCCCTACCCTGCGACGGGAGGATTATTTCCAAATGAAGCGATTATGTTGCTTCGAAGATTCTATGTTCAAGAGAACACAAATGGTATTTGGTTTATAAAAAAACATCATGCATCGAATTTGTTGACTGATCTTTGTTATGCAGCACCTAACCCGCGACAAAAGAGTAATCGGGAATTGAAAATGGAATTTTAAACAGGAATTTGAAAAAGAAAACACCCACAGGGAGGGAAAGACCATAAAGGAAGACAGCCGCTAGACTCCAATAATACTACGTTAGTAGCAAGATGAAAGTCGTTAGGCTTTGAACAATCCAGCGATTGAAACATTCCATAATATAAATACATTGCGACTGTAACCCGTAGAATTTCTTCGCTTTTCCCCAAGGATTGCCACAACTTATAGAAACTTTATTTGCCTACTCGCTCAGCCTCAAGCTCTCGCTCAGCTTGTTGGTAATATTTCGCCGTATCCACGCCATGCTAATGAGAAGTAAGCAAAAAACAGCAAAAATAATCTGCTACATCCTCAAGACCGACTCACCTGATTGTGATTGACAAAGTTAAACCATGGTAGGATATGAGCGAACACGCCAGAGTATCGAGAGTTGCGGGCAGCGACTCCTTGCAGGTTCTCCGATAGCTGAGACACGCCGTAGAGAGGTTCTCCCTTCTTCACTTTGTCGACCATTTCCCGCATATCCTTTTCAACCTCTCGCGAATTTTCCGTGAATCCATAAAAGCGGTCTGGACTAGTCAGTCGTTATTCTTTTTTTTTTTCCCTCAGATGAAGCGTACTTGAAGATCTCTGATAAAAGATGTGGAATCCACCGAGAAGACCAATCGCCGTGGCCAGGCGCAACACTGGCGCAAAGCCTGCTCGTCCAACGTGCGAGGGAGAGAGTCGGTCCATCAGCCAAAAACTGATCGGGGAGGCAGCCGCCATGCCACCGGCGACGGCATAATCGGAAGGACGGCCATAGCGAAAGACTCTCTTGAGGTGACTGGAATCAGGTTAGACAGACGATAAAGCAATTGGGCCATGGGAGTCGCGGTGTGTTCGTACGGATCAGAATCTATTAGCTGTGCGATGTTGTGTCAGTTTTGGTTTTACGCGGGACGCAAAGGCATGCAATGGGCTCTCAATTTACCGGATAATCGGTCTTCAATCCCTTGGGAGGGACCAGGGGCTTTGTTTCGGTGGCCATTGTCTCCTGGGACAGTAATGTCAGGACAGGACTGCTGGAAGTTGTCGAGATATGGCGTCCGGAGTGAGGGATGAATGCTACATGTGGTGTCGGGTTCTGGTACCGCCTAGCCCTATCCGGCTTAGCCGCGGTGGTGAGCTTATACATGCGCACTAGTCCAGAATCGGTTAAATGGCATATCGTCGCGTCTAACACGCCGAACGCGACAACACTTGGTGATGCTCTATAGTTTACTAACTTCTGCTCGAAACTCAGATGTGAGAAGAGCCGCGACACACGAAAAATGTCTGATAATGATGTAGATATCTTCGACTACGATGCTGGGCTTGATGAAATCCTGAGTGGCTTGCCCACCGTCGCTCCTCTGAAAGACGCCGCGAACGCATCCAAAGACGCTGATGCTCCAGACACTGCTACTCCAGTGCTAGGTTTGGATGCGGATCTAAAGGCTACCAAACAGAGGGTACCAACAGCCAAACTCGACGAAAGTCGGTAAGTATTCAATGACGAAAACGGTCGCGAGTATTCAACTGACAGCACGGAAAATGATAGTCTCCTTTCACAGAATGGCATTCCCAAGTTACGAAAAAACGCCAAAACCAAACTGAAATTTAAAGGCAAAGGCCATGAGGTGTGCTCTTTTCACCGTATCTTATTTTACGATACTAATGTTCTTTTTCTAGTTCTCTGACCTCGGCCGCCTCCTCAACTTCTACCAGCTGTGGCTTGATGATTTATACCCCCGCGCGAAATTTGCAGATGGCCTTGGCATAATCGAAAAACTAGGACACAGCAAGCGCGTTCAGATTATGCGCAGAGAATGGATTGACGAAGACAAACTCACACGCCGAGACGATTCTCCTTCTACTATTACACCCGTCGCACAAACAACAACAAACTCCAACGAGCGAAGCGACAAGCGAAGAGAAGGGGATGATGTACCAGATGATAATAACGAGCTCGACGAGCTCCTAGCTGAACTGGAGAGGCCGGTCCCTTCTAATGCGATTTGAGTTTCGAGACTTGTCTTTGAATCGGCTACATTAAGGTCAAACGACGATATGACAATCAACCATGTTAAAAAGGGACAATACTTCGGCTGGGCTGATGGATTCCGACGATAAATGACGCCGTGCCGTCCCTATGTTTTCCTGTTTTTTTGCAACACTCGAGGAAGCCGGTGCGGCTATATGCTCACGGCGTCTCAGGTTCTACGGAATGGGCAAGAAGCCGCACAACTAGAAATAGTTGTCTATAATCTACAAGCTTACCGTGAAGAATTCGACGCGCAAGCATGCTGGGTTTATTCTATTGATGAAAAAACACACTATACTCATTAAGATCACAGTAATCGATGATTCACTTTTGCTTCGTATCCTCATACATCCCTTTCTACTTGGTCCATGTTCCAATTGCCTCGTCCACGAGGTTCCTGTATTCCTTCTGCTTGTAGCATTGCTGAAGGAAGACTTTGTATTTGGCCTGGAGTAAAGCCGTCTCGTGGACATCCTTTGTCGGGACAACCTTTTTTCCTGGCTTGCTCATTTTGTCCATGATAGTCCATAGATCTTCCGTCTTGCCTTGGGAATCAGCACTAGCGGCTTTGGCACCCAGCATGGCAGCACCATGACAGACAGCAGCCTGAACATAGCGAGGAATCAGAACAGGGATGTTACAAGCGGACGCGATCAGCTTCACTAGGATCTCATTCTGGCACTGAGAACCGGACATGAAGATTGAGTTGATGTTGTGGCCAGCATCATTCAGGCTATCCACGATTTGCTTCGTCTGCAATGCGATGAACTCTAGTGTGGCATAGTAGTAAATGGACAGACTGTCCACGGACTTGTCACTCGTAAGTCCAATGACAGCTCCCGACATGGACGGATCCGCAATGGGAGAGCGGTTTCCGAACAAATCTCCGTAAAAGAAGAAGTGGCGGCCAAGGTAGGAAATACTAGGGGCCTTTTGATCCTCCATCATCTCCTTCAAGTGCTCGTTTAGGTACTCGTAGATGTTGGTATGGTACGACTCAGCAATGGAGATTGCTTGGTTGAAGGCGGGATGAGTCTCGATGACATGCTTGAGTAGCTCTCCAGTGGCCGATTGTCCTCCCTCGGCCATCCAGAAGTCGGGCAAAATGGTGTCGCGGTATGGGCCCCATACTCCAGGGACGAATACTGGATTGGGAGACATGGCAAGGTGGCAAGTTGAGGTGCCCGCGACGGCAGCCAAACGACTAAAGGCTTGGGTACGGTCGTTTTTCGCAACTTCTGGGTCTAATTCATCGCCTTCTAGGTTGACTTTGGCGCCGACTGTGCCGATCCACCCAGCATAGGCATCGATGACACCACTACCGACTGCAATGCCACTGGGGAGTCCCAGGTCCGCGGCAGCCTTTTCACACAACTGGCCAACGAGCTCTCCAGCGCTAAGGTATTCACCATTCTGTTTAAGGGATGGGTTAGCTTTGACAAAAACAATAAAATCATAACGAATAACGAAAAAAAAAAGGCTCACCACCCCATTAACTCCTCCCATGCGCTTATAATTCTCAGTCACGAGATCTTCCAAACCTATTTCGGTAAGGAAATCGTCTTGCCAACCTTTGACACTACCGTCGACACCAACAGGCACGAAGCCTTGCTTGCACACAACACTGCAAAAGCTTCGCTTCTCATTTCCAGTGGCAATGTGCGTGAGGGCATCGGCAAGATCGTAGAATTTGCATTTCTCGAAGAGCTCCTTGGGCATGTGGTTTTTCAGCCACAGGACCTTTGGGATTTCCATTTCAATGGACATCTTGCCACCAACATAGCGGAGCAGGTTGTGGTTTGTGGCATTGATCTTTTCGGTTTCTTCGATAGGACGGTGGTCCAGCCAGAGAATAACGTTGCGATCAGTGTCAAAATTGGGACCGGTCACGGAGACAGGCTCGTCGGTGTCGGTGTTGAAGAGGGTCAATGAGCAAGTGGCATCAAAGCCAATGCCACGAACCCACTCGGGGTTGACGTTGTGCTGGCTGATGGCTCTCTGTACCGAGATACAGATGCATCGCCAGATATCGGTGGTGGATTGTTCCTAGTGGGAAAGGCTGTCAGAATCAATTGAATTAATTAAGACACAGGTATAATCTATAACTTACATAGTAGCCTTGCTCAGGCTGCCACAGGCCAATATTCTCCGAAGCCAGGCCGACAATATCACCCTTGTCGTCGATGATACAAGCGCGAGCGCTTCCGGTGCCGACGTCGATTCCAATGTAATAATCCATCTGGAGCTGGATGTTCTCTCGCTCGTCCATTGACGCTCCTCGCGAGGGCTGCCTCGACGGGCGACGGAAGGGAAGCGAAGTCATGGCTGCTGGGACAGTCACAATCACAGATCACAGGTGGCACAGTCTACGTCAGGGTAGCAACACAGATAGGTGCTCTTGGTGTGCTGATTGGTACACAAAGTCGACTGCAGTGGTCGAGAAGTCAATTGAACGGGAATGAACAGCTGACCAAAACTAGGTTATGCCGCGATGCTGATATTTGTAGGAGGACCTTGTCATCATCAAAAAGAAGGAAGTCTGGACAGAGACGATGAATGTGACAGGAAAAGGGAAAGAAAAAGAAAAGAACAAGGCTTTGTCTTGTCTGATGCGGTGAAGGGCTGCCGATCCCCGCTCTCTTCCCCCAACGTCATTCCCCCCGGTTAGCGCGGCCCCCGTCTCGAGTGACACCACCACGTACTATTTATGTGATATCTTTATATGGCTAGGACGAGAATGCAGAATGCAATTGGCCATGTTATTACTACTGACAGCAGGTCTGACAAACTACAGCTATCGCAGCTAGTTACTTAGTACTGTGCAGCGACTTCGGTGTCTCGATTTGCCCGTCAGACAGGATTCGCTTATCAGCCATTACACACTAATAAACAAGTAACTACTGTACGAAGGTATTAATGGACTTTGGTCTAGACTCCTTGGTATTATCAATGCTTTACTGGCATTGCGGGCACAAAGGTTATTGAGCACTGCATCTAATATCAGTACACCGAGAGATCAGACGCCATGAACTGCCTACAGTCTAGTTTTAATTTGAAACCATACAATCCCGGCGTGAGGTCTAGATCTTGTTCTTGCCCTTGCAATTTTCTGCATTAGCTACGGAGTAATAAATTAATAATACATTAGTCATATGGTTCATAGATCGCATCGCACATCATACCAACAACTCATTGCCGCTATGCGCGTTTCCGGTTAGCCCGCGCCGGAGCTTCGCCCAACGTCCGCATTCTTGATTTATGCGGAGAGAGAGAGAGACAGACCCTATCTATCAACCACCAAACCAGTGGAAACCAACCAGAACAAGATGCGCGTGTTCGCAGCGCTGTCGTCCGTCTTTCTTCTCCAGATTGGCGCTGTCCTTTGCCAGTCGGCCACTCTGTCGTCCTCTGCCGATATCCTCTTCTGGCCCGTCACATCGTCGTCGTCGTCGAAGCCATCGCTTCTCGCCAAGATCGAGTACGACTCGAAAACCCTCGATACCAACGTCCTATCGTATACTCCTCCCGCCGCCGCAGGCAGCAGCAATGATAATAAGAATGGCCAAGAAGAAGATCTAGTTCGCGTGGGCTTCTTCGTCGACACGCCCGCCAGCCCCAAACAATGGGTCGGGAGCTTGATTTCTCAGTCCGCCTTGGCCACACAGCGCCAGAAGCTTCATTTATATCTTGGAGGTGCCACCGAGCAGCCATACCATGTCTCGCTTTCGCCTCATTTTAATCAATCCTCCACCGATGCTCTCGATGTTGAGCTTGTTTTCTCTAAGCCGGGCCCGCTGCCGGAACTGAATAAGCCTGTGGTGATTAACCCGGATGGAACCAACACGGAGGTGGTTGAGAAGACTCTTTTCCAAAAGTAGGCTTTATCTCCACAAAAAAACCCCCCCCCCGGCTTACTTGCTTGTTGAAAAAGGCATGATGTGCTAACATTTACGTTTCTAGGTACTGGTGGGTGTTCTTAGTAGTGACCTTTTTGGCCATGTCGGGAGGTGGAGGAGGAGGCGAAGGACAACAATAGTTCGATTTATGAAGATAATAGACAAATGCATATTGACTTTAAGTCATAATAATAATGATGATGCCTGCGCCTAAACGCTCCGGAATACCGAAATGCTTGTGGGAAATGGGAAATACAAAAACCAGTAAGAAAAAGGACAATGGCTTAAGGAATGTGCATATCCAAGGTGAGCCGGCGGCGCTGTGCCTGTGGTCTCAAGTCCAATGTCACCAGCCCCTTATCTGTCAATGCCATGATGATATCTTCGTTCTCAGTAAAGATGATGTTAAAACAAACCGCTTCCAAGCGAAACACTGCAGGGCGCAATTCCACCAGCCCATGAGACCACGACGAGTAGGATCGCCAGGTGTTCGGGTAATAACTATTACTTCTCCAATTATTTTCAGTCAGCCCCATTGGATTTAGAGCCCAGACATAAACGACATCCCAATTGGAAATTGCAATGCGGGTGCCTTGTGGTGAAGTGGCAGGGCTGCAACCTATTGTGTTAATCGATGGCTTTTGGTATCCCAAAAGGCGAGCAACTGGGACCCACGAATGTTGAAACAATGTTTCCCATTCTGGTTCATAGATGTTTTCACAGGTTACATATTGAAAATCGTCCCGGTTTTTCAATACGCATGCCACTGTCCAGTGTCCATCCGGGGGGGTTGCCGTTCCAAAGGAGAGGTACTGGTGATTGCAACCATCCTCTTTTATGTCATGCCTCCTGAAGAATGGAGTACTCACGGTGAAAGGTATGTCGAATGACTGCACCTCGCTGAGGTTCTCAAGAGGACGAGAAAGTCCCTCAGTGTGAGGAGACAGAGAAATCCCCCCGTCGTCAGGAGAGACAATTTGGGAATAATCAAACAGCGCGGAGCCTTGGTAGGAATAAAACGCCTGACAATCATTTAATTTGATCCTTTTTACCGGTCCAAATTTCCACAATGGCTGACGTTCAAATTTGGCCCAAGCGGCTCGTCGGCTCTGGGGTTGAAACGGACGGTAGCCACCCTCATCGGCCACTGCTCTCTTTTTATATTTAAGATCTGCTACCCCTGTTAGCTTTGCGGTGAGAGTTAAAAAAAAAAAAAAAAACATGACGGGGCTACGGACAACAGAGGCCAGTCTGCTTATCGACGACTTCAGAGTCATCATCCCAAGTGCGATAGAATATGACCTCATGGTTTATGTCGTCGAGGCGATCCTGCCACGATATAGCAAATCGTAATGTGGGGTTTTTTGTACATGCCAATGCCTGTGGTTTGAAATTGTACCGTCCGTATAACCTGCACATACTGGGAGAAGAATCGGTTGTCAAAGGGATATGAAAAAAATAGTAATAAAAAGCATCCGCGATGCTCCTCTCCATTTGGTCAGAAAAGACATGGTCGATATCTATTTTGTCTTTAATCTTTTGTCCACGCACTAGAACGGCCAAGGAATCATCGTTTGCGAATGCAGTCTTGACAACCGTTCCTGGGTATTCTTCGGGCTCCAGCGGAGAACAATCGAGAGACCGTTGAAAGGATATAGTCCCATTCGAGTCTACATAGACCAGATGGATCCGTGGGTCATCTTTCAACACCAGTGCAAGAGCTCCAGATTTCCCTATGCGGCCTATAGATGAAGCGTCAAGGTCATGCTTCTTGCCGTTGAAGGTACAAGTAGTCCGATCTGCGTAGAAGCTTGCGTTGAGTAGCGAGCCTGCGACACGTCTTTGCAGCAGCGTGAAGAGTTCCTGTGTAGAACAAACGTCGACACCACGCTTCACGCCTGGGGTTCGTTGTAGATGGGCTAGAATAAGATTGCGCGAGGCTGAGGCGATTGCATACAAAGACTTACAGCATGTGGCTGCCTGTATGTATGTCGAGGCGCTTGTATACCCCAGTATAATCTGAATCAGCTCTGTGGGTAGATCGAGCAGCATTGTGTCTTGTTGTGGTCTCTGGTGTCGAGAGAGAATGCATCACTTGGAGCTCATGTTTTTGGCAAACACCTCGAAAAATTGGGTTGTCGACGGGTTGATATTTGATATTTTCTGGCTAATTCATTCAGCCACAGACTGTTGTAACCAGCAGGCTACTTCAGACCATGCAGAATTTCACGCGTGGTGAATACATGAAAGTTGTTGTGGTGTGTACAGGAAGGAAGATGGGCTGTTGCCAAGCGCGATGGGACATCTGGACCCGCCCACATACAATCATATAATAATAGCTTGATTAATATTCGATATTATAACTGACACTAAAAACAAAAACAAAAAAAAAAACAAAATCATCAATCGTCATCGGTCCAAGCTTGTTTCAATGCAATAATAAATATAGTAACCCATCCAATAATAAATGCAAACGAAAATCTAGAATGCAGCCACCAACATCGTCACAGTGACCCCAACGCTGAGCAAGAATCGAGCTATGTACTTCAAATGCTTCATAAAAAAAGGGTATCCTTCTACATACATGCCGTTTTATGCATCTGCTAAATGCTGTCATGAGCTCCCCGTAGCTCCAGTCCGTGCAACCATCCATTCTAAAACGCTCTCGTAGCATAGGACAAACTGGCTAAGATTCTGTATCATACTTGGACGCTGCTTTCGGAAATCCTCGACGGTTTTCGCAATAATATCGACCGCATCGTCCAGTTGGTTCTGTTGCTGTCGTCGCTGTTTCAGCGTGTCCAACACGCTGTCGACTGTGCAAAACGTACCGGTGCGTCCACATCCAGCGCTGCAGTGAACTAGGACAGGTTGCTGCCCAGGAGGTTCAGCATCGTCGATATTCAGGTTCAAACCGCTATTCTTTCTTGTGATTTTGTTGCATTGCTCAACTATTTTGAGCAAATGAGTTGGCTGCGACGTCGTTCCGAAATCTGGCCAGTACGAGTACTGAAGTTGGGAAACCTCTCGTATCGGCTGAAAGGGATATGAAGAGTGCAAGAGGGCGAAATGTCGCACCATTATAAAAGGAGATTCTTCGCTTGCTGGACGTGGCTCTTCTGTATCTGCCTTTGGACTGGGGGATGGGCTTCGCTCCAACGAGTCGTCTCGTGAGCCGGGAGGGCTTCCGTTGCTTTTCGAATCCATAAACACGCGCTTTTCGCCCAGTACCTTGACTTTAAAAGGGCCGTAGTCTCCCGGCTTCCAGTAGGGATGGCATTTGACCTGGCCCCGCTCTACTTCTGCCGTCAGAGCCACAACGACTCGAACATTTTGCTCCCAAATGATGCGCCAGAAATCCTAGACAGAGTTGGTAAGGGGAATTTTAATAGGAAGAAGAAGGGGAAAAAAGCTCACCTCGAATGTTGCCGGAACAGGCGCCTGGGTCGCAATGTAACGCTTGTTAGAGAGCTCAGCTTTGACATGACTTGCATTAATATAGTCGCAGTCGCCTGGATGAACGTCTTGAAGCCGAACTCGGGAATGCTCAAATGGATAAATGTCGTTGTAGCGATTCTTAGAGCCTTTTTCAATTCCAGCAACACGGAATCCGGCCGAGGATTGTTCATCATAGTTGGCATTTGAGGCTAATGCCTCTCGCATACGGTGTAATTCTCGTTCCTCTATCTTGAGGAACTTTTGTGATACGTCGTGTCCTTTGTCTTCAGAAGCTGATGCTTTGCGTAGCCACATGGGAAGTGATTTGTTTCCAGCAGGCGTCAGCGTATCTGGAAGTTTGATGGCCACCTGACCGACACCACCAACCAAGTCCATGTTCTGGCGAATATTACTAAAGAAAGGGTTGGCCGCTGACATATTCGGCAACGAGCAGCCGCCAGCTACAGGAGCAACTGATGGTAGGCTTAGACTCATCGACCGAGGTTGTTTGGCTGAAATTGTCCCTTTGTTTTGCCGCTGATCTCGGACAAGATGTGGGAAGCGTCTGGCAAAATTCACGAACCCTCCACGTAATATTCGGGCGTCACCACGCCAGCCTTCTGATCTAAATTTCTTGACAACGTTAATGAGCGGCATGGTGTCTCGCGGATTATCAGTGTTTGAGTCGTAAACGATGATATAAACACTGCTTTTCCACAGGGAGAATTTGCGTTTCTCGGCATCGCTGGCGAAGGTGTCCTTGAGCTTGTTGGTATTGAAAGAAGGTCTCTTCAGAAGGGTAGTCGGAATACACAAATTCAACGAATCAATGATGTTTGAGTGTGAAAATTGAGGGAATGGCCGCACGTCGAAAAGAAGGATTTTGTCGGAGGCTGTCTGGATTAGCTCAGCACACAAATCTGCTGAGATGAAGCTGGGGGTATCCTGTCCGCGAGAGACCGGGAGAGTATCTGCCCGTCTCGAGTCGTCATCGACGGATGAGGCATGAGACGATTCTACCGGCAAAGACAAGTTGGATTTTCCATGGAAGACGTTTGCCGATTGACTGCTGGGTTCCGAGTCCAAATTGATAGTGTCTGGAGAATCTGTCCTTGGGAGACGAAATGAAGATGAAGTCTTTCTATTGAATTCCGCCCTGCTTTTGGCAAAGTACGAATCACCGACAGCAGCGATCTCGTTCTTTTGGGTGGGAATCTCCTGGGGGCCCTCTTTGTGGGCCAAGGAAAAGAAGCCGTCCTCTGTTCGTGTAGCAGGACCTGTGGAAGTATCCATATACGGCGTGGGCTGGTGAGGGGTGAGGTGATGGGTGCTCTCTGTGGCGGCATGGTTATTCGACCCGGCCAGCTGGAAGAGGCGCAACTGGATCGGATTTGGCGAAACAGCCTGCGGCACGGGGCTAGGAAGAGAAGAGGACGCCTGGGCGAGGGCGTCCCAGTTCATTTTGGTGTGCGGCCCCGGATTTGAGCCCGGTGGGTTGCTGGAGTTGTCGACGACAATGCCGAAATAGTTGGGGCTCGTGGTCGAGCCATCTAGGGCGTATCCTGGAAAGAGAAAAGGCGACGACTGCATTGGGGGGCCTGCTGGAGTGTACGAGACATCGGCGTGCTGGGCAGGACGAAAGCCCGTGTTCCAAGGCGAGCCCGGCGACTGCCTCGACGCCGTTGATCCTTGCATGGCGGATGTGTGTTAAAGGGTGGTGAACGAGCAGTCAGTGTATCTTGGATATGTCTGCATGCTGCAGCAGCTGGCTAGCAACGGCGAGACATGTTCGGGATAGAAGAAACTGGAACGGTCGGGTTGGTTGGCTGGTTCTGGGTTGATCACAACCAGGGAAAAAGAACTGCGGTGCCTCTCGATCGGCACACTCCGGGCGGGGGGAAGACTGGGATCTGATATCAGGACTGATATCATCGAGAGAAGGGAGGAGAATGAGCGCGCGCGAGAGAGCGAGAGGGCGAGAGCCAAGTGGAGCCGGCGGCCGGAGGAACACGATGGCTGGAATATGACGTTATCCCGCGCCAGAAAAGGCCCGGCTGGAACAGGCGGTGGCGATTAGTCTCGCTACTAGCAGTGCGACTACGTACGAGCGTACTTAAAATTGTGATGCACTACTGTGCTTGCATGAACCTTTACTAGTAGTTACAACGTAGAAAATAATATGTATGCACTAGAACCGCCCGTCAGGCTCGCCCTTGAATCGCTGCACACGCTTCTGCTCCCAGTGGTCTAGATCCTTGGCCATAAGCCGCTGCCATCATCGTGCGTGAGCCTCTGATATCACACGATGCTCGGAAAAACTCACGTAGTATTCGTCCCTTTCGCTGCCAACAACGCGCCGTCGTGGGTTTCGCTTGATTCCCTCGTCGCCATCCGGTCCTTTGAGCCCCAGCTCCATTTCCTCGTCCTTGTTGAGCTGGTGCACTTTGCGATCATAGCGCTCGTACCGCAGGGCTGTGGCCGGCGTCAGAACAAACGACGCCGCGAGAATCACCGAGATAAACGGGAGCCCAAAGAGAAGAAACGGGTGCCGGGTCAGTTTCGATCTGTAGACGGCGCCCAGTCGCTCTCCTAACGAGGATGACGCCGTGGGCGTGCGCCGGAAAGTTTTGGACTGAAAGGCCGGCATGAGGTAGGTCGTAGGTCGTCTAGCACTCGCTCAATTCCATCGATGCCGGCGACTGGGCAGTAGTTGGCTGTGGAAAACCTGTAGGTACTAGTAGGTGCGTGTCGTATAAGCACAGAGAATAATCACACATTGTTCTCCGGGTTAAGCATTCGGCGAATCAATGATCCGCGCGGCCGGGTAGGGCGAGCTTTGTAGAGAAAACAATACTAGTAACTTCCTGATATCAATTCCCTCCGGCCGCGCTGTGGCCTCCTCCTCGTGCTCGTCGCAGCAGTCGCTCTTTCTCGTCCTCTGTTGCATCGACTGCTTCCCCCCCGTAATAATCGCTCGCCTCGCTGGTGAGCCTCACCCGACTGCAAAAATTTCGCAGCATCAACAACAATGGCGAACGCGTTTGGAAGCTCGTTGTTTGGAGCAAGTGCCACTGGCCCATCAACGGCGCCACAGCAGCAGCAACAACAACCGACAAGCATATTCTCGTCTGCGAATCCTGCTCCGTCCTCCGGCTTTTCTCTACTAGGCCGTCAGACTCAACAGCAAGCTCCGCAGGCTGGTGCAAGCCAGGCGCAACAGCAACCCTCGGCGCAGCTTGCGCAGTCTTCCCAGAACACCCAACCTGCTTATTTCAACAGCCTACTCGAGAGGGGAAAGAAACGATCCTTTGCTTCTTCTGCTACGCCGGATACCGGGTTTGCAGAGCTGCCCAGCCTTCAATTAGGGCTTGATGATATTCGCAGGAAAGCTAGGGAGCTTGGGACACCCGACGCCAAAAAATCCCAACATGGACCCCGGGATCAAAAAGCGTGAGTGTGGAGAGATATATTTCAAAAAATAAATTTTTAGCTGGTGGTTTTTCGATGCTAACATGAACTATCTATCAGACATTACCTACTTGCAGCTTCAGGAATATCGCCCGGCCACGCTCTACGTGACTTGAGAGCCCTCGACTCGCAAACCGCTACTTCTGCATCCCTCAAACAAATGGATAGCTTCGATCCCGATAATGAAAAATTCATGAGAGGTATTCAACAACGTGGGCGCCAGGCTATGGTCGCCGAGAGCCTAGCCCGTGTTCACCACGATTTCGACGCATTTCTGGAGGAGAAAGTTAATATGAACTGGGACGACCAGCGCCATAGGATTTTTCAGCACTTTGGCCTGTCATCTAAGGATGGCGACTTTGACAACCGGGGCTCATTCGGCCGTACTACGCAAGTAAGGCCCTCGGGACCGTCGGGTACACGGAGTGTTTTCGGACGTTCTGCTCTGGAGAAATCAGTCATTGGGCTGCCCGGAAATCCAATTGCGAGTTCGCAACTGTTTGCGGACCCCAATGAAAGAGGCGACACAGTGTCACAGAGCCCAGACAACCGCTTTCTACGGGAAAAGATGGGCATTTTCGGTGAAAAGGTGCGGCGTTTGAACGAGGCCAGAATGGAGGATAGGCCTTATTCGATCCTTCACGAATTCGGAGAAGTTGAAGACCATGCTGGTGGCGATGTAAGTCCAAGGACATGCGACCAAAGTTACTTTCTACAGGCTAACAAAACTAGGTACCCCGTCAATTGACAGAAGCTTATCATGCATTAATATCAATTACTGGAGAAGCGCGCAATGTATCTAGTTTCGCTGATGCGGGGGCCTTGAAGGAGAGGCGCTTTGCCAACGATTATCTGAACGAGACCTCCACTTCCAAGGACGCCATAACCTTGAGAAAGAAGGTCATTGAAGGGTCAAGAGGTTTCCTGGAACGAGCATTCTACTCTGAAGTTGAGGCCGCAATAGCCAAGAATCCACGGGAAGCGCAAATTGGCGGAATTCCGTCGACCATCAACAGAATCCGGGCTTATATTCGCCTTCGTGCCACCCGAAAAGATCTTGCCCCGGACGGAACGGAGTTGCAGATTGTTGGTGACGACTATTGTTGGATATTGATCTTTTTCCTTCTTCGCAGTGGATTTGTGACCGAAGCTGCCGAATATGTCAGTTCTGATCCGGGTTTCAGATCGCTCGACCACAAATTCGTGACCTACATGACGACCTATGCTCAGAATAGGAGATTACCCCGAGACCTGCAACAAAAGATCAACGGAGAGTATCAACAACGCTTGCGCAATGCCCCAGAGAACACAGTCGACCCATACCGTATGGCATGTTACAAGATAATCGGCCGCTGTGACCTCAGTCGCAGAAGACTAGACGGCGTTGGCCAGGGTGTGGAGGATTGGATGTGGTTGCAATTCACCCTTGCCAGAGAAGATGATCGTGTTGAAGAAATTGCTGGAGACTTCTTCGGCCTTGAAGATATCCAAACCGATATTTCCGAGATTGGCCAACGAGTCTTTGCCAAGGGATCGGATAGTCCCGGTGGCTATGGAACTTTTTTCCTCTTGCAGATTTTGGGTGGGATGTTTGAGAATGCAATTTCATACCTTGGATCTCATGCTCCAGTTAGCGCCGTGCATTTCGCCATTGCCCTGGATTATTACGGGCTTCTGCGCGTTTCCGACTTTTACACCGCGGGCGAAGAGATTCGTAAGTAGTGGCAAAAATCTTCTACCCCTAGGATTATTTACTGACTTGTTTCAAAAAGTGTCTTTTACTACTCAACAATTCCCTCAAATAAATTTCGCATACCTGATCACACAATACACTCGCGAATTCCGCACAGGAAACGTCGATGCCGCTATTGATTATTTTGCACTCATTTGTCTAAACGCAGACCTCCCTGGATCCCTTGGTAATTCACAAGCCTCTGTATGCCACGAGGCACTGCGAGAATTCATTCTCGAGACCAGAGACTTTGCGAAACTACTTGGTGACATTCGCGCCGATGGCGTGAGAATCAAGGGAGCCATTGAACGGCGCCTGAAACTCATCAAGCTCATCGACCAAGAGGAATTCCTCAGGACCATCACAATCCAGGCTGCAGCAGTGGCGGACGACAAAGGATTGGTGGCCGATGCAGTGCTTTTATACCATCTTGCCGAGGACTACGACCACGTCATTGACATCATCAACCGTGCTTTGTCAGAAACCGTTGCGCTGGACTTGGGCCAGTCCGTATCCGACTTTCAACCTTTGAAGCCCAGAGAAGTCCATGGAGGAGACGCGGCTGCTTCAGCAGCACCTGGTAGTAGTCTCAGTCTCACCACTGTCGACAATCCAGTGATTCTAGCGAAGAACATGATCAGTCTGTACAACAGCAATGCACTTTACTACCAGAAAATCCGCCAAGTCAACCGTGATGGATGTGGAATTCTGTTACAGATGATGGAAGCCAAGGTCCTCGTCGAAGCCGGGAGCTGGGCACCAGCATTAGACGTACGCTTACACACCCTTTTTTTTTCTTTTCAATTTCTGTTGAGCTAACCCATTTTCAAAGGCAATCCACGCCCTCCAAATCCTACCCTTACGTGCCAAGGGTTCCGTGCCATATATCCGCAACGCCACGCAAGCCTTTGCCGGTTTGCCTGGCGTTATCGCGCGTAATATTGGCCATTTGATCATCTGGAGCATAACCTGCATCGGCCGCGAGCGCGAGCGCCTCAACTCGGGCGCGTACGAGAACGCGATTCGTCAGACTTTGGCAGAGGATTTGCTGGTTATGGCTAAGGATCTTATGCTGTTTTCGGGTATGATTAGGTATAAGCTGCAGCCGCGGGTGTATGAGACTCTGGCTCGTGCGGGGGCTGAGATTGGAGCGTTTTGAAAATGTTGGAAATGTTGTGAAGATGAGAGAGGAAGAGAGGGAGGAAAAGAAGAAAAACATGCCGGGTGTAAGTAATCTGAATCGTTAGCTTTGACAGTCAGCTTGGAGTCGATACGATTTAGAAAATATCTACGATTATTCACACAATGTCTATGCATCAGATGACAATCGGTGTTTTATTGTGTATGTAAAGCGAGGACCTATGCCGGTTGTTTAGGGTATTCTCTTTTGTAGATAAATCGGAGGCCGGGAGCCGAGAAAGACACCACGTTTATACACCCTCCGTCTTTAACATAGATTCGGAACAAATCCATGCCCTCGCCATCTCGCTTGTGAGAGCAGCCAGTATTTTAGACAAGCAATTCTCGAGGACATCATTATATTTCAATTTTTCAGACTGAAAGGAAATAGTCCCTACATGGCCCTCGCATCCAAACTCCGACCCGTCTAGATGACTCTAAAGTCTCCTCTCCTGAAGCTAGGCCAATCTCTCACTGGAAAAGTCAGTACATATACTGTCGCCAGACAACTCGGCGAATTCATCTGGCTAGCAAGCTACCTACCAATTACAGGTCTTTCGAGACCCAATAATGACAACTTTTTTTTTTCTCGCTAACATACGTTGTTAATAATAGTGACAGGACCGGACAAACTGTCATAATCAAAACTGCGCGCCATTTCCGCATCACAAACGAGAGGGACGTCATTAGGAAATTCTAGGACAGAACACCGCATCTGCGGCCCTTGATCGATGAGATAACTGAGCCACCAGCAGCCCCGCCTGCCATCGTGTTGAAACATCTCGAGGATGATCTGCTGGCCGCTTCGGGAACGAAGAGGCTTAGTGGAAGAGAGATCAGATATGTATCAAAGAGGATCCTAGAGGCATTGAAAGTACTGCATGAAGATGGTTATGTACACACAGGTCGGGATAAACCCTATTTTTAACTGTGAGCACTAGATACTTACTCAAATAACCGTTGCAGATATCAAAATGGGCAATGTCCTTGTGAACTACGCGCCACATTCCCAGGGTGGGAGCAAACAACGCTTTAGTGACGTCCAGCTCGCAGATCTCGAAAGTACAGTCCTCGTAACGTCTCAATTCTGCAAGAACCGCGATGAAATCGGCACACCCATCTGGCGGAGCCCAGAGGCACAATTAGGGCTGCAGTGGGGCCCGCCGACTGACATTTGGTCATTTGGGACGATGGTAATTATTATTCATACCGGCCATGTTTACTTTTGTGAGATGAACCTTAGTAACCATGAATTTTCGAAGGTGATATCCATGATCTGGGGTGAGAACTTTTGCATATTCAAGCCAAAGGTCCCCCGTGGCCACGATGAATATGAACTAGATATCCTTGCCAAATACAACATCTATTTTGGGCCATTTCCTCCGTCATATGGTGATCTTGCTGATGAGGAGACATTGGGAGTGCTATCGCTCATTATGAATGATGTGCCGCCTGAGAAATTGAGACCTTTCTCACTGGCTAGCCAAAAAGAGATTTCGAAGCAAGATAAGGAATTCATCCTAAAACTAATGAAGCTCGACCCAAGAGACAGGCCAACAGCAAAGGAGCTCATTGAAGATGAATGGTTCAATCAAATCTGAGCGGACCGGCCGTTTCTGAAGAGTATACACTAAATCACAAAGCTTTGCCATCGCCCTGGATAGAGCTTCACTGATAGTTGCTAGATTTATTTATATGGGATAGAGACTAGGATGCTGGTTATTCATTAAGGGTCATGGGCGAAGGAACCTTTTTTCAGTCACCTCTACCTCAATCTCTCGCGGAAGTTTCGATAATGGCAGAGTAGTTCTAACTAACTATTCGGAGCGAGTAGACATAATTGGCCGTGGGCTACTCTACTAGGTATTCATTCTTGATCGGGTCAACCTGTCTCCTTGCAGCTGGCACCACGTTCAGATACAAAGGAAAAATCATCCCAGCAGCCAGGAAAACGATAACAAGAATATACGAATTCGGTTCGCCAAGGGTCAACAGACACCGTATCGAGCGTAGTAGGCCAAGAACGCACCTGAAAGAGAAGAAGCCATAAAGGAGGATGCAGTTTTGGTATGGACCCCCATTCCACGCATTGAGATTGCATAAACAAGGGGGTAGATTGGAGCAAATACGCCCCATAACAGAACAGCCGCGGTGATTGGTGCCGCACCAGTTGTTGTCAGGCAGATAATACCTAGGACTATACCGAGAACAAAACAAATCAGAAGTGTCCATCGAGGCTTAAAACCCTTCCATTGAATGTAGGCCGCGAAAAAGCGAGCAAAAGTCCACACTGCAGTACCAGCAGAAGCGAAATCAACCTCCGAGGAGAGTTTGGATCTTTGGCATTGAAAGAAAAGAGAGAGAAAAAGGTTAGCTTTTGAAAGTCCTCGGGAGAATAAGGGGAAGGTTGCAATTTTATTATTTACTCACTTTGGCATAACTTTTTTGACAAAATCGGGGTAACTGGTGACACGTGTTTGTTGGCCCATCTCTTGGAAGAATTGCGACGACACACCCAACACTATCGTCATGTAAGTCACGGGGAATCCGAGTACCCTGGCATTGTTGGCTGGACGCCGCTGAGCCAGCTTGTCGAGATCCTTGTCTGGAGCTTCAGGCACTGGCAGGTAATAGAAGCAAACAGCGAGCAGCGCATCGAAAATGGCAATCGTGAGGAACGCCCACTGCACATTGATCACTTCATCAATGTGGTTCACATGTGGCAGCAAAATTTTGCCGGCTATTAATCGAGAGACCAGACTCCCAATGCCTTGAAACCCTTGTGCGATGAGCAGCCGAATCTCAGCATACTCCAAGGGGCCACATATTGCTATGAACAGATTAGCTGTAAGCTCTAATATACCAAGGCCAGAACCGATAATCAGGTTTGATATAAACGACATCGGAAATGATACCAGTACGGCAGCGGGCCAAAAGAGCAGGGTCCCCAGAGCATATATATAAAGACCCGAAATGAATGCGGCGGTAAAGCCTGATCTTTTCAATATGCGACGGCCTACCAGAAGCGGAATAGGAACGTAGCCTAGGAAATATGCGCTCTGGAGGGCAATCGATTCCCATGGGCCAAAACGCGCCTGTCCAAATCGCACACCAAGGACATTGAGAAACCCATATGCTGTACCCCAGCAAAAGAAGAGCGTAGTAACCAGGCAGTTGGGAGCAAATGCTCGCTTGGAATTCAGTCCGAGCATGTTTCGCGGTCTTAGATTTAAAAGATTGAGTAATCTTATATTGCGTGGATATCTTTCCAGATTGCCTGTTGTGCTTTGTCCCTCCAACTCGAGTTCTTCTTTCCTGGTTAGGATTTCCATCATTTCACCAGGCCCTTCACGCCCTTCTCCTCCTCCTCCTCCTCCTCCTCCTCCTCCTCCCGATGTGGGCGTTGTGTCACTTTCTTTACGGGGGTCGAACATAATAAACGGCTCGAGCTGCAAGGGGTTTTAGGCTTGGAATACAAGCGCAGGCAATTGTTGCATTTACTTCGATAACAGACCACATAATCGAATATGCGCTATACCCTGTTTCATGATTAGTCCTCAGGGAGCGTTAAGACGAGCGTGGTTGGAAGGACCAACTGACAGGTGTCATCCTCGTTCGAGATGTCTGCAGTGTAATACGAATGGAGCCTTGTCAGTTCCGCCTTGGCGGTATTTTGAAGAAACGTAATCCGGATGATGTCTGCCACTATCGCTAAGAAACCAGTCCCAAAGATGGCCACCAAGATCAATCGCTGTCTGTATGGCAGACGGTTTCGAGTCAAACGGGGAATTGGGATAACAAGAAGTGCTATATCGGTAGCTATGTTGTAAGGCGACGTCGATATAGCCGTAATAAAAATATTCGTGCAGGTTTTCTTGGTTTGTTTTTCCAACTCGAAGACTGCAGATACGGGGTGGCACTGAAAGACCTGGCTTATCGTCAAAGCCAAGCCTACCACAACCACGATAAAAAGAAGGGAATAATTTGCCCAGAGCAATACTTTCTTCCCACGTGTGAGTGAGAAGTAGAATATCAGAATGGAGCTTTTGGCGCATATTGGGGTCAGATTCTGGACGGGGCAGTAAACAGACACTCAGTATATCATTACTTCCCATATTGGTTTCTTTTAGAGACTTACATATAGAATGTGAAAGACATAAATGGACTTGTTGACACTGACTGTATCCTCTGGGTCGATGTCATGCTCATGCATCCCAAAACCCTTTGCCAGTGCGACGAAGACTGCAGCCACCATGCCGCAATCAAGACCCTATCAAGCAAACACAGTCAACAGATATTTCTCATTTATTAAGGCAGGATCGTAACCAACCCATGCAATGACCATCAAATAATCAGGCAGCGTGAATTTCCTGACTACGAAGAGCGCGGAGATCGCATAAAGCGCTACGGAAATGGTCGCAATCACGAAAATAACGATTGTCACTGCCCAGATAATGGGTCGGCGGTCTTCCATTTTGAGGCAGTAAAATATTCCTGGGTTTGCATGACTACTTATCCTAGGATCAAGTGTCTAGGTAGAGGTCAAAAAAATTCGATTGGGAAAAAGCGACGGTGACGTTTTGATGAGGGAAGGCAAGAGGCGACCTTGAGGCGAGAGTTGACAACAGCGGAGATATAAGGAGTGAGTCCCGGGTGGAAACGACGCCGTGAAAGACTTCAGTGGCAATCATTTTCAGTGTCAAGTTCGCCGATCCTATTATTCTAGTTGTAAAGCGAGGACGTGTGAATAGGTTACTTTTATATATATCGTGTTCAAATGTTCAATGTTATCATCGACGTGATGTAAAACGCGTCCGTCGATGTTGCACTATATATTGTTCGTTCTTCAATATCTTCCAACTTCTTCTCGAGGTACCCGAGTTTCCTTTTCTCAGAATTCACCCCCCCCGACGTCTCAATGGATCGAATTATGATTCCACCGGTCCTGCGGCCAGATTACACCTGGCCACGGCGTTTCTAGACATTTAAGTTGGTAACGTAGTCCTGCTCTAACGAGCACCAGAGTTACGGTACAGAAGCCTTCCTCGTTGCTGCATGATTTCGGCGCTACTAAGTCAAGCCAATCGCTATCCCAGCCCTGTCATTGATCCTCTTGTCAGGCTGAGGCGGAGGTGGAAGCCCTTTATTTGAGCAGGTCGTGTCAAACTATTGGATGGCGATGTTTGCTTCTGTCAAGAGGCGCTTATCTTACAGGTATCTCACTAACATCAATTGATGGTTTGGGTGATCATACAGGGTAAAAGAAGGGGAGAGGATCATTTTATAAGGCAACCCATGCAAGGTTTATATTCAATATCCATATTCAATTATATGCAAAGAGTGAGTGAAAGAACGCCGAGGCCTTATGCACAGAGATCACTAGACACAGACAATAAAAAAAAAAATCATGCAACAACCGAGATAAAACAAAAAATGGCAGAAACATAACCGATAAAGCAGAATTGTAGCAAATAGCTACGTAGTGTGCATATATACAGCCTCAACTCGGTTCACTGTCTTAAGCCGAAGCGGGATAGGCGGCACCACTCGTACTTCGGCCAACTGTGTAGAACTTGTCCGAGCCACCCAGGGCCAACGTATCGAAACGATCGATGCCCATGATTTCAAGGTCATTGTAGCCAGACAGGTAAAAGCCAATCACGACGACCAGGTAAGTAAGGACTAGAATGGAGCCCTTAAAGTAATTACTTTTGCCTTCGCCATACATGTATGACAGAAGGAAGACGCAGAGAATCACAGTCACCATGTCCCATTGAGGGAAAATGAGACTATTTTTACATGTTAGTTTCCAGAATCCAATTTGAGAGCCTAAGTAGCTAGCAGTGTACTACTCACTTGAAAGAATGGCTGGCGATGTCAGCAGGGTCGACAAAGTGGGCATTAACAGCACTGTATAGAACCAAGGCGGGAATCTGTAGCAAGCAAACTTGCAGAGCATATGCAGACCCGATTTCCATCGAAAGTGCGATATTTCCGTTCATAGCAAAAGAAATGGCATTCTGTTCAAAGTTAGTAAATGACCAGTGATGTTGTACAGAGGCGAGTTACCAGAAATTCCGTTGTATTTGGGACCAATGCAAACAGCGTAATTCCAAGAAATTTCTCATCAATATCTACGTTATCCAGCACGACGTCCACCGTATTCACTAGCATTTCGGCTATAATTGCGTAAAGTATCGTGGCTCCAAGAAGTATGACCGAACTTTTCAGTTTGCTCCAGTTTGGAGCATCGTGGCCACCGGCGGCATGTGTGGCATCCACTGGAACACCGATATCCTCTTGTAACTCAACAATTTGGGCTGGTCGAGCCGATGCCTTGGATGCTTCAGCTCGAACGGTTCCCTGCGGGTTGGCAGGGGCTTTTCGGTACGACCGCGAAGAGTCGCGTGCAGCTACTGCAGCAGCAGTTGCGGCAACCTCAGCCACCTGACGAGCAAGGCTTTGGTTCTGTTCGTATGTAAGTCCACTAAGATGTAATCGATGCTTATCCTTGGAAGAACCCTGCAGCGGAGGTACTAGGTAAGGAGACGATCCATCAGCGGCAACATTGACCTCGGCTGGATCACCAAGTCCAACCTGCTGCAAAGAATGACCCAGAATCCGTTTGTACAGTTGGGAGTCACGGATGCTATTCCGCTGAAAATCACCACCGATAGCACTTGGACCATTGGCTGGCCTCGAGTCTTGCATGAAGCCTTCGCTCGCGGCTTGTGCTGCTTTCTTATCTTCTGCGTCGGTTGTCCAAATTACGGCTGCATGAGTCCTGAGAGTGAACCAGAGGCCAATGATGTATGACAAGAATAAGAAGACAGCTGCAAACCAACAGAAAGGCTGGACTGCTTGTTGGAAAAACCGGTCATTTACCGCGGCCGATTGAGAGAAATAACATCGACGACAATCACGTTCAGCAGACGTGTAGACACATGACTTGCAGACCAATTCATGCTAGTATCTGTCAGCTGGTCTGTTTTTGAGTCTTTATCAAAGGGCTTGAACTTACACTGCCGTATATCTGATAGAACAAGGTCGGACCAAAGGCGGCGATGACTGCGAACAACAACATGGTAGATGTTACGCCCGCTGATTTGACGTTGAATCTCTGCGTTTTACGCTTGATTGCGCCGAAACACATAGATAGTCCCGGAAGAAACAAGACACCTGCAAAGATACTGCCGATCAGACTACCCTCCACCAATTGGGCTTTACCTTCGCCGAGAGCCACGCAGTAAAGATACACCTCAACAACCGTTGAGAAAAAGGCGTTAATGGCAGCACCCAGGCCCATGGACGATTGAGCTGAAATAGATGCCACTGCTTGGCCGATAAAGTAGGCCAATGGGATGATCGAGAACAGGGCAAGGGTAAAAATCAACCCCGGATGTGTGATCCAAGACTTGATTCCAAGGGTGACATCTAAAACCCAGTAGTCAAAGATGGCAAAGACAACAATGCTCAGGAGATTAATGAAAAAGATATTTGTCCCATCGATGGTGTATTTCCAGTAACGAGTGCCGGCAGCACGATAGGTGCAAAGGAGAATTGATGAGGAAGGACCAGACGGTGGTCGAGTGTATGTAGTGTCCGAGTGAAAAGACAAAGCCAAGGGATGGCGACGAAGATGATCCACGAGGATGTTCATGACTCGACCCATCGGTATCAAAAATACAAGGAGCCAGCAGACTAGGGAAACCAAAAGCATCAACGGACCGGTGAAAAAGTAAAACCAGGTATAGAAAACAACTCTGGGCAAGCTCCATTCTCCCCGGCCAAATAGTCGTCGCTTTGGCTTGGAAGCGTTGCTGTCGCGGCCAAACCCTCTCCCAGTTCGGCCGAGGAGACCGTCATGCTCACTAAAGCCGGAATCAATACTGTTTCTTCGGCGACCAACAAGCGATCCGGTGTTGAGAGGGCCGAAGAAGAGTCTTCCGTGTTCTAGATCACCGCTCTGCCACTGTTCATACTCGCTAATACTCCGCCCCTCGCCTTCGTCTTCTTCAGAATAATGCTCGTTGCTTTCTAGTCTAACGAAAGACCCGAACGGATAGAAAAGATAGCGGGACAGACCCAGAAAGACATTGCCATAATCGCCGGCTTGTGGGGAGAATATGAAGCAAAGAAAACAAGCGATAGCCGCTAGCAGGGCAGCAGCTGCAAGCCACCAGCCGAAAATAAAAGTCCACATGATATTGACAAAAAAGAGGATGTTGCTCACACGGCCACCCGGTGAAGAGTGAATATCTCCTTCTGCTGTTTTTTCGACCGACCGGTTTTTCTTGTACAGCGCAGGCTTCCAGATCCTGATACCAAATGGATGAGTTTCGTTGATTGCTTCTTGACGGTCTCTCAGCGTGAAACTTTCTGCATCACTGGTGGCATCCTCGTCATCGTTGTCGTCACGATCCTGAGAGCTTGTTTCAGGCAAAGAGCTTGGGCCCGGTTCGGGGAGCGCAAAATCATCCTCGTCGTTTGGTGAGCTAGCCTTTCGAGAAAGCGATGAAGGTGCTGCATTTGTTCTCCTCCTCAAAGTTGAATTCTTCCCTGTCGAAGGCTTGATCCTTGGAGAAGGCTGGGGAGGGTTGCCGGCTTGTTGCAAAGCATTGTCCCGCTCGACTTCGTATGGGTCGTCATCGACAGAGAATTCCTGGCCGCGATAAGGGGTTGGGCGTTTCGAAGACATGCGCCGAATGGCGGCTGGTTTTCTGGGTTTGTCGGACTGGCTACCACTGGGGGTAACGCGCGCATTCTGGAAGTAATCGGATTGACTTAGCGAAAGGTCCTCTTGCGACTGTGTTGGTGTTTGGTCGGGATTATTGATGGTTCCTGTAGCGCCAACAAGCATCAGTAGACAGTCCACCGAGAAAAACTCTAAGTGAAGACGAAAGAGAGAGAAAAGGTGGTGAAGGAGGAAACCGCGTCACGTACCGTAACCAGCTCCAACCGCCCGAGCGCGTCGCCCTGAGGCTCCAGGGGATGCATCCTCGTCTGTTTCGATAATAGGGGAAAACGACGAGGACTCGGGTTCAGGTATTAAATTGTCCTGAGACCTGGAGGCCCAGGGTTTTCCTGTATTATCCGCCATCGCAGCGCCTCGATGCAAAGGTCGGGTTGGTGTAGGGTCGTTCTCACTTCAGCTAAGAGCTCACTACCCTGTGTATGCGTCTTAAAGACAGCGTGGTGATTTGTTGTTGCTTTTTAATCGAGTATGTCCCCATTAAATATGAGCTTGCCGTGTTTTGGTCGACATTATGATCCATCACAGCCCTAGAGGGAGGAGGTTGGAGGATGACAAGTACGCGGACAGCCAAGAAGAAGGCATAATCGCTACTCCTCTCCTGGCCATGTGCAGGTCTCACGCGACTTACCCCCTCCAGGTAACCTCAAGGCGCCCATGCAGACTGATTACTCGCTTATTTACGGGCGATAGTAGTGTAAATATACCTTTTGCAGGTATTATAGCGACATACAGAAGAGCGAGCTGCTTATCTTGGATTTCTACGGTATCTCAGAATACGCATCAAGCTAATAATATGAGATGCGCTCTTGATTTCTCCCAAAAGCAGCCGTATGAATAGCGCAGCGCAAGTCTTTATGGGCATACAAGCTATCGAGATAGACAGGATAATTAATAGTGGTAGCTTGGAAGAACAAAGATAGCAAGTAATACGATCGCAAAGCAAAAGCATGTGCAAGGTTACGTCGTACAGAGCACCTCGGGTGGGGTCGCTGCCTGCCCAGCCACAGGGTGTGGCTAGAGCGCTGAGGCTGGAGCTGCTCCATCGAAGCTCATCGACGCCTCGTCATTCCGCCAGCAAACCCGCAGCAGTTCTCGATTATTCAACGCCTGTCTGTCGTCGCGAGATTACTTGCTCCCCCGTGGTTGGATTTATTCTGGCTTGCTTTAAACACTTACACGCCGTTTTCTTGATATCCGCCTGATTCCCTTGCGACGAAAGGAAAGGGCGTCTTGTCTTTCTCATCGCCCGTCCTCCTTCCACCCACCTATCCATCATCCATCCATCCATCATGGCGCTGGACAACTACTTTCACAACAAGATCGAGAGCATGAAGCTCGAGATTATTCAGGGTCAGGCTGTGTTGAGGCGACTAGAAGCTCAACGCAACGACTACAACTCCAGAGTCCGCTTACTGAGAGAGGAGCTCGGGCTCCTCCAACAGCCCGGATCTTATGTCGGCGAAGTCGTCAAGGTGATGGGCACCAAAAAGGTCCTTGTCAAGGTCCACCCTGAGGGGAAATATGGTAGGCCTTTTGTTTGTGACGAGGATGTTTACGATGAGACAGACCATGCTGACTCTATTTACTTGTTTTAGTCGTCGACATCGCCGATAGCGTGGACATCTCAAAGTTGACCGTCGGAAAACGAGTTTCCCTCCTTTCGGACACCTACAAACTGGAAAAGATGCTGCCCTCGTCTGTTGACCCGCTTGTGTCTTTAATGATGGTCGAGAAGGTTCCCGACAGTACCTATGACATGATCGGTGGACTCGACCAGCAGATCAAGGAAATCAAAGAAGTCATCGAACTCGGATTGAAACACCCCGAACTCTTCGAATCTCTGGGAATTGCCCAGCCCAAGGGAGTCCTGCTCTACGGTCCCCCAGGAACAGGAAAAACATTGTTGGCGCGAGCAGTTGCCCACCATGCGGACTGCAAGTTCATTCGTGTCAGCGGTTCCGAGCTCGTGCAAAAGTATATTGGTGAGGGAAGCCGAATGGTGCGTGAGTTGTTTGTGATGGCGAGAGAGCATGCTCCTAGTATTATCTTCATGGATGAAATCGATAGCATCGGATCAAGTCGAGTGGAGGGCAGCAGCGGAGGAGACTCGGAGGTGCAGCGAACTATGCTGGAACTTCTGAACCAGCTGGATGGATTCGAGCCCACCAAGAACATCAAAGTCATCATGGCCACGAATCGGCTGGACATTCTTGACCCAGCTTTGTTACGACCGGGACGTATTGACCGAAAGATTGAGTTCCCGCCACCAACGTACGTTGAAAATATCTTTGCTATTTGATACTGTTTGACTAACCTTTGCTTTTAGGGTCGAGGCTCGAGCGGACATTCTACGCATTCACTCGCGCTCTATGAATTTGACGCGTGGAATCAACCTGACCAAGATTGCGGAGAAGATGAACGGATGTTCCGGTGCTGAGCTGAAGGGTGTATGTACAGAGGCTGGCATGTACGCTCTCCGGGAGCGGCGGGTTCATGTGACGCAGGAAGACTTTGATCTGGCGACGGCCAAGATTCTCAACAAGCACGACGACAAGGAAGTCAGTCTGGGCAAGGTGTGGAAGTAGAGGAGTTTGCATTCTCGTAGACTACAAGATCGACAGCCGGGCATTAGCGCAGAAGGCGATTTAATGTGCACATGTAATCTTAGTTGGAAATAGTCAGTCGATGATTGAGCGCAGCATCTTGCAAGTTTTAGTAATTCTTAAAGTCTGGGAGTCAGATTTCCCCTATCGCGCACTATAGACTACGGCCAGCCTCTGATCCTGACAGCAAGGACAGGGAATAGAAGACTACTGCGCGTAAATGTATGTTGGACTATATCAATTGATACGGTCTATTATTATTACCTCAGCAGAAACCCAGAAAACGAATCAGCGCAGAAGTTTTAAGAGGAAACAGAACAGTGAAAACTTTTATCTAGTAAAATGATGGAGATGGCTGTTTAGTTAAGAATAATATTAATAATGTTATCATCGTGAAATGTCCGAGTTCTTTGGTGACGGCGACCTCGGTGGAAGCCAACACCGAGCCTGACCAGAGTAACCTTTTCAAATACCGGAGCGTGGAGGTCCGTCCGGAGGACGTCCGAATATCCGACATGCTCTGGAAAAAAAAATAAAAAAATTGGCGCCAAGCCATTGAATCTATGACTGAATATTTGGCAAATCGATAGATTCTTACACATACTACATGGCGCACACCCAAGCCGCTGGTGTTGTATGATCAATATGCAAGGAATAAGACACCGCCCGAATTGCCAAGCACAACTATGTATACCAAGACTCCAAGATATGAATACTACGACTATATTATTGGCAGGATTCGAGGGGCTATGGGCAATTGATCATCCCCGTACACAATAATCGGCAAATAAATACATGTAACCAGAGCGGACCGGTCACCGAAGCAGATAGTAAAAGTCCGCAAAGCTTACGGGGCGTATTAATGGGATGTGAAAAAAAAATTATAATTCAAATATTAATATGAACTAGTAGCGAGATCAACAGGCTCTTTTTCCTAGGACAGCGAATAGCATATCTATAAAAAATAATAGGGACAACAAATAAAAAATTAAAAAAACAGAGCTTGCGTGTTGGCACGGGGCGCGTGACCTTTCGACAGCGGATGCGCGGGATGGCGAATCCACTCTCGAATCAGCCACTGCCACCTTTTTGAGGGTGACTGCAGCCAGTGCTTGGCCGTGATAGCCGGGAATGTGACTGTTATTTGGCATTGCGGTGTAAGATGAGTCTGAGGTCAGCGTGAAAGTTGTGTTTGGGGGTGAATATGATTGTCAATGGTGATTTATAGAACCCTGTTTCCTATAGTACATATAGTACATACTGTATATGCTTTTACTCGAGTATAAGATCATAGACAAATAATTACTCCAAAGACCGCACTAGATTTTCCGCCAATGACGAGTCGTATAAACATGCTGTGTTTGGTGATCTCACCGTCACTCGCAGATCGCTGTGGGAGATCGGATCATCAGAGATGGGGCCGCCTGCATCAGCAGTCTGGGCAGTGGGCAGCTCTGTAGTCTCCTGTCCGGGACTGACTGCTGTCGGCAGTCTTTAGTATGGTAGTATCCAGTGCCCTGAAAATCAGATCTTCAAGTAGGTACTCCATAGATAAACCATAAATAAAAGGATACACATCAACTGAGCTGGGCTCAGGAACGCAGCATATCAGTACGGATCTTAATATTATAGCAGTACTACTCTGTGCAGATAGTCGGACAACAGCTCATCGTATGGCGTGCATTGGAGGTGTCGGTGATCATCACTAGTATTACGGTGGCGAGAGCAGCAAGTAGCAAGTAAACCAACCCCTGGAGCTGGACTTGGGCGACTCCACTGGCACGTTTTCCGATTAAACTCTTTTGGCTTCCCCGGACTTACCTCTTTGGGCGATCCCGCTCCACCGGGACTGTTCACGCGCCCGTTTGATATTTTTGCTCCGCACGTTTTGCCGTATCGAGCGCCTTCTGGCAGCCCACTCGCTTGTCGAATGCGGCCTAGCGCCATCTGGCCGTCCCGAATCGGCTCCCTGGTGCACAACGGGCCAGGCCCCACCCGCCCCCGCTGTTCCCACTTAGGCAAGGGCTTTCTTCCGCCTAGTGCGCCCCAGTCGCCAGTGTACACGCCTTGGCTCCGCCCGTAATCGGCCAGCGCCTTCTATTTTCTTGGACTCTTGGCTGCTTCCTCCCCTGTGCTCCCATCTCGTCTCGTCTCATCTCATCCCATCTCAACTCAACTCCTCCCGACATTATATATAACCCTAGCTCTGTCATCATCGATATAACGCTGCATCATTCACATCATCTGGAGTCTGGGGTATCTGCGTGTTTTCGCCACCGTCACCACCCCCTTTGCAGTACTATCTCACACTGCCAGCCACCTTTGAAGAACACATATACATCTAATTGCCAAAGCCTGCATTTGCGTCCACCATGTCTGCGGCCGTCCAGGCTCCCACCATCGATCTCTTGGAGACAGAGCTGGCCAGAGCGAGGTCAGCCCTACATCATGTCCCCGTGAATCCGCTGCAGTACGCCACCCTCGGCGAGGATGTCACCGCCGGCGCTCTGGTAGCGTACAAGAACAACCTAATCGCCTACGACCACGACTTCTTCTCCGGCAACCAACGCCTGACCCCCAAGGAGCTGGGCCTAGTCAGTGTTCAAGAAGTCGTTCCTACGCCGGCCGAGGAAAAGACCCTTGAACTGCCAACCCCTCCTACTAATCTCCTCGATCTCCTCTCTAACAACGTAATCCTGCACCATCTGGCCCCTTTACTCTCTATCTCATCTCTTTTGTCGCTGGGGTCCACCTGCAAGACAGCCCGCGTTTTCATTCACAATACCCCCTATGTGTTTCGACATTTAGATCTGACTACGTGCCGCGGGGCCACGCTTCCCGACCCGGCCAGTCGCCGAGACCAGAGTGCAGATGATTCTCAGACTGAAGACGACTTCTACTCTGCACCTCTGCGTGGAGTCTTTGACCGGCTCCAGAAACAGTCGATTCTTTCCAGTGTGCGGACTTTGGTATTGGACGGCCTGCCTGTCCCAACAAACCTGATTGCTGATATAATTCTCACTGATCGATTCAACGTCAACATTCTCTCGATTCGCGAGTGCCTGCATCTTAATGAGCAGAAGCTTATGCAGACACTGGCATACGCTGTCCGTCCTAGCCGTCCTGCAGGAACGCCCAAAGTGAAAGGCATCTATCACTTTACCCCTAAGGAATCCAAAGGCAATTCGTGCCCGAGTCGGAAACCGTCGTCGCGTCGTGAATGGTGGAAGTCTCGCACTAGTTCTCAATCGTCTCTATCCTCTCTTTCAAGCTCAATTTCAGCCTCGTCAGACTCCTCTGCCGATGATAGCCTCAACGAGTGGTACAGGCCTTCTGGCCAATTACTGCGACAGCCAACAGAAGACGGCTGGGCTCAAGTTATCAAGAAGTGCGAGGGCATCATCGCCTTTGATGCAGTTTTATGCCGAGGCCCCAGACACAATGTCGACCTTTACTCATCCACCAACACGAGCCAGCCCCAGCCAGAGGAAGGACTCCTTTCCCCGGCAATTGCAACCATATCCCTGGGACCCCGTGGATGTGATGGCTGCCGTACATCGCCCGAGGGACCCGCCATCTGGGGAGAGTCGCCAGAGTACTGTTTCCCTTTGCTCAACCCTCTTCCTCTGCACGCGTCCAATGTGCTTGAAGCCAAACGCCCCATTCCAAAGAACGAGACCGCTGTCATGATTGCAAGCTGTGCAGAATGCATGAAAAACCGCTGGTGTCATTGCTGCAAGAAGTGGTTTTGCTTCACCTGCCTACCTAGCCCTGCCGAGGCTGTGACCCGGTTAAGCCCTCACCAAACCGTCGTGAGACGCAATGGGTCCCGAGCAGAACGAACCCCAGTTCCCAAGGTACGAATTAATAAGCCTCTGTCAGTTGTTGGCTATTGTTGCTAACTTTATTTGCAGCTTGGACCTGGTGTTAGCAAGGACTGTTGGGAATGTGGGCCAACTGTAAGTCTGACAGACAACCAGCATATTCCGTGCTAAAAACTAACTTTTCTCAGTGTGCCAGCTGCAAAGTAAACCGCCAGCTTTCGTGCGGCACTTGTTATGGCGAGTACTGTTCCGAGCACAATGATGGTTGCTCGGCCACACAGGTATGTTTGAATCTCGAGTCAGCCAATAACAAATCTAATCTTTTACGTATAGTGTGACTGGTGCAATATGAGTTCGAGACGACACGGACGGAATATATTTTAGATCTATCATTATCTGGGTTTTTGCTTCTAGCGGTTGTGAATATTACACATTGTATTCTTTTGGAAAGATCGGCCTGGAGCCTTATCACAAGTGTGCTACTAGGCAAGGGAGTTTGGATATAGCGATATAGGAATCAGGGACTAAGCTCCGCTCATAATGACATTATTGTGATACTTTTTTTCACTAGTTTACACCGAGCTTTTCTTTTTCAGCCTGAAAATGAATATCAACAACGCTGCTATACATCTATTTAGCGTCATCTGACATCTGGTAACTCAAAACTAGTACCACCAAGCTGCATTAGCGTAGGAATAGCTTGCTTTTCTTCGTGGAGTATGCGGTGGACACACTGGTGGTTGGGCACTGGCAGCGTTCAGCCAATCAGGTTGCGAGAGAAAGTGCCTACTGGTAGAAAAAATATGCTGAGCATCATCCGAGGTGCAGAATTAAAATTCTACTATTTTAAGGTAATCGGGCTAGCTAGAAATTCACATGCTAAATCTTGAATTGCTCAACAAAGTTATGGGGATGCGCCACATGACTAAGCCACTCATTAGATAAGATAAGAGCGTGTGGCGTTCTCGGCGGGCGGATTACTGATGCGGAGCACCTTCCAGAACATACAAATGTCCCCCGCGCCTGAGTATATATCGACGCCTGTTTGTTGGCAGAGCCGCTTTTTTGCGACTGTATTATGCAGGTATCGAAAGAGTGCCGTCTTTGCGCATGAATTATCCATCCCTGTACAGATAGTCAAAGCTCAACGCTCACAGCGATGGCGGGCCACGCGACACCACAACTAAGCGCCTTGAAATGGTCCTCCCAGCTGGCAATCACGTCGCCCATTCGCACACCAAAGCTTCCAGGCGACAAAATCCTTTTACCGCAATCTGCGCTCGAACAGCTTCTTGCTGCTGCCCCGGTGGCCGAAGAAGGAGGAGGAGGAGGAGTAGATTCTGCATACAACACAGCAACAACATCATCATTATCATCCACATTCGATCCGTTTAATCCGCATACTTTCGCCGCCGAGGCTCAAGCGCGCGCGGCTGCTGCTTCTGGCCTAAGAGCCCGCCAACCCCAGCTTCCTCATCCGCTTACGTTTCGTATCACGAATCCGGGGACTGGTCGAGCCGTGTATGCTGGGATCAGGGAATTCTCGGCCGAGGAGGGCCAGGTCAGCCTCAGTAGTTTCCTGAGGGAAGCGCTTGGGTTGGAAGATTCCGCAGGTGGTGGTAAGGATAATGGCGGAGAAGGGGCAACAATGGACATCGATTCTAGTTCCAATGCGGCAACTGTCACAGTGGATGTGCAGCAACTACCCAAGGGAACATATGTGCGTCTACGGCCGCTGGAAGCTGGATACGAATCTGAAGACTGGAAGGCTCTGTTGGAACGTCATTTGCGAGAGAATTTTACAACACTAACGATCGGTGAGATTCTCACCATACCCCGAGGGCGGAATCGATATTTCAAGTTTCTAGTCGACAAGGCAAGCCCCGAGGGAAGCGGCATATGTATTGTTGACACCGACCTGGAAGTCGACATGGAGCCTTTAAACGAGGAACAAGCGCGCGAGACTTTGCGAAGGCAGGTGGAGAA
This sequence comes from Talaromyces rugulosus, assembly GCF_013368755.1. Lineage (NCBI taxonomy): Eukaryota > Fungi > Ascomycota > Eurotiomycetes > Eurotiales > Trichocomaceae > Talaromyces > Talaromyces rugulosus. The sequence goes on along the minus strand of NC_049561.1, from coordinate 5,878,947 downwards.
GGCTTCTATCGACACAAAAGCGAAGAAAGGCAGTTCGCTTGGCGGAGTGATATCCAGCGATCAGGACATTAGCGGGCGTGTCGCGAGAGGAGAATATGTGGACTATGAGTTGCGGGATTGGAATTCGCCAAAAGGAATACAGCTGCAGCTAGAGGCCGCTGATGGAGCCGAGCTTGATATCTTCGTTAGTCCGTTGACGCCGTATCAAAGATCGCGTCCGAGAAGCGATGAGCATGTTTTTGGCGATATGTCATCAAGCTCGTTCAAAAGCATAAAACTCGACCCTTCAACGCCAGAATTCACAGATGCAGAGACGTTGTACATTTCTGTTCATGCGTTTCTCCCCCCTGGAGACGAAAATGATTCCAACACGGTGGACTATGTTTTACGAATTTCCGAGGCTTCATCTGACTATTCGACCGACCAGGCCACAACCTCAGCAGATCATGACCCGGAAGAAACCCAGTGCAAGAACTGCCTTCAATGGGTTCCGAAACGAACCCTGTTTCTGCATGAGAATTTCTGTCTTCGAAACAACATCTTTTGCCCGAAATGCCAAAATGTGTTTCAAAAATCCTCGAGTGAATGGCAAAATCATTGGCATTGTGAGCATGACGAGTCTTTTGGAAATGACATATCTAGCAAAGAAAGACACGATTCTGTGTTTCACGAGTCTCATTTTTGCCCTAACTGTGATTATGAAGCTTCGAATTTGCCGTCGCTGGCACATCACCGCACGACCAGATGCCCTTCTAGGCTGATACTGTGCCAATTTTGCCACCTGGTTGTTCCTCAGCAATCAGAAACAGATCCGGACATGAATGACCCCGAAGTTCTGCTCTCTGGGCTAGCACCGCACGAGGTTGTTGACGGGGGCCGCACGACAGAGTGCCACTTGTGTAGCAAGATTATTCGGCTCCGCGAGATGAAAACACATCTTCGCCACCACGACCTGGAGCGTCTCTCACGCCCGCCACCTTCTATCTGCAGAAACGAGAACTGCGGACGAACAGTGAAACCTCCTTCCTCGACTGCGAACGCTTCTCGCAGCTCTCTTCTCGGCCTATGCACTATATGCTTTGGCCCCTTGTACACAGACACGCATGACCCCGAGGGCAAGGCTCTCAAGCGACGCATCGAAAGGCGGTATCTATCACAAATGCTGACCGGCTGCGGGAAATCCTGGTGTCATAACGAATACTGCAAAACCGGCCATCCGCGATCTTCATCTACTACCAACCTACCGACTTCCTCGAAAGAGATCCTCCAAATCACAAAACCTCTACTCGACGCTATTACTCTGACACCAGCCAGCAACAAAAGCACGGCTCCATTCTATTTCTGCGCAGACGAAACGAGTCAACAGAGACGCCTAGTCGGCGAACTTATTGCAGCCGAGGGTCTTTATGATATCAGTTGGTGTCTTGCAGCTCTAGAGGCCGCTGGCGGTGATCTAGAAAAGGCGAGAGAGTGGTTAAACGGATGGGCACCAAAGAAGAACGAAACTAGAGCTACATAAAGATTTTGTAGATAAAGTGGATATATAATCTTATAGAATTCTAATAGATTTTTGGATATATTTTCTTTTTCTAGACAGATCCATTACTTCGTGTTTATATTATTTCCATATACAGCCGTGATAGACAGATACAGAGAGAAAAAAATGTCATCAAGCTCCAATCAGTTCCATGCCTGTTGTGTCATTTGTCTCGAAAGGCATATATAAATTTTTTTAAAAAAGTCACCCAGAGAAGACCGAGTTTCTTTTAAAAAGACCCCGTCTTCGCTGCCAACGTGCCACTTCCACGCGAAGAAAAGATGCCCATAATGCCAAAGACAACGTAGAACAAAGCCAACGGGTACGCAACCAAACCTCGCATGCCACGCATCCGACCCACCGCACAAAACATGCCAGAACTGCTATACGTACACCAGCCCACGGCAGCCGAAGTGAGCAGGTACCCAAACATGGTATCCATGGGGAGCAGGATTCCGATCAGGCTAGTTAAAACCAGCGGTAAGAAGCAGTATCCTAACACGCTGGCTGAGCGGGGGAATGTCAATGTGGCAGAGAAGTGGCCGGAAGCGCCACCAACGCTGCCGGTGGAATCCGATGGCTTGTGGTGAGGGTCGTAGGTGGAAGGGTCGGCAGGGTTGGGGGATGCACCGCCGGCGTCGAGCGAAGGGGACATGAGGCTTAGGATGAGGTGGAGAGCCAGGGTACCGAAGACGGCCACGCCGTAGATGTATCCATAAAACACTTTGCCGGAGAAAAGAAGGAAGGTTCCGTATAGAAGGATATACAGGAGTGCGCCGTACAGATCGCTGTCATCCATCAGATGTTGGTCTATCCGCGCGAATGGATTCAGAACTGTCAATGTCTGGACGAGAGTTAGCTGCAGTGCCGGCTGTTTTTTTTTTTTTTTTAATTACTTCAAGACTAACCTTTGTCTGGATGTGATCGAAATTCACCCCAAGTTCCTCTAGAAGAGGCGGCTCGCCATCATATCCCTCTGTGCCAAAGGCAGCCAGCCACCCTGTTCTCAATCCGCCCTGGTCGCCCATCCGTCCAGACACACCTGAACTCGCACCACTGAACCCGCCATAGCCACCGGCTCCCCCGCCTGCTGTGGGATATGCCTGAGCCTGTCCCGGGGGCGCTCCATATGCGCCGTATGCGGCTTGTGACGGGGTTGTGTGGCCAGATACTGGGTAGGATGAAGAGTAGAACTGGAGGTTTTGTGGTGAGGACGGTGCGTATGATTGCTGGGGGTAGAACTGGGCCATGGCGGGCCTGGCGCGATGGTTCTGATTTGCGGAGGGGATCTGAGTGCGAGAAGAAATATAAATATACCGAGATTGAGGAAAGGGCCCCGAGTATCGTCGAGGAGATATCACTGTATGCTGGTTGCTGTGGGTGGTGCATGAGTAGTAGTCATGCACTGTAGGGGCAGCGGGTGGTTTTGGATTGTGGAGCAGACAGCTTGGCCGCTTGGAGCCTCCGCGATTGGCCGCAGCCGACCCATACTAGTACATCCACCCTCTAATAACTTACAAGGCTTTATACAACTAGGGCTTAACAACAAGGTATTTCTATTTGCTACCGGTACTAAATAATAAAACACATATGTTTACAAAAAGTTGATGCCAATGCCCAACTGGAGGCCTTTTCGTCCCTCTTCCCCTTTGCGCTGAACCACGGGCAGCGAAAAGTTCAGTTCGAATCGAGCCGCAGGGTGCGCATACACCAATCCAACACCAGCAGCGATGCTGGGGAGACCGTTGCCCAGTTCGGTGATAGTCGATGAGATGGCGTTTTTGACTTCATCGGAGGTCTTGGGGCTTTCCTTTTGAGACGTCCGCAGAGCGAGCAGGCGTCCTCCGTTGACAAAGGCTTGGAAGCGGAGCGGTGAGTCCTTGCCAGCGCGAGGTAGGGGAATCAGCAGGTTGGCGCTTCCTGCAGCATAGACATCACCACCAACTGCGCTGCTGCCATCGTGAGGGCCAAGGCCAGCCTGTCGGAAGCCTCGGACGTCGGTGGGACCGCCTAAGATGAAGCGATCGTTGACTTGAGATGGCTGTGGTTTGGCTGACCAGTCGAGATTGAGAGGGTATAGCAACCCTGCGCGAAGCCCAGTAGTGAAGCTGACTCCGCTCTCGCCTTTGATGCCCGGAATTGGGATCGGAACAGCTCCCTGTGTTTCGATTTCCGACTTCCAGAAAGCAACATCTCCTTTCAAGGGCCCCCATCCTGCGAGTTCGTTGACGGTCTTTGCAAAAACCCCACTGGATGGCAGCAGGCGACGATTCCTTCCGTCGTGCACCCATGTATGCGTGATGCTGCTCTTGACACTGTCGCCAGCATCGCCGCGAACGGTCAACGACGCATTTGGCCCTAAACCGGTGATTTGTCGCCAGAAGCCGTTGTATGCAAGCTCATGGAGCTGGCCTGAGTGGTTCTGCCATCGCAGCTTAGCCCATCCTCCTTTTAGTACTTCCTCATGACTTGCCCAGGGCTTGTCGGTAGAGCTGGCAATGCCTCCAATCTCCCAGCGGAAATCCGGGTCGCTCAAGATAGGACTTTCAAAAGTGGCCTGGTATGCAGATCGTGTCCGGGTACCCAGCGATGCGTTCACGTTCAATGACTCTGCTCCGCCAAAAATATTACGCCATAAAAGGTTTCCGTAGGCGGAACCCTCGGCATTTCCCAAGTCAGTTCCGGTTTTCAGGAGGATCTTCGACTTCTCTCGAACAGACAAATAGACATCAAGATCTGTAGGCAGGGCGTTCGGGTCCGTGGGCTTGTCTAGGAAAACGGAAATGGGCTCATGGAAGATATCTGACAACAACAACAACAACAACAAGTTAGCGTTTTATTAAAGCTAGAGCAACAGTGTTTATAGCTACCGAGGCGGCCGAGTTTATCTGCTCCCCGGGATACTTCACGCAGAGCTTCAGATAGCGTATAGGGTTTATCCTGGTTGGCGCTCAAAATTGGATCGAATATACGTTCCAAAAAGCTTTTCCGAGTACGGGTCGCATTGAGGATGTGTATCCGGGATATGGTGCACGGTAACGTAGAATTTTCGTCGATCTAAACGAGGCAATTGCGTCAGGGTTGGAGCCATCAGTCTGAGCACGGGAAATTGTACCAATTCAGCAAGCCGAGACTGGGCCTTTTGGTAGATGGCATTCATGCGCTCATTGACGGCTTGCTGCTGCTCCTCCAAGACCTTTGGATCGGCAGCTTGCTGGAGACGATTGAAGATCTAGATTGTCGCGGAGCAAGTTAGCGGGGGGTAACTAATAACTAGGAATTCCAGGAGCTGCATTACGTCTTCATCGTCGCTAGTCAGAGGAGAAACCATCTCGAGGGAGTTGGTCGATGCTGTTCGGGCATATCATATCCACTGATGCACGAATTGGTAGCGAAACGCGGGCCGCGGCGCGCAGGGCACGTGACCCCGAACGGCTCCGGACCCGGAAATCGAACAGCATTCCGCCTCCGGGACAGATGATCGCCAGAGTCCGCACTGCCCTTTGCATCCGGGCCATTTTCCTTCCAGTCCTGAAACGCTCTCTGTTCTCTTTTTTTTTATATCTGTTCTCTTCGTGTTTCTTTCAATCAACCACCTCTCAGTCCAGAAACTACCCCAGCACCAGCCAAACGCCACTTTTTGCCTTTAATCCTTCGCCTAGTGCCCCTGCCCCCTTTCCGCTTGCGCGTTGCGATAAATAGCCCCCAAAATGGCCACTCGCGCAGCCCATAAACGAGTACGTCATCATCCCCTCGAAGAGACGATTCAGACATTGTACTGACCCTTTTGCAGCTCACACGAGAATACCAAAACATCCAGAAAAATCCTCCTCCATTTATTGTGGCACATCCCTCAGAAACCAACATTTTAGAGTCAGTGAAGATGTCTCTTATCGGACATGAAGAAGCATACTAACCCGGAATCGTTCTAGGTGGCACTATATTCTGACAGGTCCTCCAAAGACGCCTTATGAGAATGGACAGTACTGGGGCACGCTGATATTCCCTCCCGAGTATCCGTTTGCGCCACCAGCTATTCGGATGCACACCCCCAGCGGTAGATTCCAGCCCTCCACGAGACTGTGTCTGAGCATCAGTGACTTCCACCCGAAATCCTTTAACCCAGCATGGGAGGTCTCCACGATTTTGATCGGTCTCTTGAGTTTCATGACAAGCGAGGAGATGACGACCGGCAGCGTCAGTGCTTCAGAGAGCGAACGTAGACTGTTGGCCGCTCGTTCACGGTGGTGGAACTCAACCGGAGGGGGCTCGCATTCTGGCGTGTCTGCAGGCGTCACACCCAGCAACAAGGGAATTAATAACATCAAGGCTGGCGATGGCGGCCTCAAGTTCCGCACGGAATGGCAGGAGGTGGACCAGGAGAACTGGCACTGGATGAAGGTCAACCGCATTGACATCGCCACTGGCCAGATCGTGCCCGACACTACTGTAGCGGCAGCGAACAGCTGCTCGCCCGAGACATCAGCATTCCGGCGACGCCCTGTGGGGAGTGGTCCACGGCTAGGCGCTGTCATGGAAGGCGGCCAGGTTGCCAAGGAAGCAGGCCAGAGCTGGGTTCGGCGCCATAAGTTTTTGGTCGTGCTGGGTCTGATTTTTGGCTATGTCCTTGTGTCTCGGATGTACCAGGATATGAGCGGCGTTTCGACAGTGCGATCATGATTCTTTTTCTGTGTTGGAATTTGCGCTGGTGCCGTGTTTTAATGACTTTATCAATGTAGATTTTCGCGGAAGGGTGTTTTTTTAAAGGATGTGTATTTTAGTCCTATGAATTAGAGTATTGCTTTAACGAATATTCCTTATGAGCCATCAAGAAAGAGCACTACTACTATTTAGTGTTGGAAATCGCCAGGATTTCGCCTGATGTGGTTGGAGATGCCATGTCTAGCTAGTATTATTAGCATCCGGGGGTGGAGACACGCCGATGAACTCTAATCAATCGTCTGCTGCACAGGCTTGTCCCGCCTGGGCAAACTGTCGGCCAGAGCCGCTACTACTCCATCGCCTCTTGACAAGCTTTCGCCTCAGCTGCATTATTATCTTCTGCCAGCTGCTGCCTGCAGTTCTCTTTTTTGGGGCTTAGTATCAAACTACTAGTCGATCCGGGCCTCCGTCAGCCCCCCTTTACTGCTCCTATTAATACCCTGTACATGGACCCTGATGCAGGCGAGCGGCTCTTCTCTCGTCGCCTCTGTAAGGGAGAGTCGGCAGCTTTCTGCAGGTCCTCGTGCTACAACCTACACTGCTACAGATCGAGAATGCTATCGTCTATCATATCCAAGGTGTGTTTCCTATTCTCTTTGGTGTGACGGAATCTGTGGGGTTGGGATAGCATGGGCAAAAGGCCTGAACAGAGCTCGACGGTTTATCTGTCAATACTCCTCCAGCTCGTCCACTTCAATTCTACGATGCCCATTGATGGAGCATGAAGCTAACCACCTGATGTCTCTTTCTGCTTCTTGGTAGCATAGGAATGATACAATCCAAGCACTCCACGCATCATTTCTTCACCTTCATAGACCATGACGATGATTTGCCATCCAAGCGCATCAGGAATATCAATGCGAGAAAGGCTATCAGGTCGCATGTCATGCGCCATGTCCGTCTTCGTGAACGGCTTGCCGGGCACAAAAGGGCCTCGAGGCGTGAGTCCAACGAGTCGCAGTTGTCGAAAATATCAAATCCCACGGCCTGTGTTGGGAAAGACCTCACAATAGACTCGCCGGTTTCGCACTTTAAACAGAGCCTTCGTCTCGTCAAACCACGGCCTCCTCATTCGGTTGAATATATACTCGCAGCAGATCTGAATCTGCAAAAGGCTCGGTACTTGGACCCGTTTGACACCCTGCCTAGGGTTTCCGAGCTGCCATCCTTGATGAATGCGCTCCTCCACTACTGTAGGTGAATGTTCTCAAGTGCTATTCAAAAAAGAAAAAAAGCCCAACACATCCCTCGAGGACAGCTACCCTGGCTGCTTTTCTATCTTTATCTCCCTGTGTCATGTGTAACATTTGTGCGTGTTTCGATTTATGTGGAAAACTGCTATTGTGGAAGGCACTTACAAACTATTCCGTGCTCAATCAGATGTGTCGGTGTTCATCCCAATGACCTTTCCTACTGAGACGATTTCTTTCCGCGATACACATGCCACCCTGCATACGTCAGTGAGAGACTCTCTGGCTGACACCGGCGAATTCTATGGCTTAATGACCGTTGCTGCTGCCCACAAAGGCGCTGTGAATAGCCAGAGTTTGGGTATCGTCACGCCATCGCCGAACAATTATCAAGTCATTTTCGATTCGAACTACTGTGTCGTGAAGGAGAAATGCTTACAAGTCTTGAACGAAAAATTGAGAGATCCGTCCCAAACCCTCGATCATTTTGCAATTCAGACTGTTATCCATTTGATAACGAGCTCGGTTAGTGGTCGATCCAAACATTTATATGATATTTGTCTCGTTCTAATTGTATGTAGTTAATATTAGGCTTTTACCAGGAGGCACAGATACATTTGACTGGCCTCAAGCAAATGGTAGAGCTATGTGGGGGGATTGCAAGCCAGGTGCTTCGAGATTCTGGCCTCGCCCATGCTATAATATGGTAAGAGCCCTTCACATTCACATATCTTGTATGCCATCTGACTTGCTGGAAATCAAGGAGCGATCTCAAATCAGCAACTTGTTCTATGGCAAAGCCGATGTTTCCCCTACCATGGAAACCAACATCATTATCTGCAGAAGTTATGCAACAAATTCGTCCTTTACCCTCGTCACAATTGATTGATCTTTGTTCGTCCTTTTATTATGAGCATGCACAGAGTCTTAGTGGGCCTCTGATGGACATAATCGGGAGATTACGAGACGCCTTGCTATTTCAGACTTACATTCAGGAACAAAATAAAACGCAGTCGGAGAAGGACGGCACTGCAGGCCATCTATATCTGCTGTATCTATTCATGAGCGAAATCGAGCATGACCTTCTCAGCTATCCATCAGATACAGCAGCAGCCACCGAACACACGAACTCGCACGCAGAAAGTCTCAATCCTAAGGAGGCAATGATACGAATGGGATGTATATGTCTTCTCAACTCCATTATCATTGTCACACACCCGGCCGCAGGTATGGGACGGTCGCTTACGAGATTCATGAAGAAGGAAATATGCACATTTGCGAGCCTGTACGCTTCATTTCATCTTCCCTCAGCTGATCTAGACTTGCTTTCTTGGGTATTGTTCATTGGCGCCCAGGGCTCTTTGGAACAGCTAGATCATGCATGGTTTATTGGCTATCTGGGCCGTATATCTAAACTGCGAAAATGGAAAAAATGGGAGGACGTGGTGGACGTCCTGCAACAATACATTTACATTCCGCGGGTTCATGAGGCAGCATGGAGGTGCACATGGGAGAGAGCCTGTGCAAATTCAGTTTGAACATGGAATTGTCAGTCAGTAAACCCTATTTATTATATATTTGACAAAAATTTTGAATATGTTGTACATTTCGTGAATATACATTAAACAAGTACTACTATTTCTATAGGGTAGATGACAATATAGATCAAGAGGCAACACGCGAAGGTGGAGCATCGGGAATCTCGGGCATTAGTTATGCAACTAACCGTATTGGTCATCGCGCCCGGACCCACCACGTTTCCATTTCGGGCCGAGAGAGTCGTATTATGTCACCTGTTCAAGGAGACGGGAAAAAAAATAAAAACCTCATTGTCAGACTTTCAACATTCCCATTCAGCGCGTCAACTCTGATCGCATTCCTTGCGTCGACAAGCACGTTTATAAACCTTTGAGCTCGTCTATATCTAATTCTGCCAATCACAATGGGATGGTTCTGGGCGGATTCGCAGCGGCCGGCCGTTGCGCCTGCACCCAAGGCGGCTGCTCCTCTCACACCTCCAGTGAGTCTAATCTCATCTACTGTTCGAAACCTGCTTTCTTCTAACTCAAAGTTTTTCAATAGCCTGGCTGCCCAATGCATGAGTCTGCGGCCCCGCGTCCCGCGCCACCTTCCAACGAGTCCGGCTGCCCTGTCAAGAAATCATCAAACTCGCCTTTCAACGCTCTATCAAACACATTCTCCTCAGAACATGCCACAACTCCTGCCGGGGACTCTTCTTCGTCCCCTTCTTCAAGCGGCGCATCCAAGATGAACCCGCTAAACTACATGTTTTCGTTCATTTCCCAAGAGCGCGCAGCAAATCAAACGGTCGATCTACCCGTTGAGCGAGAGATCTCGTCAATTCCGCGTGCCGACGGCGCAGATGGGAACTGGGAATACCCATCTCCACAACAAATGTACAATGCCATGCTTCGAAAGGGATATACGGACACCCCGCAAGATGCTGTGGAATCGATGGTTGCCGTGCACAACTTCTTGAACGAGGGCGCATGGACGGAAATCGTCGAGTGGGAGCAGATTTTTGCCAAGGGATTGAAGAGCGGCTGGGACAGATGCCGTCATGGGAATGAGAATCTTTCCACGGAGCTGGCCAGAGAGCGATTGACTTCGGACGAGGAACAGCCGAGTCTTATTAGATTCCAGGGTCGTCCTCGGGACCTGAGTCCCAAGGCCAGGGTCCTACAAGCTTTGGGATGGCTATATCCCGAGAAGTATGGGTATGTATATCTACTATCTGAAACAAAACAAAAGGTTGGAAAAAGGTTGAAGTAACCGACTAATTCCGATCTATAGAACTGAGCCCCCTTTTGACCGACACGACTGGTACGTTTCGCGCCAGACTCCTTCTGGGGAGAAAGAAGTTCGCTATGTGATCGACTACTATTCGGCGCCCCCGGAACCTACTGGTGAGCCCGTGTTTTTCCTGGATATTCGCCCAGCCGTCGACACTCCTACCGCTGCCGTTGAACGACTAATGAGATGGGGCGGCGACGTTTGGTGGAAAGCCAGCGGTGGAGCAGTCCGAGACACTGCAAGATAATTTCTTCTTCTTACTTGCCAATTTTTTCAAGGTAATTAATATTTTCTCCGCTCTCAATAACACCCTTCTGCTCGGTTTGAAGGGGTGTTTGTTTTTGGGTACAGATGCATTGTCAGGTCTCCGGCGTACTTGTACTACTAATTGATGATTTTATGTCTATATCGACTACTTTGTATTATCTTTCATGTTGTATTATAGCTTTTAATTGGATGTGTTGGTTGGAACTGCCGTTCTCTATCAATACCGCTCTCTGTACGTTCAAATTCATTAGTGGGTAAACTGAGACAAGCACAATTATGTTAGTGTTGTGTAGCTCTAGAACACAGAGAGAGAGAGGGGGTGTATATACATATATAATAATCTACAAGTATCTAAATATTCGGCGCCAGCATATCATACTTGACGCACATCTCGACGCTTTCCACACTAGCCTGCAAGAAAGTGCGTGCCTCAAGGCCAACCCAGACACGAAGCATCGAGGTATCACCATGTCGAACCGACTGTAAAAAGGTAGAACCTGATCCGAGTTGTCGCAGAATTGGTAGGGCACTGCAAAGATTTTGTATCAGAGAAATTTCTCCACAAAAGCAAAATAAAAATCCCAAGGTGTATACCTCTTGAATAGATCAAGATTTCGATCTAGACTCCTCCCAATCCCTTCTAGGAGCAGAATCGAAATAACTACGTTGACAAAATCGCCTTCTAGTCGGACGTGATGCTCACGCACCATCTGGAGAACTTGGGAGAGTATGTCACCAATTTTGATGTTGCCCAGCGCAAATGTTCGTGATTTGACGCCGAGTACGAGATGCTGCATTTTCAGTGCGAATATTTCCGGGTCGATCACTGCGTCTGGCTGTCGACACCGTTCAACCATTAGGTGGCCTGCTTTGTATCCGTCAAACTCGGCAACAGCACGGAAGAGATCCAGGAAGTTGCGTCTGTTTACGTCGTTGAGTTGAGTGACGAGGCCGGTGTCAATGAATAGAAGCTGAGGTCGGTACCCCTCGGACTCCAGCCGAGCCAGGGCTGTCGACCATGCTTGGGAGTCTTCTGTATGAGGTCGGAGGCGACGTAGCACTTCTTCCATAACGTCTGCTTCATCAGGAGAGGTTTCTTCGACGGCACGGTTGGGTACTCGTAGAGAGAGGTCGAGTTGGCTAGGCTTGTAAAACCGGACCATGATGTTCCCAGGATGCAGATCGGCATGTACAAAGTTATCGATCAGCAGCATGTGGAGGAAGGCATCCAGGCCCTCGTCTGCAATCTCTTCTTGATAAACGCCTCCGCCTTGATTGAGGAAGACCGAGAGGGGAATGCCCTGCGCAAATTCCTCTACGAGAACCTCTCTCGTCGTGTATTCTTGGTAGGGATACGGGAACCAGGCGGTCGTCCGGGCCATGAAATGTTCTCTGAATATTGCCAGGTTGGTCGCTTCAATTCGCAAATCAAGTTGCAGTTTCATCATCTCGCCAAATTGCTGCACCTCCCCAGGTAAAGATAGCCATTCCATGTTGGGGAATATGTTGATGAACTGGGCAAAGAAGTTCATGATGCAGAGATCTCTACGAACAATCCGCTCCACTCGGGGGTGAAGCACCTTGATCGCAACGTGGTTTGAAGGCACTCGCTGAGGCGAGCTTTTAACCAGCACGTCCACATTCTTCCGCACTCGAGCAGCCAAATCATGTGGCATGTCTCGCAGGTCTCTGTCGTGCTGTGCAGCTAGGTTTGGCTTTAGCTTAGCCTTGTAGACTTGCGCAATAGCCCCAACTCCAAGCGGTTCTTCTTCGAACTCTTCAAAGATATCCTCGAATGCTAGTCCATTGAAGGCATTGGTCAATGTGCTTTTGGTAGCGTGGAGAGAATGTGCGGGTGCGTTCGAATGAAGAGAGGACATTCGAGCACATAATTCAGGTGGAAAGATGTCTGTTCGCGACGCGGCCCATTGTCCGAGCTGGAAAGTGACTCAAGTTAGTGAAGAGCGTGGCCTGGGGATGAGGTTATTTATCGCACCTTGATAAAAGCTGGACCGGCACGCTCCATGGATCTCACTAGAAAGTCAATCCACCATAACGTTCCTAAGCGTTCATTGTTTCGTTCGAGATTGCGCCTGCCAATCCATATCACAGGCACAGTCAGTATCACAGGCAGAAAAATGACGGCTAAATGCAAGAAACGGATTCCCGTTGCAACAGGCTCATAGACGTAGCAGTATAAGAAAACATATACTTCTTGGCCAACTCGCGAGACGCCATGCACATTCTCCGAAACTGTCTTTTGTATCTCCTCCCGCGATGCCTCTAGCATCTGCATTTCTCCAGTCTTGTTCTCGCTATTTTTCTCGGCAAGCTCCATGAACGCGCCGGGAGTCAATGCAGCTGCAAACAACACTGTGCCCAGCACGGGGCCATTTCTCCGAAACTGAGCCCATCCCTTTGACTGGTTATTTCGAGCTTGAGGGTGATTGATATGCGAGAGGCGGTGGAATCGCAGCGGCGAAGGTGTCGTCGAGAGTCGAGCTGCTCCGCGCCGAATGCAGAGACGGCCGAAGAAAAGCCCCGCTCTCATGGTCTAGAGGATTTCTCGGTGTGACAGCGAGGCCATAGAGGAGATCAAGAGCATGGCCTATATCCAGACAAATAACGATGGCTCGCTCGCTGTCTGCTGGGCGAGTGTTGATGGCGGGATCCATCGGCCCATCGGGAGAGCTTTGCACGTGCGGGAACCCGGCATGCTACGTCATTTTGCGGCCGCGCGACGGATACACGGATCTACATGTACCAAGACCAGCAAGCACGCACAGCTTTCTCCTTCGCGGTCGTTCAGGAATTTTCGGCTCTGACGGTTTAGTAATATGTATAGAAAGCCCATGCCACTTCCATAGACTATCCCCAAAGCGTGCGAAGTGGACAATGGCCTTGTGGATGTTTTCATAGCACCGTTTCCGGTCAGGTGCCTGGCTCCGGCAAGTCCGGAGACATTATAAATACTTTTCAACGCACTGAGTTTGCTTTTCCCTCTGCACATTTCTTGCTTTATTTAACCTTTCCTGCTTCCATGTCTTCTTGCGCGTGTCTTGCAAGCAAGTGGCTTGGGAAAAGTAACGTGTTGAGCACTTGATGTGCTCATGTTCTAATAGGCGAAATCCTTGCTTCAAGTCGCTAATAAGACCAGCTCCTGGATATAGAAGTATTTTGATGTTCATTTGAAATCACCATGGGATCTCCCGAAAATCTCGAGGCAAATATCAACCAGGCGGTGGCCCCTCGGGGCTTGCGAAGTGTGTTGTTGTTAATATTGTTCATCGCGACCATCATTTCCATGGGCTGCACATTTTTGCTTTACAACACCGAAGCCTCGTATCTAGCCTTACTGGTGAACCCATTTTTATGGCCCGTCATACCGATTCCCTTTCATGCGTTTTCTACAAACAACGTGACATTTTTCGACAAACCCAAGGACGTCAAAATCTTCACCGTCGTGGGGTATAGAAACCCTGCGCGTACCGCAATTCTGAATTGCTATCTTCAGGTTTGTCGACCTAGTATGTGCTATTTATTTGAAAGCATTTTATTCTAACCTACTTTGCTTGAACAGAAAAACCTCGTCGAGAATGGCGGCATAATAGACGAGGTCGTTTTCATCCCCGAAACCACCGAGACTAGCCATCTTGAGTGGCTTCATAGTCTAGCCAACAGCTCCGATCTGTACTCTATCGGTACACCAGAATACATAGAATATGCGAGTCGCGACCTGTATCTTCATATTGACGGCGACATCGTGTACATTGAGGATCACACGATACCGACCATGGTGAACACAAAGATGCAGCATCCAGACTCGCTCATTGTATCGGCCAATGTTATTCACCAGTCAGCAGTGGCCAAATTTCACCAGCGTTCCGGCGTTATCGTCCCATACCTTCCGGAACCATATCTGGGACAGACACAGCTGCTGAGCACGTCCTCCAGCAGCAGTAATAATAATGGACATGGTTTACTATGGTCTATTCTTCCGCATCGAATACGCAAATACTTTGGAAACAACAACAACAACAACAACAACCCACCATCACCTACAGGGGGGTTCAACTGGGTGACCCAAGCACAGCAGCACTATTCGTTCCTCTACCATCTCGCACAGGGAAACCTCGGAGTATATAAATTCCCGTCATGGACAAACCCGCCCAGCGCCGTCTCGAGCGCGTTCACATGCATCAGAGGCGGAGACATGGATTTGATTTCCGAAAGATCAGCAGAAACATCCTGGCTGAGGAAGCACACCATTATTGATGGCAAAGGCGTCGTCTCACACTATAGCAGCAGCGAAGAAGCCGGACTCGGGCTGCTCGATTCGACAGATGTGGTCCAGCGATATCAAAGCTTTGCTGAGGAGAATGTCTGTCCTGGAGTTAAAAGTTTGATTTGAGTGTGGCCAACCCTGATACCCAGTATATTAGTTATACTAACAGTAATTAACGCGATAACGAATAAATAAATGTTGACTTGTTTGATTTCCTAAGCATGTGTCCCATGTAAATCTAACCCAAAAGGGCAAGTAGCGGGGACCGACATTTAAGCTCACTCCGAGATATCAAATAATTTCTCCATTTCAAACCACACCTCTTCATCATAAAATAAACCGTCGACAATGTCGACACCAACCATATCAAAACGAAATACCAACAATAATAGCACCAATGAAGCAGATATAATCTTCAACCGCGCCAACGTCGCTCTGGCACGAAGCCAGCGCCTGGTCGCATCATGGCTCCCTCCTCCAGCCGCAGACGAGAAACAAAAAGGCGAAATAACCGAGGCTGAGCAGGCTGAATTGCAGAGGCAGGAGGATGAAATGTTTACTCCTGTGCCGGAGAGGTACGTTTATGCGCTTCTGGAAAATTCTGGAAGAAAAGAAAAAGAAAATGAGAAGGGATTGCTGACGCAGTTTTTTACTGTACAGACTCGGCCTAGGAGCCCCGATCCCCAAGCAAGGCACCGCCGCCGATAAATTATGGAACAAAACCGAGTTGAGCGCAGATGATAAATTGCGACAGACGCTTTTGGGGAGGAATTACAAAAAAATACAAGAGCAGAAACAGGCCGCTGTCGCCGCTGCAGCAAAGAATCGCGCAAGCGGCGGATCCGGATCGTCCGATTTGAATAATCACAACAAGACGAATAATAATGATGGTGGGGAGAATGACGATGACGATGAAGAGGAAGGGCGGTCTGCGCTCGGTAAAAGCAAGAAGATCAAGGCCAAAAGCTCTTCTTTACCTGCCAATGAAAAGAACGAGGGAGACGAAGATACACAGCCGGCGCCTAAAAAACCAAAGACTGCTGCAGCTTCCAAGCGAAAAGGAGCTGGGAGTTTTCTTGATGACCTACTATCAGATCGAAAAAAGAAACGTAAAAAGTAGAATAAAAATTAGAAGAGAAAAAGAAGACACAGGATTCCCGCCTTTCAATGTATTTTCTTTTATAGACTGTAAGTCTGGTAATGAATACAATTTTCCCACAGTACAAGACAGAAGTATATATCAAAATAAACATGCCGCAAACAAATTTGAACATGACATAGGTTATATTGTATGGTAAACAACAATCAAGATAAAAACAACAATAGATGGTATAATAGATTTCCGACACCCCGGACCTTAGCCCTAGGATGAATATGCAAGACAAAAAACCGTCCCATTAACATGGGAATAACAGGAAGAAAAAATAATATACACGCTAGAACTCACCAACACACCGAACCCCCATTTTTTGTTTTCATTAAGTTGATTAATTGTTTTGCATCGCCTCGATAAAAGGGAATATGAAATTCGTCGACAGCGGTACTGAGAAAATGACAAGAAAACGAATCGGGCAATGCAGATAACCAAAAAGAGTATTTCCAAGTGAAAAAATGTGAGATGTACAAGACGAAACTGCCATACTATTGAAGGCGCTTCCTTTTGCGGTCTTCCGACACCGAGTCCTCTTCCTCGGGTCGCTCAGCCGTGTCGGTAGGATTTAGTAGAGAATGAACATTGCTTGCCATGCTAGATCGGCGCGTCGCAGGTAATGATTCATTGCGAATAAATTTCGGGCCACCGCCGGACCAAGAACTATCCACATTCAAGTGCGAGGATGATGCTGATGGCGGAATCGCATCCGAGCCCATGGGAGGAGTTGCATGACGGGATATATCGTTACGCCGTTTGGATGCGCTGATTTCATACTGCGCCAAGACGTCTCGGACTTGCTGCTCGCTCGAAGTGGGAGCACGATGAGGGGAAGATGGCCACGGTCCTGATGAATTGCCCGCTGCGTTGGCGAAAGGAGAGATACCGGTTGGTGGCCATCCATGTTGGCGAATATCAGCCGACGTGTGCCGGCGAGCCAGATTCGGTTCCGGAGGAGAAGACACAGAAGACAGTGGGTGAGAGATAGGAGGTTGCTGAGGTGGTGGAGGAGGAGGAGGGGGGGGTCTACCATAGCCGGGAGACCCATGTCCAGCACCAATAGAACCGTATCGGCGAGGCGAAACGGCGAGATGTTGAGGGACTGGAGGCCTGATAGGGCTCGGCTTTGAGACATCAGCAAGAGATGGGCGGCGGCTGTCATCTTGAGGCATTTGACGAGGGGAGAGAGGCGGGCCAGCTTCTGATATCACGTTGGCATAAAATGGCTGCTGTCGACTGGAAAGGAGACTCTCGTGTGGTGTTTCCAAGGCACGAACCGAGTCCAGCTGCCGTTCGATTTCCCGTTGCATGTTAGAAACTAGTCATTATTATTAGCAAATTTCCAGCTTGCGACCCTAAGCATGAACGTACCATCTCGAGATAAGGCGCTGTCGTGGTCCTGAGTCATGGAAACCAAGACTTGCGAAATTGAGTTTGTCCACTAATAATGTCAGTGCTTGTTTCTTCAGCAGGGATGATGATCCTACCTGATGGCACTTGACAAGGCATTCTGCAAGGGCCTGACACCGAGAGCTCAACATGAACTGGTTCTCCTCCCATCGCACCATACGGTTTTGCATGTCGAACAATGAATGCTCCATGTTCATGATCCGTAAATCGCCAGGATCATGGATTGGCTCGGCAGGTGTTCCGGGTTGGGATGGGCCAGGCTTGTTGCCAGAGAAGGAATCCCGATGGATGAGGGTGTGTCGTGAAGCGCGTCGCTTAATCTCTCGCAGGCCGACCAAGTCCCCTCTTTTGAAGTTGCCATTTCCATGCTTGAATTCCCATAGTGTCGAATCGGGCGAACCATTATGGAATACATCACTTACTAATTTGAGAGTTAGCGGACAAGAAATTGCACATCGTCGGGTGATCTTTCCGTACCTTTGTGGAACCCGTACATATTCAACTGTCTCACAAAAGATGAAATGTTTGTGTGCTTGAAGTATTGCCTAGATGAGGATTAGACTAGATCCGGCCCTTGATTGCGATCAAACGTACGCCAAAACTTTAGAGAACTCGGACGTTGGAGACATAACGAAGCTTTCATTCGTGTTAGACCAAGAGATAAGATGCTGAATGCTCTGATCTTCAAGCATACTGTGCCAACAGCGTTAGTGTCATGGTCGCAAGTAAACGAAGAGGAGTGAAAAAAAAGTACTTGTAAAGTTTGTGAATAAAGGCAGTCTGGACCACCTTGGGCTGCTGTGCAGCGGTGGCAGCTCCGAGAGTCTGACTAGGGCCGGAGCCGCTCGCATTTGCGCCATCCGATGATCCATTTGGAACGTGTATAGTCGGTTCGCCATCGTGATTGTTTTGAGTCGGCGCGGCCGACACGCTCGGTGTGACGTCCATTCGGTCGGCGCGATCAGAGTCGGATGAGCGTAAAGGTTGATTCAAGAGGGGAAGATGTCGCTGCTTCCCGACCGCGTCACCGGTGGCGGAAAAGGGACTTCTGGAAGGGAGTTCTGCCACTCTGCTCATAACGAACTTCGACTAGTTTTTGTGCGGAAAAAAAAAAAGAAAATAAACGACGTTATAAACGCTCGTCCAATAGCGACGCGATTTCCAAATTAGCGGAAGACTTGTCCTGTTTCCGGTTGTTGTGATTCTAGCTTCTCCGTCTCGTTTGTGACGATACCGTGCCCGTGTCAATATGCAATGGCGGCCGGTCGTTTCGTCTTGCGTCGCAAAAAGGTAGAGCAGTAATTCAAGGCCGCCAGAGGCCGACAGGACTGAACATGGTTGACAAATAGAGACTCAGGGCGGAAGTTGCGTGTAGGAGGAAACCCACAAAGGCGCGCGTGGGTGAAGCGACTCGGCGAACAATGACTCGGGGGGAAATCGGGATGCGAAGAGCGAGCCTTTGCGCGGAAGCCGTGGTTTCGCGATGGTGAACAAAAGAGGAGAGGCAATCCACGCTGCGGGGGGGAAGAGCGAATCCGGTGCTGGGGGTGCCTCGTGGATGTGAGCAGCTGCTGGGAGGAAATGCAGTCGACTGGACTAGCACGGGAGAAGCATGCAGGCAATATCGCTATCTGTCCGGACTCCGCTGCCGATTTCTCTCGCTCGTCTGGAACTATTCCCCACCTTTTTTTTTCTCCCCTTGGCCCGATCGGGTGGCGCGATAGACTGAAGAATGGAAGCGACCCGAGCAACAACGGGCCGAGTACGAAAGAATAGATAGTCTATACGGGACAGGAAAGGAGGGAGGAGAGAGAGGAGACGGAGGAAGCGGGAGAGGTTGGTGGTGAGAAGTCCGAGACCGACTAGCTGATTACGTGTGATGGATGTTCTTGAACAGAAAGAAGAAAGAGAAAGCGCCTGCTGCGGTTAGCACTTAGCAGGGGCGCCCGTCAGCGCAACGCAGCACTGCAGCAGCTGAGGCTGATCTGGGATGGGGGCAGTAGTAGCAGCTGCAGCTGCAGAACTACAGCTGGGAGTCTGTGACTGCTCAAACATCAAACCTCCCAAAGTGACTGGTTGGCGAAACCCCTGTGGCTGCCCCTAAGACGAATCGGCAAACAGTGGATGGCCCGCTGCTGAGATTGGATGCTACGTGCGATTGATTATTCAGGCTGAAGCTCAGGGCGATTGGCAATTGCTACCGTGTTCTTCAGGGTCGAGGGCCTGGGTCGAATGAATCGATGGCCGCCTGAGCGTTTGCCAGCAATAGACTTTTTCGCTGGAAGACTAAACAAGGGTATTATTCGTGATTGCGAATTTGCGATGCTCCTTTTTCGTCAGGAAGCGGGTCGGCAGCATATCGATCAGCTTCCTTCGATCCACCCCGGCAGTGCTACCTCAGTTCATAGGCTGGTGCCACCATGTGCTTCTTCAAAACGTCGTACGCGGGAGTAGCATCAACAAAATACTAATGCGATTGTCGCCCAGACTCCAGTGCTCTCTGACTCGCCCAGGGGCTGGACGCGTCTCCCTTGTTTATAAGCGCGAGAGGCCCGAGGAATCGGAGGATGCCGCAGGATCTGCTAATAACCTCCCTAAGGGAGACGACGAATGCTCGAACTTGGCGGGGATTGTTAGCCTGTGCTGGACATGGCGAGCACTCTGCTTACTGTGTTTGGCACAGGATGTGACGCGGTAGTATGTACCCAGTAGGTATTGGGCATATGCGAGTAGCCAGAGTAAGCGAATACCCTGTAGAGTTGTTTGGAGAGTACAGCAGACAGGTTCCAACGATCTCATCGCGAGTCGAGATCGACCGGGAGGGAAGGAACTTAAGTGGAGCCCTGGCGCACCCCCCGGGCAAGTCCCCGCCTGCCGCCTGCCGCTTGCCTGTCTAGGCCTCGTTCGAAGATACACCTCGATCACCTACCTCACTGAGTAGTACAGCAGTACTCTACCAGCACAAAGACGAAGAAGAGCTCTCGCGCATCGCATGGGTCCCGGTGGCGATCCCCACGGGGGGTTTGCAAGCGCCTTCGCATCCCTACAAACAAATCAAGCTCGACAGACCGCGTATGACGACGTCTCTACGAGTTTCTCCACCTCTGACTAGGCTACAGGTTAGACCAACTGCTCGATCTCTTGCAGCCGAATGAGTGGCGTCGAATATATAACCGCGCATCCAAGACCCTGCAGCGTGATATTGTCGGATGTCTTCCCCTTGAACTCGTTGTCGAAATGACAACGTACTTGGATCTGCGGGATATCCTACGTCTGCAGAGAGTATGATATCCGCGATCTTGTCGGAGCCGCCACGTCTCATACTGATTGCGGATGAAAACAGGTTTCCAAACAATGGCAAGACCGTCTATCGTCTAATGCCGTTTATCGGCCAGTGTTGCGCTTCTATTGCGTCCCAGAGACTGAAACGAACCTGTCTACTGAGGGATTTCGCGCCTTTGTCGAACGAAGATACAGCTTGGAAACGGGCTCTCCATGCCGTCAAGCCGTTTACCCTTGGCTAGACGGACCGGACTATGCGTATGACACTGCGACGCTGGGCCTCGTGTCGTACTGTTCCGCAAAAGTCGCCTGGGTATCCCGGGATAAGAGGCGCGCCTTTGTCCGCGATCTACAGGCTGGAGCCGTTGCAGACTTTGTGCCCGTAACTCGGGGCACCATCTCAACGATACATGTTTCCGGGTCCTTTTTGTTTGTCCAAGCCTCGGGGTAAGATTAATGTTTGTATCAATCTTATTCCGACATGCATCTGACTTGTACAGGCATTGTACCGTATGGAACTTGGCCAGTGGAGAGAGCACTTCAGTCAGGATACCCTCTTCCTCGATCTTTGAAGTCAATATCAGAGACAACTACGTGGCAATGATCCTCCAAAGTCCAACCAAACAACATACGCTCTACAGCTGGAACCTGATAAGTGGTAGCTTGCGGTCTGTGGGCCTTGACGCTAACCCTATGTTCACTCATTGGAATGAAGACGCAAGTGTCATCACTGTGATTGAGCTAGATCTCCCAGAATCCCTCTCCAGGTTCTTTAGAAAGAAGTATTCCACCTCAAACGATAACCTCATCCTTGTTGAATCCAAGCTTCTTGTCACAAAGCCAAGACACAGCCAATCGTATGGTCCCCTTACCACCGCATTTCGGTATAATCAATACCTGTGCCGTTATGGTACCGCCGTCACCCAATACCTCGCAGGCGCAAATCTAGATGCACCCATGTTCATCTGCTACCGCGCCTCAACCGATCACCTGGCAGTATTCACCATCGACGATACTGACACCCTAAATGCCCATATACCTGGTGTTAATATCAGCCAGGGCAGACTATTATCGCCAGACGGGTTGGTATACTCGCCGTCATTAACGAACGAGCTCAAGATGCATAGCGTTTTCGCGCCTGGGATCAAGCGTGATGTCAATTTCCCTATAGGCTATCAAGATTTTTTCCAGGGTATCGGGAACCTCACTTTTGGAAATCACCAGCTGTACGGTGTTATTGGAACCAAAGGGATTGCTGTTTGGTCGTTTGATCCAGATTTAAAATTTTACTAACATTGAATCCTCGTAGATCCAAACTTTTTTGAGGAAAAAAAATAAAGCATACTGATTAATAATATCAATTACAAATCTAAATCTTTTAAAAGTAATCTTTATGAACAACCTCCATTCAAAAACTAAACATAGAACATACTGACTGATGTTACCAATCCATTGATATAAAAAAAAAGACAAAAGATCATACACGAAAAGTATAACATAGCGAGAAACACAAACTCTCGATAAGTCTATCAATTAGCACTAACAAAAAAAGTACATTCGAAAGGGGGATCAAAAACAGAGGAGACAACCAATCCTGCCAACTATTCCGAGATCTGCAATTCTTTCTTTCTTTCCTTCTTTCTTCCACACCGATAGTAGTCTATATTCGTGTCCAATTTCATCCTTCAATCAGCGATTGAATCTGAGAAAGAAAATAAAAAAGACAAATGATTAATAAGAAATTTGAAAATATCAGGTCTGGTTGCTGGAATTGATCAAAGAAGTAGTAAAATAGACACGAATTCCCATAATGTATAATGACGATATTCGCGCAACCAACTCTTATTATTATCTTTTATCAAACTCGAACCAAGGGGGGGAATAATAAAGTGAAAAAGAAAAGAGCAGCCGCAGAATGGTTCGGATCAAGTTCGGTTGTATAAGATTGGAGAGTTTATTTAAATACCCAGAGTGAACTCGACACCGACATCAATATCACGAGCCAGCTTGACGACCTTGGAGAATTGGACCGACTTCTCGGCGGCGCTCTGGAGGTCCTGGATGCAGAAGATCTTGAGGCCAGATTCGTCAATCTAGTATTTATATTAGCAAATTCATTTATATATGTTACGCCTTGCAAAAGAAAGCTTACCAGCTTGCGAGCTTGCTCCATGTTGGTACCCTGCAGACGAGCAATGACTGGGGTGCGGAGGCCCATGTCGCCGACAACATTGATAAGACCCTGGGCGATGGCGTCACATCGCACAATACCACCGAAGATGTTGACGAAGATAGCGCTGACCTTGGGGTCGCTCGTGATCAAGTCAAATGCCGACTTGATGGCAGCAGGGGTGGCACCACCGCCAACGTCCAAGAAGTTAGCAGGGTTGCCTCCGTTCAGCTTGATGATATCCATAGTAGCCATGGCAAGACCGGCACCGTTCACTGCAATACAGTTAGTTATAGTTATCACAGCCCACACGGCAGGAGAGACATACCCAAGCAGCCAATGTCTCCATCGAGCTTGATGAAGTTGAGACCGTGTCTGTTGCAGTAGCTGTCAGAATTGTTGTTCCCGAATTTCCAACAGCGACAAAACTTACTCAGCAGCCTTGACCTCGTCAGCATCCTCCTGGGTGGTGTCCCGCCACGAGAAAACGTCCTTCTGTCTGAACTCCGCGTTGTCATCGAATCCAAGCTTGGCGTCCATGGCAAGAACCTGGTGGTCGGATGTCTCGGAGAGAGGGTTGATTTCGATCTGAGTAGCATCCTTCTCGGTGAAGACCCTGTAGAGGTTCTGAATGGTGTCCTTGGCGTCTTCAATGCACTGCTCAGAGAATCCAAGGTCGGTGGCAATGCTGCGGGCAATCTCATCGGTAACACCGACTTTGATGTCAATGGGGGTTGTGTGGATGGCGTCGGGGCTTTCTTTTGCGACCGACTCAATGTCCATACCACCCTGAGACGAGGCCACAATAACGGGAGACTGAGTCTGGCGGTCCATCAGGATAGCAAGGTAGAATTCGCGGCGAGCGAATTTGCGTTCGCAGATGTAGACAGCGTTGCAGAGACGACCGCCAGCGCCGGTTTGCTTCGTGACCAATTTGTGTCCAATCATTTGGTCGGCGAACATCTTGGCCTCGGTTGAGCTGATTGCAGTCAGTTTGCAATTAAATATAGCACATGGTAGGTCCCCAACTTACGAGTAGATAACACGGACACCACCCTTCAGACCGTTGTCGAAAGAACCCTTTCCTCGACCACCGGCAAGAACCTGGGCCTTGATGACCATGTCATCTCCACCTAATTCATTTCTTAGCATCCATCAAATCCATCACTTTGTTTTCGTGGGAGATATACCAATTGACTTGGCAACAGCCTCTGCCTCTTCAGCAGTACGGGCCACCTCGCCCTTAGGGACACCAACGCCATACTATTCGTCTGCGGTTAGCAGCGGATTCGATTGTAGCAGTGTGCCTGTTCTTATCCAAACAGATCGAGGTGTCACTCACAGTTTTCAGGAGGTTGGCGGAAAGGTATTCGTGGATGGAAAGATTTCTCTTTTGTTGCGCAGCGAATCTGCACTGCACTGGGGGCTCCTAGAAAAAAAACAAAACAAAACCAGTCAGCGAACCAGACCAACCAATATTTCCATTGCAGTTGATCCAGATAAAACAGGACGAGCCAAAGAACGCGTCTGTAGATGGACCAGATGTCGTCAAGAGAACTGGTGTGAACTTACGGCTGCAGCTCTCAGAGCCGTCGCAATCGGCCTGCTGCGAACAAATCGAAACATCTTGGGCCGATGGGTTGAATATGAAGAAGAAGAAAAAACACAAGCGGTCTAGTGGAAAACGAGAGAGGGAGGGGAGAGGGACACCAAAAAGAACGAAGGTGTTTTTGCTTGAACGTGGTCGTTGGTCTTTCAGGCTTCGGCACGCCTGGGTTAGCTTTGCGCCTCGGAAGAAGCCGTCAGGTGACGGGCCGGTAGCTCGCCGTCCGAAACCTGCCGATTTGGTTATTATTTTGTTGACATTATTATTTACTCTCTCTTTGTTCTATATAAAAAAAATTTGGTATCGATTTCGTAAGACCGCGCTCTTGGTTTTCAAAAATAAATCCTTTCCCTCTACGTTTAATAATATTAAATATTAGGTTCATATTTATTTCAAATTATCTATTTGTTCAGCGAGGAAATGTCCATTGTATACCCAGAAACAAAACACACGAAAATTACAATCACACAGGCGTCACACCTCGTAGAGGCGACTCAGGCTTAATTTCTGCAATTCGAAACCCGCCTTCGTCCTTGTCTTCGCCCTTTTGCGGCCATAATATGTGGTGCAGCACGATTGCGCGTATCATCATGTAGACAACGAAAAGATAGACTATAATCAGCAGGACGGTCATGGCCAATCCCAGGATTTCTATCGGCCTGCACAAAAACACCTTACCAATGGCAAATGTTGCTGTTATCAATGCCGTGTTTGGGAAGACAAAGGAGAACCAAGTCATTGAAAAGACCATTCGACCGCCTTGCATGACTGGGGGGAGATGTGCAGAAGTTGCGATGAAAAAGAAAAAAATTGCCAGTCCCCACAGCCAGAGGCAGGTGAAGTTTGCAATCACCCTCACAATCATCGCCGCGAGCTTGCCATTGCCAAAGAGGTCGGATGGGAAAGCCCTCTCGGCGTTTTCTGCCATGGTGAGAACTCCTGCAACAGTAAAGGCACTCGGTCCAACAGAGACGAACATTCCCGGTCGTAAGTTTTCCTTTGGGAGCTTCTGCGTCATGAGCCGGTAAATAAAGGCGGAATAGACCATCAGCGATACCAGAAATCCAACGCCCTGGATGGTGAAACCGCCTACTATGATGTAAAAAGACTGGCCCGGCCCCAATTGTGCGCTGAGAACTCCGGCATGAGAGCCGATAATCAACATTGGATAGGCCGGAAAAATCCAAATGGGGGTCATTTGAGCGATGGTAAAAGTCTGAGTAGACCACCTGCATGAGCAGAGTTAGATGTGTACATATTTGTACAGGGAAGACTGGACTAACAAAAGAAGATAGACGCCTGCAGAGAGACAGAATGCAAGTGCCAGATCGAACCAGAACAGAACCCGCACCACATCCAGAAGCCAGGGGCCAGTCCGATCTGGTCCATACTGGGATATATTGATCAATATAGTCCCGAAGGAAACGACGGTTGCAGGAGCAAACAATGACTCAGTCGGATGAAGAAAGGAGGCCTTGAAGGTGTACGGAAATGATGTAAATCTCACGAGGAGCAAGCCCCAGATAGCGACGTACAAGACAATATTTAACAGGAAAATGACTAGGCCGATAGTGTCCAGGCCGTGGAATCTATAAGAACTCGGAACTGTTGATTCATCAGGCGGCTAGATTGGATTGAGGAAGTACAGAGAGAGAAAAACATACTGTGGTGCAGGACATTGGCGATTCCGCCTGTTGCCATGGTCAAGGTGAAGTAAGCCCATGTCATATGACGGATGCGCTGCTTAAAGCCAAGCTTCCCGCTGCTTTGTTCGTCTTCCCTGTCTTCCTCCTTGGTTGAAGGAAGCCGCTCGGCATGATCTGCACAGTAGTGGGAAATGCAGTCGCCATTTGCACTACAACGACTTCGATTTGGGCGAAGAACGAGAGAGTTTACTCTTTCGAGAGTGGAGGCATGAGCTTCGCCTAAACTGCGATGAAGATGAAGATGGGATAAGTCCTCGGGAAAATAACTCGACAGCTCCAATTGCCTTTCTGTATCTTCGATCATGGGAGTCAGATAGCCATCATCTCCAGGCCGTCTCAAATGACGGGGAACCTCCAGCGCATTCGCCATGTCGGACTTCTTTCCGCGCGAGCATTACGAATCGGCCTCCAGCTCCGCCATTATGAGATTTGCCCAAGTGCCGAGTTCTTTATAAAGATTCGTAAATGTGAAAAGAAGATAGAATAACAGAACAAAAGGCGGGGAGAATAATAATCTGCGTAAACTGACTACCTCGACTGTCAGTGGTCGAAAAACAAGAAACCGGACTCCGTTTTGGACGCTAAATTAGCTTGGGCATCGGTGGGACTCGGGACAGTCATATTCTTAACTGGCGAACAAAAAGCTGATGCTATACATGCGTGAACCAGTCCGAATAATAATACGGGGCGTGTTATTATTGACTGACGACGCGTAGCGAGTGAAGAACACCTTCAGACGGGGAAATTGGAGGGAACCCCCATGGTCCCTGCGGCACGTAGAATTGTACTACGGAGAACACCGACGAGGGATGCCGGCATGATGCAACTGACAGACAAACGGAGTGCATGGAATGCCAGTGATATCTCTAGTGTTTGCCATAGGCGAGTGTGAAGCAAATAATAACACCGACTTCCGAGAGTAAACAACAAGAGTTCATCGTGGTACGAGGATCAGGCAGGAGCCACGCGCCGGCTGCAGCCCTAACCCGCATTCCGCATCGGGCCTAGGGCGGGGCTAACGGCTCTCCAGGCGGCGTCCTCCGAGCGGGCGAGCCTGAAGGGTGCCATCACAGAGGGGGAGGGAAAAAAAAAAAAAGTTAAGTGGTAACCAGAGTGGGGAAAACAAAAAAAAAAAAAACAATGGGCAGTAATAATGTCTGCCTGCACGGGAGATTTTCGTCCTTTTTCTTTCTTGTGATTCTGGTCATTCTTTCCCCCGGTTGTCTTGAAACGCCTACTCTGGTTAACAGACCCGTATCGGTATCCTATCCTCCGGATCTTCATTAGCGGCTTTTCTCACTAGAGCCTCGCCTGTCGAAATCCATTTGTCTTGAACAGCATTCCGACTCGAACCGTCAAGATGCCTGAGAAATACTATGTCACTTACAACGAGGTCAGTCCAGCCGGATCGTGGCCCGGCTCCATACGCAACTGACGCTCCGATCCCACTATAGGTGCACAAGCTGTGCCAGAAATCCGCAGACGCGATCCTCGATGGTCACCAGCCGAATCTGATGATTGCCATTGGTGGCGGTGGTTATATCCCTGCTCGAATCCTCCGGTATGTACTGTTAGATACTACATCTGCATCTGGCTAACGTCTCCATTCTCCAGCTCCTTCTTGAAGCGCCCGGGCGAGCCCAACATCCCTATCCAGGCAATCGGTCTGTCTCTCTACGAGAATCTCGGCTTCGACGACCCCGAGGAGGTTCCTGGAACCAAGGTTACGCGAACGCAGTGGTTGGATTTGAGCTCTCTGGAGATGGCCAACCTGATCGGCAAGAACGTGCTCATCGTGGACGAGGTGGACGACACCCGCACGACTCTTGAATACGCTGTCCGGGAATTGGAGAAGGACGTTGAACTTGCGCAGAAGAACCTGGGCCGTGAGGGTGAAAAGACGACGTTTTCTATTTTCGTTTTGCACGTGAGTTTTGGTTGTTCCGATCCCTGATGACTGCGGTATTAACCGTATGCTATTAGAACAAGAACAAGTCGAAGAAGGGCAAGCTGCCCGATGAGATGATGTCCGCCGGCCGGTATCACGCCGCCGTCACTACCGGCGATGTCTGGATCTGCTACCCTTGGGAAGCCAAGTAAGCTCTTCTTTTTTTGATTGCTATTGCTCTCAAACTAACCGCAGCCATCAGGGATATTGACGAACATGACGCACTCGCAAAGAAAAGCCCAGTTGTGTAGTTTCTGTTAATGACGACCCTTAATGCATAATGCACCATTTTTCAACGGCGTTCTGCATATTTCACAGCATTTTGAATTGGTGGTTGGCTGAGAAATATAATTGAAGATTTTCTTGCTGTTTATCACATTTTTATTTGGTTCCTTTTTTTTTATAGAGCTTCAACGAAAGAGTGGCATTTTTCGCTTTTGGAACAGTCCAGAAAGTAGTCTCAGTAATGGACTGGTATATGTAGATGATAACAAATAGCCCAATATTCGATAGCATACTTGCACGGGCTCGGTCACAGGTATTATCATTCCATCATTAAATGCCTGCTCCCTAACCACCCCGGTCCCAGATGTCACATATTAATATAAAAAAACGTCCCCCGCTTGACAATAAAGACTCCAAATATAATACAAGCCACAGTCTCGACAAGAAGTGTTCACCAAATTTTCAAGACCTTCTTAATCGACATCGACATTCAACTTGCGGAGCTCGGCCTTGGCCTGCTCAATCTCTTTCTTGAGCGACTCGTGCTCTTCGGGCACGTCGTTAAACGTCAGGATCATATAGCCGAGGCGCGCACCGAGGAAACAGGCGAGAACAATGAGGGCGTAGAATGGCAGCTTTGAGGAGATGGAAGAGTTAGAAAAAATAATGCCGAATCGACGATGTGCGCGGGGAGTACACAGGAGAACGTACCACAGGGATAACCTCGTTCTGCACGGTCTCGTTGATGGGGATGAGGCCAAGGTAGATAGCCAGGTAGAGCTATAGCAGTAAAAAATGTCAGTATAGTTTCTGCGATGGGCTGCGAGTCTTTTTCATTGTATATCCATGGACTGCACGTACGGAAGAGAGCAAAAGGAGAGCGGAGACTGTTTGTTGTGCGCGCGTCATGGTTGCTTTTTTGTTTTCGAAAACGACTGAGATAGGTATTCTTGGAACGTGCAGACTAAAAATCAACGAAGCGCAGTTTCAGGAACGCTGTTGCGCAAGGTGTCGTGCAGCGCCAGAGTCTGAAAGGCCAGACAGACGGACAGACAGCTTCGCGCCGCGGAAGTCTCCTGGCTCAGTAGCCGCCGCTCCACCTTATTATTATTATTGAACCTCCTGGTGCATATTTCGACATGCCAATTTCTCTTATGGTTGTAGTCATGTTTTATTTTACTTGGTCTAATATATATTCCTCGACTTTTGATATTTTCGTACTGCTCAGGGCCAATGTCTTCACGATATTGAGCACAGGAGGTGTCATGTACATACCAAAGTATATATTTCAGACAGGCCGCTAAGCTCGTCTCCGAGTCACCATCCCCACCAATTGTATTCACTCCAACAACCTCACCCTCAAATCGCTTGCAGTGGCTGATCCATAGCCACAGGCAACACTCCTGTCTATATCACCGCGACAAATCGACAGCTCGAGTTTATACTAGACAAGATCTAGCTCGCGTGCTCTCTCAGGCCACAACAGGGCAGGCACCTAAGCCAAGTGGGGTTTACAGGCTGCCACCGAGGAGCTTGAATCCTCCTTCGCCAATATTGGCGACTTGCTAACTAGGAATTGTCGCTCAAGTGAGATGCGTGACTTCATTTAATTAAGCCACTGTGGTCCTTGAGTCGAATGCTGCCTCTACGAAGAGCACCGATACAACCATTATTAGGCATCCAACCCTTGGATATTGCCATCAGTCAATATGGCTTCTCACGAGTATAAAGATGGGAGCCCCGAGCCTGTCTCGGGTGCCCTTGGGGGTGCCAGTGCAGATATTACAGTTGAGAAGCTCGATCTACCTTCTGCGGACTCAATCCTCTCAGCCCTCGAAGGAGGTCCTGCTTCAGCTACTTCCACAGAGAAACGAGAGGAAATCACGCCCGAAGAAGAAGACCAAATGTTTCGTGCTTTGCAAGAGGTCCTCGACCATGCGAGCGATGCAGAGAGCTTCGATCTCCAGAAACTACGCGACTCTCTCGAAACTGCTGACTCTGGACAGCGTAGCCCCCAGCTTCTGGGAGACGTTCCTTCTATTCTCGACAAGTTGTGGCGGAGTAGATCCAAATATATGCCCAGAGCGGTGGAAGCCCTGGCAAATGGCAGCCGAGAGCGTGAGGCATATCCATGAGTTTTACCATTGCAAGAGGCTTCTTGCTAACTCGGCGTAGCGTCATGGAGATCAGCTTTCGGACAGTCAGGAGTTCTAGAGTTTTTTCTGCAACTGGTTGCAACACCGGAGGAAGTAGAGGAACAAGTTTTGTTTCATTCTCTGAGACTAATCGGAAATTCCTGCGCTGATACCGGTAAGACTTTCTTGTTTGGACCTATTATATTGGACAGATGAACTAAACTAAAACAATAGATGAAAACCGGGAGATTGTTGTATCGAAGAACAGCACCCTGCCTATAATTCGGTTGATTCTCAATCCGGGTTTGGTACACGTCGTCATTCCTGTCATCTACAATATCTGTATGGATTTTGGTAAGCTGCAAAAACCCTTTTCTCTATGTGTGTGTGGGCGTGTGTTTATTAACGAAAGTTAGAACCGGCTCAGAGTCAAGTAGCAGCAAACCGGCTTGGATATATTCTGCTCAAGTTGATTTCCGACGGAGCCATTGAAGGAAATGCCCTACTCAACTTTGCATATGAACTTGTCTCAATAACCGCAGAAAAAGGTCTATTCCTCCCTACAAGACCTCCTTAGGATAACACTGACTCTTTTTTAGAGGATGGAATTGCCAACTCTCCCGATGGTACCATCATCCTCATCATGGACTTGGCTGTAAACAAAGACACCACCTTTGCACAGTTTGCCTGTCTAGTGGAGTGCCTGTCTAGATACCTACAAAATGAACGCTTTCAGAATGCATGCGTTCAACACGGGCTGGTCGAGAAATTGCTGTCTGTTCTCCGTCATTCATACGATATCAATGATGTGGATGAGTCGTCGAGTGAAGACGTCAAGCTTCTTGCTCAGACGCAGCTGAAACTAAATCAAACCATTTCCAATGTATCCGCTGTTTCGGAATTCGCAGAGGTCTATCCTGTAGGGTCATCCCTATTCAACAGTCTCAAATCATGGATGGCCGAGCCGGAAGACCAATTGCAAATATGTGCATGTGTCATTCTTGGGAATTTGGCAAGATCGGATGAAGTGTGCAGGTTAATGATAAGTGAACTGGATATTCACCGATCTTTAATAGCCATGCTGAAGCAGAATAATAATGCACGGGGGAGTGTACTGCACGCGGCCCTTGGCTTCTTGAAGAACCTGGCAATTTTAGAAGAAAACCGTGGGAAATTGGGGGAAGCCGACATCATCCCCACCGTGTCACACCTATGGACATCTGACACGATTCCTCAGGTACAGCTTGCCGCTGTAAGCCTCATCCGTTTGGTTATAAACTCATCTGTTGAGAACATCGGTCGACTTCTTGCGCCTCTGTCGCCCGACCCGGATTCGCCTGCGCACTTGCGCACCTATCTATCACTTCTGTTGTCCCTTCTTGGTAGGACCGATAGTACACCAATAAAAACAGAAATTGGCCGCATAGTGGCCTCTATTTGCCGGACTCTTGGAGCTCGCTCTAGGGAGGATGGCAGCAGTGAAGAAGTCACGGATCTATTTGACCGGTTATTTGATCTCCATGAAGATGTTGCGCGCCCTGTCGACGCCATGGTTACTCAGACAGAATGGCCTGTGGTGCGCAGCGAAGGCTGGTTTGCTCTGGCTTTAATGGCGTCTCATACCAAAGGATCGCTGGCTGTTGCGGATCGTCTCTACAATACCGATGTCTACCAATTAGTGGAAGAGACGCTCGAAGGGGATATCTCGGGGACAGACAATGCCAGTATTCAAAAGACCAAGGATCGTGAGAATCTGGTGGTCATGATCAAGGAATTACTGGATAACAACGTAAGTTCACCAATTTGAAACTAACCTAGGAACATTGCTAAATTAATCTAGCCCGATACCCTATCCGAAGCTCGCAAAGCTAGACTTAAAGAGCTCGTGAACAATGCCGTGACAGATTCATTACGCACGGCTTCATGATCGAGGATCGATTTATATGCCTGACAAGGATGGAGACTAAGTCTATTGATGGCGATGTATCTTCAATGCTAGAATTTTTGGATATTTATCACAAATCATAATGATATCTAACGTCATATGGGAATCTATGTCTAGCCGCTATGCTGAATAGCGTGCAAATTTATATACAAAGTGTCGAATAAATGTGTATTTTCAGAGGTCAACCTCCCTCCTGCTGCTTCTTCTCTCGAAGCTTCTTTTCAGTCCTCATGAATTCCTTGATACCCACAGGAATCCCCGCAAACAGTTCATCTCCATCTGGCGACGACGGCAGCTCCCAATTACTCTCACTGCCTCCGCCATCATCATCCATGCTCACACTGGCACTGGCAACTTCTTTCCTGGGGGACTGACGCATATCCGACTGCGGAGTATCACTTGTTGCTGCGTGGGAAATCTTGGCCCTTGCTGTTTGTACTCGCGAAGCCCAGTCCTCGAGATCATCCCGATAATCGTCCCAGACACAGTGCACGCAACCGCTCATGCAGCAATTATCGGGCTCCGACGGGCGCGGCGGGATGGGTACCCCGTTGATAGTCTTCCAGGTTGACTCGGGCGGCATGGTTTCGGGATTGTATCGTGTTGACTGGTAGCCTGGACCGGCGAGTCGCGTACCAAACACTATCGACATTTTCTCATCTTTGGATGGCTCTTTTTCTTGTTGGTGCTCCTCCTCCTTTGGTCTCTCGACGGCGCGAACCGCCGGCCGGTGCGGATAAGAGCTGTTGTATAAAAGGTCATAGTAATAACCCGACAGTGGATGTGCTTGTGAATCGGTGGCCCTGCTGTGCGACTCTGTTTTTGCTTCGTCACGGCGCAAGGTATTATTACTGAAGCATCGCGGAGGAGGGAGGTCGAGGACGGCTGTCTTTGGGATTGATTGTCGTAGATTCGGTCTAGACGAGAGAGAAAATTGTGATCTGCAACATGCACAAGGCCGCCGCAATGGTGCGCAGCCTCTTTGTGCACGAATACAGCGCTGCATGGCTTGACAAGTCGGAGAAAAAGGAATCAACCGGGAAAGACAACATCGGGAGGGGGACATGCGGTTATGTCATTGGTGCAAACACTGCAAACACTCGGCTTTGCGGCCGCGACGCGACAATCGAAAAGTGACATGAGGGGAGCTACGTTTGAAACAGAGAACAGAGATCGCAACACCAAAAGGCATGTAGCGCTTTTTGCAGCGCATGTTTTATAACGACTTAATTTTTCCTTTTAACAAAACAACAATGGCCGATTTCCCCGCAAAGAGACGCAAGACCGGGGATTCATCTTCGGCAGTCCCCGTTGACGACGCGACCTCTGCTTCTTCGCCGGCGGTAAACAACAACCAGAGTTCGCGGCCTTCGATTTCCTATCGCCAATCGTTCCAGTCCCCCACGAGATCGAGTCTCGCTCGATCGAACCCCGAAGTGTTGTCGCATGTCCTCAGCCGATCTCCAATTAAATCTCCAATTCGAAGCCCAACCCGGCGCGAAAGCGGATTTGGATTACGCGATAAAAAGGCCATCAGGCCGTCTCTGACAGGAGGCTTTGAGCGCGCAATTGGAGGAGGATCCGCTCAGAAAAATGCGCTGAATCTATTTTCGGGGATATCTCCACGCCGGGGATCTGGCGCAATTCAAGCTTTCGCGGTGCCTCCGCGCAGAATATCAAGAGCAGCAACGGGAACGCCAGTGGTGGAGAGCAGTAGTAGTCCTGTGAAGACTCGTCAACAATCGAGGGATAACGTGCTTACTACGCCGAGCAAGAAGCACCCTGATCCTGATGAGCAGTTGGCTTCTGAGTTGGACAGCGCGACTCGAGAGCTGGAGCACTCGGGACTTCTCGGCCCGTTGCCTTTGCCAGACGATTACGAGGAGCCTGAATTACCGCCAACACCGACCCAACTAGGCCTGGAACAAAGGCCGGAAAGAGCAGGACGAGATGTTTTAAGTAGTCCCAGCGCTGGACGAGGGCGACGAAAAGCTCCATTGGGACCGAGCGGTCTTGGTGAAGCTATAGATCTGGCTGTGCCAGACCGCGCCTCCGAAGACCGCAAGGTCCCTGAAGCCGTCAGGAAAAAGGAGACTGTGAAGAGTGAGTTAGAAGCACAACTTGATAAACTCAAAGCAGACGTTGCCCAATTGGAGAAATGGGCGCTGCAAGCCAAACAAGGGACTGGCGAGTCACAACTTGGCCAAGATGCTGTTACGAATCTCATGTAAGTCTCACCACTATTCATAGTCTGGTTATTTCAAGCTGCTTACAAAAA
Source organism: Talaromyces rugulosus (assembly GCF_013368755.1). Classification (NCBI taxonomy): domain Eukaryota; kingdom Fungi; phylum Ascomycota; class Eurotiomycetes; order Eurotiales; family Trichocomaceae; genus Talaromyces; species Talaromyces rugulosus. The sequence continues at coordinate 5,844,277 of NC_049561.1, read as the reverse complement.
GTATAGCTCAATTCTTAGCTCAAATGATACGACATATGATCCCCTTTCACGGTTACTGGCACCGGAAACACCTCCATTTTCAGCTCTAATATCATCACTCCTCCCCTTCTCCAAGAAAAGTGTACCTACAAAAAAAGACACCACATCTCCCGAACCAAAGAACTCCTTTGCTCTTGAGAAAACCGACGAATCCAAGCGCTATTTAACGATATTCGCGCCCCTAAACTTGACATACGCCTCCAAACTCTCTGTCCCTTCTACCGACTCGGCGTCTGCCGTTACCGAGATTCACGAGATTATCATTTCAGCACCGGCGCCATTTCCTCAGCATTTATATTCGATACCTTTAACTTTTACGACAGAATTACAGTCAGAGCGTATCCTGTCCATATCTTTGGTGAAGAAGACTTCTGGCTCGACACAGCCCAACAAAATCCCCCCTGGTCTTCAAGCGTGGATCAAGTCTCGACTAGCCAGCCCTTTGCTTAAACTAGACATTTCCGGTCTTTGCGCAGGAGTTGGCCAGTTCTGGGAAACATCTGTCTGCCGGGCACGCATGTGGTCAGCACTACGCGAAAAATCCGAAATGCTCACCCAAGGTAAGAAGACTGTTGAGGGCAATACTAAATTGTCGCTCTCCGAGGAGCCCATAAACAACAAATCCACTCTACGATCTCTCGTCCCTCATCTCCAACGATCATCAATGCTTTTTGCGTACGACCCAAAAAAGAAGCAAGACTCTAAAAAAATCTTGCTCTCCTGCCCACTGGACCTGAACCACTGGACCGGTGAAGCGCAGTTAAAACCAGATATTAGCGTATTTGCGCCAGACCTGGTTCAGGGCAAAAGAAACAAAGCAGAGCGAGATATAAAGCAGCTGTTTCACAATTTGCTTAGGGCTGGTGCATCAGACTCGGAGAATAGGGATAGTCGGCAAATAGAAGCTATTGTGAAAGCGACAGAAGGGGTTATTGATGTGTTTTTTGGGTTTAATTCTTTAGCAAGGGGAGATGATACATAGCGTGGAATACTAGAGAATTATAGCATTTGAAGTTCATTGTTGTACAAAGTTTTGCTTATCCCAGATCGAATGACTGGGAGGTCAATTTAATATCATCATGCCATATGATGTTTACCCTACTGCAAATATCAATTGAAACTTGTCTAATCTTTTGTTGCGATTGCACTTGCTACAATCTAAACCAAGTGTCAACGGTATCACACGCCTCTCTCTCTTTCATTCCTTCTCCTAAATACCTACTCACACTCCTAGCCCTGGAGCAAATAAAGGATGATTAAAAAAAAAGGAACTTTATTTTTGAATATGACATAAAAAGAAGTCCTAAGTGCAAAACACATAAGACCAGAGGAGATCACGCCGCACCCAGACAACATAATTTGTACCATTTTACCCAGGCACCCCAAGTAGAAACTTCAACCGCTTTGACCGAGGACCTCTCGATGGAGACAAAAAAAGGGTCATGCAGTTTTTTTCTTTTTAGAATCAAGTGACAACCGGACACATGATAAAAGAACACACATAGGAGATAAATGAGGAGTTAATTTTTCTTTTTTCTTTTTTTGGAAGGAGGATATCATTATCATATTGCATGTTGGAAAGAGAAAGAAGTTGATATCTATTTCTTAGCAGCCTCGGCCTCCTCAGCCTTGACCTTGGCTCTCTTCTCACGAGCACCCAAGTAGCGGGCCTCGCTGCGGGCCTCACGCAGTCTGCGGAAAGCAGACTTGTCGCCCTCGGGAAGATCGGAGCGGCTGATCTCAGTGACGGCCTGGGCGGCAGTAGTGTTCTTGATGGGGACGACAGTCGAGGCCTTGGTGACGTATCCTTCAACCTTGCCCTCGGCGGCGAAAGCCTTCTTGGCAGCGGCAACGTCGTCGGCAGACGCGTCGAGCTTCTTGAATTGGCCGCTCTTGCGGGGGAACAGGATCAGGCGGTTCTTGTACTCCTGGAGACGGGCGACATTGGCGGCAAGGGATTCCTGGGAGATGTTCTTGCGGCGGTGGTCGACGGAGATGCCGATGGTGGGAGCGAGCTTGCGGGCGATGCCAGCCTCCTGAATAGTTGTTAGTTTTTGTTTCACTATTCGAAAAGAGTGAAAAAAAAGTATATACCTTGAGCTCCTGGAGAGTGAAACCGCGGCCAGCCCTGGCACGACGGTTGTACTTAATGGTAGGGCATTGCACAACGGGGCGCAGCTTGTCGACGGGGCGAGGAGCGACAGCAGCAGCCTTGGCCAGACGAGCTTCACGACGACGGTGCTTGCGGCCGGGCTATCAAACGTTCAATGTTAGCTTCTTCAGTCCTTTTTTTTTTCATAAAAAGTCCCTCCAAAGTCGTCGTCACAGGAAGGACCCTTGTAGGATTTTCAGTTGGATGCGTACCTGGTCGAAATGCACGCGGACACGACGTTGCCAGTCCTTGTGGAAGTCTAATCATCACGATATCCGTCAGAATCAAGTTTTTTTTTTCTTCTTCTTTTTCTTCTCCATCCTAATTCCCAGTTCATTTCCTGCTACTATCTTCTTCCAATCCATCTCTTTCTTTCTGGAAATACAGATATCCATCGATGCATCGTGGCGAAGGGGGCCGGGGTTGAGGAACTCACGGGTGTTGGGGATAACGTTGTTGTGCTTGATCGCCTATTGAAAAAACTAGTTAGTGACCCGTTTCCCAGTATCCAAGAAAACGTCTTTCTTCAATGTAGAGTATGAACATACCATTGTGCCGGACGGAGATCAAGTCTCGCAAGTTGTCGTGTGGTCGTCGGAGTGATGCTGGTCAAAGACGGACGCAGAAGGCTTCTCCTTCAATATTGGGTGGAACTTTTTTTGGTGTGGGCGAGCCAACCGTGCCAAGCCGCACTCGGCCGCCCACTGACAAGCGTCGAAGCGCACCCAGTCCTCGCTTAACGAGCCCTAAGCACGCTATTCCATATCCGGAACGGTTCGTCACTATGGTAATAATACCGTAATCGATGCCTTTGTATGGTATTTTGAAGACCCGAAAAACCAAGCGAAATTATTCAATATTCTTATGACTTCTTCGCTACAAGTTTACAGAAAAAGGGCATTCGACGGTAATAATATATTGATCATAGTCACTAACTAGGTATGATAGCAGGTACTGCTATGAATCGGCATAAAACCACTATGTAACATGCTTTTAAATACAAATCCAAGTTGAGCCGAACGCTTTCTACATGACGTGCTGGACAAATTTGCGTGAAAAAAAAAAAAACCGAAACTCCTGACAGAAAACCAAGCAATAAAACACAAGCTTCAACTTGAATAGAAAAAAATTCACAAACCCCCTTGTTCCTTCCAAACCCTAGACCGTCTCGAGTCTTGCCGCTAATTATGTTCATCATCGTGAGTCGTAAGTATTTGCATTAAAGAAGATCACCTCTGAGAAAAGAGATGCAAATCCAGGGTAAACTGGAAATGAAGACAGTATCGAATCATGCTGATGACACCTTCCACGAATCAATACCGAGGCCGACATCCTTGGGTTTTTTCAACGCCGGGCCTAGTTCTTCAAATGATCTTTTGCGTTTCTGTGAAGCTGCATCTGGCCGCTCAACTCCTGCCTTTCTCACTTGGCCAAAAAGCTTTGTCTGGAATAGTGTGTTGGCCTTGTTGAGGTTGTGTGCTGGGGGTTGCTCTTTTTGGTTGGCCTCGGGTTGACGGCGGAGCATACTGGTGGCAAGGGAGCTAGCCTGAGAAGCTGGGAGGTCTTCATCTGTAACGACTTCTTCCGCATCAGAGGCGGAAATTGTGCTATCACGATCGTAGCGGCTTCCTTGTCCTCGGGTCTGTCTTTGATCAGGGGTATGCTCGACAGGTCTCTCTCTAGGTCGGCTCCCAGGAGTTATGTATTGTGTATCATCAACGGTAGAAGAATGCCGTGGGGTCGTTGGAAAAGAAGACATAGAATGAGCCCCCCGTACGTGTGAGACTCCATGATTATGCCTCGGCTGGCGAGATTTTGCGGGTGACAGGGTTGTAGAATCTCCATGTAACACACGATCGGCAGCCAGAAGAGTAGCAAAGGCATCGTGATTGCCACCACGGTTGCTCGCTTGTGTACGTGCACTGTCTGGGAATCTGGCCGAGGACTTTCTTTGTGGGGTTTGGAATTCAGAACGAGTGCTGGGAGACAATGAGCCTGTGTCGAGGAGGCGAGTCAGATGCTCGCGGTTATCTCTAATACGCTTCTTCAAACGCCCATTTTCGTCCTTAAGTGACTCGTTTTTGAAGTCTCCTTCCTCCATCTTTTCTTTAATGAGCTTCTTCGCATTCAAGAGTCTCTCCTCTAATTTGGCGTTGGTTCGCTCCAGTTCTTCAATTCTTTTCAAAGAAGCGTTTAGCTGTGGACTTGGGGACAGCCGAGGTGTCCGAGAACTGGACATGCCACGGCGGCTCTGGTACTCTGCACTCTGAAGAATCTCGACCTCTCTTCGAGCCAATTGGTGTTCAACTTCTGCTTTTTTAATGGCTTCGTTGCTTGTGAAGGAAAGAAGACTGTTCTGTAGCTTGAAGTGCAGAGCCGACATGCGAGCCTCTTGCGCTACGCCCAAGAGGTCCTTGGCTATCGTCCGAAGCTGGAGATCACCTGCAGCATCGATCTCTTCAGCTGTGGGCAAATTCTCCGCAGCGCCATAAGCAGCATAGAGTGATTTTTCTAGAGATCCACTAGGAGGAGAAGCCGGGATGACCACATGGGAGCCAGAATCTGATCTGGATCTGGTGTGCGATCGGCGGCGCAGAGGAGCATGCACTTGAGACGAGGGCGGTGGAGTCATTTCAGACGAGGATGCAGGCTGCGGTGAGCAGAACCCGGCATGTTTGTTGTTATCGTTGGTATCGCGCACTGGCTTTAGATCTGGGGATGCCGAAAGAATGGATCGGCGTGGTGGCGTGCTCGGAACTATGATCTCTGCAGCAGGAGCCAAAGAGGCCTGTGAGCGAGAGTCCGAGTCCTGAGACATAACCGGCAATGTTTAGATGAGCAGCTGAGGAGTATGGTGCCTGAAAGATGGGATTAGTGATCGGATGAGTTTGCATTAGTCGCGGGGATATTTACCGAAATAATTGCCTTGGCTCCAGAATCCACTCTTTAAGAATAGAGTAGGGAGGCCGTTTCAAAGGGTCGCATCAATAATCAATGGCCGTTGATGTCTCTCGGCTGATGCAATGACGATAGCCGTCCGCTTATCGATAGGTATGGGCTGATACGGGCACAATCGAGGATATGCACGTGCAGTTTGCCACGACACAACATACACACAAAGCAGACTCCGAGATAGAGGCAGCGCGAGGTATGGAAGGATTCGCGGTATGGAAGGCAGAAGGATAGGGCAGAGGCGGGATAGGTAGCAGAAGGAATGGAAGTCGGAGAGCAAGCTGGACGGTCAGCTGGCGGCGGTGATACTATTGTACTTGTGCCTGGCAGGTGACGAGGAGGCTGGGAGAGCCAATCGCGCGCCCCACCGCCGGCCTCGGCCAACCACGTGAGCCCGGCCACGCATGGGAATGTCACCGCCCGCCGCGGGCCAATCAGTGGCTGTGCTGGCCGTCGCTTAGCGCGGGGACCAGCCGTTCTCGCATCACGTGATGTAAACAATGGTTGCCCCAGCGCCAATTGCTGCTTCTGCCTCTGGAATGTCTGCGTTGAGCCGGCAACCGCACAGTCCAGTCCATGCCAGGTAGGGCTGAGATGGACGTCCCCAGCCGTGCTCGGGCATGAGCTCGACCCAAGGAATGTGAGCAAGCAGCGTGGCCAGTTCTGCAAGCACTGTCCGTTCGTCTTTGGCCGAGCTGATTTCGACAGGCTAGGTGACATCAACTTCTGAGAACATGACCTTTGAACATACGATGCGAACCTCCATATTGGCTACTCGCTATGGCTTGCCATGAAGAACCATTCGCCTTTTGAATAACCTGCTTGTGGGATGGAGAATGGCCGAACTCTTCAGGTGTCCTCATGTCAATTGATAGATGTTGCGCCTCGTATACATATGGTTCTGGCTTATCAATTCTTTTCTACCGAGTACTTTCACATCGACTATCATATATTCAATATGCACCAACTACATGTACACCCAGCCCAATTCATTCACCGCGAATGGCGAGCGGGTCGGATGAGATATATATCAGTCATCACACCAGTGGACGCAGCACAACAAACATTGAAACCTCCATGCATGACACAGGAGGCGGTAAAATAACAATCGACAGGAACTGCAGCTTCTAACATAACTCGTCGAAACAATATTAAATAGAGTCATTAAACCAAGCAGCTGCTCCTGGTGTGATTGGCAAACGCGATCAGCGGTGGGGAAGGCGCGGCCGAACTCCTTGCTCTCCGCGCTGTGATCTAGCAGCGACCTAACCCGCCCAGGCAAGGATAGTCCGCAACTCGCAACTTACGCTCAACCTATTATTCTTGTTCGTGCCTATCGTTTCTGTCAATCGAGATCCTCTGAATCGTACCTAGACCGGAAAAAGCTCTGTCCAGTGCGTCAGCCAAGTGCTATTACTGTTGTGTGCTAGCTGCCTTCCCAGGGGGGTGGCTCTCCAACCCAGCGGTTCTACACCCCCATAAAAAACATTTTTTGTGCCGCATGATAGTACTATGCGATTTTCTTGATCCTGACTTGCGACCGGCCATGGTTCGATCGAAACTCAATATTCACTAAGCAGCAGTTCCATGATTGTCCCACCCAGTCGCAATGGACCAAAGCAGATCCCTCAAGCCCCCAAGTGGGATTCCCCGTCCGGTGTCCAGAATACCTTTGCCGACGACTAGCACACGACCAAAGTCTATTATTAGGCCTTCTCCCTCGAGAGAACGGCTCCAGGCCGACTCTGGAGTTGACATTCGCCGCCTACGAAGGCCATCGACAGAGGCCCTGAATCGCAAACCCTCGCTACCTTATGTCGGACGTCGTGAATCCGTCCAGGCGCTACAAAGCTTCAACGAGGACTCCGAGTCTCCAGTCGATACCGATAACGAGCCGTGGGGAATTGACGATGATTCCAGCGAGACACAAACCTCTTCGCGTCCGTCGCTTTCGGATCGCACAATCGAAACGCTATCACGAGTTCCTCCTTCACCTTCTCCACGCAGCAGGAAAATTAGCCTTTTCTCGCCAGACTCCTTGATGGGGCCCCCGCCTCGCCCTGCTTCTTCCATGAATGAACATTCTCGATCTCCGTCGAGGTCATCACAGTATAACAGCCCTGATGATCTAGCCCTCCCGCAGCCGTCGGGCGTCAGACGTACCTCCTCGAGACTCTCATTGGTGTCTAACCAGGGTCAAAGTTCGATATCACAACAGAGCGGAATCAAACCCGCGGCATCGACCAAGCCAACCCCCCGGCAGAGCAGTGGATTGGAGAAAAGAAGATCAATTGTTGGACTATCCTTGAAGCGCGCAGAGACCCTACCCACAAGATCAATGGCTTTTAATGAAAGTAAAGGCTTAGTTGAAAAGGCTAAGCCGCGACCATCAATCACCTCGACATTTGCAAAACCAACTCCTGACGAAGCGCCTTCCCCATCACTTTCGGTAAAGAAAGCGAGAAAACCATCGTCCAACTTCTCTTCAAATGTGACTTCGCCGTCATCGACCGTATCGAAGACGTCTTCAACAAGTTCGAGCCAGGCTCCTGCGGACCCCGTGCTAGAAGCGCGGAAGGCGTCCAAGTCTTCAAACGCATTACGTGAAAGCATTGCCAAGGCCAAGGCTGCCAGAAAAGCCTCGAGACAAAGTAGTGTCAATAAAAATGCTGTTGACCATTGGGATCAGCCGGATATCCAAGATCCGTTCAACCAACTCCCTAAGGACTCCAACCAGTTAGTACTTCAAAAGAAGGTAGACACCGCTAGGCAAACTGGTTCTCTCAATATTGCCGCAATGGGGTTGTCCACCATACCAGACGAAGTCATGACTATGTATGACTACGATCCAAATAGCAGCATAGACTGGTACGAAAGTGTCGACCTTGTCAAGTTTATTGCAGCGGACAATGAGCTTGTCTCATTACCGGATGAGGCCTTTCCAGATATTGATCCACAAGAATTTGAGATGGACGAAGATAGTAAGGGGAACCAGTTCGGAGGGCTAGAGGTCTTGGATCTTCATGGAAATGTCCTGCAGTCTCTACCTTTGGGATTGAGGCGGCTACAACGATTGACTTCCCTCAACCTATCCAACAACAAGTTGAAGATGGGAGATATTGCGTTGCTTGCAGAAATTGAACGCCTTGCAGACCTCAAATTGGCAAACAACAATTTGGAAGGATCGTTGTTGTCTGTCATTGGCCAATTTGATAACCTTGAAACCTTGGACCTGCACGGGAATCACATCAATGCTTTGCCAGAGACACTGTCCAGTTTAAAGAGTTTGAAAAACTTGAACGTTGCCGAGAACAAGTTAACGGCTTTGCCATTTGAATACCTGCACAACCTCCCTCTTGTCGAGTTAAATGCCTCTCGAAACAAACTTCACGGCACCTTGATGGGATCAGACATTACCGGTTTTGGAAACCTACAAGTGTTGAATGTTGCTTATAACTCGCTAGAAAATCTGTCATCAGGGGAGTCATTTGACTTTCCTAGTCTACAGATGTTGTTGGTCCACGCCAATCGGCTCAAATCTCTTCCCTCTCTATCCGCATGTCGATCACTTTTAAGGATATCAGCAGAAGAAAACAAGATCACAGAGTTGCCAGATGGATTCCTCGATCTCGAAAACCTGAAATATGTGGATCTGACAGCCAACGACTTGAGGGCATTGGAAGAACGGGTTGGCTTGATGGAAAACCTGACTAGTTTCCGCATTGCGAACAATCCTCTCCGAGAGAGAAAATTCTTGACAATGGATACCGAAGACCTCAAGAATGATTTACGTAATCGCTGTTCTCCGGCACTAGTGAATGGTGGAAAATCCAAGGGTGAAGGGCAGGATGAATACAGCTACGGCGAAGATGATGACGAAGGGTCTGTGGCAACCGAGTTTACTTTGGCGCCGGAAAGCCCAAGCCATCTCAACCGTTGGAAAATGAAATCTGGAGGTGTTCTTGACCGATCAGGTACCGAGATGACAGAATTGGAGGTTGGAGAGCTGAAGCCATTGCTCTCTTCCCACGATATCAAATATCTATATATTCAACGCAACAAACTGCAAAGTTTCCCCTCCCTCGCGCTCAACTTGATTGCAACAACCCTAATTGAGCTTGACCTATCGAAAAATCCGCTGAAATCCAATGATATCTTCCCAGAAGAAGGAGTGGTTCTTCCGCAACTGCAAAGTCTCACTTTGAATGGATGTGGCTTAACAAGTGCCGATTCATTGCTTGAAAATTTCACCGCGCCTGCTCTCAAGTTTCTTGACATATCCAACAACCGCCTTTCCGGACCTCTTCCTTTTGTTCGAAGCCACTACCAGAACCTGACTACATATCTTGCATCCGATAACCAGATTTCCAGTATCGAGTTTGAACACGTGCAAGGTCTGCAAGTGTTGGATATCAGTAATAACAGTATCGACTTTCTGCCCCCCAGAATTGGCTTGCTGCGACGTAACGAGCCGCCCTTGAGAAGGTTTGAAGTTGCTGGAAACACGTTTCGCGTTCCTCGGTGGCAGGTTGTTCAAAAGGGAACCGAAGCTGTGTTGGAATGGTTGAAGGGGAGAATCACAGTAGATGAATTGAACGAGTGGGGGGTTGCTGATGACTCTTAGGAGTTAAGAATATCGTTAAGAAGTCGCTAGTGATAGCTTGTATTTTTAGAAGTTAAATCGATCTTGATTTATGCCGCAGCTCTTAAAAATTATGCGTCCTGTATGACATCGGCCATGACTTTCATCCAAGTCCTGGACCAAACAGTAAATTTATCCTCTTTGTCTTCAGCATTACTTGTATCATTCTCATCTCTCCATGGTAAGCTGACAAGCTGAATCGCGCGTTCAGCAGTCGTCTTGGCCAAACGGAGGTAGCGAACTGAATCCGTCACGCTGCCTTCATACAGAGAACCCGCAGCTTCATCGACATGACCTGGTATAGACTGAAGATCGGAAGATAGAGACTCTAATTTTTGTATTTGCGATTTTGAAGCTGTAAGCCCCCCCTTCTTTTTGAGTCTGTTTGAAATGATGGCCGGGTAGATCTGTGCAATGGGCTTGATAACGCGGAGTGACGATTTTTTCTGCTTGTGAAGGGCCTCGATTTGGTTCTTTTCTTCTTGTGTAGGCTCTTTATCGTCGTCGTCTTCGTCGTCGTCTTCACCATCCTCGTCGCCACTTCCCAAAAGATCGTCGAAATCTGTATCGTCTTCCGGGTCCCATTCCTCCAACTCGTTTATTGCATCTTTGATTAGATCATGCCACTGCTGAACCCGACCAGCCACGAACCCAACCACACCCTTGGAGACAAGATCAATCACGGTATCACAGGCATCCCAAACCCTCCCCGTACGAGATGTGATGACATCTTTGTCTGCTGCGGGCAGTTCTTGGGTTGCAATCAAGGCACCTGCTTCGTGCCGATTCGCTAATCGGAGGACTTCCTCGACGAGCGTTGAGAATTCTCTCAGGGCGGTTTTGGCTAATACTCTTGCTTCACTCGTAAATGCTCGTGTGTACTCGCCGGGCGTGAGCAAGAGTGCGGCGGTTACGAGAGACGGCAGGGCCGAGTCGTTGGCAGCGCCGACAACGGTGGAGATTGCGGATGGCGTGAACGGCGAGGTGATTGCAAGCAGGGATAGCTTGGTGACCTGGGATCGCAGCGTTTTCGCGCTATCTGACAGCAAAACCAGCGGATCTGTGGTGGTTCCTGTGCTTGTTGATGTTGTTTCTGCTTGCGGGGTAGTGTCCAGTGTCGCCTGGAACTGCTCCGAAAGGACAACGGCGGTTTTGAGGAGGCGGAAGAGCTTTTCAGACATTTTTGTGTTGGTGCGCCAGGAGGCTCTGGAGATAGTCTTTTGTTTTCTTGTTTCTCTATTCTGGTGTCTTGGTAGATTGAAATTGGCGATCGTTGGCGGGTCCCCTCTACTTTTTTTTAAAGAGAGCCCCACTCCGGGCTGGGAGATGCAAACTGTCGCGAAACCCTGCGAGTCTGCCCTAATTTCCTTTTTCTACAAGCTGCGGCCGATCTTTCCAAAGTTCCTCCCTGCCGACACGTCAAGCTGCCAGTCAAGGTCGAAAGCACCACGCTTTTAAAACGCCGCGCAATGAATACAGCTTAACCCGCCTTTTTTCCCCTGCGTATCACCGAATCAATAGAGGAAGAAACAGCATGGGTACCTCCAAAGCCCGCGGTACCCCGAAGCAGGCCGCCGCCGCAGCTGCGACAAAAGTCCAGCCCTTTCCCGAGAAAACATTCATCATCGACAATGGCGCGTACACGATCAAGGCAGGATATGCTCCATATGACCATAACCCACCACAAGATGAGGAGGAGGCACTCTCCACATGCGTGACAGTACCCAATGCGCTGGCCAAGACACGCGACAACCGCGTCTTTGTCGGCGCCCAGCTTTCCACACACATCTCGGACTGGAATGAGGTCGCTTTTCGTCGGCCCGTGGAAAAGGGATACTTGGTGAATTGGGAGGCGCAAAAGGAGATTTGGGAACAGTCATTTTTCGATGAGAAGACTGCTCGGACGAAAGAGGCGCGAATTGCGAATCCAGAGGAGACGACACTGATTCTGACGGATACGCCAAATGGACTACCTGCTTTGCAGAAGAATGCGGACGAGATGGTCATGGAAGAGTGGGGGTTTGGTGCCTATGCAAGGATAGCTGGTGAGTCCCAAGCGGTGCTATTCGTCGTTGGTTAAATTTGTTCTAACTCTTGCTTTTGTAGGCCCTACACTGAATGCCTGGAACGATATGCATGTCTTATTTGGAGACGTGACGGAAACCTCCGAGTCAACACCCACGCCGATCGAATGTCTGCTGGTTGTGGATTCTGGCTATTCTCACACCATCGTCACCCCCGTATACAAAGGACAACCGCTCCAGCGCGGGATTCGACGCTTCGAATTAGGCGGCAAACACCTCACCAATTATTTGAAGGAAATGGTTTCCATGCGGCAATACAACATGTTGGACGAGACACATATCATGAATGATGTCAAGGAGGCTGTCTGTTACGTGTCGAGTGATTTCGCCGGAGACATGGAACGTACATGGAAAGCCAAAAAGGCACGGGGACAAGCTCAGCCAAGCGAAGGCATTGTGGTTGATTATGTCCTTCCGGACCCAAGTTCTAACAGAAAGGGCTTCGTCCGGTCTCATGACCCATTGCTGAATGTGAAGAAGCGAAACAACCTACTTTCGGGATCTGGTGATGTCGTGGCAGAGGATTTCCTGGTCCTTGGGAATGAACGCTTTGCTGTACCGGAGATTTTGTTTAACCCGTCGGATATCGGGATGAGACAAACAGGCATCCCTGAACTCATCCTGCAGAGTCTGTCTGTCTTGCCGACAGGTCTCCATCCTGCCTTTCTGGCCAACATTTTGGTGGTTGGAGGGAATGCACTCCTTCCTGGATTCATGGAAAGATTGTATGTTTTTACCATTGTGCTGGATTTATATGCTTGAATCATTTATTAATAAACTGCCAGGGAGACTGAACTTCGCCAAATAGCAACAGCCGAGTGTATTGTCCGCGTGCGACGACCAAATGAGTAAGTTCTTCACTGTCATTTTTTTCCCACTGTCCTTCATAACCTAACCATGCCAACAGTCCTATCCGTTCCACATGGCGAGGCGCAACACGATTTGCTACGAACCGAGAAGAGCTCAAAACAGCCGCAATCACTCGACAAGAATATCTTGAGTATGGTTCTGCATGGGCTGGGAGAAAATTCTCCAAGGCTGGTTAGTATTGGGGCTTGTTTATTTACTTATTAGGCGTTTTTTTGGGACACATTTTATTTATATTTTATTTTAAAGTTAGGGACAGCAGTATGATACCCAGAATTTGCATGTATATGGTCCAACATTATCATCTGCCTTTTTTTTCTCTTACATGTAATCTTTTCTACATTTCATTTTATAAACCTGTCCTTGGATATTATTAGTAGTGGTCATTGATAACCAGTAAAGTATCAAACGAATTGATGTACAATCCTCATATACCGTAGATTGCTGCCTTACTATCTATTTTATGTTCATTAATCAAATATATGGTATAAATAATCCTTAAATCAAAAAAGAGGCTCAGTAATCATAAAACCCCTTGCCACTCTTCTTACCCAACCAGCCGGCGTCCACCATCTTCTTCAGCAGTCCCGAAGGCCGGTACTTGCTATCACCGGTCTCGCCATGGAGAACATTCATGATAGCCAGGCAGGTGTCCAAACCAATGAAATCGGCCAGCGTCAACGGACCCATGGGCACATTTGTGCCGTATTTCATGATAGTGTCAATATCTTCGCGTCTTCCGATTCCAGTCTCGAGACAGATGACAGCTTCGTTGATATATGGCATGAGGATGCGGTTGGCCAAAAATCCGGGTGTGTCGGCAGACACGGCGGGGATTTTGCCCATGCGCTTGACAAATTCGAGCGCGATCTCTAGGGTTTCTGGCGAAGTTTGCAGGCCCGAGATAATCTCGACGCCCTTTTGGATGGGGACGGGGTTCATAAAATGCGTTGAGATGACACGGGATGAAACTTGGAGGTCGGTGGGATCCTTGGAGGTTGCGGCGGCAATCTTTGTAATGGAGATGGAGGATGTGTTGGTGGCCAAGATGGCGTGTTTTGGCGCGATTTGAGCAAGTTGCGAAAATATCGACGTTTTCAGGTCGGGAATCTCGGGCACGGCTTCGATGATAAAGTCGACATCCGATAGATCTTCGAGTTTGGTGCTGGGGGTAAGACGACCACGCACTTGGTCTGCAATCTCGCGAGTGATGCGTTCCTTGGCAACATCTTTCTCGAGCAATTTATCTGTGTACAGAGTAAGGACTGCGCTGGTACAACCGTATATACGGGGGACGATTCCCTACCGGCAAACTTAAGGCCCTTTTGTAGGCCAGCGTCCGAGTTATCAATCAGAGTGACGGGCACCTGAGCTTTCTGGGCTGCTACTAAAGCGATACCGAGACCCTGCCATCCCATCCGTTAGAAATCTCATTCGTGTGACATTCCATCATCAAACAACTGACCATCTGCCCTGCTCCGATAACACCTAGCTTGCGAACCTCGGCAGCAGCGAGCTTGTTTGTCGTGGTGCTGAACGACCGAGTAGCCATTGGGGCTTGGCGGCGAGCGCCATTTCGAATCGCAGCAGAGAGCATTGCTGTAGTATGTTGGCGACTGCGTGATTGACCAGGTATTATTGCAGGAGATAGCTTGGTGGAGGAAAGAGATAATTAACTATGGTCTTACCGACCAGCCGAGCACATGCCGCCGCCGAGCCGGCCGACGTCACCGGCTATTCTCGGTCAAAAGCCTAAAGGCCGCTATTTCTGCGCTAACTATAAATAGTAATAATTAGAGGAAACGCGTCGACGCGTCTGACCCGGCTCCCATTGGCCTCTGGGCGTATTTACACCTTCTCTCTGGAGTCTGTCGAACTTTCAACGCACTTGACGCTATCAGCCATCGGAGGAGCTGCTACACTGTACGTGGTGAATAGTGCCCTATCGCAATGATCAACTGATCCCTAGCGGGACACTTGTCGCAATGGACCTCGACGCTGCCCCCGTAGGGCGAGATGTCCAGGTGGTCGACCCCGAAGTTCGCGCCCATATCTACAGTCTCGTCACCGCGGTCAGTCATCGCACTCTCATCCACACAACTCTATATAGAAGTGCTAACATTCAAATCTAGCTCGGCGGCTTCAATGGCGAAGATGCATCGAAATACTGCTTGGGTGATGACGCCTTGGCCTGTTTGCGCGATATCAAAAAATGGCTCAGGCTGTACGACGACAAGACGAATCGGCTGGACGTGGCGCGTTGCTTAGGAGAGTCGAATCTGGTGAATGGCGATTTACTGCCTATTCTTGCACACTGGCGCGAGAACAATGGTCATACCAAGAAGCATTTGACGAGAATTGCACTGGCGTGTTGTAAGGCGATTTGGATACCCGGAACAGAAAACAAAAAGGAAACTAACGTTTTCCCCTTTAGTGGAATTATTGGTCCCATTGACCTGGCCAGTGGAAATTCACAGCCAAATGACCGTCAACCACCACCGCCACACCCCATACCTACAGCAATCCCAGGTCAACTACAAGCGAGGAATCCTAGACAAAAATGCTGGCTTGGAGACCCTGCGAGCCGTTATTCAAATTGGCCTACCGAGTTTGGCGCTTTCGAGATCCGACCGAACGAACAGGGACGAGGGAATTTTGAAGCTGATGCTATACATTTTCCGCAATGTTGCCATGATTTCACCACCCAGAGGCCTGGCTGCTGAGGGAGACGAAGAAGAAACGTCGAGATCTGCAACCATAAACGCTTTTCAAGAGCAGGATATTTTCGCACTTCTACTCACCATTTCCTCCAACATGGGAGACGATTTCAGCTTCCAGGACGTGATCCTCCTAGAGATCTTGTTTCACCTCGTCAAGGGTATCGACGTGCAAAAGTTGTTTATGAATGACGTCCAGCGCAGTGTTAAACGAAAGGACGAACTGAGCGATCTGCTCCGGAAAGAAACCGGCGTCAAGAGAGAGTACTCGAAGAATGCACCAACACGACACGGACGTTTTGGAACCATGATATGGGTGAAACGAGACGACGCAAAAGTTTCGACAGTCTCCGGCCAAGACGTTTTGAAAGACGGACAGGTTGCTCTCAATAAAATGGACCAGACAAAAAAGTGGAATCGCCCCAGACATCATGGCCGCAGACAAGAGGTTGAGGTCGCCAGTGGGGATTTTAATTTAA
This sequence comes from Talaromyces rugulosus, assembly GCF_013368755.1. Taxonomy (NCBI): domain Eukaryota; kingdom Fungi; phylum Ascomycota; class Eurotiomycetes; order Eurotiales; family Trichocomaceae; genus Talaromyces; species Talaromyces rugulosus. The sequence continues at coordinate 5,828,345 of NC_049561.1, read as the reverse complement.
CAACACATCTCACGTCAACTGCAACTAAAACTCTCCGCACATTTGTGGAAGAGTTTTTGGATACAGGCTTTAACCCTTTATTCACTCATGTCAGAAAAGCTATCGAACGTGAAGCAGACAGAGTACTCGACATCCACACACGGCAGTTTCTTTACTTGGTTTCTTGGTTTCTCCAGGCAGAGCGTGTACGCCACAGCACCCGCCGGAAAGAACATGAAAAAAACAAAGGCACTTCTAGAGAATTTGAACCGGACAGTTACTCTATTGTTGCGAGTGTGCTCAACCAAGAGACATTTGTTTTCTTGAATCGAGCCATGCAGTATAGTTTCGACCAGAAAGATTGGCAGGACCTGAATGCCAATATGCGTTGCTTCACCCAGATCCTGCTAACGGTCCAAGAGATGGCTGCATCGCCTCTTGAAGAGGATCAAGAAATTGCCGAGAACATTCAGAACCGTATATTTTACGAGGAAACAACACACGATCGAATTCTAGCAATGGTAAGAGGTTACAATGAGCAAGGGCTTGGATACCTTGATGCTTGCACGGAACTTTTACACGTTTTCGTGAGAATGCTTGAGAACTATTCCAAAGAGAACGTGGACATGCAGATTCGATCCAAACGAAGAGCAAGACGAGCAGCCAAAGAAGCCTCTGAAAAAAATGGCACAGAAAATGACGAGGAGAACGCATCAGAAAACGAAGACATTGCAGACGCTGCCCGGGTCACGAGAGAAAGAACATTTGATTTTAAACGGTTTGCAGCCAGATTTTGCAACCAAAAGACCATCGATACCTTTGTGAAATTCACCACATATTATCGTGAACTTGATGATGAGCAACTAAAGCGAGCACATCGATTTTTCTATCGAGTTGCTTTCAAGCAGGAGATGAGTATTCTTCTCATGCGTGTCGATATTTTGAATATCTTCTATCGCATGATCAAGGGCCCTGGTGCACTGGATAATTCCAAGCCCATCTACCGAGATTGGGAAGAACTTGTGAAACAGCTGACTAGAAGGATGACTAAAAAACTCGACCAACGGTCTTCTCTTATCACAGAAATGCTCTTTAGCAAGATCAACTCTACCCTCTATTTCCTAGAATACGGCCAGGAGAAGCAAACGATATCTCTCGGCGCCTCAAGAGTACCAGCTGAGCTGGAAGTTCACCCGCGCGTGGGAACTTCACAAGACAGTAAATTGAGCGTGATTGTTGCAGCTCTGATCATGGATGGCCGAGCCGATATTGTCAAATGGATAAGCGAGCTGCTGGGATCAGCAGCAGCTGAACGTAGTTCTTGGGAGGCTGGAGTCGAAATTCGACGCCTAGAATCTCCCGATGCGCCAGAGTCTCCTAGTCCTACTATAGGTATGCCTCCCGATTTTGTCTTAATATGTGCTGGAACTTACTGTTTGTTCAGATGTGAAATCCAACGACGATTCAATGCGAACAGCCATGTTCAAGAATGGTAGGCTACGTTTACTTATGCAATTGATCGGACTGGAACGTTTGGGTACAGAGGATATCATGGGCGCTTTGTGGATAGTTCCCTCGTCTCTGACTTCGACGGAGCTGGGGGATATCAAGTCAATCATTGACAGGGGATTACAAAACCCGGTTACTGAATATGATGGGCTTGACCCTCGACAACAAATACGACGCAAACCCACAGCGGAACCAAAAGAAACATTTCAGACGACATTGGGCGTTACCTTTGGTTCTGATTCTGAAGGAGAAGACGTGATCCCAGACGGACCGCTCTTTCCTCCGAATATACGATCCAAGTCCAACGCACTCGAAGAATTAAAAAAGAGTAGACGGAAACGGCAACGTAATGAGGATAAAGAGCCTTTGGACGAAGCCACTCTGGACGAACGCCGGCGTAACCGCGAAGAAAACGCCAGGGCACGAAATGCCAAAATCAAGAGCGATCTCTTTGTCCATGATAGCGACGAAGAATCCGACGAGGACGCTGATCGTGAGTTTTTCGCGCAAGAGGAAGCCATCAGAAAGACCCAGGCCCAGCGGATCCGAGAAGTGTTGGTCTCCAAGGCACTGGAAGAAGATGCTGCTCTGGAAATGGAGAAAGGGAAAAAGAAATCGACTCGGAAATCAATTAGCATCAGTGATGATGAAGACGATGAAGACGATGACGACGAACACAGCGATACTGAAGTTCGGAAAAAACCACGAGTTTCCCGTGGCGGGTTTGAGATGGACGAACCCGCTGATGATCACGACGAGGATGATGATATTTTAATGACAGGGCTCGGTGAGACGAATGCGTCTTCAAAGGGAGCCTCCACGAGCCAAGGTTTCGGTGAACACGATGATACCCCTCCCACATCAGCGGAGAATGACGAGTGGGACCTTGACAAGGAGCTTAACCTACATAAGGATCTAGATCCTTCTACAACTCTCACCGATGATGACCAGGACGAGGATGACGCGCCGGTGAATAGTAGTCGGCGGAGGGGACGGGCTGGCTTTGTGATTGAAAGTGACTCGGAGTAGTTCTCATCTGTATAGATATTCTTGGCAGGCTAGTATTATATACATTGTAATCACCCATAACGATACTCAGCCAATTGAGCTTGTGGAAAGAAAATACAATTGCTTGTTTCAAGGAAAGTAACATAGGAGAGTAAAATTTATGGTATAGACCGCATGTGGAGTCGTCTTCTCTGACTCATTTATTTGCGCCCTATGCTAGCGCTCTCGACAATGATTCATCTATATACCCCACAATGGTACAGGTATAAACAACGTCATCAATTGATCTTCTCTGTGCTCTCAAACCATAAAAAAACAAAAGAAAAATCCCATCCGAAATGTCCCTCCAATACACCACCCTAGACGTCTTCACCAAGACACTCTTCGCTGGCAACCCTCTCGGCGTGGTCTTCCTGCCAGCCTCATCAACCCTGAGCCAGACACAGAAACAGATCATTGCCAAAGAATTCAACTACTCCGAAACCATCTTCGTGCACCCGATTGACCCGCAGTCGCCGAACCAGCAAAGAATCGATATTTTCACTACGGACAAGGAGCTGCCGTTTGCGGGACATCCGACCATCGGCGCGGCCTCATTGGCTTTGTATCTCTCGCGCGGAGCAGCAGCCAGTGCTGCTTCTACAGGCAACAAGGTAGATACGCTCGTGACCCGTGCTGGACCGATTCCAATCTCCCTGAAACCCAGCGGCGATGAAGTGGGCGCGCTGATTCCGCATAATGTGCGCATTCACCAAAGGAGGTTTTCGCTGCAAGAACTGCTGCGTCTGCATCCCTCGCTCAAGCCGCATGTTTCTGCGCAGCAGGTAACGGAAAGCTTCCCCGTGGTGTCCATCGTCAAGGGGATGACGCAGGTTCATGTTCAGCTGCCGAGTCTCGAGGCACTTGCTGCTGTTGGGCCAGCGACAGAGGGGGAGGCGGTTTCTGGGGTTGATGCTAGCCAGGGTGGGTATCTAGATGAAGGGTGGGGGGGTATAGGGCTTGTTATGCTCTACTTTTATGTTCGAGATGTTGCAGACGAAAGTACTGGCAAGACAGTCATCCGGACGAGGATGTGGCTGGGTTCCGAAGAGGACCCTGCTACAGGGAGCGCGGCGAGCGGATTGGCTGCGTATCTAGCATTGGAAGAAGCCTCGAAAGGTGTTCAAACAGAGCGCAGATACGACATTGTGCAGGGAGTCGAGATGGGACGAAGGAGTGACATTGGCATCCGTATCGCCTCAAAGCTTGATGGAGCACCGCGCATTGAATACCTCGAGCTGACTGGAAGCGCCGTCAAAGTAGCCGAGGGACAGCTGAGATATAATTGATCAAGAAGGGAAAAAGTGGTAGTCATGGCCGTCCAATTGTTTAAGGTTCAATGTTTAATGTTCCATCTATTACTAATTTTGAATATAAAAGTAGGGGTATATCCGTCTGCTTATTGCCAAAGCCGTCCCATATAGCCGTAACACAAGGCTATGCACGCAAGTTTGTAAAATCATGGCTTCTTGTTCTTTAAAAATGAAGCAATCTGCTGGTGGCGAGTCACGAAGAACATCCGTTTTCGGTCCGACTTCCATACTAACACGCCAATCTCCTCTGCGTATTTGCAAGTACTTTCATATTCAGAAAGGGATGTAAAATCTTTGAAGAGAAATCCCGCCGTGGCTTTAAGACGGTCCCTTTCAAGCTGCCATAGTCGGATTTGATCCACCACGGTGGGCGGCAGAACAGATCGCGCTATTCCAGAGGTGTTGGAAGTTGACTTGCTAGCGCTTTCCTTGCGCATTTGAGGGTGAGCATGGTTTGAGAGGTAGGAAATGATCTGGTCTGCTGTGATACCCATTTCAACAGCACGGCGGATGGACTGCCTCGTAATTTTACCAGTGACCAAGTTTGGGAAGCGGTATTTGAGGGTGGTGAATAGTGCGATGAGGGAGATTTGTAGAGGTGACGACGTGTATGCATACAGACGATAATTCGTCTCAATGATAATAAACCCTGTTCCAGACTCCCCTGCCGTTTTGACTGATTGGGCAGATAGGGCGCTGGACATTGTATTGCTGAGAGCACTGGAGTCCGAGGTAAGGGTGGTGGCGAGACGAGTCGGGTAAAAGCGATCAGCCTCGGTTGATGGCGAGTGCTGATAAACGATCCCAAAGTCCGTTAGGTCAGTCAAAGTGCGTAGCTGGCTGCTTGTAAGGTTTTTCTTTTCGTACGATTGGCCGAGTTCGAGACTGCTTAAGAGGAAGATGAAGGATAGAACTTCTACCGCATTCACCTGTAAAGCCTCTGCACTCTCAACATAGAGGATAAGGATTTGCCAGACTTGAGTGTTGATATCTTGCAGCACAAAGGCGAAGCCATCCTGGGTAATATCCGCCCTGCCATGGTGTATCTCAACTAGATGGCCAACCTGTAGGAGCTGTTTGACACCACGACTGAGGTTGACAGTGTCACGCCCACCAAATCCACTTGTCCCAACCATATACCCGAGAACGCCTTCCCATTGTCTTCTCGCATATTCGTCGAGGTCGGAGATAGATGCCGGAGTCGGGTCAGCTGTAGAGCAGGGCATGCCGAAGGACTGCGAGTTTTCTGCTCCGGTGAGGGCTTGTCGTAAAGATGAAGCGAATGGGTTTGTCACCATATAGGCTCTGACCTGATTCGATGTCGCGGTGATCTTCATGATGTGCAACCTCCCAAGGATGGAAATGGCCTGGTCCCTCTCTCTTCCGGATGTTAGTCACTGTCATCAGATTCTCTGAAAGGTTTTTTTCCTTTGCTCACTTCATGCTATCGGCCTTGATCCACAACTCTAAATCTGTTGTCGGAAGAGGGTCCCGCATATAAAGCAAAGCCATGACGAGACATTTTGCTATGGAAGATATTAGTCAAAGGCGAGGCTCGCAACTCCTAAGAGAAAGAGACGCAGTGCTACAAACCAAGGTCGGGTAGCATCCGCCGAAAGATGGCGAGCGCTGTAGAGGGTTGCTGGTACAGTTTGTTGAAAGTCAACTCAGGCAGTTGCTCCAGGTATTCGAATGAACGATTTGTTGAGGCGGCCATTTTTGCCTGTTGACTCTAGGCTGTCCGCCGTGTAAGACCGATTAGGACGCTTTCATATCGTGTCGCCGATCTGAGGAAAATCCCAGAGCTGACAACGGGGATTTATTCACTCTCACTTTGCAGTTCAAGGCAGACAAGGGAAAAAAAGAGGCGATTTACGGAGCCTCAGCATGATATTCGGTACGGCAGGCGCAGCGGCCAGTTGCGCAGTTACGTTATCCGAATCGGTCGTTGCCCTTTGCCGAAGAGAGGAGTAACTATATGGTTGTTCTCGCAATAACTACAGTCATTAATCTTAAATACAAGCAGACTCTGAAAAAATGGCCACTCTGAAGTTTGTTAATTCTGTAAGTTTCTCTTTCCAGCACGATGTGGTCTATGTATTAACCCTTATTTCCAGGTATGGCAGTCGTTCAGGGCTACATCGGGATTAGAGCCGAGGTGAGCTTTCAGTGATCCCTCAACCCTCAGCCATATTGCGACTGAATCAATTGATATCGCTAGGCTCCTCAACAATGTAAGCTCTTCAGTCCGTACTTCCAATGAGAGTTATGCGTTCTGATCGGACTCTAGCTGCGAGTGACCGCCGCTCGGCCTGGGACGGTCAACTTTGAGCTCAACATTGAGAAGGATCACACAGTATGTTTCAGCCATAAAACTACCCTTCTTGTAGGCTCATTTTGTGATCATGGTTTTTCTGACATGTGATAGAACCGTTTGAATATCCTCCATGGCGGTACCATTGCCAGCATGGGTATGCTTTTCAGACGCTCTTATAGTCTACGGAAAAGACTGATGATAAAAAATGACAGTTGATCTCGGTGGCTCACTTGCAGTTGCTTCCAGAGGACTATATTCCACTGGTGTTTCAACAGACTTGAACGGTAGGAAATCGCAAAACCCATTTTCGAAACATAACATTCACCTTTCCGACTGACACACCACGCCCAGTCACCTATTTGAGTTCAGGTGGGAAAGTGGGAGACACAATCCGAGCTGTGCGTATGCCTCTTTTCTTTTCTACCAGTTTCTCAAAAAGTGACTGACTGACTGACTTTATTTTTTAGGAGGTCTCGTGCGATAAATGTAAGTGGGAAGAAACACGTTACTTTGGACTAACTGACATGACATAGTCGGGAAAACCCTGGCATATACTTCTATTAAATTTTTGAACGACAAAGACCAGGTCTTCGCCCGTGGCAGTCATACAAAGTGAGTTAACCCAGTCCTTTGGAAATAAATAACTCTTCTTCGCCTGATAATCCCTACTAACATGTCAACTTAGATACGTTGCGCTTGCGTTCAAAGACCCTCAAAACATTGTCGAGCAACTGAAATCATCAAATGAGTCTTCATAGCCAAGTTAAGCAACTTACACACGATTGATTATATGCTAGCCTTTTTTGTTTCTATCAATACAACTTGGGACCGCCTTATCTGATAGCAGAACCGAGTACCGTCTGCTGTTTCTTTTTTTTTTTTGCAGGCAGATAAATACATAGATGGATAATCATTGTTCTTAAACCCTCTTTCACATATCACTAAAATTACGCCAACATTGCAAAGAAGAAAATTTTTTTCATACGTCGATCAGACCCAGATGTCTCCATATCCAACTACCTATATTCATAGGCCTTGTTGAATAGTGAGGTCTTCTTCGTCGTCACCAGGGCCTAGCATTGCCTCGTCCTCGTCGTCTTCGTTGGGAATGTTGTCGGCAATGAGAGCATTAGCTCCCACTGCCTTCATCTTGGCCTCGGTCATTTCAAAGACGTACTGTCCTAGGTGCTCGAGACCTTCCATTGCTGTCCCCTCGACCTCGTCTTCTTGTAATCGAGTAGTAGGGAACATTTCGCCGGGAACCAGCATAAGCTTGTCAGGTCGCTGGGTGAGTAGGTCAAATGCTGGTTTCAATTCATAGCACGAGGCAAAGACGTCCAGTCGGCCGAGAACGTATAGACCAAGCCTAGCCCGTGACAACGCGACCGTGAGGCGGCGCACATCGCGAAGATAGCCTACTGTCCGTGTGCGAACAAGTGAAAGAATAACATCTATAATAAGGTTAGCATCGAAGTTCGAAGTACTTAATATTAGAGGTGAAAATCTACAGTCGTTCTGCTCGCCTTGATATTTGTCAACTGTCGTGACTATCTTGGGAAGTCCAAAGAAGGGGTGCTTGACACAGCGATGGTTCAGGACGTCCCTGATCAAAGCCCTTTGCCCAGCATATGCTGTGAGAATTGAAATCTTGGACGCAGGGTATCCCAGAAGTCGCATGTATTGGTAGATAGCCACAGCGTATTCGGCTTCACCGAGATTCTGGATGAAGTGTGGACTTGGTTCTCTTTCTCCAGTGCCTTGGTAGTCTGGGACGTTGATAAATTGGTAATCAAAACGGAAACCCGGATTGGCGACCTTGTATTCTGGCTTCTCCTCAACAGCAGGAAGATTAGACAGGTTTTGATAACGCCACTTGAAGAGGTCCGCTATGGTTGGCCGCGCTCGGCCTTGCTGGTCGAGTGTGATAGTAGGTACACCCAACCTAACTAACCTCAGAAAGAGACTTTGTTCGAAATTGGCATATTGTCTGAACGCGAGATTCTGCACAATGGGAGAATTTTGCAGATGATCACCGCACATAACAACACGTTTCAGCGGTAATTGTCCATCTGAAATATCTTGCAAGGCACAGGGAATAAACGTTTCAATTTCGGTTATTTGCGCTGCTTCTTCCATAACAACATTGTCATAGCGGAAACCTAGTTCGGCAATTTCCTGTCGACGCATTGCAGCATGTGTAGAGGTCATCGCAATGATTCTAGCTTCTTTGATCAAAAGATAATTCGCACGATCGCGAGGTTGTCGTAGAATCTCGAATGGTCGGATATCCTCCAACTCGGAGAAAATCTTCTCTATGTGCCGTTGTCCACCCGCGGCAGCGTCCAAAACATCATCCTTGGAACTTCCAGGCTCAAAGATAGGCTTTGGCGCATTCGAAAAGTACGAGTGAAATGGGAAAGACATCACCACATCCTCCACAGAAGTCTGCTCAGAGTGTGCCATTTCCCAGAATTTGGCCCAAGATGGCTGAATATAAACCGTGTTGAAATAGCCAGCCGTCTCACAAGAGTTGCCATGTGCACCCGTAGCTCCAATCGAAGCAGCCAAGCGGTTAACCTCGGCCAACAAGTGGGTGCGGTTTTCAAGGAATGATTCCACTCGCCCGTATTTGCTATAACTTGTCTCCGTTTCTAACTCCTCTTCACCGTGACCCAGTCGAAGAAGATGGCGTTCATCTATGTCTAGTGCGACGATCTTTTGAAAGAGCTGGTTCAGAGCTTGATTGCTGTGTGCAACAAGAAGTGTTCGCTCGTTGGGGAAATTATGATAGATGTTGTTTATAATCTGTGTTGCCACATCGGTTTTGCCCGTGCCAGGAGGACCAACAATTACCGTCAAACCAGGCTGACTGCCTGAAGTGATTGCCTCAACTTGTGCTGGGGTAAAACGGATAGTATTGAGCCTAGGGGCATCCACGGGATAAGGCCCCCGGTTTGGAGGTTTGTAGGTGGATACATGGATGACACCAGCTTCTGCTGGTGTTTCGACCTGACCACGTCGACGCTTCTTCGACGCATTTGACGTACTCGTAGGAAGGGCCTCGTCTTCATGGTGAAGAACATACGGGGGTCCAAAGCTTGAGGTCTCATTTGCGGACGGTTCGATGGTCTTGCCGGGATAGGTTTCTACCAGGTGTTGCCAATCCAAAAATGTATCGCGATAATCCAGAGACTTGACCCTATTGGGGAGTTCAGTGTAGCGAGCACTGGCCGGATCTCCATACCCGAGGAAAATTTCTTGGAGCCAAGAGGGTAGCGCGATATTCGACGTGATAAGCTGTTGCATCGTTTGAAGTACCGGCTTGAAGTTATTCTCTCTTCCTCTTCTCCTCACGACAACGTTGATCAACGGGTAGACATCAGGCTTTCCTTGAGATTTCCGATCGCTGTCTGCTTGGAAAGCATCGGCGTCCAGGTTCAACAGCAGTCTTCTAAGTTGTGGTCTCCGCGTAAAGCCATTTTCTTGGTTTGATTTAGGCTCACGCAATACACGCCCGTTTTCGTCTAAGACTTGCACAACCTCTGCTGTACGAACATAGGTTAAAGAAGGAGCTTCTGACACACCGAGAGACTTTGGAGAAGTTGGCGACGTGACCGCAAGGAGGAAAACGGCATCATCTGGGCGAAGAGACTCCCATTCTTTTCGTATGCTGTCATTGAGGCGGCCAACCTCAAGAGTAAGCTCGGCTCGGACAAAGGCTGGTTTCGCTGATCCAACCTTGGGAGGAGCAACTTCGATGATTGCCGGCTTGGCTATAGGGATTGCCATCTTTGAGAAACCTTCGAACACGACTGCTTGAGTTGATTGGTTTAGCCGTGGCTGCAGTCGCTTCAAAATTCCCTCTAGGTCCTTTCTGATCCCGAAGAATGCTTCTGAACGGTAAAGCAAAAATGAACGCCACATAAAGTCACCAAGACTCAAGTACTGTAGATTCAATTTTGGAATGGCAAGAGGACGCGACCCGTCATAGGTCTCATTTCGCAACAACGCAGGGTCATAGAGGGTCTCTTCGGTAGGCAAAACACTCAGCTTGGCCGCCGATTCTTGAAAAGAGAGTTTTCGTTCGAAATGAGATACCAAAACCTCTAGATACAGTTGCCGACGAGGCACAACCTGGGATTGCTTTGGATATGTAGTCCTAAAGCCAAGACGTGCACAGAGGTCTTGAAGTTCGTCATCGGTCAAATCGGATAGACTTCCCTCAAGCTCTGATCGCTGCTCAATGGAACCATAATTGGAGAGAGCAAGAATGGTCAACTTTTCCTTGAAATGTTTGATGGCTGTTCTTTGGAGCCGGGCCAGTTGCTGACAATGAATGTCATACACATCCTGCGTGGACAGTGACTCTCCTGTGTAGTCATCAATGGCAAACTCCACAAAATGTTGTAGCAGTGAGTAGAAGTCGCGAATCAGGGTCTGGTCGGCTGAGTTATACAAGGGAGAAAGTCGGATCAGAGGAAGGAGGTTCAGGTCTTTCAGGAGGGTATTGACATATCTCCTTGTCGGCAGCTGACTCTCGAGATCAACGAGTAGCTCAAAGAATCGTTCGCAGTATCGCAAGTCGTCGACTTGGGGCTGGCCGGTCGCATTGAGCCTTTGGAGCAAATCCAAAAGCAATGTGAAGAGCCAGGATCTTTCAAATCGAATTTTCGCTTTGGCTGGTTCATCGCCAGCCTCGAAACGTTTCCCTGAAGCTCTCCATGCCTTCTTCAGTATTGGCGCCTTTTCCAGGATTTGGTCCCTTTTTGCCTCGCTAGACAGATTGTGCCAGATTGATATCGATACCAGGGGCGCGCATTCTTTCCGAATCATGTTATTCTCAAGGGACTGGAAGCAGCTGATGATAAATGACAGGATAGACAGCCTTGAAAAACTGGAAAGTGACGAATCCAAGCTCATTGACAGAATGCGGTGGAACAAATTGGAGAAATCGTCGGGACGGTCGAGAAAATGCTCTGCAGTGGTCCTGTTAGTGACGTTCTGAGCAAATAATCAAGATCCAGCACTTACCCCAAATTGGCAAATGCTCCCCATGCTTGATGCCTACAATGACAGCGATCAACAGAACATGGTGGTTTGATGCATCTTCGGTATAGGTAGGCCAGAGAAACCTGGGACAGACATGTTAGTTTTCGCACCGGGCACGGCGCGGGTCACAAGAAAGACAAAAAGAAAGAAAACTCACTTTTCCAAGATATTCAAGTTCTCCAATGTCAGTAGCGATCGCGTTGGAAAGCCTTCAGCTTCAAGCGGATTCCAGATGTCGTTGGTGAGGACATCCTGCTTGGCTTTGCGCACTTTTTTCTGCTTGAGCCAATGGGTTTTGGCGAGGGCTACCCATGGACTGTCGCCCTGCAGGTCCGAGACAGACGGTCTGGTTTCGAGACTCTGCGCCATAGCACGAGGCATCTCTAATCCCATTCCTCGAGGGTGTTGAATTTTAGAAATTGGCAGATGCAAGCGGGCGGTTGGCGCGAGCAGCTGGCGCGGTGCTCTCTGAGTTAGCGCCTTCCTTGCCCAGGTCCCGCAGAGCCGCCAGCCGGGCCGATTGGTGGAGTTCTTTCAGCGTCCCTTCATTATTCCAGTTCATTGATTCATTGACAGCTTCTCCCTTCTCTCTGGTGTCCAGGATATGATCGATTGAGAGAGCGCACTGGGAAACGACGACGTCCTGAGAGAGAAGAAATGTCGAACGATACTATTGAGTCGGTCATCGCGTACCGCGATCTGGTCCGCGACTTGCTGGCAAAAGCAGCAGAGATCAAACAGAGCGACAATGTCGAGCCACCGTTGATGGAAGCAGATCTTGGTGATTATGTATCGCGCATACGCCCGAAATCCGATAACGAAACGAACAAACCCCATAAATATGCGGCCGTGGAGACGGCGTTTCGGGAGAAATTCTACGAGTTGCTGGTAACTTAGCAAGCATCCTTCTGTTGCGCTTTGTGCTCTGGGCTAATGCGTGGTTCTAAACAGGCTTCAACTTCGATAGACGATCCCGCCTTCGTGAATATGTGGAATCTATTAGACCTTGTTTCGATCTTTTCCGATAATGGTTCGTTGGTCATTCGTTTATCTCTGGGTCGGCCGCTGTCTAATTTTCGATACCCGGTGTATAGAACAATGCGAAGCTGGCCTTATTTTTTGGCTAATCGAAGAGCTCCTCGACAGCCAGACAGTGGAGGGATGCCGGAAGGTGTTTGACTATCTGGAGTCGCGAAGAGAAATCAATACAGCGGTATGAACTGTTTACCCTCGTTGTTTGGAACGGCTCGTCTGATATATTTACAGAAACACTTTGAATCAAAGAAACTGATTATCCTACGCTCATGCAACGAGCTACTCCGTCGACTTTCGAGGGCGGAAGATACCGTTTTCTGCGGCCGAGTGTTCATCTACATGTTCCAGAGTTTCCCCCTAGGCGATAAGAGTTCGGTCAACCTTCGGGGAGAGTTTCACACGGAAAACGTCACCACCTTTGATGAAGTAGCCAAGAAACCAGACGGGGATGCCATGGAGGTTGAGCCTGCCGAGCCGGGAACACAAACAGCAGAAACCGAGTCACAGACGACGCAAGCTCCTGAAAACGAGGGAGGCGAAGCTAGCAAAGAAAAGAAGGCCGATTCAACACCTGCACCAGATGCGAAGGAAGATAAAAAGATTGATTTGGATGCACTCTACCCTATCTTTTGGAGTCTGCAAGGGTTTTTCTCGTCGCCGACGAGACTATTTGACTCTCAGAATTTTTCGACTTTCCGTTCTGGTCTTAAAACCACATTAAAGACGTTCAAACTACTCAACGCCGATATCAATACTCGAGGTTCTACAAAAGCACCCGAGGAACTACGGCGAGGTTTGAAGCGCAAGCGCAACGGAGAAGGGGTGGAAATATCAAATAGCTTCAACCCCAAGTATCTGACTAGTCGTGAATTGTTCGGCCTAGAGGTAATTTTACTGGATAATTGACACGCACGGCATTTGCTAACTCTGATTTCAGGTGAACGATATTGCATTCCGACGACATGTCCTTGTGCAGGCCTTGATTCTACTAGACTTTATCCTCTCGTTGACCACACAAGCGCGCCAGAGACTGTTGAAGCTAGTCCAGCCGGGCAAGGCAGTCAATAAGACCGTGCTATATCAATACACCATTAGTGATGATGATGTATGTCTTTTTGGATTGTCTCGATGTGATTTCCGCTGACACTGTATATAGGCCAAATGGGCATCACAGACGAGGGACACAGTCGCAGACTATTTACAGCAGGGAGCTGATGGGAAATTTTACTATCGAATGGTCGATACAGTCCTTTCGCGAGACAAAAATTGGGTTCGCTGGAAGGTTGAAAATTGCCCGCCTATTGAAAAGCCAGCGATCAAAGAGGAGGACTATCTCCAAGCTCGAGAGAATGCGGTCAAAGTGTACGCCAGCAAACGGCTGCGGCCTGCACCAATGGGCTCGCTTGATCTCAAATTTCTATCAGAGGGCGATGCGACTTCTAGCCTGGAGCAATTAAAGCAGGCTGATCGGTTAGACTCTACTTTCCATATTGTTTTCTTTTAATAAAAAAAAGCTAACTTTCTTTCTTCTTGACAGATACGGCACTCCTGCTGCAGACTCGTTTATGATGGGGATTGTAGACGACGAATTCGATATCGACATGGCCAAAGAACCCGACGAAAAGGAGGCCGCGGAACGGGCCAAGGCGAACAAGGTGTGGCGCACCTTGCGGTTATCTGCCAGAAGCAAGCTTTTCGAATTCGAGAAAATCGAAGACGGCAAGAAGATCAATCTGCTGTTTGCGAGCCCGGCAGAGGAGAGCAAGGACGGCGGCGGGTCTGTGGAGGATACGTCCAAGAAAACAACAGATCAGCAGGATGACAGCGCGAAGGAGGAGTCAAAAGACGAAACTTCACAGGAGCCCTCACAGGAGAACCCGTCGTCGTCGACTATACCGGAGACGCAATCTGAGGAGACGACTGCTGTAGCTACATAATAATGGTATTCGCCGACAATGAGGATTTAAATGACATGAACAACCGAAATCAGACAGGCGTAAACCCAGCAGCAGTCGCGGGGCTTGTCATCTTTTACTATTGGGAATTCGGATTGCAGTATTCGGAAAATCCGGACAGTTCTTTCTAGGAGACCCGAACAACTCGAAAACCCACCGAGTATTATTATTGGAGATGCAATGATAGGTCCCACTTGATTTATGATGCTAAGCTAGAGAAGGATACGAGGGTGTTTAATTTTTTATCTTTTCTTTCTTTTTTCTGTACATAATAATAAATAAGCTGGTCGTATTCTGTAGCCCTAATAATACAGATGAAATAATATTCGTCACAGAGCCTAGAAGTAAGGAGTAAAGTCCATGCCAATTTGTCAAACGCATGGACTAGTCGTGCTAGAATCGTTAGAGTCGACATCATTCTAGAAGCCCAGCGAACAAGTTCATTTATTCAACGGATCGCGGGGATGAACGTGCTGGCTCCGGGAATCCTTTCTCTCAGACTAGTACAAAGGGCCCTGTCGTTAAAAAAGTAATACGACCATACTAAAAAAAGTCCGCCTTTTCCCCGATTTACCGTAAAATTGGAACAGCCAGCCAGTGTCACTTGGTAAGCCTGTCAGCGCTGGCGTTCGACGGTGTATAGAATAGAATGTTCGACGGCGATTCCGGGAGCTAGGGTCGAAATCCTCGCCCCCTTTTTTTTTTTTTTCCACTTGACACACTCACTAATACAGGGTATTATTACTCCGTCGTGTCGGGAGTAAATGCGTACGTACTCGGCAAAACAGATTGCTAGCAAAATCATCCGGGAGTTCCAGTTGGACGCTCGCAAGATGTATACTAACGTAGTTTTGGCCGAATGTAGACTAGGCCGGTTTTGGAGCGGAACCCCCCGCCCAGTGTGGAGCCACGGAAGAATACGGACCAATGGGAAGCCGTCCAGCGTGCAGCGCTAACCCAACAAACATCCACGAATCACGGGCCGGCGCTGAAATTGAAGGGGCACGGGGCGCTGCGATCATCGCTCGCTGTGGCTTTTCGGGTTCTGCTCCATGTCTTTTTTCCTTTTCTACGACGTGGTAATCTTGTGATGCCTCAGGCTCCGTCCCCACCGGAATGGCAGAGTCAAAAAGAAGAGACTTGCAGATCGCTGCTGGGCCGTCCACCTTAGTCCCAACAGCACCCGCCTCTGCATTGTACGTACTACGTACGTAGAAACCAAGAAAAAGAATCGCAAAAGCTAAAACAAGAGGGCGTCTCTTGGCTGCGTCCGACATTCCCCGCAGTAGCAGTCCCTAAGCTGCCATTGGACTAGGCCGCAGTTCCAGACATGCATCAAATGCTCTTGAACAGGCTGTGCCAGGTACCGCCTGCGCGACGCGCCTCGGTTTGACTGGCGTGGGAGTAGGACCGATCCCTGCATCTGGATGCAAGCACATCTCGCATAGGAGTAGTAGTTGCTACTCCGTACACATCTGACAGTGGTCGATGGATCAACCCGCATACCCCTGGAAACCAACCAAATGTGAAACGGCGTTATACGGGCTTTGATCTTGTGGACTCTGGCGGCCGGCCCAACAAACCGCTGGGTAGTCCGTCCCTGGTGGACAGTGGACACTGTCTAGATTTTCGAGCCCGTGCTGCAGATGTGGCTCCGAAGCTTAGCAGTGGGACTACTACCGACTGCGTGCATGGTCAGGGTGTGGACACCGAGACACTTCTCTGGCGGCTACGTGCTGGTGCGAACCCACCCTCACACCGGGAGAGAACAACGATAGTAATAGTATTATTATTATTATCACCCTCCCTCTTCGTAAGCAACGAATGTTGGTCGAATTTCCCACGAGTTATCGTTGGATCGGCAGTTGTGGAAAAAAGGTTAAAGATCCGTCGTGACGGGTCCACTGCATAGTATTTGAAACTTAGCAGTACTATACGGATCAGGCAGTTGTCAAGACCATGTCTCCCGCCACTGCCTTTAGCTGAACTGTAAATTGCATATCAAATTTGGCGTACCGCTGGAGAGAAGGATGTCCGGAGAACACATCGGCAAACCTGCCGATGACGAAAGAAGCCAAAGACTCGAGAGCAACCCAACCCAAAAAGTATAACATCCATCGATCCGCTCGACCCTGGGTTGAGCGGCCCGGCCATCAATAAAGTCCGACCCTAGTCATGCGACGGATTGGCGACTCTGGCCTCACTCACCCAATACGTGTAGTAGTACTAATAGGTATAGGTCATGGGGACGGGACCAGTTCGGTAGAGACTCAAGAGAGGCAATACTCTCCGTTGGCACGATGCCGTCGCCTTGTCTGCTAGTCATTCCGCCCCATGGAGGAGAGGGTCAACATTTTTTTCACTTGCTCGATGGAGGGTCAATTGTAATCCCGACATTCGCGTAGTAGTATGTCGTAGGCCGCGGGCTTGATCGTCTATAACCGTTGGCGCCAACAAAAACCAGCCATGAGTAGAAGTTAGAACACGACTAGTGGCTCACTAACGACGGGACTAGCACCGAGGAAGTAACACTCTGACCGGAGCAATGCCAATCTGGCTGGCCATGCGGCGCTTCTACCACATGGTGTTCTGCCGTCTTACCCATCTTCCGACCCCAGGAGTCCGTGCTGGTGTCAGGGTCGATAGGCGTCGGTCCTAGGCTCTTGGCCCGAGAACCTGCGAGTGGGACTTTGCGGTCTTTAGTCTTGAGGACTTGTCTATTCGACCTGTTGAGATACAAAAGTCCCTCGTCTCCACCAGCAAGCAGGTATCGGATTGGCAGCGAGTGCTGTCCCCCCCCCCCCCTCTTTCCCCCCTGCTACCAGCCATGGAATGGCAAATCAGCGGGATGGTCCTGGACCCCCTTCTCCCTCCCGCCTCTGACCCTATCATGGTCGACTATTCCTGGCGGCTGGTGCAGGCTGGTGCGTGGTGCAGCAGAACGACTCGTCCGAGGATGGGATTCGAGGCTGAGGCGCCAGAACCGTGATATCATATGGCTGTGCGCTGCAAGGAAGACTCTCGTGCGGCGGCAACGATGCGTCGTGGTCGACTGCTATCAATAATGCCATGTAATCAGAGACATGGACCCATGCGCTTGCGGATCCAGCCGCTGTCGACCCAGACAGGCTGGAGGAGGCGAGAGCATCAACAAACGAACAAACGTCATTGTGGTAGAGTCCACCGGTGGCTGATCAGTCGAGCTGGAGCTGTAAGTGCCAAGTAGTAAGTAGCAGTAGTAGGCGTAGTCTTACTCGTAGCCGGGCCATGAGCCGAGGAGGGCTGTTGCCCTGGCCCTGCCCGATGCCCAATGCAGCAAGGGAAGGAGCGGCCTGCTCCTCGTGCTCTCCACCTTCCTGCTGGCAGCGGTGGCGCCCTCCGGCCGTTTGGACGTGGACGCCAACCCTTCTTCTCGCGATGTCTGTTTGCTGCTGCTGCTGCTACTACTACTGCTGCTGCTGCTCCTGCAGATATGACCCGTCGAGGACTGCCCGGTGTGTTGGTTATCCCGTTGCCCTAAAACCTGCCTGTTCGTTGCCATTGCATACACAGCTCTCCGTGTCTGTCCCTGGTAAGCTAGTCACTCCACAAGTCAGCGCCTGTCACTGCAATCGAATGCGCTCAGTGGCCGGTGAAGAGTGTGAGATTAACGCTGGAAACAGTCTTCCCTGGACAAACCACTGCCAGGGCCGCGGAACTAGACCATCAGCCCACCCCGCTTCTGTCACTGTCTAATATCGCCTCGGACCT
The DNA here is from genome assembly GCF_013368755.1 of Talaromyces rugulosus. Classification (NCBI taxonomy): domain Eukaryota; kingdom Fungi; phylum Ascomycota; class Eurotiomycetes; order Eurotiales; family Trichocomaceae; genus Talaromyces; species Talaromyces rugulosus. The sequence goes on along the minus strand of NC_049561.1, from coordinate 5,810,391 downwards.
GATGCAGGGTTTCAGACCATGATATTATCGCTGTTATACTCTCCCCAGACAACGACGCCCGCGACAGAACACGTCTAGCCATTCTGAATCGGCCCGATTTCTAGAGACTGCCCCTCTGTCAGAGACGACCTCGATCGCATCGGCTCTGGAAGTCCAACGATCAATCCAGGCACCACCAGTCTGACTTGTCCATTTGCATAGGACATTGACTGTCCCTGTTTCATCTCTGTGTAGAGTCTCCTTCCAGCTCGCCATCTCCTTCTCGCCTGCCCGGCCAGGCTTTGGTCTTGCGTACTGGAATTCATTCCTTATCTGTCGACTCATTCTTCTGTGCTCTTGCTATTTCGTGTTCATGCACAGTCAGTGACCCCTGTAACACGACAGGAAAAGGGCCATCTGTACGACGAGAGGAGGCGCCTGTTCTTGCTCATCCAAAAGGCTCTCTCAGTCTTAGCCCAACCACTACAGTACGCGACAAGTAGCAACTCGAGGTTTCCTCCAATGTCGCCTGGTGCTGGCATGAGAGATCAAAGTTCACCTACCTGTTGAACAGACCTGTTGGTCACTTTCTCAGAGATCAACAACGGATCCTCTTTTTGTACGCCACGCTTGACTGTTTGGGAAAGCCATCTGGATCGGCAGCACTATTTGTCACTCGAAACCGCAAAGAAGAGCGAATATTGGCCAGAGAGCTGAACTTGACGGTGTTTTGAAATGTTCATTATCGGTACTCGTCGTCTATCTGCCCGCCTAGCCCGTTGACTGCCTTGTACCACTTTTCTTTCGTCCCAAGGAAACATCCCAGGCCAGAAAGGAAATATGAGTCTTGACTCGCACCTCCCGACTTTCTCGGTAGGAATTTCACAACTACTAGCTGAGAGGAACCCCCGACAATCTAGTATAAAAGTCGAGGAACAAGCGCCATTATCCGCATATTTGCCGATTCCCAATGACAACCAGACTCATACGACAGTCCAACCCGAATTATTTAAAGCAGAAGACGCCGCAGTATACCAACGAGAATCTCAGAGTTGGGATCACAACGAAAACGGCATTGCTATCACAGAGTCAGCCACCGCAAACCAACGCTCCGGCGACTTTAAAGCAGAGAACGACGGAGAGTTTGACGAAGACCTAAGCAACGACGAAGAAATAGCAGACGGAGTGGGAATTTCTGATCCAACGACTGATAAGAAGAGAATGAAGCGTTTCCGGTATGATTCTGATTCCGCTTACTTTCAGGCTCGAGTCAAGCACTAAATAATGCAGACTTACCCACAATCAAACCCGATTTTTAATGAGCGAGTTCACTCGACAGGCACATCCGGATGCATCCCACCGTGAACGCCTGTCACGGGAAATTCCAGGCCTGAGTCCGCGTCAGGTGCAAGTCTGGTTCCAAAATAGGTATTGACAAATGTTACCCCCGATATTCTTGCCAAGTTTAGAGTGTGCTAATTTTGACATGTAGACGAGCCAAGTTGAAGCGACTCACGAGCCAGGACCGAGACCGAGTGCTTAAATCCCGAGCTCTCCCCGACCATTTCGATAGAACCAAAATGTTGCACCATCCCTACGACTCCAAACCAGGCTCTGGTTCGTCTTCAAAATCCACAAACTCTGGCGGATCCTCGGCTGCACGCGGCGGCGGGAAGCCTTTGGTTATCGACACTCTTAAAAGAGCTTCGACAGACAACCTATCTGTTTCTAATACAGCAGCATCGAGTTATGGGAATTATATCCAGTCTCCTGCTCCAGGTAGTATATCTGAGTCGCTCTCCCCTACATCAAACACCGGAAACAGGACGGCAATTCATGGGGAAAGTGCCAGTCTGCCCGGGATCGCAGGCATGCACCAGTCAAATTTTCCTGGTTATGCTCGGTCTCATAGTCTTTCCACCTCATACATCGGCTCCTGGCAGCAGTTCCACACCCACGGCTTACCAATATCACAATCCGATTCTGGCATGAAACAGGACGTCATGAACACTATTCTCCGCCCAGGGATGGGCTACCCAGAACTTGGGGGTTCGATATCAGACGCATCGTCTTATGACCGAAACTCTTCTTTAGCAAGTTCGACGGGTCAAAGCGATGCACAACCGGGGTTGGCATACCATGGTATTTCTACCTCGCCTGGTCAGTTTTCGTATACTGATAACCGAACAGGGCAGTCACACCATGTCCAAAATGAACGGTTTACCCCGTCCACCCAAGCGGTGGCTGAGTCGCCCAGTGGCTTTTCCCCAGTCAGCTTCCGACCATTTCCACCTTTACAAACTGGTCATCTACCGCCTGCGGTAGATTATCAAGTTTCGCCTTTTACCACGACTTTTAACTATGATCCGTTTTATCAATATGCGCAAGACAACGCATCTACCGTCAGTTTGCCGGCCTCGTACATGCGATCGGAAGCCAACTACAATTCCCCGCACGGCTTCTCATCATAGACACTAGCTCTAGTGGACTCGGTGAAGGTTCACCTTCCGATGGGTACATGAGATTTTTTGGATAGTCTGGGTTATTTGTGGTTGAGTAGGATCAATCTTTGTTATATTCACTCTTGTATTTGTAAGGATGGGGCTAGGGAGTTAGTTGGTTTGTGGTTAGATTGGCAGGCGCATGCAAAAATTTATCATTGATGTTTTACGGTTGTTTATCGAGTCTGTTAAATGACGTAGGTAGACGAAAGACTCGACGTTTATAATGCTGATCTCCTGGTTGGCTGACAAGTCAAAGTGGGCGCCAATAAAATACGTTGGATTCCAAATGGTTTTTGGTAATGGCCAATCAGCGATAAGCTATTGTTAATCCGAGGAGGCTGGCGCGAGCATTCCTAGCGCAGTCCAGCAATGCGCCTCGTGTATATAAAGTTGTCTTTCACCCACCCAGCTTTCGGTATATCTACTTGATCATAAAAGCAAGAAATTACAAACCTGCAGTTGAAACTTGACCACCTTATTCACACTATCCTCCCCGTTGACGCTTTGATTCTACCTATTTGCCTACCTGCCTACCTATCTACTCTTCAATCATATATATCAACATGACTCGCCCATCAACCTGCTGCGGCCGCTCAGAAACCGGCTGCGTCTGCGCAGCACAGGCCAAATGCGAGTGCGGAAAGACACAGGCTGGTGCTTGTGACTGCGGCAAAGCTGCGCAGGAGATTTCTGGTCCGAGATGCTCATGCCGTAAGTATTTTCAATTCAAAGTCTTCTTGGCAAGAAGGGAAAAAAAAAAAAAAAAAAGCTGACTGGTGATGACTTGTTTAGGAATGCGGCCTGCTGGGCAATGTACCTGCGAGCGGTCGGTCGCAGAGAACAAAGCTGTGACTGGAGATTCTTGTTCTTGTGGACAGAGACCGGCTGGTGAGTTCTACCCTAACCCTCAAGCAATATATAAACATGAATGTGTAATAAAGCTAATTTTGTTTGCAGAATCCTGCACTTGCGAAAAGCGTCAAAAGGTGGATGCTGCTGCTCAAGAAGGGATGGAGACGGATTTTACTACTGCGAGATAAAATCTCAATGTGTTGTCTTTCCTTGCTTTTGTGTTTCAACATGAATCGCGAATAGTCATTGGTGGAGTTTTGTATGTTTTAACATTTTGTCACTGGGAGTTGGTTGGGAGGTCTTGGGTGGATGTATTGAATTTGAGAAATGCATATCAGCATAAAATTATTGAAGCAATCATTGGAGATGTCTTCTCTACAAATAACAAGAAAACACCATTGAAAATAGTAACTAGAACATGCCGGCCTGCCACGTGACCGCCGCATCAACATTGTTCCCGGCTTCCCGCAGCTACTCGCACCGGCAGCACTAACTCCGAGGGGACAGACAAACAGCCAGACATCGAGCTGTCCGCCCGACAGAGCAAGCACTGCACGAATTTCCTTGTTGACGACACTGGAAATCTAATCGAAAGCGCTCTTTGTTTTTTTCCTTCTTGTTTACGTCTTACGCTCAAAAACGGAGCAAGGGTTCCTACCCCCACCATCCAGCTGCATATATCACTAATCGGCCAACCCCCTGGACCGTTGAACCGCATTATTGTGGTGTTAGTGCCAACGCCCTTAATCTTCACAAAATACCCACCCCTCCTCTACGCGCAATGTCCATGTCGCCGCACTCCGGATGAGAAACGTATGATTATGTCGGATGCTTCGGTCAGAACACTACTGTTACTGTGAAAGGAAACAAGACGCGCGCGGTTGCTCCGCACAGCCGCAGTTTTTTTGGTCTGAAATAATAAAAATAATACACGAATTGAACGGAATACACACACAACACATACACATACACAACTAGCAAACATGTCGTCGATGCGAGGCCTCGTCCAATTCATCGCCGATCTGCGGAATGCGCGAGCTCGGGAACTCGAGGAGAAACGCATCAACAAGGAATTAGCCAATATCCGCCAAAAGTTCAAGGACGGCAGCTTGAATGGGTACCAGAGGAAGAAATATGTGTGTAAGCTGCTGTACGTTTACATTCAGGGTTACGATGTCGAGTTTGGCCATTTGGAGGCTGTCAATTTGATTTCTGGAAAGAACTATTCGGAAAAGCAGATTGGGTATTTGGCGGTCACGCTGTTCCTCCACGAAGAGCATGAGTTGCTGCACTTGGTTGTGAATAGTATCCGCAAGGATTTGCTGGATATGAACGAGCTCAACAACTGTCTTGCTCTGCATGCCATTGCCACCGTTGGTGGACGAGAATTGGGCGAAGCCTTGAGCTCGGATGTGCATAGACTGTTGATTTCTCCGTATGTTTATATATATATATATATATATCATATTGTTCTAGACGAATGACTGACCATCGCAGAACATCCAAGTCCTTTGTGAAGAAAAAGGCAGCGCTGACGCTTCTTCGTCTCTACCGCAAACACCCCAGCATTGTGCAGCAAGAATGGGCCGAGCGAATCATCTCGCTGATGGATGACCCTGACATCGGAGTGACGCTGTCCGTTACCTCGCTGGTCATGGCCTTGGTGCAGGAGAATCCCGAACAATACCGGGGAAGCTACGTCAAAGCTGCCCAGCGGCTGAAAAAGATTGTGGTTGATGGCGAAGTGTCGGCTGATTATTTGTACTATCGGGTTCCCTGTCCGTGGCTTCAGGTCAAGCTCCTGCGGCTGCTTCAGTACTATCCGCCATCCGGTATGTTTTTCAATTCTATTCACCTAAAACATAGCGCGGGATTGGATAACTAACAAAAGCAGAGGATACGCATGTTCGAGAATTGATTCGCGAGTCGGTGGAACAAGTGATGAACTCGGCCATGGACGCACCCAAGAACGTGCAGCAGAATAACGCACAAAATGCAGTGTTGTTTGAAGCAATCAACTTGCTGATACATATGGATACCGAAAAAGCTTTGATGATGCAAATATCTTCACGTCTAGGCAAGTTTATCCAGTCGCGCGAGACTAATGTGCGCTACCTTGGACTCGAGGCAATGACGCATTTTGCCGCGCGGGCAGAGACGTTGGATCCTATTAAGAAGCACCAGCCCTTTATTCTCGGCTCGCTGAGGGACCGCGATATCAGCGTTCGCCGAAAGGGGCTGGATCTCCTTTACAGCATGTGTGACGTTACGAATGCGCGTCCTATTGTTGCCGAGCTTCTCTCGTACTTGCAGTCGGCGGATTACGCAATCCGTGAAGAAATGGTGCTGAAAGTTGCGATCTTGGCGGAAAAATATGCTACAGATGCACAGTGGTATATTGACACATCGTTGAAGCTCATTTCGCTGGCTGGCGACCACGTGAGCGACGAGGTGTGGCAGCGAGTTATTCAAATCGTCACAAACAACGAAGAGCTGCAGGCGTATGCGGCGGACAACCTGCTGAAATATCTAAAGGGGGACTGCCACGACAGCCTCATCAAAATTGGCAGCTATGTGCTGGGCGAATTTGGGCACTTGATCGCGGAAAACCCAGGCTCTAGTCCTATCGAGCAGTTTTTGACGCTTCAGCCGAAAATGTTTACGTGCTCTGACAACACCCGCGCCATGATTCTGTCGTCGTTTATCAAATTTGTGAATCTGTTCCCGGAGATTAAGCCGCAGCTACTACAAATGTTCCGGCTATACAGCCACTCGCCAGACCCGGAATTGCAGCAGAGAGCCTTTGAATATATGATGTTGGCGAGTATGCCAGCGGACGATCTCCTCCGAACGGTCTGTGATGAAATGCCACCGTTCTCTGAACGGGCGAGTGTTTTGTTGTCGCGGCTGCATCAAAGGACAGCCGGCACGAGTGATAAGCGCACTTGGGTTGTGGGAGGAAAGGATGCCAACACGGACAAGCAGGAGGTCTTGATGGCACAGAACACGGGGCTGAAGCGGACTTTTACCACGATTGTCAACGGCGGACGCAACGGAGTTAACGGGTCAGCCAAGGGGGCATCGAATGACCTTGCTGGGCTTGACATGACGCCAACCGGAACGCCGGCACCCAACCTCGCGAGCGCTGCTCACTTGAGTCCCGATTGGGAGTTTGGCTTTAACCGACTGTACTATGCGGATGAAGGCGTGCTGTTTGAAGATGCGCAGATCCAGGTGGGGTTGCGTTCTGAATACCGCGCGCATTTGGGTGTAGTGAAGATTTATTTCACCAACAAGGCGGCGTTTCCCATCGGTTCCTTTACGACCACACTGGACAACCCATCGGCGCCGAGTCTTAAGATTGATACGAAGAATTTGCCGGATTCGTCCATCGCTCCCGGTGCGCAGGGCCAGCAGACGCTGTTCTTTGAAGCTCATGGACCCTTTGCCGACGCACCGACAATCCGCATTTCATATTTGGCCGGTGCGCTGCAGGCATACACTTTGCAGCTACCGATCCTGATGCACCGGTACATGGAGCCCTCTGAGCTGACGGTCGAAGACTTTTTCAAACGCTGGCGACAGATTGGCGGAGCACCGCTAGAACTACAAAAGACGTTTGGTGTCACAGGCAAGGGCCGGGTGATTAGCGAAAAGTTTACGAGGAACACGGTGGCAGGGTTCCGGTGGCGAGTGCTCAGCGGCGTTGATCCCAATCCGAGCAATATTGTGGGATGCGCGGTGTATCAGATTGAGAATGGCAAGACGGGGTGCTTGTTGCGGCTGGAGCCGAACTATGAGAAGAACGTACGTACATGATTTCTTACGTTTATTCATTAGAAAACTAACATGGGATAGATGTACCGTTTGACCGTGCGGGCAACGCAAGAAGGCGTTCCCCAGATTTTGGTGCGCCAGATGGAGCAGAAGCTGTCGCAGGGGGTTAGCAGTGATGGTCTAACTGATTGATACGAGCGAGCGTAGTGTTACTGCATAGTGATTCGAGCATGAATACCTGTACATATATTTATTTACTGGAAAGATACCTTGATAAATTGTTTTTTTTTTATCATACAACAACAACAGCAACAACGAATAAACTAAACTCCATGCGTGCATCATAAGTCATACTCATAGCCATTCATCATTTTTTTTTATAAAAGGGTTGTCTTCTTGGCCTCTTCTTTCGACGGCCTATCGCCAAAGATCGTCGTGCCAACGCGCACTTGGTCGCTGCCCAGGGCAATGGCGCCTTCAAAGTCTGCGCTCATCCCCATACTCAACTCGAGGTCGTCTTCTTGCAGCCCCAATTCCTTAACCACAAGCTCCTTCGTCCTTTTCAGCGCCACAAAGTCTTCGTTTTCATCCTCTCCACTGCTGGTAGCATGCGACCTGGCAATAGCGCCGATAGTCATCAGGCCCTGCAGTTGCAACTCGGGGCATTGCTCACGCACATGTCGACACAGCACCGCCGCCTCTGCCGGTTCTACGCCGGCTTTGTTTGCTTCTCCAGAGGTATTCACCTGCACAAACACACGCAACCGCGTCTCAACCTCGCCTCCTCGATCGCTACGCTCCGACCAGCCCTTGTTCAGCAACGAGGCCTTTTTGGCGGTATCAACACTCTCGACAGCCCACAGGCCGCGAACATCGCGCGCCAGAGCGACGCATTTGTTCGACTGCAGACCACCGATGAAATGCCAGCGGATCGATGGCGGAAGCACGCGTGATTTTTCGATGAGTTCTTGCACGTAGTTCTCGCCAAAGTGCAGTTGTGGAGGAGACGCAGAGGTATAAAGGGCGAGGATGTCGCTGGCCGGTTTGAGTTTGGAGACGGCGACCAGGCGGACTTTTTTGCCTGGAGTAGTTGTAGAAGAGAAAGTGGTGGAGGCGGCGGCCACGCGGGCGGCGACGTTGGTCAGGTTGGCGAGCAGGGTTGCTGTGCGAGGGGGGGATGCAGCCTGCATGGTGGCCTGTAGGGTCGTAGTAGTGTGGTTGTATGTGGTTTTGTTGCTATACAGATACAGACAAAAAAAAAAAAAGGGTCGGATGACGGCCCGATTGGTTGAATTGGATGCCTGAGGCAGCAACTAACTTGCTGTCCGTCTTGACAGTCTATAAAAAGATTCACCACTGCTATACTATAAATAAAAATCAAACACGAAACAGACAAAAGTGAACAATTGGACGAGAAGCGTTTGTCTCGTCGAGAGTTCTCGTCCAATGCATCGTGCCCAAGCCGCGCTGTGCTGACAGGCTGAAACGCAAGGCGAGACACAAGCGCTCGCTGGGCGCTTATTTTTATTTTTTGAAACACACTGTGCGACAGCAAAACGAGTGCGCGACAGCCATTCACTTGCAAAAGACCCTTGCGGGATCAAACAGTTGAAAGTCTGCATGAGTAGTAAGTAGTACGTAGTAGACTACTACTGCACTGCAACCTTAGGGCTTGATCGGAATGCGCGCCAACTTTATTCTGGCGGACGAAAGACAAAAGTTTTTCAATAACGATTACGATTACGATCACAAAGCCTAGATGATTGCGATCGTCTTGGGATCGGGGTGATCGATGCAGCAAGGCATAAAAACTTTCAATGATGACTTCATCTATTGACGATCCGATCGATCTCTGTCTGACACGACATCTTGGCGAGGAGAAGAAAAGTCAGAAAACCCAGATCAGCCAGACTAGTGCAACACGTCTCCATCTGCAGCCCACGCAATCCACCAGCTTCGTCAGCTAACTCCCCAAACCGGCTTTTGGAACTCTTGGGCTTTGGGGCTTTGGGGCTTTGGCGATGGCTGTGCGGAAGCCCCGGGAGAGGGCGCTTGCTTGGCCGGCGAGTCAAAACGTTACGCCCAGACTGGTCAAGAGCATCCAGTTGCTCTTACAAGTTACAGTCCAAAAACCGTTTGCGGCGGCGACTCCCGACTGGCTCGTTCGTAGACGCCGATGAAGTCACGCAGCATCAAGCCACCAAAACGAATAATATTCTATCTCTTTTTTTTTTTCGGGTCCGCGTTCCGCACCTGACCTGACCGCTGCTTCGATGACGAGCGAGACTGGGCTGGGCTCCATAAATTTAGTAGGGACTTTGCATTTATTATTTATCTCGCCCTTTCTCCTCTTTCTCCTCGTTCCTTTGTCCCTGTTGTCAGCCCACGAACGCCAAGCAGAAGAAGGACTATTGAATAGTTTTTGTTCCTCCGGATCGTCCGGGACCAGAAAGGAGGCCCCTATTACCACACTCGGTGCCCCATAAGAAGACGTGAGCTGCCTGCTGGTTGGGCTGTATTGTTATAAAAAGAACAATATATACTCTGTCGCTGGTCTCTGCATTGAGCTTATCGGACACCCCGAGTTATCGAGCGTCTTTGACAGAGCTCGAGATAGCGGCCATCCCACCTGCCGAAAACGGAAATTCCGAGCCCACTCTTGAATCGCCACATTGCAGAGAGAAAAAAGAGACAAAAAAAATAATAAAAATGTGTCGCTCTTCACTCGCCCTCTACACCTGGTGCCACTGCCAAGAGTCCCAACTGGTCGAGCCCTGCCACTCGGGCGAAGTCTCGCCCAGTGGCAGCTGCGACTCCATGGCCAGCGAAACCATCCAGCTGCACTGCTACTGTAGCTACCACGCCGAAAAGGGCTTTCGCAGCGCCCACAAGGACCAGAAGAAACTGCGCCGCGCCGACAAGAAGGAAAAGCGTCGGTCCTTTGGCAGTGGTAGCACCACCAGTGTCGAGTCTTTCAACAGCGACGCCAGCGCCAGCAGCGCGGCCAGTGCTACGAGCAGCACCATGCGCGCCCTGCCTCTGCGCCTGAAAAAGGGCTGGAATACCTTGCGCAGGCTGAGCTTTGATCAGCACTAGACTGGTCGAATTTGAACTTGGGTTGGTTGGGTTGGCGTTTGGAGGAAAACTCTCTTTACTGGACGTCATGTCCATCGGTCCTTTTTTGTTCTGTTCTTGTTAATTTTTAAAGCATGCGAGGCGTATGGTGTCTGGCACAGCCTCGACGGCAGCCTCCAGGAAATTGTCCATATTTATTATTCCATAGACTGAATACCGAATGAGTTATGATACTGTTACCACTTCCCACTTAGGGCTCTCTTCTCTCACATGCAATAGGCAAAGGCTTGGCGAACGGGTGGACCCAGCACTAACAACTGTCAACGGGGCAACTTGGACTAGGCCTAAATAAAAAAATACAACAACAACACCGCGATCTCCCTTGCTCACTACTGTTGATTCTGTTTTTTTGTTTTTTCTTGGTCTGCTCCAGCACGACTGGCAGCGCATGTGTTGATTCTCTGCGGTCTGCATCTGCAGCCATGGCAGACCACCCCCCCTCGCCCTACGCGTACACCCCCGACCGTCCCAACATCGCCACCGACCTGGCCGACGACTTTCACCATCTGACCCTGACATCTGCTCGCTCAGTCAGTCCATTGCCCGCGTCGTCGCCGACCCCAGACCATCGCTCGCCCAGTCGCGCCTCGTCGCGCGTTCGCAATGTTTCCTCCACGAGACCGGCCTCGTCTAGGGGTGTCCTGCGCAAGACCCCCAGCACTGCTTCGCTGCGAGACGAGCGCCGCCTGTCGACCCCCGGCCTGCAGAAGCGTGCATCAACAAATTCTCTCAGGTCGGCGAGTATCAGTCGCGAACAACAGCCGAGCTTGTCGCGCCGCTCCTCGTCCAATCTGCTCAATACCATGTACTCGCCGCGTCCGTCGCTCGAAGCCCCCATCGAGGTGCCCACGGCTGCCTCTATTGCGGCAGACCATTTCAAAGCCGAGATGGGACGACACGATACCGCCGATATGAACTCAAAGACTATGGTCGTCATCCAGGACGCTTGCTACGGCCATCGCTACGCCCGCCCGTATACCAGCAAGGATGGGCTCGCCACCATTGTCGAGCGTCCAGAGCGTCTCCGTGCCAGTATTTTGGGGTTGTCTACTGCGTATGTGCGAGTTGGCAAGCGACATGCTGGCTCGTCGTTTGCGCCTCATCCGGACCTTGATCTCGGCCTCCTTCCGCCGCCGCCTTTTCACATACGAAAATCGACCAGGGCTGTGTTGTTGACCTCGCCCGCAGTGACGTATGTGCATGGCGACAAGTGGATGGGCAATTTGAAGACCATGTGCGACGCTGCCGAGTCTCGTCTAGAACTAAACGGCAGAGAGATTGTCCGGCCGCGAAGCGCTGGGCGCAAGGACAGCGACGAGAAGCAGCTTCACGACGGAGATCTTTATCTCTGCCCAGAATCGCTGGACGCTTTCCAGGGCGCTTTAGGGGGTGTGTGTGATGCGGTCGACACTGTACTCAGTGACGCCACTACAAAGCGAGCCTTTGTCTGTATTCGCCCGCCTGGCCACCACTGCGCCTCGGCCGACCCGTCTGGCTTTTGCTGGCTCAATAACGTGCATGTCGGCATTACGCATGCTGCCATGACCCAGGGCTTGACGCATGCCGCAATCATTGATTTTGATCTTCACCACGGAGACGGGTCTCAGGCGATTGCCTACAAACAAAACGAACAGGCCTGGAACTTGCAACAGCGCGGGGGAGCCACAGCGAGGAACGCGGCACCTTGTAAAAAGACGGCCATTGGGTATTACAGTCTACACGATATCAATTCCTTTCCTTGTGAGAACGGAGAAGCCGAAAAGATTGTCAATGCCAGTGTCTGTATTGACAACGCCCATGGCCAGTCTATCTGGAACGTTCATCTGGAACCCTGGAGGACCCATGATGAATTCTGGGCTCTCTACAAAAACAAATACGCGGCCGTGCTGGAAAAGGCACGCGCATTTCTGCGCTTCCACACCCAGCGCCTCGAAGCTACAGAGGGTGGCCCGGCCCCCAAAGCTGCCATTTTTGTATCTGCCGGCTTTGATGCAAGCGAGTTTGAAGGCGCCGGAATGCAGCGACACAAGGTTAATGTTCCGACGGACTTTTACGCGCGATTCACCGCGGATATTGTCCGACTTGCTGAAGAAGATGGTTTGGGGGTTGACGGTCGTATCATTAGTGTGCTGGAAGGAGGTTACAGCAATCGAGCGCTGTCCAGTGGAGTTTTGAGCCATCTCTCGGCACTGGCAGATACGGGAGGGAACATGCCCCAGCACAGTCGTTTGGCTGTCGAAATGAGCGAGCGCTTGGGATGGGGTAATGGAGATGTTCAAGAAGACGAAGCTCAGTCTGGACCAGCCTTTGAAACGGACTGGTGGGCCACGCATTTCCTCGAGGAGCTGGAAGCCCTGGCGTTTCCACCACCACCAGCCACGATCAAAAAGACCCTGAAATCGACCCCGACCTACTTTTCCCCAACGCAGGCCTCGATTGCCAAAGTGGCGATTCCGTCCAAAGAGCGCAAGCTGTCTTCAACATCTGCCATGGACGACGACGCGGAACCCCTTCCAGAAGTCGACTGGGCGACATCTGCGCACGAATTATGGAAATACCTCATCCCCAGCGACCGCGAGACAATGAGTTTCCAGTACGAAGAACTCAAGGCCCGCGCCGCACTGGCCAAGAAGAAGAAAATGGTGGTGGTGGCGACGACGACGACTCCCGAAGAACTGCCATCAACGCCATCAACAGCGACACGTCGCCAGCTGCGCGCGAGAGCGGCAAAGACAACCTCGTCTTCCCCGGACACGCCTGCGCCTGCGCCTAGACCCAGACCAAATAACAAGGTTTCGGCGACTCCCAAAGTCTCGACTCCGCGCCGCGTGAGTGCGCGTAATAGTAGTCGACGGACGACCATTGGCACTGCCAGCGACCTGCCCGAACCACCGACAACAACGCGTCCGTCTACTAATACAAAGGACGACCAACCACGCCGAAGACAGAGCACCACTGCCGCGGAAGAAAACACTGCTGCTGCTGCTACTGAAAACAAGTCGACACCTTCTCGCGCCAGCTCTCGCCCACCAAGCCAAAGCCCCGCGGGAGGTGTTACTGGACGCAAGAACAACAACCGCGAATTATCGGCTGGGGGAGTAGGAGGAGGGGAATCGCGTACATCGACACCCAAAAGACTCGTGAGTTCGGATAAAGCGCCGCCGCTGCCCAAGGTGCCGTCGCTGTATATGAACATGAACAAGGGCCAAGCTGGTGGATCAGCTGGTGGATCAACTGATGGAGGGGCAAGAATGAAGCCGGAAGAAGAAAATGATGGAATTGAGCAGCTCTCGACCGGCGTGAAAAAGTTGAATATCAAACTCAAAGTCCCGCCGCCGCCGCCTGAGGAGAATAATAGTACGCCGCGACGAGAAAGAAAGTCGAAGACGCCTGATCCACAGAAGTCGAGGAAGACGACGACGACGACAACAACAAAAACGGAGCCGAAATCGGTATCAAAACCGAGCAGTAAGCGCAACATCGCCGCTCCCAAAACAGTTGAAAAGCCAATTGCACCGAAAGCAGCAGCACTACCACCACAGAAAGAAAACGTCGCCACGGGGGAGTACGAAGTCCCTATCAAGGTTGAGATTCCATCGGAGCCAGACGATAGCAACAGCACGTCAATATCCGGGCTGGAAGGGTACCAGGGTTTTTCGAATGTGCAGCCGCCGGTTAATCACTATAATCCTCTTCATCAGTATTCTGAGAATAGTGTTGCTACTCCTCTTTCGCCGCTGTCGCCGTCGCCGTATGGATTTCCGGGTTCGCAGGTTTATTATTCGCAGCAGCAGGAGCCATTGCATCAACCACTGCATCATCAACCCCTGCAGCAGCAGCAACAACAACAACATCAAATGCAAATGCAAATGCAAATGCCACCCACGCCACGTCAGAATCTGCCAGTATTCACATCAACCAGCCAAATCCCTTTTGCTGCTGCTCCTCCACCAGCCCACGGACAAGGTTACGGACAAAGTCACGCACAACCCGTCGTATACGGCCAGCCGTCAATAATCCCCCAAGGCCCGTTTCTGCAGCAGTTTGACGGCGACGACCAAGCCGAGTCTCGACCTAAAAACAGCACACAATGGTCTTGATTTTTGTTTTTTTTATATGATTTTTTTTCCATTGTTTTTTAATGTTGTGTCTATTATGTCATGTAGAGTTAGTTCACTGGTCTGTCATCCATTTGATACCCCTTTTAGCGTTTCTGTATAGCAACTGGGAATGGGTTTTCATGAATTGGGATGGACGGGATAGGATATTAATGGGGCGTTTTTTTTTTTATATAGTTCAAGTTGGTAGGATGATAATGTTATCTGATGAGTACGGTGTATACAATCTAATAACCTTGACTCTGCCCTTTCTCATCCATCTGTCATCACCACCCACCTAACTACTACTGAAATACATGAAAATAAAATTCAACAATGCTCACACCGCTCATCAACCTGGACGTCCCGGACAATATACCTCGGCGCCGGCGTTTTGCAAAACGTCATTTTCCCAGTCTTTTGTGAGGCTAGATTGCCGCATCGATGTGGTACCTGCTGATATGGATGGCCGCAGACGCTTGCGTAGTAAATGTATTAGCCGCAGGTGCAGTTGAGTGGGTTGTTGGGGCTGTTGATGAGGCGCTTGGGGAGGTCGGATGGGATTTGGTCGGGGGTGATTTGGGTGGTCATTTTTTTTTTTTTTCGAGCTTTAAAATATTGCGAAGATGGATATAGAGGAGGGAAATGTTGTAGAATAGTTCAATGTTGATTGATGCAACATTGAAGGAGGGGCGGGGTTGGAAGTATAGATTGCGGCACTACGTATTTGTCATGGCTATTTTGTAAAACTCAAACACGCAGTTAGGCGTTAACACGTAATCAATAGGCTGAGAAATTTTGTTTAAAGTATTCTAAAAATAACACAGTGTAGATGATTTGTCTACATTTCTTGTCTCTTGACGCCCGGAACAACTTAATTCTCTAGCCGGCGCCAATCACCTGGAGGGGCATCCACTACATGTACGCTTCAAAGCGGTACGTCAACTAGATAGGTGTAAATGCTGATGCAAGGAACTACATGTATGATAGTTTTCCTTGGAGTTTTAGTTACTGTTTCTCAGAATCCCAGAACCTTGATTGATACTTCTTTTTTTCGCGTTGATACCAACTATATAGATCTATGCTTCCGCGTTCTTCCCACTTGCAATGCTAACCTCCCATTCAAAAGCCTGACGACCGATATTATACAGAACCCCCCGTAGCCTTTTTCAGCAATCTGCTCTGTGGCGGTCTCTCCCAGCGAAAGCAGTACTGCCCCAACCGCAATGCTTCACGTCTGAGCCGCGGACCCGTTACCATCCACGGCTTTCCATCCGCGGTCTCGCCCATCTGAAAAGGCACACTGTAATCCGGCGGAGTTGGTAGATCTGGCCATGTGATCCGATTAGGCGCATTGAGATATGGCTGCATGTCTACTTTCTTGTTGTCGGGCGTTGTTCGTGTGGCTACCCAGTCGTTCAAAAACTTGCGCAGTGTCGGTACATCGGTGTCGTCTGCTAGTTGGCGCTGACACGTCCATTCTGGAAGACTCTGCACCATGTCCATGTTTCGGTCCCAGTGCGGGATACTCGTAAAATGTGTATCGTTTGTGATGAGCTCTTACAGCGTGAAAACAACAGCAGTCACGTCATCTCGTCCCTCCATCAAGCCCTTTTCCCCAGATGCAGCCCAGTCAAAGTCAAAAAGCAGCAGCTTTTCAGTGTCAGGGTCAATGAACAGATTCCGGGGTGCAATGTCTTGATGCATAATCCCCAGTTCCAGGTTGAGAAAATCGACGACTTGTATAAGCTGCTGTAGCCACTCGAACCGTAAGGGGGCCTCGAGATTGTCGACAAGCGTTCCACCAGCAATAAACTTTGTTGTGAATCCAATCACGCGAGACTCGACATCTTCAAGCACAACGCGATCAAGTGGTAGGATATTGGGATGCGGTGGCAGGCTTTTGTAAACTTTCAGTTCATCCCAGGCCATCTTCAGTCTTCGCGGTTTTGCCATGGCGTTAAATTTGAAGACAACCTTTTGAGGCTTTCCGGATTCATCATCATCATATGACGAGAGGTCCACACCTGGCCCAAGGCGATCCAGCTCTTGAAGTTTGGAGTGCTGGATTACACGGCAACCGGCGAGTGATTCAACACTTGAAAAGGGCAGATATCCGATAAACACGGTATCGTCCTCTTCCGGATCTGTAGAGATTCCAGTAAGGAGCCCATCGTCGTCAACTGTCACCGCGCGGACCTCTGGTGAGAGGGAATCAACAAATTGTGTCAGAACTGGAATCTCGACGTCCTCTTCTGGTGGAAAGAGCTTGGCTGTGCCTTTGACCTTGATCATGCGCAGTTGATCCCAGTCCCAGACATTACAGTGGGTTTCGGTCTTGGGGTTTTCTCTGGTGCCAAAGTAGCACTGGCCCTCGGAGAAGAATCTCTGTTCCGGTTTGATCATTGTCAAAAGGAATACCCAAAAGAACTGATTTTGTATTGCACATCAATCCTGGGAAATACCACTTTTTGACTCCATGGTTGGCTCTAAGGGTTCGAAGCGACTGGCTACGGGGTGGTCATAGCGGCTAAGCAGTGACTAGCATATATTCTGGGCGTTAAGAGAGCAAATCATTTGCGCCAAAACCATTACAATTATTTTTAGAATATTTTAGAGAGATTGAGAGAGAATTTCTGCCGGGTATAACTTATAAACATACACTATTTTTAGTAGTAAATAGTGTATTCGTAGAGCTAGGCAGATAGAGGGTTGTATATCTATAGCAACGGAAAAGGGACATTATTGCTTTCGCTGGCAGAGACCGCCACAAAGTAGGTGAAAGGGACTAAAAACAATGCGGCGGCCGATTTATAAAGACCATATTATTAATATACCCACATCTCATTCGTAATTCTTGATGTGCCTGACAGACAGTGGCAAGTATAGGCCGATTAAGTAAGCGGCACTAAGAAGGTTCTCCCCGCAGCTGGAATGTCGGGGAAGCCCGATTATATTATTTATTTACGACCGCTCGCTACGCTCTACACCACCCACCATGACGGACAACTCCAGCTTCACGCCCATGGCCGACACCGACCTCGAGGCGATCGGCCGCAACTGCCAGTACGAGTTTTGCGGCCAGCTCGACTTTCTCCCCTTTCGCTGCGAGTCGTGCCGCGGCACGTACTGTCTCGACCACCGCACCGAGACGACTCACAAATGCGCGCACGCTGGCGAATGGGCACGCAAGCGGCGAGAAGCTGCTGCTGGTGGACCTCTTGCAGCACCAAAAGCTAAATCTTCCGTGTACAACACCGACCAGTGCTCGCATCCGGCGTGCAAGTCGCTGATCAACACGGCCACGCGCGTCGGCGTCCACTGCGACCAGTGCAATCGCGACTACTGTCTCGACCACCGGCTGGGCGAGCAGCATGACTGCGCCAAGCTGACGCCGTTGGGGGCGCGCGTGCGCAGCAATAATAACAATGCGAAACCGGGCGATACGATCCGGTCGATGTTTTCCCGGCTGCGGGGCGTGGGCAAGGACATTTCAAAGACGACGACAATCAAGCTGCCGTCGAGCGTGCAAGCCAGGCTATCCTCGTCGGCGACAGGGCGTGGCGCCGTGGCACAGTTGAACCAGATGAAACGGACGGCCAAGGGCGATGCCTCGGTGCCGGCTGACCGGCGCATCTACCTGCATGTTGTGGGCACGTCAGACCGGCCCACTACAAATAATGAGCCCCCCATGGGCGATTTCTTCTACGATGCGCGGTGGAAAGTCGGCCGGGTGCTCGACGACGCCGCCCGCAAACTGCGCATTGAGAATGTGAACAATCGTGGCGGCGGCGAGGAGGCCCGGCTGCGCGTGTTCCATGTCGAGGCGGGCAAGTTTTTGGAGTTTTCGGATGCGATTGGCGACGTGACGTCGGGGCATACCGTTGTGCTGTTGCGGGGGGCCGGGGTGCTGCTGGATAAATAGCTTCGTTTTCTGTTACTTGCGTTTGCATGGCTGTTGCATAGCATAGCTGTTGTTGGCAGCTGCATGGCGATTGATTTTATGAGTTGTATGAGTTGTATGACTACGGCACGGATTTATGACACATTCCGTTGGTGGCTTTGGCCGGTTTTCGGATTCGACGAATAATGGATAGTAATCAAGGAAATTTACGACAAGGAATGCTGCATGCAGGGCGGGCCAAAAATTAAAGAATCATCCCGTCTGATTTTTGGAAAACTCAAAAATGAGCCTTTTGGCGTTGGCGATCTGCCGCTTTCGTCGTTTGTGTGTTATTTCCGGGCAGGGCTGAATCAAAGAAACACAGTAGTATGGAGTAGGAGATGCTAACTAGTATCCAGTCACTGGCTGGAACCTGCAGGTTAATGCCAGAAGATATTCCCAATCCAATAAATATTAATAATACCAACCAATACGACCCAAAACTTGGGCCGCCAGATTCCCGGAAAAACACCGGTAGTACTGCATTTTAACTGCAGTTCCACAGTGGGCCAGGACATGCAACTCTATCGCCGCCTGATCTATCAGAATCCCGCCAGCCCACTAATGCACATCCCTGTTTTCCAGATTCGTGCAGGAGTAGTCGAGACTAGTTATTGCGGCCGAGGAGTATATTACCTAGCATTGTCCTTTTTTTCTGGAATGCTCGCCCACAAGTTACTACCACCACCAAGATGACTGCATACTCGGACTATTCCGACTTCCACACAGACGAGGCCGACGAAGGCCTCGGTCTGGTCGACGATGACGACGGCGATGCTACCAGCCTGTCCATCAAGTCGCCCGTGTTCGACTACATCTACGAGAACGGCCGTCGCTACCACCGCTTCCACGAGGGCGCCTATCCACTCCCCAACGACGCCGCCGAGCAGCACCGGCTGAAGCTATTCCACCACATCTGGTACATGCTGATGAACAGCAAACTCTGCAAAATGCCGCTGCACGATCCGCAGATGGTCCTCGACGTCGGCTGCGGCACGGGCGACTGGGCCATCGACATGGGCGACTGTTTCCCCTCGGCCGTGGTCATCGGCACCGACCTGAGCCCCATCCAGCCGACTTGGATCCCACCGAATGTGAAATTTTACGTCGACGATGCAGAGGATGAGTGGGCCTTTGATAACCACAGCTTTGATCTGGTGCATGGCCGCATGCTCGTGGGCAGTATCAACAACTGGCCGCGGTTCTTCGAGCAGGCCTTTGCCAATCTCCGTCGCGGCGGTTATGTTGAAATGAACGAGCTGGAACTCAGTTTCTGCTCGGATGATGCGAGCCCCGAAGATATCGAGCCGCTGAACCGGATTGTAGCGCGCTACAACAAGGCGAGCAAGATGTTTGGCAAGTCGTTTGACGACGTGTCGAGCATGAAGCAAAACATGCAGCACGCGGGCTTTGTCGATATCCAGGAGGAGGTCTACAAGGTACATCCTTAGTTTGTTTTCATCTAGGCTATGCTAATTTCAATGTTAAGATCCCCCTTGGCAACTGGCCCGCAAACCCCATACTCAAAACCCTCGGCCGCACTGCCCTCAACGCAGCCCAGCAATCCCTCGAACCATACTTTCTCGCCCTGGGGGCACGCATTCTGGGCGAATCCGCAGGCGACATTCGCGAGGTCACGCGGGCGCTGAAAAAGGAGATTTCAAAGTCTTCGCTTCATCTGTATATCAAAGCTCATTTTATCTGGGGACGGAAGCCAGATTTATAATCCTCCTTTTTTTTTTTTTTGTTTGATTATCGCGTTGCATGGAAAGCGTTGGGCATATATGGTGTATATTAATGTTTTTGAGATACCCTACATAGAAGCTGCATCTTGAATATTGAACTGAATAGAAGTACGTAACGGTTGTCCTTGTATCCCGTGACTGAAAAAGCCCTATTCCCTCCACCACACTGCAACGCAGCCATTTCACAGTTTGTGTAATTTGTAATTATCTATTCATCCACTTCCGATACATCAAATCATAAAGCTCCAAATCGCGCACCGCATCCTCCGCCGACGTTTTGATCGCCCGCCCATTCGCAAAACAGTCATGCATCGCCGTCAACTCGGCCGTGTAGGCGTCCTCGTAGCTCGACACAATCTGCTTGACCTGCTTCTCGCCATGCTCATTTATTTCCTCTACGCGCACTGTGATCGGCAAGCCCTTGACGTACGGCGTATCGTACTGAATCGACACGCGTTTCCGCTCACCGTGCACAACCAACTGCGCATCGAACTCGGCGACCCCGTCGATTCCGCTCTCGTACGTGACGGCAAAGGCGTGTCCTTGAGCAGTGCGGAAATTCAAGATGGCCGAGTAGAACGGATCGTGCACTGAGACGCCCGCCACCGATTCCACTGTCATACCGAGCGCCTCGCGCATAAGCGACAGGTCGTGCGAGCCCAGACTGCCCAGGAACCGACAGTACTTTTTCATCTCGTCGGTAATCTCTGTTGCGTCGGGGAATACCTCTTGGTATAGCTCATCCAGCAACTTCTCCCGCGCAGCTGTCGCTGTAGACGGGATATCATCTGTTGTTTTCACTTGAAACGTGCCACTCTGATCCACAAAAAACGCATTGGGCCCGCTCATATCGCGAACACGCGCATACAGGATTTTGGGAATACTAGCAACTTCACGCAAAAAAGCGCCTGTAAACGAAGGCGCATAGCGACGCATATAACCCACAAACACCTTTCCCTTTGACTTTTGCTCTGCGTCGATGATTCTGCGTGCCGCTGGTAAAGACAAGGTGAGCGGTTTCTCGATCATGACGTTTTTGTCCGCTTGGAGCGCGGTAACGGCCCAGACGGCGTGGAATTCATCGCTGGTTAGGATGAAGACGACGTCGATGGATGGGTCGTTGATTAGAGTCGTAGGGTCGGTGGTGTGTTTTGGGATGTGGAATTTGGTGGCGCAGTGGCTGGCGGTTTGCGCCGAGATGTCGCAGATGCTGACTATTTGGTATAGATGCGAGAGTAACGAGAGCGTGGGCAGGTGGATGACCTGGGCGACCTCGCCGGCGCCAATGACACCGACACGCAGAGCCATGGCTGTCAAGAAGTACAATCGATGTAGATGTAGAAGTGAATGCAGAAGACCATAGCCCAAGGTGCCAGAGATAAATGCTGGTCGAGTGCCCCACAGCGGGGAGAGATCGGCCCATAGTCCGATCTATACAATTACATCACAGATGATCTACATTTATATTAAAACGAGAATATTATATTATTACAGTACCAGGTATCACAATTCAAAGCATATTCATCATTTGACCCATCACAGTGTTTTTCTTTCGTTGACCATAACAACCCCAAAACTCTAAGCAGTCAGCTCGTGGCCGGTCTCGTACTTGGGCTCCTCGGGGGCACCGGTGTTTGCGGGCGTCGAAGAGACAGCAGGGGCGGCGAAATTGGCAGAGCGCGGTTTCATGGTGAGGTATCCGGGCCACTCGCCCTCCATGACGTCGAAAATGGCGAGGAAGCTGAGAATAAACAGCGCCGTGTAGACGAGCCTGCCAGAATAGTTAGCGAGGAGTAAAGCAAAGAAAGATGGGAAGAAGAAAACATACCACAAGAGAATGGCAAAAGCAAGCACCGCATTCATAATAGACGTGCCATATGTCCCAATAATATTCGCCAAATCCGCAAACCCAGCCAACCAAAACAGCCAGGTGAGAAAGTACAGCACAATCAACCCCGGAGCCAACCAGCTATTGTGGTGATGCCCATTACGCGAATGAAAGAACAGCGGACCCCCAATAGCAGCAGCCGAAGCGAGCGTTGACCACACCGCACAGAACATGAGGAAAGCAGCGACGTCGGGGACAGAGCCCTTGACGTTATTGTAGCAGACATCGAAGCCGCACAGGTATGAGACCGCGACGTCCTGCGAGAAGACCCAGACGGCGTAGGCCATCAAACCTAGCTCAATCAGCGAAAAGGCCAGAGCCGTGCTGAGGAGCGAGAGGAGGATGATGCTGAGAGTGAGCATTTTTGGGGTATTCTCCTGTTGTGTTTGAGAATGATGTTCGAACTTCGACCTAGCGGTGGCGCAGACGGAATGCTGGGAATACTTAGAAAGAAAAAAAAAAAATAAAGATCAAGCCCACGGCACACCGCTCATATATAGCGAGAAATTTCAGCCCAGCCAAGCCAGCGACAAGCAGGTTTTTGCCATGGATTATTGTTCGTATCCGTATAGTTTGTATACAACACACGCGCTAGTCCGCATTGGGAAAGGAGTACACATAAAGTGGGGAATTGCCCACCTCCCAGCCAATAGAATCGTGCAGCACCCGCTTAAGTCCCGCTGTGATTGGCTGCAGCCGTCGGTGGACCGCAACGGCAAGGCTGACTCGTATCTCGACGATTTGGCTGGAATCCTAGATCGTCAGGATTATTATTCTTATTATTATTGCACGTTGGTGGGAGACGTCGCTAGCTACTGGCGAGAGACTACCCTCTACCAGTAGTACGTACGGTACTCTTCAAGGGGCCAATTTCATGAACTCGGTTAATGACAAACAGAGCAACGTAGTACAAGGACAGAGTACGGAGTACTCAGGGGCAATATTGCTGCATGGGTAGACCAAAAAAGCAAATATCAAGGCAAACGTTGCCGGAGTCCAGAGACGAATGAGACGAGCCCGTTAGACTCGCAGCCGAAGAGGCTGAGGGCTCTAGATCTAGCGAACATGACTATGGATTAGCAGCTAGCTAGCTGTAGCTGTAGCTCCTGCAAGATTAGCGCTAAAAGCATGGCGCACCCTGTCACTCGCTTCTTGTGACCGCATCCGGAAATTGAGCCACATTAGGCCACTGGCTGGGAATGGGTTTAGCAGAGAATGAGGCTCTGTTCGTTTACAAGTCAGTGTTGCAGTGGGTATCAATCAGATATGCTTATTTTGTATCTTTTGTCAGATTTCAGGTTACATTAAAACTGCCAAGACAGAAATAGCTAGTCATAATAAGTAACTCTCAGCTAACCAGAGTCAAATCCCCCAATCTCTTGTGATTGGGCTCACAGTGACTAATTTCTGGCTTGGAATTATGAAAGTTGGTTAAGACAAGTCTCAAGTTGATCAGTTTTGAGATCTTTTTTTAACCCTCTATATAAATCCAATTATAAGAAATGTATGTTTGAAAAATATTAAATTAAATTTTTTTTTCTCTATGTTTTAATTTTTGTAAAAGTCAATTAAAGATTAAAAAGAAACTAGAGATTGAAAAGATATATATGAAAAAAGATCTTGGTGATTTGTATACAAATCCCAGAAGTGAAAATTAGGCATCGAGTCGCCACACACAAAGCAGTGCCAGCTGGGCTTAATATTAAGCACTGGCGCTAACAATATCCGTATTCATTGAAAATATCCACAACCTTTCGCCGTCCCCCCGCGAGTTCAAGCGCAGTTTTGCCTCTCTTGTTCCTGAGAGAAGCATCCGCACGGGACTCTAACAGCACCCTAATTACCTCAAACCAGCCAGACATGCTAGCTCTCATCAGGGCTGTCTCACCATATATCTCGTCTCGATTGTTTATACGCTCCGGGAAATGTCTGAGCAGTGTCTTCATGATCTTCCCATCCGGCACATGCAGAAGCAAATCAGGCGAGTTCAACTTGCCTATTGTCATGTCAACACGATAGGTCTTAAGAAGGTAGTGAAAAAGGGAGGCATGGCCACCCAACACTGCATTCGATACCGCGTTATAACCACTCGAGTTGACGGTAGTATTGACATCAAATCCTGGACGATGAAGCAAGGTGTCCACAACATTAATCATGCCATTCTTGGCAGCAAGTAAAAGGAGGGAATCCTCCCGTGGAGTGCTTGTCAAATTTGGATCTGCTTTTGAAAATTGCAACAACAAGGTGGCGGTCGTTTGATGCTTGTTGAGAACAGCCAACCTTAACGGAGTCACTTTTTCGAGTTTATTGCGGTCAAGGGGGTCATCGGGTATAAAGTTGACATTTATATCCGGCCATTTTAACAGGTAGCTCACGATTTCGGTGCGTCCTTTGCCTGCAGCGGCGTACAAGGCGCATTCGTTTAGCGGGGTGTGACGGTTCACATTTATGTGCTGCTTTCGGTCAATTAGCAACCTCACTATCCCTGCACGGTTCTTTTTAATAGCGACTCCGAGAGGGGTCAGGCCCGAGAAGTTGCTTTCTGTGTCTGGACGGACCCGCGGATCCTGCAAGAGCAATCTCGCGATATCCTCAAGGCCGTAAAAACAAGCTACGAAAAGAGGCTCGTCACAGTCACTGGTCGTTTGGTTTGGGTCTATCAAGGGACTTGTGAGAAGCGCGCGGACCAACCTCACATCCTTGCGAAACACCGCCCAAGTCAACGGGGGTTCTTGTTCCCATGCGCAGATGTCACGTGGGTCGGCGCCGTATCGGATTAAACCGAGGACGATGTTGTAACGCTTGCCCAATACAGCGGCGAGAAGTGCAGATCCAAGCATGTTGGATTTGTAATTGAGACGGTTTCTCTCAAGTTCACTGTTTTGTACCAGCCATCGAACAAGGCCTTCCTCGCCGGCAACGGCAGCCACCATCAGCCTGCAGTTAACCATTTCTGGCCATAATGGCTCTGGTTTTCTTATTGCTGTACGTGCCTGGTCTGCTCCTTGGTATAGGAGCACCAGGTAGCAAGCATCCTTGAGATAAATTTCAGGTGTCAAAACTGGTTTGCCGTATTCGTCCTTGTTGCAGAGTTCCTGAAAGGGGCAGTCTTGAAACAAGTCACGGGCGTCCTCTTGTGCCAGGAATTTACGACATTCCTTTGCTAATTCAACTGCCTGTTCAAGCAACCAGATTAATGTCTCTTGCCTTATCTCGGGAACTTGTGCATCGAGCTTGTCAAGGTCTAGGGCTGTAAATGCCGTCCGTGAAACAATTTTATTGAAATTTTCTGGCCAAAAAAAAAAGCGAACATTAGTGTGTGCATTACCGACATACCAGATACTGATGACTTACTATTGACCAATCTTGCCCGGAGAGTATCACTTATTCCCTCCTTGGCATTCCAATTTTGACCAACAATCCTTTCGGCGATCATAGTAATGATTTCGGGAGGCAGTTTAACCTTTGGTTCCTCGTCGGGTTCCTCGTCGGATTCGACGCTGCGTCTAACGTCGGTTTCGACATCGGTTTCGACATCAGTTTCGACGTCGGACTGTTCTTGAGGAGACGCCATTGCGATTTGGCTATGTGGATGGTTGATACTGATTTCCAATATTGAGAAGAGTTTGAAAAGAGTTGGTACTGATTTCCAATGTTGAGAAGAGTGTGGAAGAGTTGAGTTGAGGAGGAGAATTTCTCATGAACCTGACTGCTTTATATATTGCTGTTGACTCATTTTTGGATGGAGTCATTGCTAGATAGAGTCATTTTTGGATAGAGTTACTGCTAGATAGAGTACTGTTGACTCATTGTTGGATAGAGTCATTGTTGGATAGAGTCATTGTTGGATAGAGTCATTGTTGGATAGAGTCATTGTTGGATAGAGTCATTGTTGGATAGAGTCATTGTTGGATAGAGTCATTGTTGGATAGAGTCATTGTTGGATAGAGTCATTGTTGGATAGAGTCATTGTTGGATAGAGTCATTGTTGGATAGAGTCATTGTTGGATAAATTCATTGTTGGATAGACTCATTACGGTTGACTCATTGTTGGATAGAGTCACTACTAGATAGAGTCACTACTAGATAGAGTCATTACTAGATAGAGTCATTACTGTTGACTCATTGATCTATGGACAGAAATAGGTAGTCATAATAAAGTTACTCTCAGCTAATCACCCAATCTCTTGTGGTTAGCCTCACAGTGACTAATTCCTAGCTTAAAATTATAAAAGTTGGTCAAGACTATGTAGCTATCAGCAGTACTCTAAATCAATTGGTTTTAGGATATTTTTCAAGTCTTGAAATATATGTAAAGATCTCTATATAAATCTAATTTTAAGAAATGTATGTTTAGAAAATATTAAAAGAATTTTTTTTTTAATATATATTTATTTTTTTATAAGAGTCAACTAGAGAGAGATTAAAAAGAAATTAGCAATTAAAAAGGTATATATGAAAGAAGATTTTGGTGATTTGTATACAAATCCCAGAAGTGAAAATTAGGCATCGAGTCGCCACACACAAAGCAGTGCCAGCTGGGTATGATTAAGCCCCAGCGCTACTATGGCCACTCTGGTACCTCTGAAGAAGTTCCACATATTCTCCCAGATTTTCCTTTCGGGCGTAATCCAGCGCATTGCGGCCACTATAATTTCTCATTTCAGGGTCCGCGCCGCGTTCTAATAGCTGTTCAACTAGGCCAATGTTGCGGTGAACGCAAGCGTGTATCAAGAGTGTGCGGCCATCCTGGGCCCCGCGCTTGTTGATCTTCAATTGTGGGAAACGGTCGAGCAGTTTCAACATGATCCTCCGATTAACGACATTCAGAAGGAACCCACGCTTCCCCAATTCGCCTTTCATAATTTTAGGATCAATTCGTTCGACAAGCAGGTCAAAACATCCTTCGTGGCCGTTGATTGCTGCATGTGCTATCACTTTTTGATTATCAATGTTCACATCAATATCTTTGCGCTGAAGCAGCATCTCCACAATGCGAGTCTGACCTCTCTCCGCAGCAGATATAAGCACGGTACCATGTTTCCAGCAGCGCATGTTTGGATCTACCCTATCAGACTTTAACAAGGAATCAATGACATCTTCATGATTATTCCTAGCAGCCACCATCAGCGGCGTTAGACCGCCACGGGATTCAAGGTTCGGGTCTAGATCTGGCCGTTGTAATAGCAGCTTCACAGTGTCGTCTTGTCCCATTGCTGCAGCTCTAAGCAACGGGCAATCATCTGGATTGGGTTGATATATCGGAACAGAATATAGATCGGTGACGCCTCGGCCGTGAATTATCATCATTGTCTGTTCATTGCCACTTCTACGGGCGGCCAAAAGAGGAGTCATGCCAAAATGGGTTGGTTGGTATGGGTCGATCCGCGGGTCGTTTAAGAGCACTTGCACCATATCAGAAAAGCCATGTTTGCAAGCAATGAAAAGAACCGGGTCAACTCCAGGGCCAAAATGTTTGTTTGGGTCCAGGTGCTTATAACTGAGAAGCAGCTGGACCATTTCAACATCATTTTTCATCACCGCCCAACCAAACAGGTCATCCATGCCATGTTGACGAGCACCGCAGTTGAGTAAGAGGCTGGCGATTCTGCTGCTGCAGTTCAAAACGGCGGCAAGTAGTGCAGTTCCAAATAGTTTGGACCTGGTATTGATATCCTCTCTCGCATTTACATTTTTTTCTAGCAGCCAACGAATGAGGCCTTCCTCACCGATAAAGGCGGCCACGATCAGGCTGTTCTGAGCAAATTCTGGCCACAATGGCCCTGCATGATCTAGTGCATTCTTTATTCCTTCTCGTCCACCACACAGAAACGCTAGGTAGCAAGCCTTCTCCAGATAATAAAGAGGTTTGATTATAGTCTCTCCGCGTTCGTCCTTGTTGCAAAGTTGTTCCAAGTTGCAGTTTGTAGGAAACAGACTACTCACGCCCTCTTGCATGACGAAATAAAGACATGCGGTTTCCTGTCTTACTTTCCGTTCAAGGAACCAAATTTCTACCTCATCTTGTACCCATCGAAGGTTTCCAGGAAGTCTTTCATAGTTCAGTTTATTTGGTAGCACGTCTTGAGTGTCAGGAGCCCTTCCTAGTAAAAGCGATCGTTAGTATGTGGACTGTAGACGTAGATACTGACGACTTACTTGTGACCAATCTTGTAACGAGATGGTTATAATCTTCCGGGGGGGGAGATCGCGAAGCCTATAATCAAATAGAGCTTGGAATATCCCTTGGAGTAGCTGCTTAATAGTATCACTGAACTGCTGTTGAGAAGTCGCCATTGTGATTTGGGTATGTAGATGGTTGATGCTGATTTCTAATGTGGAGAAGAGTGTGGAAGAGTTGAGTTGAGGAGAATAATTTCTTATGGGTCTGACTGCTTTATACACTGCTGTTGACTTTTTTTGTTTTTGGATAGAGTCATTTGCTAGATAGAGTCACTGCTATTAACTCATTGATGGATAGAGTCACTACTGTTGACTCATTGTTGTATAGACTCATTGCTTCACAAAGCCATTCTTCTATTGACTCAAAACCCACTCGTCAGACCAGCTGAACGTTCTTTTTCCTCTTCTTTTTTTTTTTTTCCTTTTCTCTTTCTCGACTGTACATATATAGGGAGACCTTGCCGGATGACTCCACCCCTTTCTCTCTCTCTCTCTCTCTCTTTCTCTCTCGAGGGCGTCTCATGACGCTTGAGTTATTGATTGTAGAAAGATGGGAGGTTGGCTCAACTTTAAAATGGAGGGAAGGAGCCGACATTAGCCCTAATCCTATTACCCCAAGTCCCGTAGTATTCTACCGGTTAAAAACTTCATCACCCTCTCTACTCTCTCTCTCTCTCTCTCTCTCTCTTTGTCAAATAGCTCAAGAAACAATCAAAATGGTATTGTAATTCGTCCAATCATCGCAAACCCAAAATCCTACCCAAACAAAACAAAAACAAAAACATATCCATATAAATACAAAAAAAACCAAACGTTCGAAAAAATCATTACATTCTCATATCTTCCAGAGAATAACAACACGTCACTTCCGCCAAAACATCAACTTTTGAAACTTGCGTTTCACATCCCATCCACGTTCTGAGAACCAGTCACGCACACTGGCTGTGCCGCCATAATGACTCGACGCTACCGCGCTGCTGGCCTTTGAGCTACCGCCGCCGCCCATGAATCCACCGAGCGATCCAGCCTGGAACTTCATCCGTCCCTCGGCGATCTTGTGCACGAGATTCAGGATTGCAAATGTGGTCGAGCCAACGGCACGGAACGCAGCGAGGGCCGCGACTGCCCACAGGATGATGGCAAGATAGATATTATTAGCGCCCGAGTCCACGCCATATGCTTCGGAAACAGCCATGGCCAGGACTGCGTTGGCGACCATCCAGATGGAAACCATGTAGGTTCGCACGGCGCGGTAGTAGTCTTCCTGCATCTGGCTTTCGGAGGGTGACGGCTGCGGTTCTTCGACGTGGTCACGCAGGTTGCGGAGGGCTTCGTCGTAGCCGCTGTCAATGTCGAGTTGTTCCGTGGGCATTTCCATGACGACTCTGGATCCGCCCAGACCCTTGGCAGCTCCGAGGTCCATGGTGTGGTGGTTGTCGCCCTTGGTGCCCCAGGTAACGTCGTGAGTGTTGCAAAAGGCGTAGATTTGGAGGGTGCAGATGTAGCTGGGCAGCATCATAAAGTATTGTCCCGTAGAGGTGATCAGATGCCAGGGATCAAGATACACGAGTGACATGAAAAAGTACAGTCCCAAGGTAGAGGCCAACGACATGATGATGTTTGAAAACTCGCTTGAATCCAACACCGATCCCTTGCTGCCTTTGAGTTTGATGACTACTAGATAAATCGTCGCAAACGAGGTGTATGCCATGATGATTCCATAAACGACAATTCCAAATATAAACATTTTCCGAGCGCTGCGAGGTGTTAGCTAGAGTTTACTACTTTAGGCAGACGAACTTACCCTTGCGGTCTGTTACCCATTGAAAGAATGAATTGCAACGCGATAAGCAATACACATGAATAACGCAAAACGTAAAATATGTACTTTCCCATGTTATGACCAAAGGGGTCAATATCGGGATTCGATAACGACCCTGCAATAAAGTAGAATGCCAAATAAAAGTTTGCCTAGGACGGTTAGCTTTTTTTTCCCCACGACATGAAGGTGGAGAGACAACTTACCAGGCCAAAGTAGGTGAATAATGTTTGAAGAAATTGGTACACAAATTCAATATGCAGCAAGATTTTCCTCGTCAGCGTGTGATCCGTCTCCCACACCTGGCGGAAGTTGACCAAGGAATAAACACAAGCAAAGAAAGCACCATTGAGCCATCGTCGTCGCTGTGAAATAAACTCTGGAACGGAATCCGGCACATCGGTCTCGCCCACGGCACTCTTGACAAACTTGAGCACCCATCTTTCGCCCTTCTTGGCAACGAGCTCCCAACACAGAATACGATCCTCAGCCAAGTACATGTTGGCAGTAAAGATATCTGCATCTTTTCCTTGTAGCGTCTCACCCTTGAAATACTGACTAAGAGGACCGTGTCCATCTTCGTTATTCTGTAGAGCGTAGTAGCGGTAGGCACTCAGTGCACCAGGAAGCACAGTGATATATCCAAAGACTGATTCCAGCGGCTTGTCCAGAATATTAGACATTTTATACTCAAAGTTCTGAGATGCCACCAGTGGATTGAGCAGTCCCATATAATTTTTGCCCTTTCCGGCAATAATCTCACCAGCGGCTCCGGCGACGTTGGAGTCTTGGTCAAAGGCCTTCCACAGATGGTACAGAGCGGTAGGCGCAGGCTGTGTTCCCACATCCAACAAAATACAGACATTGGGGTCAAGCGAGCGACCAAAGGCATTGAATAGCCATCGGTGAGAGTTGAGTTTCTTCTTGTTTTGCTCCTTGAGACAGAAAATGACCTGGCATGGCACAATGCCCTTTTCGGCGCCCTTGAATTTCATGTCCGCGTCAAGCGAGACTTGCGTCGTGTATTCGTAGACGTGGGCGTTGACTTCCTTTTGGTTGACAATGTTTTTCGCAATGCCTGCCTGGTACACGCCCATGGCGGCCAGGGCATCCAACGTCCGCTTGTGCACATTGGAACGACCATCTGAAATAATGCAGACAACAATCTTCTTCCACCCGTCCTTGCCCCATGTGCGCGATTTGGTACGCGAGCAAAAGTGGCTGATGTTTCGCATGATACCGTGCATCGTCCGAGTAAACAGAACCTCGTTTTCATTGTACATGGTCACACAGATCAAAAGCTCCGTCTCGCGCATTGTGCTGGGGATGTTCTGACGCAACTTGTACCCTCGCTCTACAAACTCATCTGGGTCACAAGTCACAGCGGTGTAGCGCATGTGAGTAAATTCGCGCTCATCGCGTCGCGGCAAAAAGCTGTGCAGAATGGTTGGGATTTTACATTCTAGCACAAGCTCGCCGTTGATAAGATGCACTTCCTTTTTCGACATTTGCGCGGGACGCACACCTCGACGGCTCTGTTTACCTTCTGGTGCAGGGCCATAGTGTATGTGCGGGTCAACAAGCATCTCGGTATCTTCGACGTTTTCGTCGTCGAGATCAATCTTTTCCATTCCGTCTTTTTCATCAGTTACCATGGTGGATTCGCTGCGGAAGGAGTCATAAGATGGGCGAGAGTCAATTGTCTGTCCGCCTCCACCAAAGGGGTCCTCCGAAGACCGTGTTTCGCCAATATCGATGCTCGTCTCACCAGACACCGTAGATGGCACAGAAAAGAGAGGCGCCGGTGGAAGTGGACGTCGGGGACTTCCTCCGTATTGTGAACTGGGTGTTCCTGGTCGCGGGCTTCCGTTGATGTCTGCGGGTTCATAGTTAATACCGGACACAGAAGATGATGCCCCGTGTCTGACAGAGCTTCGAGACGGGGTCCATGGCCTCGTTGGCGAGCCCGGCCGGGAGGCATACTGCGGCGAGTCGGTCGACATTGCCGGTGGAGGAATCGAGGGGGCAGTGCCCATGCTGGATCCTGGTCTCGAGGGCGAATAGGACATCTGTACCGCCGAGTTTTGGCGCGGACGAAACGTAGCAAGTCGCGTGGGCGATGCTTTGGTAGGAGAAGAAGGGTTCGCACTAGAAGGAGCAATTTCATTATTAGCCAATTTGTCGAACATAGTCAGGTCTAGCGAACGCGGTCGTCTCATGGGTACCACTTGTTTACTGGAATGCTTGGGAGGATGGGGAAGACTGGCAACTGGGGGCAGAGAAAGCGCCTTGCTTGATTCTGCTGGTGGTGCAATTATTTTCTTCTGAGGAGGGGGCGCTGGCAAAAGAAGAGCGGACCGCGGAGGAGAAATCCTTGGTGCCAGCTCAACATTGACATTCTGGGCACGCAGTTTCCCAAGCCTGACAGACATGGGCTCCAGGGTAGCAGGGTGTTTCACAACAGCAACAGAGGTAGATATGGGTTCCTTGCGGGGTATAACGGTTCCAGCGTGACGACGACGATGATTGTGGTTAAAAACATACGCTTTTCGAGTTGCCGACGCCTGGCCCATGCGAAAGCGCGCGGCGTTGGTGCCCAGGTCGCTGCTGTCAAAGTCTTCTTCTTCGTGGTGGTGGTGTTCATGGGCTGTGGGCAGCAGTCTCATGGAAGCGGTGGTGGGATCGGCGTGTTGGGAGGGCGAGATGCTGGGCTCGTAGAGCGAGTCGCCGTAGTAAGCGGGGGGCTCATCGCTGTACGTTGAGCCCTGGTGGTGACTGCGTAGAGGAGATGAAGGGTCCATTATGTGTTGTGTGTCGGTCGCAGACACGCGCAGCAGTTGGGGATAATCAACAAAGCATTGAACTGGTTTTAAATGATAGTCGTATACACGCGGCGTGCGTGATGGTGCGCGTGGATGGTTGATGATAAGGATGGATTCTGGTTCACAGTGTTGGTATTGATGCAGGTTGAATTGAGGAAGAGGAAGAAGGATCAATGATATATCGTGGTGGAGTCTGTCTGGGGTCGACGAGTCTGTTGACGGGTATGCTTGGCTGTTGCTGGGGCAACCGCGTAGTCAGACCAATGACCATTGTCGGCCGTTGGAACTAGTTGTACATTATTATATAGTGTTATTGGTTTATTTAATTTATTTAATGTATTTAATGTCAGGATAATAATAAACATGATTAGATATATTATATTTTGAGTTAAAAGGTTAACAAAAACAAATCCACCCTCGCAATTTTGCTTCATTACGTATATTTTGAAACAAATCAATTTAAAACAAAAGCACATAACCAGCAGTTAAATCAGTTCTCCATATTGCCGTTCCTTCACCACACGTAACAGGATTCATAGATAGGATCGTATACTCATACTAAGCATCATTGAGCAACGGCTCACGCTCCCGATCCGCCGTTGACTCCGGCGCAACAACTCGTCTGAGCCACAAATCACGCCCGGAATACGCTGCCGACGAGACGTACAAGGAGCCAACAAGAAAGACGGCGAAGATGACAAAGGCAAAGATCCACTGCAAGGCGATGACCTTGACCGCGAGCTGTTTGACGGCGAGTGCTGTTCCAGTTAGTATAACCCTTTTTAAGAGAGTAAAAAGAAGAAGGGGGGGGGGGGAAGGTACAGAGAGTCAGGATGCTCAGCGAGTAGCCAAAGATATAATCCTTGGCGGCAAAAATGTGCACCCATCCAATCAAGAATATCAGCCAGATAAACACATTGGCCACAATGCGCGAGGGCAGGTTGTGGGCATGCACAGCTACAGCGCCATTCCAAAACAGCGCTGTGAGGGCCCAGGCATAGGGGCCGGCGATGGCGGGCCAGTGTACGAATGGCGGAGAGCCCAGGTGAGTCCAGTAGGCAGACGACTGGCTCAGCAGGTGGACGATGATGATAATCTCGGCGGGCCAGAAGTAGCTGCGCACCCAGAGCATGATAAAGGCAAAGATCAGCAGGTTATTCAGGATGAAATGCGAGGCGACATTGGCGGCGGCGGTGATGAGCACCGAGTTCTTGGAGAAGAAATGCCAGAGATAGCTGATCTGCGACAGAAGCAGGATGATCCTGAGCCAGGTCAGATGAAGTACTACAGCATATAACGACTGGACTTACCAGTAGATGCCGGTGATGGTGGTGTTTTGCGAGAACGGGGTCGGGTGCTTGTCGGCTTGTTTCCAGATGCTGTGGCCATGTTTGGTGTCGTGAGGCTTGTGGACGGAATAGTAGATGCCTGAGATAGCAACCAGAGCCCAGGACAGGACTGACAGCACCTGGTACACAAGCAGGGTGTTGTGACTGTGCGTCTCGTGTTTCCGGAAGGGATTGTCTAGGCTGTTAGCGACTGCATGATACATATTACTTCAATCTCTACCAGCACGTACAGAAAGCCATCTTGTCGCCGTCCGAGTATCGAATAGTCTTGAGGGAGAAAAATTAAAATTTGTCCAAATCCCCCGCAGAACCTTGTCCTCTTTAAACAGGTGATGACGTATGTATGCGGCCGTGGCGAAGTGGAGGGGATGCCGCAACGAGACAAGGCAGAATGCAGTCAAAGCCTGCTGCTGGCATGGTGACTGGTTCAAGTGTTGGCCCCCGCAGTCGCGAGCTGGTCTGCTGACCTGAACTGAACTTACTTTTGAAACAATAATAATAGTAAGCTGTAATAAGCACTGAAGCAAGATCCGTGATTGGCCTCGAATTGCGGGGTAGCGTCTATCCTAAAACGGAAATACATGCCTAGTTATATAACCCCCATCCCTGCGACATGAAATGCCGTGTGTGATGAAACAATTCCCAGGTACCTATACTTTTTATCAACCTGTTTACAACTCCACCAGCTAGAAATCAATAAAAAGGAGTCTAAATAATTTCTATCCATTTTCTTTGTTAATTCTTTTATCCAAAGAAAAATTATATAAAAGTGGAGTTATTAATTACAGCCTAACACTGACCAACATAAAACACCCTTAATATAATAATGATGCCAACATGTCCTCTATTAAGATCAGGAATGCATAATTAATAGTATATTTTAATATAGCATTAGCCTGATTGCCTAGAATTAAGTTATACTATCTAAGAGTATAAATATTGATCATTTATAGAAGCTTTAGCGATAGAAAAGGTATATAAAGATTACAGATAAGCTGAATATAGTGAAATAAAAACAACTGTATAACAATTTGTATGAAATTTACTACTGCCACTGAAAGGCAAGAGGTCCCATTCAGATAGGTTACGTCCAAGGAGGCCAGCTTTGATAAAGAAAGAATGAAAGTACCAAATATTTTGAAAAATGCCGGGAGTACCTTCGAGGCCACTGCTCAGCTGATCAGCCTTTTGAAAAGAATATAGCAGTAAAGAGTTTTGTGTAGAACCTATCATCTTGTAAAAACACAGAACTCTTAGATAATTGGAGTGGCCCGGACGCTAATTATTAGAAAATTAACAGAGAGAAGAGAATTGCTGTCTACAGAGTTAATTATATAGCAAAATTTACATTTAGCCTTATAACAGCCTTCTAGAAAATCAAGTTATTAAATTAGCTAAAAAATCCCCTAAAAATTTAATTACTATCAATAATATCAAGAAGACATAAGTTCTTATTATTATGATAGTTGTTAATATCTAACCAGATGTGTTATATGACAGAACCCCCATATCAAACCGCTCCATTGATTCAGCCACACAGGAATACAACCCCCCATCAGTACCTCTCTAGCTACAAAAAAATTATAGTGGCTTCACTAGCACTGTAACAATAATACCGAGATATTGCTTTATATTATAACATCAACAGCAATAGGGCAACTCAGGTATTATATATTGAATCAGAGTACTTGGCCAGCAGGATGAGAATTTTGTTACGGCAAGGACTGGCTTATAAAAATAGATGCAAGAGAATGACGATATTAGAGGACATCCCGATTCCAGCAAATTTAACATATCCCGGCCGTTTCTTGGCGATCTATACGATATTATGATCTGTGGGGGAGCAGTAGGTAAGGATCATCTGAGGGAGGAATATCGCAGTGGTTGCGAGTCACAACGTTTAACGGTTTCTCAATTGGTATTTGCAATGAATCGTCTTAAGCCTGGGTTCACTCGTCCTGCTTCTTCACCGAGTCGAGTCCTGGGATGCAGTATACCTACTCCACGCTTTCAACGCGTTTTCCGATATTCAACTTTATAAACACTCCAAGGCCCATGCTATTACATCATCATTCTATCTTGTTGCAAAGAACATCAACTTGGACCTCTCTGATGCAAAAGAATCTATCCTCTATTAGAAAAGCCTCTGGGAACACCTGACTTTCAAGGAATTTAAGGATATCACTTTACCACAATCGAGCTTTATAACTCCCATGATGCTTTTGTTCGGAGATTGCTGGATGAATTTGGGCCTCAATATCTCAAAATAGCCCCGCCTGTATGAGAAATCCAGGCCGAGGCACTTCGGAATGCACCATTTCCACAATCCGCTTAAAGCTTCATATAGGCATAGCCAGAGTGCCGCATTTCTCATATTCGCGGAGGTAGCTTAGTTTCAATGATTCGAGAACACGTTTGGTAAAAAATAACTCTAAATGGGGCTAAGGAAAAGGAAAAGAAGAATAACAGGAAAGCCTTTGGGTAGGCAAAAGCAGTAGTGTCAATCATTTACTAAATCTGACTTTGCCGTGGGGGAGTAATTGCAGGAGATCAGTTTAGGATACAGTATGACTGTTGCCTTAAGCCAAATCAAGAATGACATCATGAAGAAAATAACGTTTTTACTAGCACTGTAACAATACACTTTCCCAGCGGTGGTTTGCTGTATGGTAATATACTACTCAGCCTCGAAACATACCCAAAATAACACAGTAACCGTATTTGGATTAGTTATGTCCCATGTTAGGGTTTGAAAATCAATCTGCATGTGTATAATTAAGAAGATTTCTGGTGCAACTGTAAAGAATTGAGTGCTGAGGAGGACCCATCTCGTCCATACACGTTCATCGGGAGAATAGCGGGATGAGCTAACTCTCGGCCAATGACAGTAAATCGTTATTGAACTTTCGCCTTGGTCTATTGGCTATCTCACTTCTAATTGATTGTCTTTAGCCGTCGTAACTTTAGTTCTAAATGTCATTAGTAAAAGCTTTGCGGCTAATTCTTTCCTAATAATCAGACCTTAAGATCTGGGTCTGCGATCTAGAAGATCAAGGATTATTGGCGCACGATAATCTAGGCGAATGAACAGAGAAATTTTACTAGGAGTAGATAGCTATTATCCGCCATTCGCAAGACATATTCTGTCAGCGCCTGCTTCTCCTGTGGGGTGAGATACTGTTGGTTGGCGGCTTTATCCACAATGGAAGGCTTCCTGTTAGCCCGACGCCATAACGCAGATTGATGCGGGGCATCGGAGTCCGACCTTTTACCATACCATATGGAATTGAAGCCATTCGCACTTTCCGGCAACGGTACAGCCTGAACACTGCTAAACACCTATCTATAGCTTAATAATAGCTTTCCAGATATGCTATACTGTAGCGATAGATCATCTTAGCTTATGCCATATAAAAATATTTTTAAGGCTGGTTAAACTATTTGATGCTGTTTATTGAAACTTGAGAACATTTACAATAATACATCTACATGTATGAATGCCCACACAAGCTGATGAACCTTCAACCAACTGATGAATTCGGTATCTGGTCTTAATTATATTTATTTTATTTATTTGCTCTATATAACTAATTCCTCAGCCATGCAGATTTGACAGGCCCCAGGAATTAAACATGCTGGTTATGTTCATTGATTATCAGTTAACCACCCCAGCAAAATAAACGCAGATTATGATACAATGAATGTGTTGACCATTAAACAGCAATGGATGAACATTTGACGAGCACGAACAAATTATGACCATGTGGACCTGTTGAAATCACAACGATCGTTGATCATCAAAAAACAAGCAGCACTGCAATGTGGAGGGTGTTTAATGGAGTGTTTCGGAGGACAAGGTATGTGGGTCTGACGTAGTGCATTTTCAAACACCCGCATGGGCAAATGTGACCAATTATCTGTTTTGACCAGTGGAACCCACATATTTTTGCCGAGAAGTGACTCACAAGTCACGTGTATGTCATGGTACATACTACAGCCATGTTTTGGCTTGTCCCTGAAGTAGGTCACATGGAAACCGGCGTCTTCTCACGGAGCTACATCAAAAGTAGCTAGATCAAGGCTAAACCTAATGTACACTAGTCATGAATTGGTCACTGATGCGAGGGTAGTGCTTGGCATTGTTTGCGGCTGGACTCTGTATTTCCGATCTTGTTGTGAGTAGGAAAATCATATCTCACAATTAGAAATCCTCCATACGTTGTGAGAATCAGTTGGAGATCAGGTACATCTTGTTTTGTACGAAATGTTAAGGGTGAGGGTTGCAGGGCGCAGGCCCAATACCCCGCACTAGCTGATCGATTCAGCCTTGTCGACCAAGGCTGATATACTCTGTCTGATACACGGCAACTCGCTCTTATTTATTCTATCATAATATTGTTAAGCATGATCACACATCAAGATGGCTAGTCAGCGAAAGTTGCACGTCTTCCGGGTAACGGGTCTTTCTAGGGATCGACCTGATACAGATCTCCAGACGGCGTTACAGGAAGCCCTCCAGGACCACTTGAACGACGATGAGAGATCGCAGATCGAGGCCGAGATAACGATCGTACCTTCATGCTATGAAGCGGATACACAGAGAGTGGCGCTGGTGCGGTTTCGTGGTGGGATACCTCAGTTCCTTAGTGAGCTGAGAGTCGACCCTCTCGGAAACTGGCAGTTCGAGATGGGAGACTGTGACATTAACTTTGACTGCCATTTCTTTGGCTTTACCCAGCTCTACGCGCCGGACAAAAAGGAGCCAGTTATTGCAGAGTAAGGACCTGTGCTTTTATCTATACCTCGAAGATTAATATTGACGGATAGCGCGATATAGTATTATCGCAATTGCTGGGCTGGATGGACACGCTTACGGATCGTGGCAGGGACGAGGCAATCTCGGTCGCATGTGGCTTCGCGATTTCCTATCCAAGGATTTACCACGATGTCGCATGATGATCTATGGCTACAACTCGAAGCTGTCGAGCCATGGGGTCGATACCATCCTGGACTACGGGGGGGAGCTGATAGAGGAGATCAAGAAAATCAGGAACACAAAGGAGGTAGACAAGGTTTCTTACTTGTTCGCTCAATTTCAAAGTTTGGCTAACGGCTTGACTAGCTCCAGCAGAGACCTCTCTTCTTCATTGCACACAGCTTTGGAGGTATTATCCTGGCTCATGTGAGACTACTGCTAAGGTTGACATGATATATGCTAATATCACTTCTAGTGCCTGGTACGGGCCATCCAGACGATGGAGGACGACCACCCAGCCATCACATCGCTGTATCGGGCCACATACGGCATGCTCCTCTTTGCCATCCCGCACAGGGGCCTCCTCGTAAGCGATATCCAGCAGATGCTGGCTGGGGATAAGAAGCATCCGCGCGAGAGATTACTGCAGCAAATTTCCAGCAAATCCGATCTGTTGATGCACCAGCTGGCGGATTTTAAGAATCTAATCCAAGACCGCAAGGTGGTCAGCTTCTACGAGACGGAGCAGACGAGGCAGTTGGTCTTTGTACGTATTGGTCTGTGTCTTCGCCAGGGACACGGGTTGACTATCGCAATAGGAGTCGGATCACGGACGATGGGAACGCACAGGGGATTTGGTCACGGCCGTCGACTCGGACTCAGCGCTTCTCGAGCTTCCCGACCATGTGGAGGACAAGGTGCCGCTGCATGCGGACCACTCAAGGATCGTCAAGTTCGACACGCGCAACGCGGCCGGGTATCGAACGGCGCTCGATAAACTGCGACAGTTCGCCCAAAACGCCCCATCGGTGGTGGCGGCTCGATTTAGTGAGTGACTGATTCGAGAGACTTTCCACGAGCTAATACGGAGAATTTCCAGTGCAGGCGCGTTACCGACTCCAGCCATGCTCCACGGTGCCGTTCAAGAAGGATCCGATGTTCGTAGGGCGTGAGGATATCATCCAGACGATCAATAAAAAAGTCAGGGTGATCGGCCAAGGTCACGAACGGATGGCATTGATAGGATTAGCCGGTGTGGGGTCGGTAGTTGCTATTAAAAGGGCTATTTGCATTCCAACTAATGTATTTATTTCCCAGCAAAACACAAACGGCCATCGAATATGCCTACCGCGTGCGAGAATCCGTACCGTACATGTGGGTGTTCTGGATTCACGCCAGCAATGCGGCTCGGGTCCAGCAAGGCTACCAGCAGATTGCGGTCGTCGCCGAGATCCCAGGACGCGACGACCCAAAGACAAACATCCTGCAGCTCGTCTATCAGTGGTTGTGCGACGAGAGCCATGGCCACTGGCTGATAGTGTTGGATAATGCGGATAACGACAGGATGTTTTTCCATAGCGACGACGCGGACGGACGAGCCCCACTGGTGAGCTTCCTGCCCCAGGCCACCCACGGATCGGTCCTGGTAACGTCGCGGAATCGTCTGGCGGCGCGAAATCTGGTCGGGATTGACGGTCTTATCATTGATATTCCGCCCATGAATAAGAACGAATCGCTGCGGTTACTCCGGACGAGGATTCCTGGCAGCCCATCACGGGCAGGGGATGAAGAAGCCCTGGTGCAGGCGCTGGAGTACATCCCGCTGGCGATCACCCAGGCCGGATCCTACATTGCGAACCGATTACCGCGCACCTCGGTCTCCCAATACTTGCAACTCTTTCATGAGAGCGAGTCGAACCAGACCTATCTTCTGCGGCATGAGGATGCAAAAGATCTTCGGCGAGACCCGGGCATTCGAGATGCGGTCATTACGACATGGCAGCTGTCATTTGAGCAAATTCGCCAGGATCAGCCGTCCACGACGGACCTGCTCGCGCTGATGAGCATGTTCGATCGGCAGGGGATTCCCGAAGACCTTGTTCGTGGGGACGACGGCAGACTGCAGTTTGAAGATCGATTGGCGCCGCTGATAAGCTATTCTTTGATCCGGGTGGATGGAGATGCACAGCTGTTTGAAATGCACCGACTGGTGCAGCTCTCGGTCCGGGCATGGCTGAAAACCCGACAGCAGCTGGACGGGTGGCAGGCCCAGTCGCGAAAGATTATGGCGCAAGTATTCCCCAATGGCGAATACGAATACTGGACACAATGTCGATCGCTTCTTGCACATGCCAAACATGTGCTGGAGTCTCGACCTGAGGTCGATGATGCAGATCGATTAAATGTGGCCACCATCTCCGATAATTGTGGATGGTTTCTAGATCTTCAGGGAGCGTACGATGAGGCGGAAGCGATGCATCGACGGGCTCTAGAAGCACGAGAGAAGGTGCTTGGCCGCGAGCATCCTAACACGCTCACCAGTGTTAACAATCTTGGCAATGTGCTCTCCAGCCAAGGGAAATATGACGAGGCGGAAGCGATGTATCGACGGGTTCTAGAAAGAAGTGAGAAGGTGCTTGGAGTAGAGCATCCTAACACGCTCAATAGTGTCGATAATCTTGGCTTAGTGCTCTTTAAGCAAAGGAAATATGAAGAGGCGGAATCGATGTGTCGACGGGCTCTAGAAGCACAAGAGAAAGTGCTTGGCCGCGAGCATCTTAACAC
Source organism: Talaromyces rugulosus (assembly GCF_013368755.1). Lineage (NCBI taxonomy): Eukaryota > Fungi > Ascomycota > Eurotiomycetes > Eurotiales > Trichocomaceae > Talaromyces > Talaromyces rugulosus. The sequence goes on along the minus strand of NC_049561.1, from coordinate 5,768,758 downwards.
GCTCACCAGTGTCAATAACCTTGGCAATGTGCTCTCCAGCCAAGGGAAATATGACGAGGCGGAAGCGATGCATCGACGGGTTCTAGAAAAAAGTGAGAAGGTGCTTGGAGTAGAGCATCCTAACACGCTCAATAGTGTCGATAATCTTGGCTTAGTGCTCTTTAAGCAAAGGAAATATGAAGAGGCGGAATCGATGCATCGACGGGCATTGAAAGGATCAGAAAAAGCTCTTGGACTGGAGCATCCCTTTACTCTGACTAGCATGAAAAATCTCGCATCAACTTATTGGAACCAGGGTCGATGGAACGAAGCTGAGAAACTGGAAGTGCAAGTACTTGAGACAAGGAAGTTAGTTCTTGGACTGGAGCATCCATTTACTCTGACTAGCATGAACCATCTCGCATCAACTTATTGGAACCAGGGTCGATGGAACGAAGCTGAGAAGCTGGAGGTGCAAGTACTGGAGACAAGGAAAACAGTCCTTGGACTGGAGCATCCCGACACTCTGGTCAGCATGGCGAACCTAGCATCAACGTACCAGAATCAGGGTCGATGGAACGAAGCTGAGAAGCTGGAGGTGCAAGTACTGGAGACAAGGAAGACAGTTTTGGGAACTGAACACCCCTTTACTCTAATCAGCATGAATAATCTCGTATCAATCTACCAGGATCAGGGTCGGTGGAATGAAGCAGAGAAGCTGAACATGCAAGTGATAGAGGCAAGGAGGACAGTCCTAGGAGCTGAGCATCCCGACACTCTGGTCAGCATAGCGAATCTAGCATCAACCTATCGGAATCAGGGTCGATGGAACGAAGCTGAGGAGCTTGAGTTACAAGTATTGGGGTTTAGTAGACAAATTCTTGGACCAGAGCATCCTAACACTGTGAGCAGCATGGGAAATCTTGCATCGACATACTGGAACCAAGGACGGTGGAAGGAAGCAGAAGAGCTTGGTATGCAAGTAATAGAGACAAAAAAGACAGTCCTAGGAGCTGAGCATCCCGACACTCTGATCAGCATAGCGAATCTAGCATCAACCTATCGGAATCAGGGTCGATGGAACGAAGCTGAGGAGCTTGAGTTACAAGTATTGGGGTTTAGTAGACAAATTCTTGGACCAGAGCATCCTAACACTGTGAGCAGCATGGGCAATCTTGCCTCGACATACTGGAACCAAGGACGGTGGAAGGAAGCAGAAGAGCTTGATGTGCAGGTGATGGAAATTAGCGAACGGATACTTGGACCAGAGCACCCTAATACCCTAAGCAGCATAGCAAACCTCGCATCGACGTACAAGAACCAAGGACGGCTGAAGGAAGCAGAAGCGCTAAATTTGCGGAGGGGCAAGCGCGAGAGGGAAGCCACCTCCGTAGACTTTTCACACACACTAGCGGATTCTTCTCCTTACCTTTGGTCAGATCAAGCTCGCTCTACCCCCCCGTCTTCGCTATCATATGGAGCCATCGTGGACATTGACCCAGTTATAGAGTCTCGTTTACCCATGACCTTCTTCAACTATAAAACGCCGAAAATGGAACATAAGCTTGAGAAAAGAGAAGATGATGTCCAGTCACTTAAGTCAACAGCTGACGACATTAACTCCTTAGCTGAAACTGACCCTGGGGCGGCCAATTATCAACAAGTTGCGGTGAAATATATTGTAAAAACGTTTACGGACGACTTTGAGCTGTTAGCTCTATATCAGGAAGCAGCTAAAACCATGGGCGAAGCGACGTTCGTGAGAAATCATCGACGCTTGTTGAAGACATTTTTCATGGATCTCCGCTCAGACGGCCATATCCCTTCCCAAAAGATAGCTGTTGAATTCTTGCGCTCGCGAAACAACAGAATTCGCATCTCCGCGGGAGTTTGTACCCTTGTTAAGCCCACAGACAATACTATTCGAGAAAAAATAAACATCATGCTGAATCAGGAGAAGGACAGTCTCTCTTTGCTTGATCGTTTTCTGGATGATGGGGATTCTACAGCGCAGCCAGCGCACACGGATAATGATGGTATAATATCCGGTGACATGGCAGGTATACCATATTCTGCATCAGGCAATGCAGACGATGCCAGGCAAGACAGCGAAGACACGGATGACGATAATGACAGAGGAAACGATGTGTCCGAGGCCGAGCTATCTAAACTAAAAGAAACCGCAGAATTCCTTATCTCCGGACGACCCTTCCACCTCTATAAGCAAAATCTTCGTAGATTTCTCTATCATTCACCTGGGATAGCTGACTCACGAGAGAAACTACAACCCGATGCTACGTCAACTAACTCTGTGTTTCTTGAGCCATCATTCCAGGATATTATGATTTCGTTCCCTCAAAAGCCATCGAATAATGGCGAGAACGAAAGGTTTTATGTCGCTGCCAAATCAGAGCTATTGGAAGAACAGAGAGGTGACACTAATCAAGTTTCTCATCAGAGAGACAATCCTGCGGAGGAAATCCCATCAGACTATATGAAACCTGACAAGGTGACGATATGGTCGTCGTGGTGGCTTTGGTTAATGGGCATCTGCTTCCCTCCACCCACCAGCTACCGAAGGATATCATATATTTGTGTCAGTCTACCTTTCATTTTTACATCATAGAGGGTTTAACACTCCTTTCAGGGTTGCGGTGAACTTTCGTATGTCGATGTTAGAGAGTTGTCACCGGGTGGGATTGAAAGATTCCGGCAAAGACTCATTAAGAGCGTGGCCGCCGTCAGGAGTCGGCCACAACCTTCGCCTAATTCCAATGAGATCACGCTTCCGCCTAAAGCCCAATTGAGATCCAGTAGGAATGGGCCACAGCCCAGCCTCCCACAATCTCTACATCGGATATCGTCAGAGTTTGCAAATACCGAAGCCCATAGAAACGCATCTGAGCCTCGCAATCTTCATGCTCTTGGTGATCCACAGTACCTTCTCGTCTGCGTCAATACGAAGAATTCCACAGCCCTGGTTCATGTCGATGTCAGTTCGATTGGTAGTGACGAGTTCCTTTTTCAAAATATTAGCAGTGGGTATAAAAGTGTTCGTAGGGCTCATGAATGGAGATTTGCCTTACTTGTTCCACCTTTGGTACGTAAATTATTGTATGCAATTTCAAAACGGCTCCCAAATCTTCCATCTTTACCGAGCTGTTTGGAATTTCTTACAAGCCTCCGCGGTATCTTCGGAGGGATGCATCTGCACAAGATTGCGTCAGGGGACTTTGTCCGAGTATGCACTGTTTTTATTCTGTCGAGACTGCTAGGCTAAACCTTCTAATAGTTTCAGCTTATCCCTATCGGAGAAGAAAGTTGTCCAAGATGGTTCAAGACCAGAGAGTTTCCCCCCGAGGATGAGGTAACGGCAAGAAGATATCTTTACGAGCCTGTTCCAATGGAAGACGCCGAACTTGCTGACATTCCATTGCCGCACTTACTGAAGCCAGGACCCCATACGGACGGATTCTGGATGACGATGTTCCCCAAAAAGCTTCGAGAAGAGTTAGTCAGACCACCAGGTGCCCAAGGTCAGCGTGTTATAGGATGGGGAATCCGTATCAACGAGAGTTTGGACTGGTCTGCTATTCTTTTTTCAATATTCATTTTACTTCTTGTAATTGGGTTTGTCGTGATCATATATGCAGCAGTCACCTCGGATAACAACTCTGCATTCAGTTTAGGATCGTTTCTGGGCACGTTACTTACGGTATACATTACTTATCAATATTTGGCATGGAAGGAGCGGCCGTAAGCCACACTACGTACTCGGTGTTAGACAGTGCCTCGTTGAAATGTGATCATCGAGATTTGAATGCACGATACAGTTTTTATATCTCTTCTGAGCCAACTGCCTGGTAAAGCTAGCGATTGCGAACTTCCGCATGCCTAAGCTTGGTTTGCATCTGGGCGATTTTATTTGATCGATCGTTTCGTTGTCCCATATTTTCAAAAGCCGTACATCTCAACGGCTACTAATTTGCTGTAAATCTGGTTCTTCTCGCCGCAGTAGTAAATTTAGTATCTGGAGTTACAAGTGTGTTTCCCTTGCACTGTATTGGCCTAGTCTGTAATTTCGAATCACGTACCTTTTTAGTTGTCAAGAATCTCCTTGAGAATTATTGATATGGATGCTTTAGACGGTATGGCATTGAAAAATTGAGTAAAAGCAATATTTTTGAGCAAATCTCGATCATTTTCTCATTTTCATACATCCGAGGCCTTTGTGGGGTGTATCTTGGCGCTATGGTGATAATAAGCGGTTTAACTGCCCGTCAGCACCATCATGTAAGTCCCTATCGTATTTCCTGTACTTTTCCTTAAAAAGGTAGGAATAACAACAAAAATGGATCTAGAATATTATAGCTTATCTTGGTGAACTTCCAGCTGGTTGATTTTGGATGAGTTTACTGGAAAATGTAGGTACCTGGGAATTGTTCCATCACACAGGGCGTTTCATGTCTTCGGGATGGGGGTTACATCAATTGATGAATTATAGAAACATTATGGCTGTTTATACATAGATTGATCAATAACATGCATCAGTCATCTATATCATTAGCCAATTCTATCCACTCAACATGCGTACCCTAAATATACTCTGAATATATGCTACTGCTAACTCCTCTGAATAACCTCCTTCACAGCCTCCAGCACTCTCGCATGAACCGGCGCAGGCGCAACAACCAGTCCATACGCGCCCGCTAATTTCCTACCTTGCCCACAACTCACCGAATCCCCACGCACATCTGTAATCGTACAGCCAACCTCCTGCGCAATAAGCATACCGCCCGCATGGTCCCAGATACTCGAGCGGTGGTCCTGCTGGCGCACAATCTTGATGAGCGTGTTGCACTCGCCCACTGCAAGCGCGACATAGCGCATCTGCGACGACCACAGATCGGCCGTGGCGGGCCAGGGCGCGCCGAGCGCTTTCGCGACCAGGCCGTGTTTGTTGTAGTCGGTCGAGTCGGCGTATGCGCAGTCGACGAAGCGGACGTCGCTGGGGTCGGTGGGCTGGCGGGTTGGAAGACGTTGTCGTTGATCTTCTAGAAGACGTGTTGTGTTGGATAAAGGTTGGATATATGCCCCTTGCCCGAGCACAGCATAAAGCACCTGTCCAGCGCCGGCGCTGTCAACAACATCTTCCTGGACGCGTGTCCTTTGCAGGTCGTCAGACTCGAGCTTGAGATTCGGACACCCCAACACGCCCACTTTTTGCTGCCCGTCTTCGAGCAGCGCCAGACATACAGCGTACTGCTGGCCCTTGATAAACGTCGCCGTGCCATCGACCGGATCAAGCACCCAGATACGACCCTCGGATCCGCCAGCACCTTTGCCGCCGAGGTCGATCAGATCCAACATCTCGTCTGGCGAGGATGGCGTTGCCAGAACTATTCTCTTTTCCTCGCCATCAACATCCTCCAGCTTGGTCGTCGAAACCACTTCCCACACTCTATCTAACAACTGCGGATTCTCACGCAGCGCACCCGACGACTCCTCGCCGACAAACTGGTCTGCAGGGAAAACATGGTGTATGGCGCTGATAATGAGTGCTTGGGCTGCAAAGTCGGCAATGGTGACGGGCGTGTTGTCCTGTTTGTCGAGGGCGCCCTTGTCGACGCTGGCCAGAATGGTTTTTGTCAGGCGGGCTGCGCGCTGCACGGCGAGGCATGCAATTTCGAGCTCTTTTGCGTAGCTCATTTTGATGATTTTTTAAAAACTGACTAGCATAACCCCGGGTACTTTTAAGATTGAAGTTGTGATAAGACACTTAAGAGTTGGCCGGTGAGCGGAACCCCACGAAGATCCACCGCGTGACCCGTCACTAACATTATTTAGCACTTGCATGCTGATTGACAATTTGATATTGGTATAGCTATGGATATATCATTGAGTGTCTACTATGTATTTACGACGAATCACATAAAAAACTAGGAGTTGCTCTCTAATCTAATCAAAACACAGCAAATGCAAGCTCATACGCAAAAGCCAGACTCATCTTGGCATGCTGGATCATGTGGTCAAAATCCAAATACTCAATCACGTCGTCGGTGGTGTGGATCTTCTTGTCAGAGTCCTGGAACTCGGATTCAATCACAAACGCCGAGGGATAGCCATATCGGCTGGCAGAGGCGTGGTCGGAGCAGGCGTAGCCGCATTTGGTCTCGACAAAGGGGATGTCGCAGTACTATATAAATCAGTAAGTGAACAAGTGAGAGGGGGAAAAAAGGGTAATATACCTCAGTGATAATGCGCTTAATGAAATCCGTAAGAGGCTTGTCGACATAGTCAATAATCACACCAACCGCCTCTTCGCGCCCGGCGTCAAGAGTCCCTTGGCTGTAGCCGGTCATGTCCTGCTGGAGCATGGCCTTGATATCCCGGTCATTGGCCCGATAGTTTTCGTAAACGGCTTGCGAGCCGAGCAGTCCACCCTCTTCTGCAGAGTACCAGTGGAATTCAAGCGTATTACTAGCATTGCCAGACACGACATCCTCCGACAGCAGCAGTGTCCGCAGGACTTCTAGAATAGTCACAGTGCCGCTTCCGTCGTCATCAGCGCCCGGAGCAGCAAAAATGGATGGCAGGAACAGGTTGATGCTATCCTGGTGTGCCGAGAGCACCACCGTCTTGTTCGACTTGCCCGGAATGCGGGTAATAATGCTAAACTGGCCCCAAGGGTGAGCAAACTGCTCGACCGTGGCGCCGTACTCGGCAGCTCCCGATTTCTTGATGATGGCACCGACCTGACCGTAAAGCCAGTTAGCAGACTCAATCCCGGTTTTGGATTTGTAGTATCTGGTGTGGAACGAAGTGAATTTCTCCAGGTTCTTCCTCATGTTGTTCTTGTCGAGGTTCTCGGACAGTGTCTTGACCGTGTCGTTGAAAGAGAGCTTGCGAGGGTAGTGGACGGCATTGCTTTGGAAAAACTTGGGGTAGACTCCGGTTCTATGCTCCTCGGTGATGTCCAAAAAGTTCACTCCATCCTGGTGGGGGCTAGGGTTAACAGGTATTCGGAAGTAATCATTCAAAGTCACTGGATCTAATCAAGACGTACGAGTTTCAGCTCCCACTTCTCTTCCTCGGTCACCCATCGGGTCTGATACGGCGCCAGCTCGATCAGATACTTTTCCGATGACAGCTGCGTGTTTTCCAAAGGCTTATTGTTCAGCGGCTGGCTGTGCAGAGGCTGGCTAACAAGAGGAGCCTGCTGAGGCACGGCGGCGGCCGAGCCGAGCTGGACCGCAGCACCCAGCGTCAAGGCGGTTGAGAGCTTCATTATGAGCGGACAAGTGCTGTTGAGGGTGTTAAAAAGGAATATTTCCGTGTTAGAGTTGTGCGAAGAATATATTAAAGATAAGGCTTTTCTTCCTCGCAAAACAGTTGCAAGAAGGACGAACGAACGAAGCGAGAGATCTCCGCATTCGAAGCGCCATTGCGCTATCGTACGGCGGACGGTTAGAAAGATTTGGACAAAAGTCCGTCACACGTGACACCGTATCTTGGCAATGACGACACGTGGTGTCGTTTCGTTATGTGTACCATGAAATAGTCAATGAAGTATATATTATATAAACTTACACTAAACAGATCTATTTTTTGCACTGATTATCCGACAGCTAAGGATATATAGGCTACTAAGCCAAGTCATCCGACAATGAACATATACAACTTGAGGTTCTTCGATCTCACACATACTTGGGATATTGACGAGTAAAGATATACTCATAAAACGCTCTTATTTTTGGAGTCTCCATTTGAATTATTGCATTTATTATTTCGTCAGTTAATGGATAATAATCAGTGAAGGTCGACGAAATAACACTTGAAAGCCGTGACTCCTCTGGTCCGGTCTTTCCTCGACAGGACCGTACCTTCCAAATTCAACGTACAGGTATGTTTTAGTTTATTTCGAGCAGCAGGGTGAACTTCACCTTGTCCCAACCCGCACATTCAAATTGGAATACTTCGAGTTTTGTCAATCGTTGAGATCAACACTGATAATGTCGTCTACGAGCAGTCGCATGGGACCTCCCCCTGTCCGTACCAACAGCCGCAGCAAAAGGATGTCGTCCGAGGCATCTGCCAACTCCGGGTCATTCACGACCTCCGTCAAATTGAGCTGCCGTGAATACACAAAGAACTCGTGCTGGTTTTGTGATGTGGAAGATGTTATTGAGACCGCTCATGTTGTGGCCAAGGAAGACCGAGCAGTAAGAAATTACCCAATAAGTATACTGGAAATATATTATTAACATTTTATCTTTATAGATACGCTACCTTTTCAACCGAGGTCTGATTAATTTTTCGTTGACCTCAGCGTTAAACGGGGTGGCACTATGTCCGACATGTCACACAAATTTTGGCAATGCAATGGATCCAGGCTGGTTTTTCGTACCAGCAGATCTAGATTTTTTTATCCAGAAAGAAAAAGTCGACATGGAGCGTCGACAAATTGCAGGCGACCAAGGCAAGGTCACAAATCGCATCTGCCCAACGTCAGAAGAATATGCCGCCAGTCAACCTGACGGCGTCCCGCTGTATACTCGTGTCCTCCTACACCCGAACACAATCAATCCGCCAGCTGGTGGCTTCAAACTAACGGCGCCATGGAATGGATCACCGATGGCTGCTATTCGACGAGCCTTTGTGGCTCTAGGAAGTATCCGTCGTCCGGTGATTCCTCAAGACATTGCCGAGAAGCTATGGATGCTTCAAGACCTGTACCACCGTGACCCAGAAGTCAAGCCGCAATGTCTTGATGCACAGGCGGATGAAATGAGCGTTCTCCGGCCCTTGAAGAGGGCACCCGACGAAGACGAAGAGCCAATGACTGAAATGTCCATGAGTCCGACGAAGCGGACTCGGGCTTACTTGCTCGACGACGACGACGAAATGTGGGACCAAGAGAATCGCCGTCGCCAGTTCGACACAACGGGCTGGGTACTCGGCCCTGACTCGACAAGCGATACTGCATCTAAGAGGTTTCGGCCTCTGTTTAATTGAGACAAGTAGATGTCTCTAGCTCCCGTTGCTATTCGTTGTGCTGTGTGATTCTAAGACCTTTTAAGGGGCTTATAGTAAAAAAGTACTTTTATCTAATTCTTTCTAGCTATCTATATAGTATTTATAGGGGGCTTATAGTAAAAAAGTACTTTTATCTAATTTTTTCTATCTGCTATAATACTTTTAAGGGGCTTATAGTAAAAAAGTACTTTTGTCTAATTTTTTCTAGCCATCTATATAGTACTTATAGGGGGCTTATAGTAAAAAAGTACTTTTGTCCAATTCTTTCTAACCGTCCGCCATATATCGGCTGCTGCCCAGGTCACGCTGCGCTCCACGTGACGGCTTATCTAGCATCTCTCTCTGCCAGGGCCTGTCCAATCAGCGTCTGGTTGTAGTGTTGACAAGCTGTTTATATTTACATTTATTCATATATTCCATTCTATTAAACCATGGTTTGTTCTATATACAGGCACATGTATCATTGATGTACGCTGGTCTTGCATGTGATGTTCCTGGTGTACCCTTATATGCGGTGTATCTATGATGTCTCATAGCGACACAAAGATGAGTACAACGACACCATCAGACGCCAACATCCACCATTATTATTTAATATTACTCCGCCGTAGTATTCCATTAATCAGGAATAATCACAATGAGTCAGCCCAGGGCAGCCAATCGCGGGCGCGCCCGGAGCCACACGACCCGATAACGCTTATCGCGGGGCCAGGAGACCGTCTGAACATCCGAACAACTTCACCTTCTCTCTCCGTCACCTCATCACCTCATCACAACTTCATCTGGCCAAATTCTAGCATCAGCTTCTAGCATCATCATCTCTATTGACCCTCCTGTCATTTCCTCCACCATGGCCATCCACCCTGCTGTTCCACACGACCGCGCCCCGTCGAGCAATCTGACTGGCCTCGACATTTCAGCCTGGACCGAGCAGGCTGCTGCCTCGATACAGTCGCTGGATCTCTCCGATTCCACTGTCCAGGTCCAAGCACTGCATGCCGCGTCCAGCGCCGTCAGGGGCACGTCTACCGCGCTCTCGATTCCCCTGGATGACCCCGTCGCCATCAAGCCCGAGGCAACGCCGCGTGTGAAAATCGTAGACCCATCATCACGGGGACTCGATACGGCCAGCTACCGGCGTCGCGAGCCGGTTCGGCGAGATAGCCTGAAGAGGCGCGAGAGTCTGTTGAAGGGGAAAGAGGGCAGCCGGCGTCGACAGCGTTGGGAGAATGGTATAACTTGTTGTTGGCTTCTTACCAAATCTATCTCGACTAACTGAGCGCTCGTGTTGCAGACCGCCTTCTGACAAACCCCTGGGCTCAACCGCCAGCGCCGAGTGACTGGACCGTTCAGCCGACACATCCGCGACACGATCCTCTGCCATACTATCTGGCTCCGCTCTGGGACACGCATTTCGCGCACAAGGAAGAGGCCAAGTCGTCCGCCCAGGCGAGACGCGGCAAAGACGGAGAGGACGAGAAGAACCGAGTGTCGCGAGAAGTCCGTCAGGGCCTCAAGCACGCACGCGCCGCACGCGGCATGCTGCACGATCTCGAAGAGGAAATCCGGCAGTTTCTCGAAAGGTGGAACGAGCGACAACTACTGATTCGCGAGGGCCGACTAGACAGCAGTTCTGCCATTGATTCGGACTTTGACAATGACGATTCGGATGAGGAAATTGTGTTTGTGGGCCGCAACGGGCAAATGTATGACTCCCCGCCTGGACGCAAAACACAAGCCGCCTCCAGCTTGGACGCAGACGAAGCACGGGGAGAAAAGATGGTCTTTGAAAGCCTAGCCCATGACCGAGGCGCTGTTTTTGGGTAAGTCGCGCCCGCGCCCTACAGATTGAAGACTGTCTTCTAACGGCTTCTAGACGCTGGCTGGTTCATTCCATTGCTACCTACTATGGGCTGTACACCTGGTCGGTCACAGTGGGCAACCCTGGGCGCCGACAAGCCTATGTCGGACTGCACATGCACGACCAGCGAGCAGAAATCTCGTTCCCATCAGGGCAGACTGTGGCTTGCGGGGCGTCGCTGAGGATCACACCAGGAGAGCCGCTGCCAAAGCCGCTGTGGGCGCAGGTATAGAGTGTATGTATATGTGTGTGTATTGTGTAGTTCCTAGAGGAGAGAAGAAGATCTACTTTGTACTGTGTTGTAGATCCGACAGTAGTGCAGTACATGTGATTGAGAGCGTAGACTGTAGTTGGCTCGCAACGCCGGAGAACGAACAGCGAACAGCGAACAAAAGCCGACTAACACGTAGTGTTGTCGCAGTACTAACTAGTAACTAATAACGCCCCTCGCGCGTTCTCGTCCACTCGTTTGCGTCTTCTCTTTTTGTTATGGTCTGTCTTATCCAGTCCCTGCGTCTTGTGTTTCAGCGTCCGATGGATACTACCCGGTTTATTAACGATTCCCTTGCTCCAGGCAGACTAATGAGGACGGGCGAGTCCGGGTGAAGCTGGGAGTGAGGCAAGGACAGCCCAGAATAATTGTCTGACTCTGGACAACTGGTGTGAGGCTTGACCACGCGCTGCTGGGCTCCCCAGTCACGGTGGTGCGGCCCCCTCCATCACGGCGTCTTCTCCCTGCGCCACGACTGCAGCTCCCCTCTTTGCCTGTCAGCTCCTCTTTTGCTCCCTGTCAGCTGCCCCCCCCCCGGTGTTGTGTTGACAACTTAACTACCTGTTGACTGCCAGCAGCATCCTTTTATTCATACGTGAAAAATCGATTGAATTGGCCTGCATAATACTCTAGTAGTAGTATATGCACATTCCGCCGCGAGCTGCTTGTGTACAGTGTGCCCCCCGCCCACGAATGCGTCCTGCATTCTTGGCCCATGCTAGTGACCAGAATGGGTGCAAAATAAACAAGTCAATTACTAGTATTTCAGACTGATCCTTTGTTCTACGCCTACGCCATCACCTGTTACAGTGGGAATTGGAATACGTACGTGCAGCACAACAAAGAAAATGCCAGGCCCGACATATCAGAGTCGGAGTCATTCCAGCGCAACTACAAGCAGCGATGCGTCGGAGCACTCGAAAAGCACGGCGCCCACCGTCTACAGCCACCGGCCTGTTGTCAAACAGGAAGAGGAAGAAGACTCATCGCCCTTTTCTTCGGCCGACGCGCGCAGCTCCAGCGCGACGTACGCCTCGACCGTGTCGTCCAGCGACGATCTGCCCAAGCAGCCCCGGTACGAGGTTGCTGCTGTCGCGGACCGACAGGAAGTGTTTCCCAGCAGCGCAATCCCCTCAAACCCAGCGAGCTTTGCAGATTTGTTCCCCTCGGCGCGCCGCCTGCTCATCCGCCATGACGACTCGACGCTGGACGGCAACATGAATCTGCGGGTTGACACGATGCTGATGCGCGGTGACCGCATGCAGCAGCAGAAAGAAGTCACCCTGTTCCATCTGCGAATGCACGACCTGCGCAGCCGCGTCTTCTCGCTGCGCCGCTATTGCCGAGACTCGGGTCGCGAGGTGTGTCATTGCCGGCGACTGAGCCAACCGGCGCCCTCGCTGGTGCCCGTTCTTCGCCGGTCGTGGAGTGTGCTGTCTGGTCTGCGGCCTGGTTCTAGTGGTGGTAAAGGGTCTGTCTTTAATCGGTACTCCTTGGCTGCGGACGAGGACGCTGCCAATGACGAAAACAACGACGGGATCAACAAGTCCGAAACGCTGTCCAACACCATGCTCCTCGAGTTCTCCAACTATGCCCGCGTCGAGCTGAGCCGGACCGGTGTGAGCCCGCTAAAACGCTACGAGTTTGAATACTGGCGCACCAGATACCAATGGCGGCGCGAGAGCCGCAGAGAGGGTGACTATAAAGAAATCTCGTACCACCTGGTCAACCTCGACACGGCCAAGGTGGTCGCGCATATTGTTCCGGAGGTGTTGACGCCGACGGAGATGGTCGAGGAGGAAAGCAAGGGAGGATGGGTTCCACCGTGCTCGTTGTGGATTAGTGATGCGTCGGCGTATGAGAAGATGCACGATATTGCCGAGTATGTCCTCTTCTTTTCGTTTTTTTTTCTTTTCTTTTTTTTCTATTCACTAACGTTTTGCATCAAGTGTGATTCTGGCTACGGGCATCATCGCATTAGCCGACGACAGCATCCGACGACGGTGGCACAGCAAGCGCCATCTCATTCTGAATCTTGCCAAAAAGCCGTCGTTTATGCGCAACATGGACCTAGACTCACTCGGCGCGAGACGGTTTATTGACGAGATGTTTCACCGCCGCGGGTCGGCGAGTTGAATTGACACAGTACAACGACAGAGCTTATTTTTATAAGTCGATACGACAGGTCGGCTTTTTGTATGTTTGATTAGATGGGAGCTTTTTTGGGGGGGGTTTTTTATTTCATAGCGATAGGAGGCTTTTTCGTATTTATTCGTTTCGGCCGTGTATACTCGATGATCATAATGATTTTTCCACATGAACGTGGAATATAACCACAGAATAACCACTGTTTATTGTGATGTGCTGTTTGGAAATGTTAAAATTAGGGCTACAGCCGAAAAGGGCAAGTTCCGTTCTTGGAAATACGCCTTGATTATTATTATTATTATTATGCCCATGACTTTTCCCATTTCCCATTGCATTTGGCTATTTACACTTGCATCTACCATTTGCCAAGCTCTAGTGCTCTTCAAAAAAAAAAAAAAAAAAAAAAAAAGGAGGCTGGATGGACGGATGGATGGATGGATGGGAATGCAGGTATGAATGCCCAAACTGGTGCTACTCCAGGATGAAGCAGCGAATCATGGCTAGAAATATTCCGGTTTTTTTTTTGTGCTCACTGCTCGCTTGGCTCCACGTCCGCTTTTTTTTTTTTAAAAAACCCCTCTACATGGTGCAATATTATTAATGTACATGACTGGTGCTAGTTTTTACTCAGTGGGTGGCTACTGGGAATAAAGATCTGTTGAACAAGACTGAAGAAATCGCATTCATAGTAAATAGTAAAATAATTAAATCGGGAGAAATACCAAAAAAAAAACGTGCGTGGAATGACGTATCCCCCCGCGAATAACCTCGCAAAGAATACAGTAATATTATGCAGGTGGCTTTTTTTTTTTTTCCCTCTCTAATTTTCTGCAACAGATCGATGTGCTGGCAAACATCACCATCGTCATCATCCATTGCTACCAGTTAATTCGAGGCTGCGGGACCCGCTTGTGGCACTCACTGGCTCTTGTATCTTCGATTCTCCGCTTCGGGTCTCCATCTGAAGAAGATGATGATAATATCGGGTGTGTTATTAATATTAATATCACCAGTATTATTATTTATTTATTTTCCTGGTAACATGTGCTCTGACGGAAACCAGCATGAACTGGCGCCCTACTTGACGCCGTGATATCCCCTCACTACTACTTACAGTACTAGTTAAACAATAGTAAAAAGCACGAGAGACTAATCAGAATGGATACAAAACTAGCCCCTGTCACATCCCGAATCGGTCCATCACAGTCTGTCTCTCTCTTTTTCCTATCACATCCCTGTCTCATCACTTTTGTTGGCTGCAGTCTTACGTTCTGCTCTAAATCTTCAACTGTGCGGCGGCCCGTCCCATCTGCCCTGCAGCCCATTATGATCCGCATTTTTGTGGTTTTTTTTCTTTTGTGCCCTGTTGTTTTTTGTTTGTTGTTGTTGTTATTTGCCTCCACCGGTTTAGTGGCTAGGGGAAAAAAAAAAAAAAAATGATGACAAAATCTGGAGGGGTCTTTTCCCCCTTCCCCTCTTCTTTTTTCCACCCCCTTCGAATGACAGCGAACTGTTTTTGGGACCATGGAGCACTTGAGCTGTTGGCATGCATATTGAGTAGTAGTTACTAGCAAAGTAGTGCTGGAGGAGGGGCAGCCGATGATTCCCTGCTTGCAGATAGAGAGACAAGCCAACGGGATTTAATGGGAGCTTCCCCGCTGCCATCATATGTAATCTACATATATATATATTTATATATATCAATGAATATATATATTTGTCCATGTCTTATCTTGACTTGACTTGATCCGACTCTCAAACTTATCTATCAAAGTTGACTTTTTTCTGTTCTTGACTGATCAATTGATCAATTGATTAGTACATATATACTTGAGGCTATCCTGCTGGCCTCCGACACAACATGTCTGCTGCGGCGCCTGCGAGTGCTCAGGGAAACAATCGGGGTAGCTGGCAGGACCGGCTGAAGGGTTTGTTTACTGGAAGTTTTAGTTTTTGTGTCCTGTACTAATATGTTCTGCAATAGAACATTGCCGGGCTGCCAAGTTGCGAGAGCCCTTGTTTCACATTGTGTCTGACCGGCGAGGTATACACACACACTCTCTCTCTCTTTTCTTTACACTCTGTGTGACTGACTCTATTCAGGAGGACGAACAGCCTGGTCCAGCACCGTCGACGTAGCCGGCCTCAACATCGCCGCGCGATACTGGTACGATGGCCAGTATCTCAACAACGCCCGCGAAGACGCCGCCGAGGTCGCCCTGCAGCAGCTAAACGCCCAACCACCGTCGTCGACGACCTATGCTGGGCAGTTTTGACCCCTTTATTACGAAGAAACGATATCATCAAATTCGATTCTTTACTTGAAGGACGAGTCGATCTTATAACGACGCGCATGCACCGCGTCCCCGTCTTGAACTTACTGTACGACCAACAGAGGATATGATCTTGATCTGGTTTTGAGGATGTCCACGTATATCCTTTGATTCTTGCTGTTTTTGGGTTATTATCACAGCTCTGTCACTTTTTTTTTTTTTTTGTCAATATGCGATGCGTTATTGGGATTTGTATATTTCTGCTGTTTACTATTATTGAACGGCTTAATTCGGACTTGGGAGCTAGGCTGGGAGTTTTTCTTTTTTCTTTTTTTTCTTTTTTGCAACTTCATTCTGGCGCATGAAATTGAAATTGCTAGGAGTTTGTTTACTTTCTCAGGGATTTAGTTAGTTAGTCCATAGCATCATGAGTCATTTAGTTAGCCAAGTATCAATGCCACAAGCAGAAATTCGCTGGCTGGTTACACAACTTTTATTTTCTCTTTGTTTTTTTTTAATTGCCGCCTCATTTCTTTTCCAGACCACAACAAACATGCAGCCTAAAAACATTTTTGTTAGGCTGGTCTCGCCCACTGCAAGGCGTTTGGGTACCTAACTAGTAACTTAGTTGGTTCCCTCGAAAAAGTTAGCTAACTAAGAACTAATGCTGGGCCGAACGGGCCGCTCTGCATGCGATGTTTTTTTGTGTGTGTTTTTGCCCTCTCTTCCCTTATCTCTTGCATTGGTTTATTCTAAATCAAGGCTGTTAATAGTAAGGCGGCTATGGATTGATTGGATGTGGTTGGTTCTTTTTTTTTTCAGGCTGGGCGGTTCATCATCACATGCATAATAGGCAAAGACATATGGGAATGTGCTCAGCCTACCGGGATTCATGGATCGTTTTTATTTATTTTTTTGAATGTTGCAGTTGGGTTTTTATGGTGTGCATTGGGTGGAGTAATCCTGGTATGTACCTAATTCTATGTAGAGTATGGATATTCCTGGCTTGTTCGGTGTTGTTCGTCGACTCGTCGCTTTGGTGGATGCGAATGTCGCCCAGTGATCAAAGAATTGACTAGCATTTACCTAGTATGTGTATATCAGGTTACATAGATAGAGTTACTCCGGACCTTTTTTTTGTTTTGCGGCTGCTATATCTGTACGCCTGTAGATTCAAGCTAGAACTGGCAGTAGGTTCAGTAGGATTCCGCATGGTTACAAACAGTAGTCGGTATTGACCCTTACGGAGATGCTCGGCGAGCAGTTGACAGCGTGGGCCAAACGCAGGGACCCGATGACGCTGTTGCAGGCAGCAGCAGCAGCAGCACTAGCAAGCAGCATGTCATATACCACTTGCTCTCTTAGACCAGTTGACTACTATACGGATGCTCTTGTATACAAGGAACCAACCCCGCATTCATTCTTACGTAAGTATCATGACTAAGCCACAAGCGAAGATTCTCTCTACTGCGGCATTCTATCAAGTCAGCATGTCAACATCCAAACATCCAAAAACCTAATTAATCCTCCTCTTCTTTAGACTTCAAGTCAGTGAGTTCCAGGCAGAATGGGTAGCACGCCGGCCAAGCCCATGCCCTCGGCCCTGACTTTTGACCTGCATGCCAAATGCTCCGTAAGTCCCTACACCCAAAGTCTTTGATATATAAAACATGTATAATATTAAACTGTTCAAACAAGACAACAAAAGCCCGCGCAAGCACGCTGCATCTCCCGCACGGAGCCGTGCCTCTGCCCATCTTCATGCCCGTCGCAACCCAGGCGTCGCTCAAGGGGCTGACATATGACCAACTCCGGAATACCGGGTGCATGCTCTGCCTGAACAATACATATCACCTGGGTCTAAAACCCGGGCAGGCGGTGCTCGATCAGGTTGGTGGTGCGCATCGGTTGCAGGGCTGGGATCGGAATCTTTTGACGGATAGCGGGGGGTAATTCTTTCCCTCTTCTTTTTTTTTGTAGCAGAAAAGGTCTTGCTGACTAGAAGTAAGGTTCCAGATGGTCTCGCTGCTGAAACTGGCCAAGGTGACTGAAGAAGGCGTGCGGTTTCTCAGTCCGCATGATGGCACGCCAATGTAAGCCATTATAATCCAGAAAAAAAAAATCCAAAGAAATAATGATTTTTTAAAAAAAAAACAGGCTCCTCACCCCCGAACATTCCATCTCTCTACAAAACTCCATCGGCTCAGACATCATCATGCAACTCGACGATGTCATCGCCACAACAACCCCAGACGCTGCCAGGATGCAAGAAGCCATGGAACGCTCTGTACGCTGGCTAGACCGCTGTATCGATGCACACAAGTACCCGGAACGGCAAAACCTGTTTTGCATTATCCAAGGCGGGCTTGATTTAGATCTGCGTCGGCGGTGCTGTGAGGAGATGGTTGCGCGCGATACGCCGGGGATTGCGATTGGAGGACTGTCTGGGGGGGAAGCGAAAGCTGAGTATTGTAAAGTGTATATCTCTTTCTTTTCCTTCTTTTTCTTTCTGTCTGGATTTTGATGACAATCTAGTGTCGACACATGTACGAGCCTGCTCCCCGACGACAAGCCGCGATATGTAATGGGCGTGGTAAGTCCCTCCTCTCCCTTCTATACAGCATGCCCAAATCACTCAGTCCAGAAATAGGGATACCCCGAAGACCTCGTCGTCTCCGTCGCTCTCGGCGCGGACATGTTTGACTGC
This sequence comes from Talaromyces rugulosus, assembly GCF_013368755.1. Classification (NCBI taxonomy): domain Eukaryota; kingdom Fungi; phylum Ascomycota; class Eurotiomycetes; order Eurotiales; family Trichocomaceae; genus Talaromyces; species Talaromyces rugulosus. The sequence goes on along the minus strand of NC_049561.1, from coordinate 5,750,483 downwards.
GTCTGGCCGACACGAACTGCTGTACGCCAATCCCATCTAACTTGAAACTTCCAATCTTGTATCCCTTTACTAAGTAAAAAGCAAAGCGCTTCGGCAACGCCATCACTCCGCACGGCGTAATCAACCTCCGAACCACCACCTTCGCCAACGACTTTGCGCCCATCCAGCAGGACTGTACATGTCCATGCTGCCGACCCAAAACGGACGGTGGGTTGGGCATCACCAGAGCGTTTTGCCATCATCTCGCGTCAAAGGAGACTGTCGGTGCACATTTGTTTGTCTTTCCCAAAAACTATTCCAGTAGAGTGAAAGTAAGTATTGACAGTAAAAAAAAAAAAAACAGACTCACAATGCACAATGTGCACTACCAGCTCTCACTAATGAGCTCTATCCGACAAGCCATCCTAGAAGACCGATTCCCAACATTCCTACTCGAGTTTTTCGATAAATTTTACGGCTCGCGACTGAAATCGCCGCAGTGGGCGGTGGATGCATTGCGTGGAGTTGGCGTTGACCTTTTACAAGAATAGAAAGAAGAAGAAAAAAAAAACGTATCATTTGCAAGTCTTTTTTTTTTTTTTTTAAGTTACATGCTATCTTCACTCCACCGACTCCTCGTCTTCTTCCACGCCTCCATCTCCTCCTTGGCGCCCATCCCGCGCTCAACCCACTGCCGACTACCCATCTCGGCGAGCCGCGAGAGCGCGCGCGCAAAGGCGAAGCGCTCTTCGTCGCCCGTGAAGATTGATGTGGATTTGAGCGCGGACATGGACAGGCCCAGATCGTCCATGAGCATACGCATGTCTGAGGGGAGAGCGCTTGTTGCGTCAGATGAAGAAGAAGAAGACGATTTCTTCATTTCGTCTTCGGACATGAAGACGTTTTGGAGTGGGACGGCGCAGGTTAGGACCAGTTTTGCCTGTAACACTGTGTGTTAGACTACATTTATATACTTCTGTAGATGGAAAAGAAATACCTTGCTTTCATACACCGCGTCAATAAACGTGATAAACCTCCGTGCCAGATCGCGCTCGCGGATCGTCATGCCAGGCACATCCGTGACAATAAATGCATCATAATGCCTCACCAGCTCAAGATAGTCGGCAGCGCCCGTGGCCCGGCCAAGCAACTGATCAAAACTGAAGCGCGCAGCACGGCCACTGGCCAACGGAACCTGAATCTCGCGGCCCCAGACCTCGTGCGTCGCCGGGTGCGGCGGATCCTGTTGGGGGTCGCCCAGGTATGCGAACCATTTGTCGGCGTGTTGGGCGGCTGCGTTGTCGAGCGGATGATGATAGACACCAGAAGGCGGGCGAGGGATTTTGCGGTAGTCTGTTTCCGAGTTGAGGTTGATGACTTCTAGTGCTGTTTGGAGCAGCTTGATGCAGGGGATGAAATGCTCGCGCTGGATGCCGTTTTTGTATAGCTCGTCGGGGTGCCGGTTCGACGTTGTGACCATCACCACCCCGTGCGACATGAGCAGTTCGAGGAGTCTGAATCGTCAGCTTCATACATTTTTTTTTTCATAAGGCAGAGAGAGAGAGAGGACAACCTTCGCAGAATCATCGCATCCGCCACATCAGTACACTGAAACTCATCAAAACACAGCACACTCGCCGACTCGGCAATATCCGCAGCCACCATGGGCAGCGCATCAAACTGCGCTCCGCGGCCCTTTTTGGTTGCATGCAGCTGCCTGTGCACGCCTTGCATGAAATTATGGAAATGAATCCGCTGTTTTGTGCGGATATTGGCCGGTATCGTATCGTAGAAAAGATCCATTAGCATGGTTTTCCCACACCCGACATCGCCGTACATGTACAGTCCCCTGGGCAGATTTTCTGGTACACTGGTCCCTTGTTGCTCGTTTTGCGCGTTTCGTCGGCCAAAGACTGATTTCCAAAATGATGGTTTGTTGTTATCTTGGTCGAGCTCGTCCGGCGATGGGTGCACGACTGCCGGAGGCGTATATGATTTGAGCGCATCGTGGAGGGTCTGCAGGTTCTCTATAATAGCTTTTTTTTTTTTTTACTGTTAGTATACTTGTTTAAATATATAGTACAAAGTTGTAGGAAATACCCCGCTGGTGCGCATCATCTCGCAGCAAATCAGCCTCGACCCGCCTCTCATACTCTTGCATGGGCCCAGTCTCTGGCGAACCCTGCGCAGTCGCAAAACACCTAATATGGCTGGAGACCGCAGTATTACTCGTATGCGCGTGGTCCAGCACTCTCCGCGACAAGGTGCTCCGCGGTAATAATCGGTTTGCCGAGTGTAGATGATGATATTGTCGTCGCGAATAATACCGTGGTGTTCGTATTTGCTGGCGCGTTCGCGACATGTTTCGCACACATGCTGTGCATGCTCTCGCTGTTCTTGTATGCATGGCGTCTATTATGTATAACAAAAGAGGAAAAAGCTGTTGGCCGAAATCCAGAAGAGAGTCAAAGAGTGAGTGTTTCTCGGTCACGCGGCAAGCGGGAAAAAACGCGGGACAACCCAAGGCAACAGGGCGAGACAAACGGGAACGTATCAAACGCTATGCAAAAGAATGGAAGAAGAAGAATGGGGTCTTGTCTAAATATGTACAGGGACCCAGGGTAATGATCAAAATGCTGAACGTGAAGTAGAAAGTAAAGGTCTCGGAGGAAGGAAAGAAAGCCGATCCTTCTCCGAGGTTTACTCGTTCCGTTCCGATGGCGACACGTGATTGGGCCTGCCCTGAGTGCCTGAGTCAAAGTCGTCAAGTATTTGGAATATCAGTCAAATCTGTATTTGCAAAATATGCAAGCTAGAACCGTGATGAATAAATGCGCAATATTATAAGTCATATCAGCATCAGCGTCGAATACGCCTGACCAGCTGATCATACGGTAGACCCAAAAGCTCCCTCCCCCCTCGCGGCATATCAATATACATTGGCGCATGAGCCAGCTTAACGACCAGCATGACCGCCCACATCAAATACAGCGGTTCAGTAATCACCGCCACTTTGGAAAGAACATTCGGCCCAAAGTTGTGCAGCACCGCCAGGGCCAAAAACCGCGCCAGATGCTCGGCGCCTTCACTGTCCGGACCAAGAACACAATTCCGAGAGGTATAAAACCCAAAATTTGTGGCGCACAGTCTGAATGCTCTAAGCCGTAATGGCTCGAGCATCTCTGTAGAGTGCTGATGATGTCCCAGCCACTGGCGCCACAGCAACGACCAAATCGACCGAAAAACGGGCCTCTGTAGCCATGCAACCCATTTTTCGTTGCTGAGGAGGGTGAGTCGACGACGTAGTTTGTATACGTTTCTGATATAGGCCTTTCGTAAGGCCAGTTTTCGTTTTCGCTTTGTTTCTTCCTCGCTGATTGGAGCTTCGAAGATGACGGTGTACGGTATTGTGTTGTTATCGTCTCTTGTTGACGGTGGGTCTGTTGTGGAGGAGGTATTCTCTAGACGTTTGGATCTCTAGTTAGCCTGTGGCAGCAGTATAGTTTAAGTGAAGCAAACCTCCATCGGTGTCAGGGTTGCCGTTAGGGCAATAGCCCCCTCCTTGAGTCCACTCCGCAAAGACCCTCTCATACTCTTCATCTGACATTGCCATGGTTGAATACTGCGTAATATTATGGCAACACCACCAGTCCGTAATCACCGTTGGAGTTGGTTGTAAATCTGGACGGTCGGTGTAGAGAATAAATAGAGTATGACGAGCGAAGCTGTTTAGAAAAAAGCAAGTTGTAGTGGCAGAGTCTGAGAGTAAGGTGAAGAGGAGGGTAGAGTAGAGTAGAGTGAAGAGTATAGTAAAGAGAAGAGAAATGAAATCAAAGAACAGAGGATTTCAAAGAGTAAGAAAGAGGAACAACAGGAAGGTGAAGGAGGGACGCTTCCACTGCCACATGCCGGACAGACAATGTTGCCATGCGATGCTAAACAGACATGATGCCAAACAGACATGCAGATATAAAACTGCCGGATAGGCAGCTATGACATGGCATACAAAGAAAGAAAGAGCCTGTGTGCTGCTAGCTCTGCTGTGTGAATTGCTCACACCTACACAGTGTGCAGCTTTCTTCTCTTCTCTTCGTAGCTTATTTGAGCAGGATTTCCGACAAACAAAGATCAAAATATACAGGGCTGCTATATTGAAATAGTTATTTGAGCCACATTTACTATGCATATGCATATATAGTTCAAATTTTTATTTATCCTAGTCAAGCAAGAACCATGTGTAGAGAGTGGAGCACAATGCACTTGTTTCCTGTGCAAGTGCAATACAAATGATATAGGCAGATGAATAGCTTAGTACATTCATGTTTCATACTCATACTCTTATATTCTCACACAAGCCTAGTTTTATGTCACATCGCAAGATCCCTCTAATATAGATCAACAGCTAAACATCATCGACAGTAGATGCAACAGAACCCAAAAAAAAAAGACAGACTAGAGCTGTACAATCTCAAAGACAAAACCCAAGAGCTGCTCATACTACAGAACAAATTTCAATTGGGTATAGCACAGGTAGCACAAGTAGCACAAGAAAAAAAAAAGACGAGACGTCTCGCCAATGCAGAATTGCAGAATCCGATGGAAGCTGGACCGGGTATGATGGAACAAATAAAATGAAACGGCGTGTAGAAGCATATAGACAGGAGGGGGGAAGGAGAAACATAATCTCATCAGTGCAAAACCAAAATCAACAGCGCCGCCAAAAATGCGAAACCACCAGAGAAAAAGAAAATCTAACTGACAGTGACAGTGACACGGAGCGTCAATTTCGAGTTTCGTTGAAGCGCCGTGTCCAAATCATGGTCACTCAGCATGTCCAAAAAGTTATTGCTCGCCTCGTCTCGGTACTGGACGGTCCATTCGTCAGTAACCTTGAGTCGGTCGCGCAACTTGTCTTGCAGCTGCTGAAAGTTGATGTCGCTCGGCACGCGAATGGCAATAATGTCATCTTGGAAGAAAACCTTGACCTTGATCGCGTTGGTGCTCGACGTGTTGGATGCCTGGGTCAGCGAGCTCGCCTGTCGGTTCATCGCGGGGGGCTGCAACTCGGTGCGCGATTGGGATGCCGAGTGCGGTTGTTGGGAGATGGAGGACTGCTGGCGTTGATGGGGTACCCGAGCAGCATTGGAAGCTGGATATACCGCCTGTGCTTGGGAGACGCTCATGTGCGCCTGAGAGGACTGTCGCGAATGGGTGGAAGGATCCTGACCAGAAGATTGCTGAGAGGCGCCGGAAAGGCGATACGGGTCGGGCTCGGCATTGGGGTCAATCTCAAAATCGCCCTGGCGAGGAGCAAATAGATCACACACGAGGAAAGAGCGAGCAACGTGTGGCGGCATTGTCAGAAGCTTCTTGATGTACTCGTCCAGGTTTTGGCGTCTTCCATTGGAAATGGCGTCCGTGACGTGCGTCACCGGGCCAGGCATGTATGGCAAGGTCCGCTGCCGGCCATTGTTTCCTGCCTCGTCCTCAAACTGAGATAGCAGATTGATCTGGAAGTCATAAAAGTCGTGGTAGAAACGACACAGCTCCCAATGAGTGCCGTCTTCCATCTTGGCTTCAATCACATACCAATATTTATCGTTGTCGAAACAGTATCGTGGGATGGACGCCGAGACCGGAATGCGCTCAACGTTGTCTAATCGCGGGGGTTTGGCGTGAGACTGATGGTGGTGTTGCTGCTGCTGAGCAGGATAGCCTGCTCTGCTTTCGGCTCGAGGCTGATACCAGTCAGTTTGAGGTCAGAGTGTAAAATGGGATGGCACTTACCGGCTCGTTCTGGCGATAGGGCCCTCCGTTGGAACTGATGGACATTTTCTCCATCCCATTGGGCAGCGCCTGCATAGACGACGTCCCGGGAGAAGCGTCCAACTTGCCGAGCGTGATGCTACTATTCTTATACTCGGCGGTCATTTTCTTCCATTCCTCCACACGAGGGACGCCTGCCCGTTTGACCGCGTCGAGCGGATCCGTCACGGCCTTGCCCGTCGACATGTCCTTGATCTCGATGAAGGAAACTGGAATAAGACCGGGGCCGCCCAGGCGTCCAATGGGCTTGGCGACAAACCATTCTGGGTTGGACTGGGCGATGACAATAATGGCTTCCCCCGCCTTGGCTTCCAGCTCGTCGGGACGCTCGGCGCGGAAGTCATACTGGACAACACCATAAACCATGGCGCCGCCGCCGCCACCAGCTCTACCGACAGTAGACATCCTCAATGCGCCTTGCCTAGTGGTGTTGGTAGAATCGCGACGCTCGTGGTAGCCGTTGTGGTTGTTGTCGTTGTTGTTGTTGATATTATTATTGTTGATGTTGATGTTGTTGTTGCTGGGATGGACGCTGTGTTCGGCGAAACCCGAGTCGTAGTGTTCCTGCGGGGGCGAGTCCTTGGAACCGCCACTGTGGCGATCCTTTTCGTTTTTGTGCACGACTTCAAAGAAAGAAACGGGCACGAGGCCACGGGCGTTGGGGACGAGCGGATTACAGGCCTCGTACCAGTCTGAGTCGTCTTCGCGGCTCAGCACATGAAAGAAATCGCCTTTGCGAAAGGCCAATTCCTGGAGGTTGCCGGGTTCGGGCTCGTAATCGAAGAGGGCTTTGATGACCTGGTTGTTTTGGAGTCAGCTGGACAAGGAAAAAAAGCAGTAGGAAGAGAACAGCTGCAGCCGGGACAGTACCTTCTTCGGCGGCAGGATCGCGATAGCCGACTTGGGCGTGATGGAGACGTGGTGGTGGTGATGATGCGATTTTGAGGAATCTCTGTCGCCTTTTAGAGACCGGCGAATGGCCTGCGCGGGGTGGTGGTCAGCCTCGGCAATCAATCAATCAATCAATCGCGCGAATGTATATAAAAGTACATATATATAGAAATATATAGATATATATTCTATCAACGAATCAAAAAAGGAGAGCGAGCGCGATCAAACGGCAGCTCTCCATTGGCGAGTTAGGTGTTTGTTTTTGAGAGGAGCAGGGGGAAAAAGAGAAGGAGCAAAAAAAAAACCCCCCCCAGAAAAAGAAGAGGCCGGAATGCGCTCGAACACGCAGGGGAATATATCCTCTGTGAATAAATAAAAAAAAACAAGGGCGTATAAAAAGCGAGAGGAGAGAGCGAGAAAGGAAAAAAAAAAAAGTGTAAAGGGAGGGGGAAAAAGCGAGAGCAGAGAAAAAGGGAAAGAGGGGCGTTACCTTCATCGTGTGCGCGCGCGCGGACTAAGGACAGGGCCAGCCGATGACTCTGTCGCCGTGGTTCCGGTAAAGAGGGAAGAGTGTGTGGGAAAGAAGAAGGAATAGCGGTTTATCTTATTTGCGATGGAAGCGGTACTTGTTAGGAAGAGAGAAACGAGAGAGAAAAAAGCATAATCACGCCGGGGCCAATGCGACAAGCACGCTCAGGTCAGGATTCCAGGCACGATTTGTCCAGGGTTGGTTGGGCCACGGTTCCAGGGAACGAACGGGCGGGCGGTATTTAATTGTCCCACATAAGCATGGGCATGGCTGTGCACTGGCGTAGATGTGGAGCGTGCTATACGGGGTCGCTGTGCATGCAGCAGACAGTGGACACAGCAGTAGTAGTGGTGGTGGTGGTCGTAATAGCAGTCGTAGTAGACTTCGTGTCAAGTGAGACAGTGATGATGGCAGTTCCTGTGCTGCCTCAGGCCTCAGGCTTCAGGCCCAGCCAGGCGGGCGCCCGCGTGGGAGGGGGCCGTGGGGGTCCCACACGCCCGGGTCCCGTTCTTCTTTGTGCAGTATGTAGATAAAGAACAAATATACGACACTACGAGTTGGGACACCGAAGCAAAACATATGCATGTGCATGGCAGTGCTAGATAACCAAGTATGGCTGTGTGACTCCGGAGTAGCAAGTAAGTACATACTAGCAGTACGTACTGTATGACACAAGTACAAATGCATGCATGTCCAACGGTCCAGGCCGGATACAGCCAGTACTCCCTCCCTTTGTCTTTCTCTCCGTGGCTGGCTGGCTAATCCGTACTCAACTAGTTAGTTCCCCCTAATAATGAAATAATGACCGCATTTTCCGAATTGTTGTGCTTAACAAAACAAAAAACGAAAAACCAGCCCTAACACTATGGCCCCACTTTCAGCCCTGCCAGCCAATCGCCGGCCGTTGGGCATCAGCCCTCTTCACCGGTCTTTATCGATAAGCCCGCTGTGCCATCGCGATCGACGACTACTACGTACTAAGTTATGTACTCTAATGCTATCTACGTGTGCAGATCGTCTTCGTCCGTGAAAAATATTCACTGTTGGATTGATTGACTGTAAATAAACTCCAGTAGTGTAATGTCCAGGGCATCTCTAATATACTCCACAACCCAGAGTCCGAAGAAATGCAACGCAAAAGGAGACCTACGTGTCGCAAAAAAAAAAAAGAAAAAATGTCGAAACAATGCAGCAGGGGTATTCAAGGTACGTATCAGGTCACGCGGCAAGGGAAAACAACGAGGCAAGGACGAGCCGAAAAGAACGAGCTCAAGGGTTAGAAGCATCAGATTTGCCCCTTGATATCGACCACCCGGAACGCCTGGCCCTTGGCATCTTCAAAGATTCGTCCGGCCTTGGCCGTCAGAAGCCGCACATGGCCATCCCTCTCTTCCAGCAGTTCGCCAGAGCCATGCTCAAGGACAAACCGCGCACTCTGTTCGTCAGATTCAAACCCTAGCTCTTCCGTGATAAACCGAATCTTTACGTCAGGTTTGTATCTATCCTCAGTTAGCATCCAAGTATATTTTTTAGAATGTGTAGGCACTCACGTTTTACAGATGCAGGCCAGCGCCGACAGCCGCTCGCGGTCAACAAACATGTCAACCAGGTACGCTCCCATGTTGGGCGTCTCCAGATACAACTGGAAAAACCGATGGTAGTTGCCCAGCGCCAGGGCCGACCGCACATCCAACGCATGTTTGACCGCATGGTCCGATTTATCTGCTGTGGTTAGATCTGCCAACGCGTCGTTCATCGCCGTCTGGTTGCGCGTATAAATAAAATAGAGGATACGATACGCCATAAATTCCATCGGATGCCCGCCCAGCTTCTGGCCGTACAATGCCCGGAGCTGCGTCTGGCACTGATTATACTCACCGAGATCTCCCTTCTCCAGCGCAATCCGAGCGTGGATCTCATACACGCTTACCGTAAACTCATTCCGGATCCGCTGCACCGTCAGGTCTTGTCGCAGTGATTTGAACTGGTCGCAGATGTATCCGTAGTTGTTTTCCTTCCGCCACTTCTTCTTCAACAGATCCAGCGTCTTCATCAGCACTGCCAACGGACGGACAACATCCGGATTCGGCGCGCTCGTCAATCGGAAATATCGTTTCTCCAGCTCCTGGCACCGCCCAATAATCGGGCCTTGCATCGCACTGGGAGGGGGAGACTCTGACCGTGTGGATTCTTGATAGCCACCCCCAAACCGTTTTTTCCGGAGCTCCAGGTTGGCCTTGGACTTACTTGATGCCGTGCTGCCGTTCGTATCTACGCGTTGCCGCTTGTCAGTGGCCGAATATGCAATTCGCTCTTCCAGTGGTTTCCGGTTATTAGTCTTTCTCCAGGGCGGCGAGGTGTCGTCATCCTGCTGGAACTCATTCGACTTTCGCTTCTTGGATCGTTCGTCCTGCCCGAGACCAGACTTCATCGCGGCAACGTCCGCAGCGACTCCCCACGGTGTCGAACCCATGGGATTCATCAATGCTTTGTTGCGCTCGTTCTGGATCATGACTTGTGGTAAAGGCATGGAATCCCAGTTGGTCGTCTCCAGAGTGTTGCTTTCGGCTGCTTGTGTGATCACTTGCTTCAACTTCTTCTCCAACTCTTCTCGGCTGACGCCCGGCACCTGGTTGTCATGGACAAAACTGCGTTGAACCCAGGAGCGTACAGCAGGGGGAAATGTTGAACGCATACGATCCGCTGGGGGTTGTGTAGGGGTTGGTGCCGAGTTGTGCGGCGCAGGGGCCGCACTGTATTGGGCGTGAGGGCCAAGAGAGCGTCGAGCTTGTACAGGTATGTATGCTATGGAAGAGATAGATGTCAGCTCGGTCTGTCTTTTGAACAGAAGCGAATAGAGGAGGCATACCTGGGCCGGGGTAGTTTGTTGTTGTCGTCGTCGTTGTCGCTGACGTCGACAGCCGCCATGGCGGGGCAGTCGAACTCATTTTTAGTAAGTCTAGAATATGTAAAGTAGGATGGATGAACAAAGAAAATCGGAGCGTTCCGAAACTTAGGGTCTACGGTGGTTGTAAAGGACTGGGATGTCGAATAGCAGGCAGGTCCAAAGTTAAATAAGAAACGGGTGGAAAATAGGGACGAATGGTAAAATAATATGAGGCTTGACACGTGAAGCAGTCAGGGACGTCGTGTGTGGTCGCTCAGGGTAGGTGGCTGTAGTGAAGACAAAGTGAGTTGAAAGTTGGAAGTGAAATCTAAGTCGGCACAGGTCAGGAGACTTCGCTTAGCGTGAGTGCTGCCTGACAAAAGTGGCACCAAGAATGCTTGGCAGCCCCCCACCTTCCACCTTCCCGCTATCAGTTAATAGCATCAGCGCCCGCCCGCGCCAAGAGTGTCTTCCACCAACTCGCTGTCAGAAGCCCAGCATGGTGCTGATCTTCTCTTCCACCACTGCAGGCTAGATGTTCTTCAAGCCACTTGATCTGACGACAGCACTTCGTCCATCTTTGCTCCCCGACGAATCCCTGCTGTTTGTCCAGGATGCAGTGGGCTTGTATGAAGGGTACGCTGTACCATTGTGACCCCTCTATACCAACCGCATACTGAAAGATGAGCTGCAACTCTGCAGGAAATTCAAAATCCCATCTTATCAACATGGCCATGCCTACCTGACATCCCATCGCGTTTGCTACGTTGCGACCGACGAGCCGCGCAAGTACTCGGTTTCCATCGACCTTAGAGACGTTGACCGTGCAGAACACCAAGTATGATCGCTCCGCAGCATACTCTCCACTACCAGTCACTCACATCCTCCAGGCCGGTTTTCTAAAGTCATCAGCAAAAATTACATTATTCCCCAAGCCGCAAAAGCGCAGTCTCATCCAGCAACAGAGCACCCCACCGTCAGCTTCCAGCGGACAGGCATTAGCTTCGAGAGGGGCATCACCGAATCCTCCCAAATCGATAAATGCTACTTGGGTGTGTCCGATATGTTCTTTTTCCAACCCGGTTCCATCCAACTTTGAGGCTTCCGCGTCGCCACCGATCCCACCTTGTCTCGCATGCGGGATAAAACCGCCATTGGCTACAATCTTAAAGGCCACAATAGCTGCTGCCACGAGCAGAGATTCGCCAGGGCCGACATCTACCACAGATGCGGAACCTTCTCAGGGAGAACAAGCCGAACTTGGCACGGCTGAATCACATAATCTTACCCCGCGGGCACGAGCCATTCCGTCGCCATGTCCAAGGTGTACCTTTCTCAACCACCCATCCCTACGAGAGTGTGAAATTTGCGGTGCTTCACTTTCACCCGCAGGCTCCAACAATGAAGCCACCACAGCTGGGCACCGCACCGAGTCACCTGCCCCTTTTATCGACCAGGCAAGCATAACAAATAAGGACATAAGCGAAAGCATCAAGCTTTCGTTCAGAGAAGGTGGAGATAAGACATTCTACGAGCGCCTCAAGAGCTGTTTGGTTCAGCGGAAATGGCTTTTACAGAATGCTCCTCCCATACCCCAGCTATCTCAGTCGCCACATCGAGGGGATGCGTATGATCCATCCCCAAATCGCTCTGGACAGTCGACGCCTCGTCCGTCAGCGGTTGGAATCGCCGGTCTAGAGCAGCGAGGTCTTGAGTCTCGCAAAAACACCGAGCTAGTAATTGGCAACGCCTTTGAAGACTTGGAGGCCTTGATGGCGTCTGCCAAACAAATTGTCTCCCTTGCGGAGACGCTAGCGTCGGAATCTGGCATTTCCGGCAATGGTGGTTCTGCCGAAGCGAGCGCAGTTCTTTCAGAGTCGGCTGCCGCTTTAAATATGGTCACGACAAAGGACATGCTCGGTTCTGGGGCCGAGAATCTCTACCTTTCTGAACTCTCACGCAATTTAGCAGAGTATTTGACAGATGACCGCACAGGAGTTTTACGCAAAGAAGGCGGTATCATGAGTCTCATAGACCTGTGGGCTTTGTTCAACCGCACTCGCAACGGCGTCGAGCTTGTAAGCCCGGCAGACTTTGAACAGGCCGCACAGCTGTGGGAGAAACTCAAGCTACCCGTTCGCTTACGCCGTTTTAAAAGCGGACTGCTCGTCGTCCAGCCGTCCAACTGGAGTGACGAGAAGATCATCCAACAGCTTGACGAGTGGCTGCAAGAGCTCCGCCAGCAACCGCCTTTTGAAAGCGCAAATTGGAACTGGGATATGTATGGTCGCGGAATCACTGCCCAAGAGACTGCGCAGCATTTTGGATGGAGCGTGGGAGTCGCTGCTGAGGAGCTGGAAATGGCCGAGGACAGAGGAATCTTGTGCCGCGAGGAAAGCATCGAAGGGATACGATTTTGGAGGAACCACTTTCTTTTTGGGGATAGTCATATAGAACTTGAGCAGCAAATGCTGCAGCTAGGGCTGTAGATAGATTAATATAACTAAACTATGCCAATGCTCTGATTACAATCCATATTGTTGATGTAGACACATGTGGGGCGGACCTGGTCGATAGCTTTATCAGCTACCCCACCCCCGTCCTCCCGATAAGACCGGCCTCGTGACTGTTCTGCCTAGCACAGCTCCTCGACCAACAGACATCCTGTCATCTATCATCTTCATTCCAAGAAACGCCTTTTTTCATCAAAGTCTTTGGAGTCAGAGACTCGGGACCAATTACTCGCGGTGGTGAGACCCTTTTAGCACCAAATCATCCGTCTGGTTGAATCACTCATTACCCCCCAGGGATTCGTCATCCAGATCCGCTACGTTCCTTCGAATACATCCCAATACAGAGATATCTCTACAGAAATCTACAACACGAGAAAAAGCAAATTGTTTTCAACCATCGTCGCGAGGCGTTTGGATAATAGCATCACATCATGAATACTCGTTGCCTAGTCTCGCGGCGCCCATCATGTCCACCAATGCTTCTTCTTCTCCATCGAGATGCCTTTACCGGCGCCGAAAGCCGGCTAGCTTCAAGACTGACCATCTCCGTTCCAGCATCGAATAGACACCTAGGCAGCGTTCGTGCAAGTCAATGGTGCACCGGTTGGCCCTACTGGCGTGGTAGCCGCGGCCGCCGTGGAGCCCGCGAGGACGACTTGGACGAAATGTCGAGAAAACTTCAGGAACTCTATACGAAAATAAGCCACATAAACAAACGGAATCTTGCACATCACAACCACTGGCGTGGCTGGGGTAAGCACGACCACACTTCTGAGAATCATCGTGGTCGTTGGCGTGCTGGGCGAGACCGGAACGAGCGGAAGAATAAGTCGCCAAGTGGTCAGCGAGGTGAATTTGATGATATTATGAAGAAAATCGAAGCTGATCCATATGAGTTTTTGTTTGGGAGGAGCAATGAATACCTGCGGCTTCCGAAGGCTTGGTCGCCGTTCTGCCGGTCGTTTCTGAATATTGGCGGCTCGGCTCGCGAGGCACAGCCAAATACTGGCAGTAGTGCTGGTGAAAAGGCTGCTAAAAAAGGTGTCGTCATAGACCATGACAGCAAGCATGCTGATATACTGTCAAGTGATTCTAATGTGACCGACTCGGTCACGCCAGCAGTACACGGTCCAGAGCTTCAGTTTGACCCAATCAGTGGAAAAATGATACCGCGCAGTCAAACTGTGGATAAAGAAACTACAAACGAAAATGAATACATCGATATTCCTGTGAAGGCTTTCTCGAGTTCTGAGACATCTTCCCCTGAGAAGCATGATCTTCCGTCTGATAAGATGGTTGATGCACCATTTCAGAACACGAGCAGGAATGACATTATCTATCTAGAGGACGCCAGCAACTATACTCATAAATCAGCAGATGGGAAAGCTAGCGTTGTCTCTACTCAAAAGCCAGATATTGATCGACAAGCCAGCAGCCCAATAACAGACCCAAAAATCAGGCAATTCTCCGATTTCGACGACGAGGACATATCCCAGCTGAGTGCCAGCGACATTCGAGCTTCCTTTGCCTCCAGAAATGAAATCTCCAATGATTCTGTCGAGTCCACGCACGATGCATCTACCGAGCAGCAGCAGCAGCAGCAGCAGGTCAATGAGGCCGCGAAACACGTCAAGGGATTTAGCGGAAACATGCACTTGCTCAACCAAGAACTCACCGATTTATGCGCACGCCTAGAAGAGTATTCATCTGCAGATGTGGTAGAACCGGATCTATATCGCGTTCTTGCCTACGACCCGTCTACATCAGAAGTCGTAATTGCAGAGACTACATCGTCGATCCATGCAACCGGGGCAACCCTGCCTCCATCCGAGGTGATGCTGAGCATAAACAATCCTGCGAAATTTCTACCCTATTTTGCAAAAATGAAGAACGATGGCTATGAGATTGTGTCCGGGGGTGATAATATTCTTGTCTTTAGAAAAGGGCCGTTTGGCAGCGGATCGGATTTTATTTCTACCCAAAGCGCGCCTTCTAGGATTTCCAATATGCCAATGGGCTCGCAGGCAGAGGCCAAGGCCAATACTCTTTCAAATGCGGATGACTTGATTCAGCCTATCAAGGCAGAACCCAACCCTTCTTCAAATTCAACAACAACAACCACCCCAAGAATCGTCCGCCGCCAGGAAACTATATACACCGGCGGCCCACCAAACTGGTCACCATACCCACCTCCCTCACCTTCTTATAACCTAGACGAGGAGATCTCCAGCTTAAAAACAAAGTCTGAATCATCTTTTGGAAAGACGATCCGGCGTGTCTTTTTAACTGGTTTTGCGACAGCCGGAGTGCTTTATGCTGTTGGCGTGGTGTGTGAGTATTTTCGCACTGGTGGCCAGGATGGCTTGGGTCCGGAAGGGTTTACTGCGTTTGAGGCTGAGCGAAAACGACGGGATTAGGTATATTTGATTTTGTGGACTGGGAATTTGTATAGTAGTAGAAGTAGTAGTAGTACTAGTATTACTCGCCACTCTTATCATCTCTACTCAATCAACTGAAGATTAACTGACGACACGGCTCTTTTCACTGTAAGCAAGTTCCAGCGTGATTAAAACTGATGTCGCTTGCTAGGGGTGTCGCCTCACTCTGTCAACTATGTTACTATACCTGCCGACATTTTTCCATGGGGAACCACTGATATGGATGTTTGGTATATGTATCTCACAGACCTGTCTGGGTGGCAACATCCACACAATTGATAATAATTAATTAACTTACATGATTATTGATTGGTGTTAAATGGTATGGAACAACATTGAAATTACATGTAACTAGTTGACATCCGTGTTACCAATTGATGTATCCAAAATAAGTAGAGAATTAGATATATATTTTTTATATTTACTCAACACATAACAATCAAAAATCTCAAACGCCAGATCACAACAACAACTCAAACCAATTATACAAAACATATTTACATTTTATTTTCCAATATAATATAACATACAATAACCTAGAGAGAAACGGCATTGGGTTCTTATACGTGTCAAATGGATCATGGGTTATGAATGCCGCTTGACAAGATAGCAAGATATAATAATGAATGACAAGTCATTACCACTAAACCGACTAATACGATTAACACAAGGAAAAAAATAATTTGTTCAATGGAAAGATTAAGGACTCGCTAGAGTTGTCATGCATGTTGTTTACAGCTAGAGACGCGGTCTCAGTATACACACATCACATCACATATAGCGTGTTACACATCCACATACCACGCCACGGTTCTCGACATTGGACACACGCATAGAGAAATTGCTAGGAGGTACCGTGTACACCTGCACCTGTGCACTTGAATGGGGATTGCACAATAACAAGGTCTCGGCACAGATTGCTAATATTAAATACCCCGTAACGTGGATTATCCCGTAGGAAGGAACAATGTGTGGCTACCCGGAATTGCGGTGATGTGATGTGGATTACTTTTTTACACAAATTTACGCTTGGGGCTCACTTCTAACAGAAGTAGTACTCCGTAATCGTATCCTGTTGCTGACTTGTTGGCTTGGCCATTGCATGGCAGATAGCATGCCTGATCACGCCTGAATCGGGACCCAGCAAGTTGCCAGATGCAAATGCTAATGTAGCTTCTTGGCAGGGGTAGCTAGACGGAGAAAAAGTCCGAAAAGAAGTCCAGACTGCAGACTAGCATTGCGTGAAATGACCAGAGCTATCAGATCATTGCAGTTTAAGGTCTTGTTTTTTGGACTTGGAAGTTGACACTTGACCTGAGCTTTGGCGATCGCCAATGGACATGAGCGAGTTGTTAGGATGGTTGTAAGATTCGTAACTAGTTTGTTTGTCGTGATCTTGAGACCTCAAAGTCAGACGGCTGAGTCTGGTCCTCGGTAGAGAGCATACAAGATAGCGCTTGCAGATCCAAGCCCGACTGATAAATCGCAATGATCGATGATGTCGATCGCCATTTCACGCGTTACAACTTACATGAGAGGCAAAGGGCCGGAGAATAACTAGTCTGGCCTGGACGACAGTGATACGGGAATGGCTCCGGTGTTGGAGGGGCCCGCTACACCTGCAACGGCAAAGCTGCGTGGCCCAAAAGAGCGCCAGTCTTAGGCTCTTAGGCTCTTAGGCTGATAGCCAGGGTGGGAAAAAATGCGCACATGTGTCACGTTCGTTTCTGGGTTAGCAAACGTGCTTTGCAGGTTACGAGACAAGCGAAAAAAGAGGACTAGTACGTACTAGTGAACGCAGGCGCGCTGGTTAGTCAGGGGTCAAAGACCTTCGCTCTCTCAGTATGGATACCGTTGAACGAACCTGGCTAGGCTGGTCCGGCATTCTTGATTTTGGGTTTTCCTGTCGCGCGACGCCTCATCAGACTCCAGAGATAGAACGGTCATGGATCGGTGTGTATTGGCGGACGAGGCTGGATCATCGGCGTCGCAAGGGTTGAAGAGAACGCGCGTGCGTGGCGCCAAATAACAACAGTGATGATGTGGGAACAACACACGCAGTGGGCCGTCATAGGCTGCTGGATGTTGGCCCGGAATTCCAGAAGGCGAAGAGAGCGCGTCAGATGATTTTTGGCAAGAAATACGTATTATTATTAATGCGAGGGGGAGAAGAAGAGGAACTCGGTCGGCGGGTTTTTGGCGGGCATGTAACCTACGGACTGCTCTGCACACGCAGACAGCCATCCTGCCACGTCCAGGCACCGCCGTGGTGGGGCTTGGCGCTAACCGTCGACCACTGGGGGTGGCGCTTGCCCCTGCGCGCCTTGCCGTTTTTGGGAGATACATAGCCAATAAGAGCCAGTAGTAATTTCGCGGGTGGAGCCCAGTTTTATTAACTCAGGGTCCATGTGAACGTATACAAGTATGTTACCAGAGGGTATGCGGGAGTTAGTTAATTACCGTACTCCTATGAAAAGCGATGTACGTAGTGCGTACCACACTACTACTACTTTCTTCTTGATGGTGTTTGCTTTGTGCAAGCTGCATGCTAAGCCTCCCAACATGCTTCGAATGGCCGGGGCCGCGGCCAGTCGACTAACAGCTCTGGCGCCAAGTCATGGTTGTTTTGGTTTAGCCGTTGCACATCACTCAATTGGCCCTATGGTTCGGTTCCTTCTGCAGCTACAGTCCCCTCATGGTCTGTTCCTGCAGTAACATGATGCGTTGGAAGGAATGGCAGTAGTGTGTAGACATGTGCGCAATAGACTAACAGTCAAGAAGACGGACCATCAGCATTGTCATCAGATAGAGCGTAAAGGTAGTAAACATGCCCGTTCCACCAAGAAAAAACAACAATTTCACGAGGCCCACCTGCTGACGGTTCGTGATTGACCAAGCTTATCGGGCTCTCAGGACTCCGACCCAGGCGGCCGGGGCTGATTGGGGAAACGATTTTCTGCTGACAGAGCTTTGTCGTCAAGGATGCAGCGGAGAGTAATAATAACAATAACAATAATAATGAACGAGTTGGCGAAATAATCTATCGATCGAGGCTGGAGAGTTTTGGCCAAGCTTCGAGTAGCTGTATCAGAGGAAGCAAGGGGCTACTCAGTATTCGTGCAAGAGAGTAATTAATGATTATTGTAGGCAATACGGGCGTAACAGGCCATTACTATGGCGTAATTACTGGGTGTGACGGCTAGTCGCTGGCATCCCGCTGTGGGGCCATCCGGGCCGGCACCAAAGCCGTTAGCGCGGCGCTTTTATTATTAGCTGGGCCGTGGGTGCGTGGTCGTACCCGGCGCCTGCCTGCCTTCCCCCCCCCAGGCCCCCCGTTTCTGTGCCCGCCCGCCCCTGCCTCGCGTCTCTCTCGCTCTCCAGACCTCTTCTTCTTCTTCCCTCACTCTCCGCCTCTCCTTCCCTTCGTTAATGCTTTTTGCTGGTGCTGTCGTTTGACATGTTTCGCTTGCCTATGTCGACGGCTTGAAGGGACGACTAGACAACTTATCCTCGCCCTCCTCCGCTCGCCTTCGTCGCGTTCTGTCCATCCTTTAGCGAGGCCCCCCTAACGCCTGCCCACCGCATCTTTCGACGTTTACGTCCCAACTACATTCGTTTACCACTCTCGCACACGCTCGCTTACCGGGACCTTTCCATCCCAAGTCCGCTCATTCACGGGTAGCAAGAAGAAATCGTTAGACTTTTGGAACATTCATTCTTTGATCAGCTCGATTCTTTACCACAATTACCACACCGCTTTCATTCGCTAGTTTCAGATTGCGACCCTTTTGAGTACTTCGTGAAGAACGGAACATTGGTGGAATCGAAAAAAAACCAGTGAGCTGTGTTTGGGTGGTTATTTACCAACATCTCGGCCGTGGTCCTAATACGCGAGACGTCCCGCCCAACATGCGCTCAATCAGTGTTGCAGCGCTCGCTGTGCTATCTTGCGCGACACAATCTGTCGCTGAAGAGCTCCGCCCAAAGTACTATTTCCCCAAGGAGGTCAAGCGCCAGAACACGCCCAAGTCCCCCGGTGAGGACGGTGGTCTGTTTGGAGGGCTTTTTGGTGATGGCAAAACCACTGTAGCTACGTCTACTTCCACCTCCTCTGAGGACTCTAACACTGTCGTCGTGCCGATCTACGTCTACGTTGGCGCCGATGGCAAGACTTCTACCACCACTGGAGCAGCTACGACCAAAACTGCAGCTGGCACTGTGGCAGCCAAGGCCACCCCGACTTCTGTTGAGGCTGGATCTGTGACTGTGGACAGCACCGATGCTAAGCCCGTCACCACCAAGGTATCCACGACCACTGCTTCTTCGTCAGATGGCTCTTTCTTGGGAGATCTCGGCGCGGGAATTTCCAAATTGCTTAACCCAGTTGGCTCCACCACTGGTTTGCCATCGACCATCCTTCAACCAACCACTGGCACTGTCACCACTCCCAGCGCTCAAACCACTCAAACCACTCACACCACTAAAACAACGTCTACCAGCGACCCCAATTTGCTCTCTGGTCTTCTAGGAACAAGTGGACTGCTCGGTGGGCTCTCACCTAGTTCGTCATCAGGTGTTGGTTCGGCGACGACAACTGGTTTGCCTGGTATCACAGTCGGACTCTCAAGTGTTTATGTTTCTACCACCACCGGTAGCCCAACTTCCACTGCCAGTGGCTCCGCAACTACGTCTGGAAGCGCGTCTGGAAGCACCTCTTCTAGCCCTGCAATTTTGTCGCTTCCGCCTCTGAGCTCTGTATTCCCTGGCCCTTCGACTACCACTACCAAGACTTCCACCCGGTCTTCCAGTGTTGCGGTCCCTACAACCACCAGCTCAAGCCATGTATCCGTTGGACCGACCACTACGAGCTCTTCCGGCTCCACCAAGCCATCTGGAAGTGCTTCCGTCACCACCAAGACCACTGGAACTGGAAGCACCACACCTTCCCAGCCGGCGATTCCGAGCCATAGCCACACTTCTGGCTCTGTTGGCCCTGCTGGATCTTCCAGGCCTATCACCACCAAGCCTACTACCACCACCAGCGCTTCTTCCCACTCTGCGTCTCCTTCGGTGCCTCAAGTGACAACCACCAAACCCAGCGAACCTGCTCCCACTACTACTAGCACTTCGACTACTATCCAGAGCTCGGCCACTGACAATCCCTACGTTCCACCACCTGTCATCACTCCCACTGCTACCTCGAGCGGTCCTGCTGGTACGGAAACGACCGCCCCAACACAGCTCCCTGAGGTCATCTCGCCTCCTGGCGGAACCCCTGAGGCTCCTCCAAACTCGACTCTGGTGCAATTTGGTTTCAACCAGGACTTGTCATGGCCAACTGTGGCAACCTCGATTGACTGGCCAGACCAGATCTATTACTACACTCCTATTGGTGTCTCGTATGCTCTTGCAATCGTCCAAGACAAGGTCACTCCCTTCTGGCTTGGCCCGTACGACACCGTGACTAGTCTTGGCTACAACACTACTCTCATCAAGTTCTACATTCCTAGTGATCTGGTTGATACCCTGACCGCTCTGCGCTCAGCTCCTGCCTCCGACCTGTACAAGCAACCAAACACCCCCAACGACAAGCCCACCTATGACCAGAGCTCTATCAAGAACCTGTTCTCTATGTTGAACATCGACATTCCATTGGTCGCTCAGCAGCCCTCTGGCGGCTCTGACAATGGCTCTGGCAATGGACAGGATGGCGGTTCTTCTGGAGGAAACGGCAACGGCAACTCCAACGACGGTGGTGCTAGCAACAGCGGCAGTGTTCGTGGTAGCGCTGTTGGAATCGGTGTAGGTGCCGCTGCTGGAGCTGCGGCTTACGCCGGAGCCATGTTCTACGTCGCCCGCCGCTACCGGAAGCGCAAGCAGTTGCACCAGCGTTCCAGCTCTGTCCCCAGCGCGTCGATGAGTGAAGCTGCCAACACTGGTTTCCTCTCTGGCCCTAACCGCATCTCCCACAACAGTGGACGAAGCAACCGCACCGCAATGATCAGCGCCCCAGTGATGTCAGAGAACTCGTTGGGATGGAACTAGAAAGAAAAGAGTGTAATAAATAGGGACACTGCGACTTGGACATAGGATTTTCTTTTTCAAAGACGGCTCTCTACGATGACGTCTTGACTCTTTTTTCTTTCTACTCTCAAAACCCTGTAATTTTTGCAAGCTTATTTACATATCTAAACTTTGCACCGAGTTTTTTTCTCTTTTCTGTTTGCTTTTTCACAACTCACCTTTCTTTTTTTTTATTTATTATTCCCTGTGAATTTCTCGAATATTCCCCCTGATGTTTTGTCTGAAAGACGACCCAAGCCCGACAAGAACACCATATTCGGTGGCACAACCTTTTATTTCCCTTGGATTGATGATATCTCGAGAGTTTACTACTTTCTTATGAAGTTGTGCGTTTATATTTAAACGCACACATATTGTACAGATGTATATTGAGGAGATAGTAGAGGTGTTGGTTTCAATGATATACGTATACGTTTTGATTTGGGAGTTTTAGCTACGTAGGTCGTATATATGTAAACATTGAATGAGCAGCCCTTGTTCTTTCCTTACCGCTTTTACGTGACATCATGTGATATATCATCCTTTGGCCACTGGACTCTCCCTGGGTGCTATAAGCAGTGATTAGTACTGAGCGATACTGAGTACTCACTAACTGCTATATGCCTGCTCACTGATCAATGCTGGGAATTGCCTGGGCAGTATAAGCCAATGTGGATGCTAACTCTATCCACTACTTTGTCGAAGCTGGTTAGCGTTTATAACCACCCGATACAACTCATGAGATTTTTTCGTCCCCTTGTCGAGACACCTCTTGGGTGAACTCTCCACATGATACGGCAATGAGTAAATTATTGTTATTCGCTACTCGGTCGTTGCGCCCACATTATAAATGGTCCCAGGTTGATTCTCCTGTCCGTAAGGGGCGCATGCTACTGCTTCATCGCCATCGACCCTGCTGCGCGTTCACCATGGCCGCATTCAACTTGATGGCAAGCAGTGACGATTTTAATACCCGTCTCCTATACGAACCTCTCGAGGGAGTCGAAAGACTTGAGAACTATCGACAGGGGGGCTATCACCCTGTACAAATTGGAGATCAATTTCATGGTCGATATCGAGTTGTTCATAAGCTGGGATATGGCTCCTATTCAACTACATGGCTGGCCCGAGATGAGCAATCCTCCAATAGATACGTTGTAGTCAAAGTCTGCACAGCAAACTCAAACCCAAAGGATGAAGTGGACATTATATCCACCCTCGCTCAGCGTCCTCATTGTTCTCTAGCAAACAATAACAACAATCCCGCAAAGACGACGATGATGATAGTACCTTTGGTCCTAGACAGGTTCACCATTCATGGCCCAAATGGCAATCATGCTTGCTACGTTGCGGCGCCGGTGGCGAGGGCTAGCCTCTCCCAGGTGAAAGATGGTTCGTGGATTCGCCTTTTCCAGCTTGACGTGGCCCGGTCATTGGCTGCGCAACTCGTTCTTG
Source organism: Talaromyces rugulosus (assembly GCF_013368755.1). NCBI lineage: Eukaryota > Fungi > Ascomycota > Eurotiomycetes > Eurotiales > Trichocomaceae > Talaromyces > Talaromyces rugulosus. The sequence goes on along the minus strand of NC_049561.1, from coordinate 5,727,902 downwards.
TTGTGGATTATGTACATGCTCAAGGAATTGTGCAGGGAGACCTGCACCTAGGCAATATTCTTTTAAAAGTCCCGCCCACTTTTGACCAGATCTCACTCGAACAATTGTATGGGAAATATGGAGAACCGGAGCTTGACCCAGTTGTTCATCTAGATGGCCGTCGTCGTCCGATTCCTACTCCTGGTGTCCCATCCCACGGCATTGCGCCCATATGGCTGGGGGAAGCAAGCGAGGAAATCACACTTGCAGAAGCCAGGATCTTGCTTTCAGACTTTGGCGAAGCGTTTTCATACTCAAAAGAAGAGCCAAAATGCGAATCTCGCACTCCACTAGTTATTCGTTCGCCGGAGGCTCGGTTTGAACCAAATAAACCTCTATCCTTTTCATCAGACATCTGGACTCTTGCCTGTACCATATGCTCTATCATCGCTCAGCGGCCGTTGTTTGAAGGATTTCTCGCGACCGAGGACGACATGACCTGTGAGCATGTCGATACTCTTGGTATTCTTCCACCTGAATGGTGGAGGAAGTGGGAGGCGCGGCGAGAAAAATTTACCGAGGATGGCAAGCCAATAAACCGCAATCCTTTCCGATCTTGGGACGATCGGTTTGAGGATAGCGTGCAACAGCCCAGGCGAGATAGTGGGATGCCGATGTTTGACGCAAGAGAGAGGGATGCTATCTTCGACATGCTACGGCCGACGCTCCTATTCAGACCCGAGAATCGTCCTACTACCCGGCAGATTCTCGGGTCAGAATGGATGGTAAAATGGGCTCTGCCTGAATTTGGCAAGATTCAAAATGATGTATGAGCAATTTAACTCTGTTCTTATTCTTTTTTTGTCAATAGCACCGCTAAAAACTAATAACAATAACAATCATGACCAAGTTGATATAAAGTACATGAAACAGAGTCAGTCAGAAGGACGGAGCCCTGACAAGCTCGAGATTGACTACAGGCTATAGAATAAATAAAAAAGTATAATGATAAGTAGCAATAGTAATAGGCAGACAATTATTCAAAGCGCTAACTAGTTTGTTTTCTAAACATCAACCACAATGACCTTTTCAACAATCATATCCGCGGCAGCCTGAACCTCCCATCTCCATCGCCCGTCTCTCCAGACCTCGCTACACCAGTAGCGCCACGAATTCGCGGCGGCGTTATTGTTGTTATTGTTTTTGCCGCCCTGGTGAAGGACAGAATTGAGTAAGAGATGTTGCTGTTGCTGCGCCGAGTCTGGGTCCCAGAGTGACGATGAGGTTGTGTCTATGAGGATTACTGCTGCCTTTTCTTTAGAAGTAGTGCTGCTGCCCTTGGCCAAAGACTGGCGCATGCGCCACTCTCGCTCCGCCTTCTCGCCAGCCCTGCGCGCGATTTCTTCGTCGTCTTCGGCCTTGTACAGTTCGCACTTGTTGCATTCCGAACATTGAGCGCCCGGGTTAACGCGGAAATGTGCACAGAAATGCTTATAGCCGACATCGGCGTCTTCGTCGTTGTTGTTATTATTATTATTTGTTGTGTCTCCGGGCGTGCTATTGAGTGCCTTGCGGCAGAGATAGCACATGGAATAGCCACACACGCAAGTGAGTTTGTTGCAGCCAGAGGACTTGACAAACGACAGATTGCATCGAGGACAGGTTCGTTTGATGGATGCCGTGCGCGCAGCTTCGACTGTCGTGCGCAGCGACTGCTGCAGCGGCTCTTCGCATGAATGAGGGTCTCGCCAACGCTTGCGGCAGGTCATGCAGCTGGGGCGTCGGCACGAAGGGTTTTTGCATAAAAACCGCTGGCTGCGTGACCGGAGACTCATGTTTTGCAGCGAGGTGCGGAATATGGCAGTAAGCGTGTTGGGGTAGAATAGTAGCGGTATTAAAAGTGGTATACTAAGTAGGGGTATCAGATCGAGAAGGAAGATGGTCGTTAAAATCGTAGTGAAAATGTTGCCGCGCCGGTAATGCCACTCAAGTTTTTGATTCGCTGGGTGGAAGACTGGGTCAACTTCTGCATACGTGCAAAAAGGACAGTGTACCAGCTTGAGCCGAGATTTCAAGAGTGCTTCAGAGGCCACGCGTTCTTCAAACTTGCGGTATGTCTCCGAGCCCGCCTTTTCCAGGAGAATGGCCTGTTTGATGAGCGTCGGGCTGAGATGTCCGTCGCAAACACCGTGGCTCACGGGGGCGACACACTTGAGAGTAGACATTGCGGGGGAAACCGAATTGTCCCAGCCCTGGCCGAAAAGAGCTTCATGCATTGTTCGTCGAATACAGCTAAAGCAGATCACATGGCCGTCTGAAGAGCACGTTGAGATCTGCTCAAACGTCACATCATCCAGACAACACTGGCATTCATACAGGGCGTTTTCAACCCTTGCTTCCTGCTCACTCAACTCCAACGAGAGAAGAAAATCCCGAATCTCTTGCATCTCCTTCTGATCACGGAGAAAAGGTAATATGAATACCTCGTACAACTCCAGGTCGAGTTCGCCAGAACCAGTCTTCTTGAGCCGCGGCTGCAGGCCTCCCTCCGCCGACCGATCCCAGACCACCAGGGGGTTTTCATCTTTGTCCTTTTTGCGTTTGAACGGGTTCAGATTACTCAACGTCGCCCGCCAGCCCTTCCGCGACACCTCTTTTAGAATCGGACGAGCCCGAGTGTACGAAAAGTTGGACTCGGCCAGTACTGCGTCAATGGTACTGCGACTAAGAGCGCTAAACTCCTTGCTCAAGACCATTTTGACGGTGTCTTTGTATTCTTTGCTGCGAAAGAGCTCGTGCGGCGGCACTTTATCTTCTTGGTCATGACCACTGGTATCCTCTTGACTTTCGTCGGCCCCGTCCACAGGCTGCAGCTTCCACCGCCCTTGCACCCACTGGTCTTTGTGTCTCAGTAGCTGCTCGACGCAGAGATGAAGGCGGCTGTTTCCGTCAAAGCGCGTCAAAAGCTCACGAAAGACTTCGACACGAATATCTGGAAAGAGATGGGCTAGTACACCCAACGATTTATTGAGATCATCCTGCACTTGCGCCTGTGTTTCTAGCATGGATGGCGGGGTATTGAAATGACCCCCCTTATCTCCGATTTCTGGACGTTGGCGGTGATGATGACGCTCCTCGGTTTGATCCTGCACTTCTTCCGACGCCAGGGCGCGAGAACGTGACGGATTCCCAAAGGGATTATTCCGGAGTGCTTCGCTGAGTGTGACCGACGCCGGCGTCGCATTGTTTTTGTCATTATTGTTATTATTATAGTTATTCAGAGCGACATCCTTGTTGCTGTCGGTGTTGTCGGTGTTGACATTGCTGCTGCTGCTGCTGTCTTCGCGAGCATTATTCTGCTGCTGATTCGGCGCGCCTTTCTCCCTCGACACCCTGCGTAGCGGAGAACTGAAGCTAGGTAGAGACAGATTCGTCACCATGGTGGGCAGCAGCCCGTCTTGCACATTCTTCTCCCCAGCAGTCCTCTCTCCTTTTATCTTTGATGAAAAGCTGGTGTAGACAGACAAACCAAAAACAAAACAAAAAAAAACAAGCCGATCAAACGCGGGGAAACGTTGAGTTTAGCCTTTCTCTTTGGATCTGGATTGATAAAGAAAGGGTTGCGCCGCCGTTCATAAGTAAATTGTTAAATGTTTCTTTTGTTTTTTTAACAATGAAATAAAAAGAAAATGGAGAGAGTATCGACGATCCCCTAAATAACCTTTGAAGCAGGTTGTCATTCAAAGACAATGAGCTCAGGTCGTTTGAAGAGATAACTCCGTCGGGGTCGGTGTCCTCCGGGGCGGCGATAATGTCATCGATTCGGTTGGGGAGCAGCCGGGCCCACGTGATTGACTACGGACTAGGGCCCGATCTTAGCTTACCGTACTTGCCTGTCTTGGTTAGCTTAATATTTTTGTCAATACGTATCATTCTATATCACTGAAGATATCAGAATTGTTTGTGAACACCTATTTTCTTAATACTCGACTGTTGCTCATACCAATACTCTGTAATATGTGTCATGGTCATCCTAGTCTATTAAGATATAATCTATAACTGTCTACCTCTAAATCAGCCTTTTATAACCCATCTTTGCAACCAGCATGATTGCAAACCCGAAATTAGGATGTACAAACAAATACCCAAAAAAAAAACAACGCCATAAAACGCCATAGTGGAGTTGGGTCACAGGTATCATAACAGCAAGAAGACCAATCCTCGTAGGTCGATCAACTTGAAAGTCAATATACAAAAAGAAAAAGAAAAAGAAAAAGGTGAAAAAAGATCAACATCGTGAGTTCATCACAAACAGACAATAAAGCATTCTCTCATCTGTGAGAGACACTCTATAGAGGAGATAATTGGTGCTTGTGACCGTCTTGCAGCTGCAACTTCTCCATCAAAGCCGCTCTCAGCCGTACATTCACGACACCACCCACACCATACGCAGGCACGATCTTGCCCATTCGTGCGAAAGAGCTGACAATATAGTCCCTCCGAATCCTCAAAAGGCGATCTCGCCATCCCAACCCGCCGGGCGGTTGCCGGTTATACAAATCCAGACCCAGCAGGTGCATGGGCGTGCTCACAAACTGCATCAGAGCGGGACAGGCAAACTGGGCCAGGGCGGCCTTCATATTCGGCGTCGACGCGATAAAATCGGGAATCGAAGGGGCAATCAAGGCGGGGACATTAAAGGATGCGAATATCGTCACGCTGTCTCTCAGACAGAACAACGTATACGACATTTTGGGTATTTGTGGACCCTTTTTCACTGCTGTGGTGGCTGCCGCTGTAGCTGCAGAGACCGCCGCGGATGCCGTCGCTGTGCCAGGCGGATGACACTGAGTCGAAGGATTGGTTGACGGACCAAAGAGTTTCGCAAACCGCGCATCCTTGTATACGCAAATGGACATGTTGACCGTTGTCGTCGCCAGGAACTTTGCTGTCCCGGGCGTCACCGTCGAAAACGACTGATTGCGCAGCGTCGATGTGACCGTATCGATTGCATTCGCCGTCAGATAGGTACCGCCGTACAAGGCGTAGATAAGGATAAAGGGCGTTGAGCAAAAGAAACCAGCGGGGTGTTTTGCCATGGATTTGAAACAAGACGATATCGTGTGACTGATTGATATTCCTTTTGACGCTTTCTCCATGATTGCCCTTTTTCCCCCCCCCACAACTGTTAGCATTCATTTCTTCATTTCCCGAGGCAAAAGAAAAGTAAAGACGAGACCAGACGAACCGATCAATAACCGTAATAAGAGGACAAATCAGAGCCCCAGCAACCGCTGCGCTCGCCGCATCGGCCGCAAACCGAAGGCCTAGACTACGTGTATTCCATTCCTTTGATGTCGATTGTGTACTTGCGTCGAGTTTCTTCGGCAAGGCCGGCACGTTTGTCGCGTCTCCAGACATGGCGACGTTTGATGATCAGGGGAGGAGTGTTGGGCGACGAGATGCAATTCGGATCTCTGATAATGCGTCATGGAGATGAAAAAATCTTGAGTGAGTCGCGCAAATGTATATACGTAATACAATTTAAAAGAGAGCCAGAGATGATCCAAAAAACAGAAAAAGAGGATATCGCGAAAAAAAAAAAAAAAGGTCAAATCAAATTTCCAGTTCAGCAAAATAACATATTCACAAATCGCGTTCTGGCACGCGACTCCCAAACAAAAGGGCTGGGGTGATTTTCTGGATGAGCAGTACGGAGAAGAGAGCGACACGAAGGCAAGAAGAGAAGAAGCAGCAGCAGTCTTATCTCATCAGCATCAGGACGGGCCATTCACCGTCATCGGCGTCGGGCAAAGGCCCGATGGCTGGGCCGGGCTAGACCTAAAGGAGATTAGCCCGTATCGGAGGAAATGGAGCACTCCGGGTCTGCACGAGTGAGGAGGCCAGAGTTAGCAAGCTGATAAATTGGTATGTTGCACAGTCATTATTCAGCCTGTCCTACAAAAAATGAGCCTGAGAAAGCTGCATTCCCGAGATAGCCGTCATAACAGCTAGTTGACTAGACTAAAATAACCGACTACTACTAGTTACATGTACAAATATCAACGCCTCTAATGGGGTTGATTGATTGATACGATACCTCCAAATTTGTTGGAAAAATGAGATATACATGCTTGCTTTTCCATAAAATTCAAAAAAAAAAAAAAAAACGCCGCCCAAACGAGAACAGAAATAAAATCCGGAACGTAACATCATAGAAAAAGAAGAATTCTATCAGTTCGCCGCAGCCGCTGGCTGATCACCTGGCTGGACGGCTTGGAAGTTGTCAAGCGAGACATTAACAGCACCGGCTTGAACCAACTTAAGGAAAATGTTAGTTATACAGCTGCGGAAACCGACAGGTGGAAGAAAAAAAACTTACAGCTCGTCTAAGATCATCAATCAAGTCATTCGGGTCTTCAATACCCACACACAGACGGATCAGATCCTCTGGCATGGCTCGCTCCTGTCGCGTTTTCGCATCAATGCTAGCATGGCTCATGCGGCAGGGCATGCTAATCAAACTGTTGACGCAGCCAAAACTGACGCTGATGGCCCACAGTTTGGCGCTCTCGACAATCCGTTCGCTCAGGCCAATGTCGCCAGTCTCAAAGGACAGCACAGCCCCTGCGCCGCGAGCCATGGAGTGGTGCAGGTCGTACTGCGGGTGAGATCGCAGACCTGGGTAGCGCACCTTGAACCCGTGTGATTCGAGAAATTCGGCAATGAGCTGTGCGTTGGACTGTTGCTGCTCCATACGCACCTTGAGTGTCTTGACACCGCGCATAAGCAGCCACGAGTCGAATGGCGAGAGACCGCATCCCGAGGTATTGATAGGAAAGTAAAGCCGCTCGCCGAGAGCAGTGTCATTAACAGCAATAACACCAGCCATCAGGTCATGATGACCCGACAAGTATTTAGTCCCACTCTCATACACAATATCCGCACCCAGATCAAGCGGGTTCAGCAGCAGCGGCGACATCATGGTGTTGTCAACGGCAATAAGACAGTTTGGGTTCACGCGGTGTGCAATCGCGGCAATCTTGGGGATATCAACGATTTTGATCAGCGGGTTGGTGGGAGTTTCGAGGAGAATCATGGCAGTTTTGGGGGTAATGGCAGCCTCCACGTTCTCAGCCACCGTGGAGTCGACGTGGTGCACGACAATGCCGCCATGCGATCCGAGATATTTCAGCAGCCGGTTTGTGCCACCGTACAAATCGTCGCCAGTGACGACCTCGTCGCCGGGGCGTAGGAGTCGTGTGATGACGTCGAGAGCAGCCATGCCCGACGAGACAACCAGCGCTCGCTGGGCCGACATGATTTTGGCAAGGTGTCGTTCGAGGTGAGTTCGCGTCGGGTTGCCTGAACGTGTGTAGTCATATTCGCCTCCTCCAGAGCCAGAGGTTTGTTTAAAAGTCGCACTCTTTGACAAATAATCAGCAAGAATATACAAAAAAAGGCAAATTGCACCCAAAAAAAAAATGACGACACTAACCTGGTAAATTGGCACACTGCTGGCATTATACTGATCACCCCCTTCTGTATAGACCAATTCCGTAGCAATCGCATACCGACGACCGGAATGAGGGCTCGAGGGAGCTGGCGAAGGCGGCAGGTCATGCCCATCCAGATCAACTCGGGGGAAGGCCTTTTTCACAACATTTTCCGCGGGTGCTGATGCGTCCCCAGCATTATTGTGTCGTTGTCCGCTAGAGCCAGCTGCCGACATCGCTTTTGAGGCGGGGGGTTTTTTATTGGAAAAGAGGGGACGAAAAGGTGTGGTTTATTATGAGAAGGGGGAGGGTTTAAACACTGGACCAAAAAAAGAAAGTCCTTGCTTTATATTTCACACTCAATTAGGATGAAAAGATGAAGTAGGAAAGAGGAAATTGGAGGAATAATAGTAGTTTATTGCGTATGGACCGATGACTGTTCATTGCGGAGATCAATGCATGCCTGAGGCTTGACCGCTCCGGGGACGGCGGCAATATTATTGGCCACGCGCTGCAAAGGAAGCTCGCACGTCATCCGCGCTTGGCCGCTTTGAGATGACGGCTCACAATATCAGTTCTCTAACTGTTTGCAATAATAATTTATATGGGTTTGGGTTCATAAGTTGATCGCTATAGTTATTTCTACATAAACTGGTAAATAATATAAGACATCAACATTGAATTGATAAGCGCTTGATCCCCCAATATGCATGTTGAAGAAATAAATACAAATTGAATTGGACAGTTGTCTGGATACTGGATAGCCAAAAACATATAAAATCAACAACACAATCCCGGCAGAAACAATGCATCATTGTAGACAACTTTTTGAGCGAAATTAGAAAACATCAAAAAGCAGTCGTTTTTTTTTTTTAATTATCCAGCTGCAAACCAAAAATTTTTCCATATTGACGGGATAAAGATCCCTGTCAACTTGTAGTAATACAAGAGCCCCCGAAATTTGAATCTGAAAATTCGGGTTGGCTGATAAATTTTTAATAGAAATCGTTGCTTTAGCTAGCCATTGGATCGGTCACGAGGTCGCCAAAGCCTCCATTGATGCCGAAGAATTGGAACCTAGATAAATCAGTAAGTATGTATGCTTAGAAAAAAAGGCGTGGGTTGTCTTACCAATCTTCCACATTTAGAGTCGTTGGCGCAGTGGGCCCATTGCTACGGGAGCTGTTGCTCCAGTTGTCTTCTTGACTTGCAGTGTCGACGCTATTTCCAGCCAGTGCTGCATCGAGTCCCTGCCATGACTGCGTGTGCTCGAGCCCAAACATGTTGTGTGATGGCGGCGCTCTCTGGATGCCACCCATCTCGGGTGGAATGGCAGTCACCAAAGGCGGGCTGCTGTGGGCGCCGGCCACGTTGCGAGTCGGCATTTGTTGGTTCATCATCGGAGGTCCTTGTCCTTGCATTGGATTTGCTGGTGGCATCTGAGGATCCATCATGGTGTTTTGAGGGGACGGGAGCGTGGGGAAGAAATTAGTGCCATCGGGGAACAGCTGGTCGGGCTGGAAATTCTCCCACAGCGTCGGTGAGAGATTTGGCGAGTTACGCGTAACAAGGAAGAGATCGGGAGGCGTGGCAGGAAGAGAAAATGGCGCGTTGAAGGGAGTCGTAGGTCTCGTGTTGCCTCGCGAAGGCCCTGTGCCGTCTGGAAGTTTGGCCATGCTGGGAGACGCCTGCATTGGGTTCATACCAGGCTGGCCGTGTGGAGGGAACTCGCGAAGTGGCGTGGCTGCTGGGGTCTGAGGACGTGAGCGCTCATAAGACACCGGTGGTGTAGGGCCACCGTTGGGCAGCCCCAGATCCATATCGTCAAACTTTCGTTTTGGTGGATCGGTTTTCTTCTGTGGCTGCTGCTGGTGGTTGTTGCCGTTTTGATGGATGTTGGTCTCAGTACGAGATTTTTGGTGTCGCTTGCCAGGGGCTCTTTGCAATCGCTCCTCCAGGACTTTGTTGCCCAAAATAGACTCGAACAACGTGTGCACCATCTTTGCAACCAGCCACACCTTTGACACATCTTTCAGAGCGCGCATACAAATGCCCATTCGCTCCTGGCACGTTGCTACAACCGAGGGCACAGACGACCGCATCTGGTAAACGTGCATGATCAGGGCGGAGAAAAGACTGTACACGATAAATGCCGGAGTGAAGCGAATCTCGTCGTGGGCCTGTAACTTTTCCACAATCGACGTAATCATACCGGCTGCCTGGAATGCAATTGTCCGCGATGGATACGTTATTTCTTCCGTTCGATAGCTGTTGGCGCTCGCCGATGCTGGCGGCATGTGGGCTCGATGTAACAGACAGAGCGTCGTGCTATTCAAGCTGGTTATTCTATATGTCTTTTAGACAGCGGTCGATTTACTTACTAGTAATTCGAGTGAAGAAGAGCGCCCCAGAAATGGTGCCGAGATCTCTCCCAATAAACTTCCTTGGGGCAGTTCTGCAACCAATCCGCCAGCGCCATGTCGGAATGGGTGAGATCAATGGCATTCGTTCGTCGTGACTTGGACGCCACCGAGTATTGCTGCGACAAGACGAGGCCCATGATCTCACACAGCTTGACGTATTGGAGGAAGAACTGCACGTGCACCGGATCCGGCTGGTACTCTGCAGGGGCATCGCCCTCGTCCTCGATAAAGTCTTCTTCTGTCAACATTTCGACATCCGAGTCATCAATGTTGATATTGATTGGCCGTCCAAGCGCAACGGCAACAGAGCGATCTCTTGTAAACAAAGTCCACCAAATCCGCTTCCAGAGTCGTTTGTCTGTTCTATTGAGCTGAGAGCTCTCCACACTATTGCCATGGTTAGGACCGCCACTTGAATAAGTCTGTTCAAAGCACTCACCTTCGATGCATGCCAGAGCCCTGGGCTACGACGATAGCAACCCGGCTCCAGTAAAAGACATTCTTGGTGACATCTACAACAGTTAGATAGAAAGTTGGAAAAAGAGAAAGAAGAAAAGCCTACCTTCTGGTCCCTCCCAATACCAGCCCATCAAAACTAAAGCTTGAACAATAGTGACTCGGTCATCTTCATAATTGGCATCGTAAAGAGCCTTGGCTCGCTTGTAAAAGGTCGTCGAGGCTGGAATCGTAGAGCCATTCTGGTCCATTAACTGCGGGTTACTACAGACACGCGATCCAGCCAACAGGATGGCCTGCAACAGGAGCAGAGACGGCGGGTTCTTGGGGTCGCGATATCGTCGCATGAAGCGGTTCCGGTTGATAATGGGTACGACCGGGGCAACCCATTTGAAATAAGCCTCGACAAGCTCATCGCAGAGCTGTCGCGGGGGTAGCAAGAATGCACCACGCTGGTGAAGGATTTCAATTTCCAGATTGTCCAGTTCGGTCAGGCGGGCACGTGTGCCTCGAATATTCTCCGGCAGCGGGTAGTGAACGACATCGGAGTGGCCTCGGTCGTGGACGAGGAGGGAGAGGTTCGACGACTCGCCTAGATAGGCGACTCTTCCGGCTTCCTTGATGGGAGCCCGGGTGAATTTGGGCTTCATGAACTGGGCATAGGTGTTTGCATTGACGGCTTCCTGCGCTTGTTGAGACGATGTCAAGGCGGTCGTGGGCATGCCATCGATGGACATGGCATTTGTAGAGGAATACTCGGGGGTCTCCCGGGGTTGACTTTCATGTGCTTGTTCATCGGAGCCATTATTGTCTGCCTCGTCACTAGAAAGAAAGAAAAAGAAAAAGACGCCATCGTCAGTACCGATCGATAGCCGGAATTTCTAGTCAATGCGACGACAACATACCCGTCGGTATCCCTGCTCCGAGCCTGTTGATTCTTCTTCCGCTTTGGGGTCGGGATCCGGCATTCGATGGAGAAGGCGACACAATTGGTACAAGGCACTCCGAGACTGGCAGCGTCACATCGAACCTGTCAATCGAGTCAGCGGTGAACGATGCAGCAAGTGGTCTGGCTATCCCAAAGAGGGTGCCAAGACCGAAGCCCAGGTCGCAAACGACGTACCTTTCGAGCGTGGCAAGTCTAAAATGCGTGATAAAAAAATATCATGTGTCAGCGACGTAATTCATTATTATTATTGCTTGTTTTTTTTTCTTTCTTATCGCCTGGTGAAGGGTATATAACTCAGGGCGATAAGCAAGGTACAAGGGAGATAGCGGCCACAGCCGAGGTGCCGAGGCACACACGCCACGACGGGCGTCGCGACTTTCGCAGGTGAATACAAAAAAAACGTACCTCGCAAGCTCGGGATGCGCGTTGTCTGTAGAAAAAAAACACAGTGATAACCGATTAGCGAGAGCTATAAGAAAAAAACAAACGCAGTAAAGCGAGAATGAAAAAAAAAAAGATGACAGCCTGTTCGAGTTTTCTCTTTTCTCTTTTCTTCCTCTTCCTTCTCTCACCCAGGCTGTGATTCACCACGAGGCTCGCAGGCAAACGTACCTTCTGAAACTCGAATGGCCTGCATTGGGCACTGCAGGGGATGTTTGCGAATAGGGCGCGTCACTGCTCCCCGTCTGAACAGACTCTGCAACAGACAGCCTCCTGTCTGCCATGACTTGACGACTTTTGGATCTAACCTGGAACTTTCCTACAGCGGGGCACGCAAGGTTTCCATGAAAGCGCGTGAATAGGCGGGGAAAACTCGTCGGTAGTTGGAATGATAGCTGAAGCAGAAAGAATAAGAGGGCAAGATAAGAAGGTAAGGATGATAGAAGAATGTAATAGTTGATGCGCCCGCAGACTGGGGGGAGATGGCAGGAATAAGTGATTTTTGCCTGTATCCTGAGCGGAATGCGTGCCGGGCGGGCGCAGGAACCGGGTTTCTACGGGGAGACTGGGGAAGCGAACAGGCGAATGATATGAAAGGTAAAGAGAAAAAAAGAGGACGATGTAGGTACGGGGAGAGCACGGAGTATGGAGATGGAGTAGAGAGTGGTGCGCGTGCAGCGATGGCAAAAGGCTGGCAGGGAAGATAGAAGGGTTTAGCGCCGGCCGGGCTGGGCAAGACTCCTCAAAATCGCTCCGTCCGCAGGGTCCGGGGTAGCCCGCGGGGGATTAGTTACTTTATAGTACCGCTGTATTAATGGCTTGCTCTTTTTTGACTTTTTTCCTGTGCCCTGACTGGCTGTAAAATGTGATTGATTTTCTTGCGACGGCATGGACAGGGGACTGGTTAATGAATGTCAAGGACCCGGGGAGCCCTTTTTTTTTTTTCCCTGCCCAGGACGATCCAGGCGACGTCGTAGGACTAGGATCATGCCTACAGTAGACTAGGCTTAGCGACTGCTCATCTGCCGGCTTTAGTGAGCTTCAATACGAAATTAGTGGCCAACCAGAAAGTCAATCCGATGTACTTGCATCGGCAATTTTACTTTACGTACCTATTTTCCCTGTTTCTTTTTGGGATTGTTGCGCCACAAGGGTCTAGTTTCTGCAGGGTGAACCATAGGACTGCTTTGTGTAAAATCGGGGTACGGAATACGGAATACGGACTATGGGGCACAAAGTACTACCGTGCTCCATACTATGACATCTTGGTCCAGAATGCCGGGTCGCCACTTGACATCATTTAATAAACGCATGGACGGTGAGTCTCAGATTGACCACATTGGTACAGACTACTTGCTTGTTTGAAGTACTCGTGCAGATGGACTAGTAATATTAACCCCAGCCCTTCTTCAATACGCGACTAGCAACTGTCCGTCCCTGACTGGCGCTCTACAAGTTGAAACACTAGGGCTGATCATCTGACTTGTATTTCTCTTTTTGAGCGGTGTGACTGCTGTTCCAAAAAAGTAGAGTTTTACAAATGCTAGTAGATCAATTGGGAGTCTAAACGACACAGCAACCATGTGATGCTCGTTTCCCATTCCTTGCGCATATGTAGATATGCGCTCCAGATACACTACAGTTCAGAGTACAGACTCCAGAGTACGGGGAATCCCCTAGGTAATAATAATAAGAATACCTGTACGGACAATGACCGAGCCAGCCTCCTCCCTCACCAAAAACGGCAACTCACTAGGGGGTTCCCAAAGTTTAAACCCCAAAAGCCAAAAAGCCAAGAAAAGGAAAGAAAAAAAAACCAACACTTCCGGACTGAAACACGTTGACATCAACGTTTATTAATGGCCGGGCAGATCCCACACACAAATCGCGATCGTCGCCGTTGGTTTAGATCTTGTTCGACGTCGACGACCGGGCCGTTTTGGCTTCGGCTTTCGGGTGCGTCTGCTATACAGAGTACAGAACCTGTGTATACTATCCCGACAGGCCGGGTTCACGTTCACTTTCATTTTTTTAAATGGAGAGTATGTAGATATATAAACTACATCTATAATAAACAAACGAATCAAAAAAAATATATTAATTTAACCTGACCAGGTGCCATTATACCATCCATAACGTGTCAGCCATCGATCTGATCACGGGCAAAGCAGCTGGACCTCGGCTCATTCGAATGCGGGGAATGATCCCCTTAGCAAAACGACCAATTGACTGTTGCATCCAACATTTCCCAACAACAACAATATTATTAAACCTGTCAGTTTAACTTTTGAGCGTTGGCGTTGTTGGTGTCAGTCAGTCTAGTGCAGTAGTCGAATGTAAATGCCTTGATTAGTTATTATTATTTTTTCTATATATACACGTCAACCGGTACATGACCACCTTTTTATGCCCCTATGCACCAATCGGGAATACGCCTAGATTCTTTTCTTTTTCTTTTTGAGGTTCATCCTTTTTGCACCTGCATATGTGTCTCAAACTATCAAGATTTAGCAGCACTAGCTGTTCCTGATGGTTGTCCCCCTCTTCCGGCTTTGCCCGACTGTCTGGGGGAATGCTGAGCATCATCCGGGGTACCATTATTAATGCTATTAGTATTGCTTTGAGGATGATCGACAGCGAAATCAATGCCACTGACAAACGCCTCACTCACAAACTCCAGCCCCGCCACAAAGAAACATAGCAAGTTTGCAATGACAAAGTGGCTAATAGTCGTGCCAATCTCGAGCCACGAGCCGTCGTCACGCACCATGTAAAAGAAATTGAGCGTCGAAATGTCCGAGATTGTCATGACCACCATGAATAGCGCGCTGGGCGCGACTTCGAGCTTGCGGTTCAGGATCCCCAAATTCGTGCTGATCAGGGCAAACGGGATCATGATTTTTAGGATTAGAAGCGCCCCCTGGCTGAACGGGTTGAACACGGGGATCAGCCGGTTCACGCTGTCTAGTGAGAATGAGGAGACGGAGGCAATGTTGCCCGTGCTGAAGAAGCCTGATTGCAGCAGGAAGAAGAAGAAGAGCGCCACGCGCAAGTCTGAAACGCTGAGGGTGCGGAACTCGAATGTTTCGCCTTTGACTACCGTTTTGGACGTCTTTTTATCTGACGCTGCCAATGGCTGCTGCTGCTTCGCGTACGCGTAAAGAGCGTGTTCCATGTGCACCCAGGTGGCCAGGGTCATGCAGAACACAAAGTAAAACAGTCCCTCGTAGGAAATAGTGAGAATGACAAATGTCGGCGCAAATGTCAAGTAGATCATCACCAGCCGGTGCAAGTAAGAGCTATTCGGATACACCCGGTGCGCAAAGGGAATGGCGAGTGATGACACTAAAAACTAGTCAGTACGTATAGAATCTCTCTCGACAGGCTAGATCTTACCGAGCACAGCCCACCCAGTGACCTGGTTCCCCAGGGGCAGACCTTCCTTGGCCTGCAATGAAATTATGCTGGATCGCGTCACAATCACGGCCAAAAGAATCATGCCGACCTGTGCCCCCATAATAGTGCGAGCCCCTGACACACTGATCGCATGTCCTGATCCCCGCGCAAACGTCTCCTCAAAAATGAGATAAAGCAGACCAGTCACAAATATCAACAATCCGGCAATAGTGCTACAGCAAGTTAGTCGATACACAAAACGGAATGAAAGATTACAACATACATTGCTGTGACGCTCTCGACCTTGATAACCGGCAAAAGCGTAAACACGCTCATGGCCAAACAACCAACTGCCCAAGTTGCCGAAAGCAGACGGTGCTGGGACACAAATCCAATGCCCGAGGATAAAGGCCAGAATACTGCAACGATAAAGCATACAGTGTATATTTCTCGGTGGAAGTATGATTGGACCTGTTTGTAATTAGCTGCCATGAACAGAATAAAAAATAAGAAGAGAAGAAAGCTTACAAGTGCCTCCAAAATGCCAACAAAAGCTGCAGTTTGGAGAGCAAACCAAATGTACCCGCCAATGGATTTTACATGGCCCAGGAGAATCTCACGGCCAGCTACCAACGCTTTCCTGCGAGCAAATACCTCTTCCCAGAAAAAAGCTGGAAACACTGCATATGCATAGTATCTCCAAGAGGAGCCTTGGTATATAAAAGAAGAGAACAAACCGACGAGAATTGAGATGAAAACAGAGCTACTGAACCATGTCCTATGCGGCTCGGACGATCCGTGCAGGACATGGAGGTCGATAACGGTCGTGATCGCATACGCAATCCAGCCCAAGTAGCCCGCAGAAACAATCGCTCGGAGGAATAGCCAATCATATGTCTGGAGATATCGAAGGCCTGCCAAAGCCGTTGTAAAGAGCTGGGCGGACGCATCAATCGACTCTGCAAACTTGCCTTCGGAGAGTAGCTGTTCAATCTCCGAGACATGCGCGGCAAGTTTCACATGGCTCAGCGGTGCAAAGGGCGTGAACTTTAATTGATTCTCGCTCTTTTGTGCTTCTTTGACTCTGTACATTTCTAGAACTTCCTGGGTGTTCGCCCAAGACGCTAAGGCCTTTTCTCGCGGGGTGGCATCGATATACTCGAGTGGCAGTCGACCGACAGAGTTTACTGGAAAGTCCAATCCAACTAGATAGGCCATCAGAGCGGCCACATCGGCCTGCTCCACGTCGTGCCGGGGGATATGATCCAGTGCCCAATCGGAAGAGTACCCATCCTCGTGCCCAGTGACTTGATCATCCTCCAAGCGCTGGGGTTGCGCGACACCAGAGCCCCAGACCACAAGTGGGGTGCGGGTGTTGTCGGGATGGCCATCGCCATGGCTGCCCCAGTCGCTCATACCATGATCTGCAGTGAATACGTACGCCGTCTTTCCATCGTTGTAAAAGCTGTCGATCAATTGGGTGATCTCCTTGACCCCCTGGTCGACGATCTTGATATTGTGTAGGTACTCTTTCGAGTAAGGCCGAAATCCATGCCCGGTTGTATCTAGCCCAAGTAGATGGAGGAAGAAGACAATCTTGTCCTCTCTCAACTTGGCATGGAGCGCGGGATCCTTCCTGGCCTCGGCGAACAGCTCCTTGACCTTGTCAAACACCCATATATCCAAATGTGTAGCGTCGCTAGTAAAATCTTCGTCATCTTCGTCGTAGGTATCTGCATCAACGCGGCCGGGAACCGCACCATCCCTGAACATAGGCAGGATATCCGGACTGCCCCAGCTCCAAGTATGCCGACTGCGATTGAAAACACTATCGAAGTTGACCGGATTTAGCTTCCACCCCGTCATAACCGCGGAGACATCCTCGTATAGTCCGGCGATGAGCGCAACATGGCCCGGTCGGGACTCGGTGGGAACGCGAGTGTGCGAGACTCCGAAAGTGCCGTGGTTCAGCACACGCGAGCGGACAAAAGGCGCAAGATGGATGGGCACGTTATCTTCCGGACTGAGGCCAGCTGGCGGTGAGGGGTCCGGAAATGACTGAAAGGCTTTGTCGGCACGTAGACCGTCTCCGACAAAAAGGACGAGGCGCTTTGCGGGTGCTTCTGCTCCGGGATCGCGGTCGACGGCATATGATCGCATACCACTGACAATGGGAGAGACGAAATAGATGTCGAAAATCGAGTACAGGTACATCAGATGAAATGCCGCTGCAATCAGCAGGAAGCCGACTCGGCCGACGCGCGCCATGGCTGCGAGGATGGCTCTCTGTTGACGCTCCCCTGAGACAGACCACAAACACTTGAGCTCGGAGCTTGAGAACGAGCGAGGCAGCGTGGATTGGGTCGTAATGATCAAAGCAGGGGGGGAGTAAAAGCAGACACGGCCAACGACAATCTTCGCATTGTTGTCTTCTCGAGAATTATGAACACTCCGTCCAGATCGAGTTCACCCTTTTTCGCAGCCTTGAAACAACAATCATTCAACCTTGGAGAAATTGTAAGCGTCGGTAGCTCTCTGATTGGCTCTGGCGGCCACCGCCTTCCATTTCGGGCAAGGGGTACAGTGGGTCTTAAAGATGGCTATGCAGCCAATCAGATCCTCAGATTTCCCCATGCTTCCTGTATAGTTACATCAATCAATAGAGATCAAGTGATAAATTGATATATGTGTGTGTTTGTATAATGTAGAGAACGCCTATAGGGAGCCTGGTTTCTCCACCAATCGATTCTGTCGTACCTAGACTAGCTTTTTGTTGTTCACGCACTTGAGTATCAACAGCCACTCAATACTGCTAACTACAGGGATACAAAACCAATTCTTCCGCCTGACCTTTGGTGCTTAGAATTGCGGCAAATTGATGACGAATTTATCGACCAGTGCTCGGGCATGGCTCCTTCATTGGGCATAATAGGCCGGGGTGTATTAATTAAACACTATATAGACTCGACTAGGGGGGCGCTATATTAGAACCCCGGCGTGTCACGAATTGGGCGATATACCGACCTTTTGCCCCAAAGTATAAATCCGGCCGGAACCGTGTATCAAGTTGTTGATCGCAAGTTTCAATCCATCAAAGGTTTTTTGCTGTGAAGAGATGAAAACCACCACCTTCAGCATTCTATCCTCTTTGGCTGCTGGCGCGGCTGCTACTCACTATCGACGCGGCACTATTGCCAGTGACGAGATTGTAGGCTTTTCCGAGACTGTTCCAAGCGGCACTACTGGCGATGTCTATCTCGCGTACCAGCCCTATCTGTATGTGGTGAACGGATGCGTTCCGTTTCCAGGAGTCGATGCAGATGGAAATACCAAGTAGGTTGAAGCAGCACAAAAGACTATTCGGCAGTTATCAAAACTAACCAATTTTTTCGTATTTTATAGCGCTGGCCTCGCACCCACAGGTGCTAGTAACGGCGACTGCTCCAGTAGCACTGGTCAAATATACGTCCGCAGTGACACATACAACGATTACTATGTCCTGATGTACTCTTGGTACATGCCAAAGGACGAACCCTCGGACGGCCTGGGGCATCGCCATGACTGGGAAGGAGTCATTGTCTGGTTGTCGTCTGCGAGTTCAACCGACGCCAGCAATGTTGTGGCTGTCTGCCCTTCTGCCCATGGCGACTGGGACTGCACCACGTCGAGCTACACTCTGTCAGACTCTCACCCGCTGATCAAGTATGAGAGCATCTGGCCAGTGGACCACTCGTGCGGGCTCACTACAACTGTCGGTGGAACGCAGCCCTTGATTGCGTGGGAGTCTTTGCCGACTGTTGCTCAAACAGCCCTCGATACCACAGACTTTGGGTCAGCCAACGTGCCTTTCAACGAAGACCATTTTACCTCTAATCTTGCTGCCGCTACTTTTTGATGGCATTTGTAGCATGAAACGTGCTTTTGATATTGGCATCAGGTGGATTCGAGGTCAAATACTACTGTATCTAGCGTTGTGAGCTGCTCGCCTCATTAGCTTTGAAAGTGGTGCCCCTATTCATGCCCATGTTTGATTTCGAAAGTTGGATTCTTTTTAAGATAACAGCCTAGATTAGGGTGAAGTAATGTGTCGCACCAATGCTTCTAGCTTTTCATCCAACGACTGGGCTGCCTCTTTCAGTCTGTCATCTGTATTCACACCAGCAACCAGACTGCTAGGCAGCACGTAGACAATAGCGGTCCCTTTCCCCTCTGGCAGCTCCTTCATAAGCAGTTCCACCGGCACAAACAGGCCCGCATCCAAGTCATACTTCAGCATAGTAATCGCAATCAGCGGATTTCCCAGCGTGATCCGCTGGAGCCGCAAGCCACCGCCGACGCCAAACAGCTGTATCCATGAATGGTTGATGCCGCCGCCGAACGCGATGAAGCCAAAGCTTCCTACTTTGTTTGAAAAATACTCAGTAAACGCATCTTTGCCCTGATGCACTACTGCAACCAGATCTTCCCTGGTGACACTGCCGTTGGACTGGATTTCGCTGTTGAGTTTGGCTGCGACAGCTTCGAAGGTGCAGGGCGTGGTAAAGGTGACGCGCGATGCGGTGAATGTGTCGGTCTGTTTGGTATCCATAGTAACGCTGAATGCCGGAAGGGGAGGCGGTGCTCTTGTCGGTCTAGCTGCATGTAACTTGTAAGTGAGAGGGATCTTGCTCAGGGCCATCAACCTTAATATACACCAAAACGTTGCAAGAGGCAATGAATCCCAGATTTAATGACGTCACTCAAGATGCCGAACCCTATCACATATCGACATGTCCGATCCCATGCGGAGGCTCCAAAACCCAGGTGTCGGTGAAATTGTATATATTAAGAAGGGGAAATTTTTAGCGAGTGGAAGAACTGCAGTCGTCGAGAAACTGCCCTCAGGCGATGTGATAAAAACACCAATGCCGAACCCCTTTTGCCGTGCTAAAGAACGTGTGCCTAGAATCATTGAATGGGATCAAAACACCTGTTACCTGACAATGGAGTATCTAGAGAACGGAATCTGAGAGAGCACATCAGGAAAAACCGGTCCACAATACCGCCTGAGCTTCGTCTTCGATGGGGCAAAACAAGCAGCAGAAGGTCTTCATGTTCTGCATGCTGTCAATATTATCCACTGTGATATCTCTCCAAGGAACTTCTTGTTGGGCGGTAACCTCAACCTGAAAATATCAGATTTTGCAGGCTCTTCTCTCCCTGGCTCGAAACCGTCTGCATATGCCAATAACCGCTATCGGAATCCTGATACCCACTAGAATACTCCTCCGCGCTTCGACGATGATGCATTCGGCCTGGGCTCGCTGTTGTACTTTATTATGACTAATGTCTATCCATATGAGGACGTGGCCAGTGACGAGGTGGAAAAGTCGTATAAGAGCCAGCAGTTCCCTGAGGTTGGTCACCTCTTATGCAGAGGGTTGATTGAGAAATACTGGCATGGCCAAATGGATGCTGGACAGATACACGACTACTTTGAGAAACTCTGAGTGCTTGATAATATTTTTTTAGCTACATCCTTTTTCTGTATACCCTTATTCCCTCTCGTGTAAACTACACAGCAAATTGCCAGTAATAGAACCAGGCACATGCAACCGTAAACGCCCTAGACTCGGTCTGTTCCATTTATCCCTACCGAGGGCTCCATTTGTGCTTGCTTGGGTCCCTGCAATACCGAGTAAAACTAGCTGTCTATACTTTTCGAAGGGGGTAGATACTTTCTCCACCTTTTTGCAGTTTTATCTAGTTTCCAAATTCACAAGTTCAGCAATCAGAAACCTATCGAATAGGATCTTGGGATTAAAGGAGGATGAGTCTCACATGTTTTTAGTTAATGTATACTCGATGGCCTCGGTGATGAGGTGGTGTTTGGGCCTTTTCAATCAATGCATGGAATCCTTCCACCATGTTAAAAATGGAAGTAGCTAACAGTGTCCCCAGAATATTCTATTCATACTATTCCCTTTCGTTAATGACAGGAAATGCACAGCGGTCAAGCCAAGGTTCAGTGGGTTATATCTCAGAAAGTCAAAATTGCCTTATACGGATATACGTCCGAGCGGGTTTATTTTCCGTCATTTTCTAGTTCGCTTCTTGAAAATATTCCTTTGCTGCGTAGCATTTTTAGCGCCGGTGGCCTTATTCCAGGGATTAAATATTATCCAATAGTGCGAACGATGGGGGGGGTTCACATTCTAGCAGACTAGGCGCAGCGGTGTATAAGCTATGTTTCGACTAGCAGAGAGCCTCGGCCAGACTAAAAGTAGAGACAGTATATCAATGCCAAAAGCATGTGCACGTTCCACAGGGCGGTCGATCACCCGGAAGATTCATGACTTGTGCACCACACAAACGCCGTGTTGGTCGAGCCAAGTTAGATGCAGGTGTCACCGCAAGGCCGCAGATGCGACCCTTGTGAGGGGAAACACACGTGGTATGTATCGTATTCGCAAAACAGTGTTGTTTTCTCACAGTTTGCTTGTTCCTCCAATCAACTCCTACCAGCCCCGATCTGTTGTACTATACAAAGTTCTCGCAGATTAATATACAGGTTGCCTCTTTGTATTATAAACACCGTTGCAAATTGCAGCATAATGCTATCTATGCAATATAATGTTAAATACGGAGTACTGCTGCCCAGACAAGACTGTATTTTCAGATTTGCAATATGCCCAATCCTGTCCTGATCAGGCAAATTCTTCATTCTAAATACTAGCGCCAAAGTCTAATACCCACAAATACAGAAACACTAACCCGATCAGGCAACAGTTCTCCTTCTCATTTGCCGAAATGTGGAGTCACACGCGCCAAGCAGTAAACACAGTTCCTTCCTCGGAAGCGCAGCGAAGTTTGCAAGCACCCCAAAGGCGGGGAAGGAGCAACTGCCGTTTTCACCCCAGATCGTCGACGTCGCGAGTTCCCCTCGTGACCTACTCCAACAACAATTTCAACGTGATCCCTCGGTACAAATACTGTGCTGCCAGCTGAGACTGCACACTATGGCGCTCCGTCCGGGTCCGTCGTCTTACAGGTCTGCAGATCCTGATGGATAGATGGATAGCTAGAGCCTAGCTGCCGCTTACGCCGGGCTGGCTTATAAAAGGCCCATCCCTCGATGGGTCTTCCAGCCAGCCAGCACGGTCTGACAATTAAATTCACCGTACGGTGTGAAAAGATCAGGACTTTCGGCATGGCACTGCACTCGTTGCTTGTTGTTTTCCTTTGGCTGGCCGTCTCGGCCTGGTCTCTGCCCACGGAGATACTGCGCCGAGCCACACCATCTCAGCCAACAGCAGATCCGTTTTATACTCCGCCTGCCGGATATGAGACCAGCGCGCCAGGCACCATTCTCGCCTCGAGGGCCCCTCCAGGCGGAATCGCTGCGTTTTCAGCGGCGCCTCTCAACGTAGACTCTGCCTGGCAGATCCTCTTCCGAACAACAGACAGCTTTGGAAAAGCCACCGCGGCAGTGACCACCATTTTGATCCCCAACAATGCCGACTACACCAAGCTGCTGTCCTACCAAGTGGCAGAGGATGCGTCTGACCCCAACTGTGCCCCGTCGTACGCCTTCCAACTCGGAGCTGCGACTGACGGAGCCCTGGGCTTGTTGATGCCCCAAGCTGAGCTGCTTTTGATCGAGACTGCCCTCGCTCAGGGATGGGTTGTCGCTGTTCCGGATCACTTGGGCCTCAAGGCTGCCTTCTTGGCTAACAACCTGTCTGGTCAAACGGTGCTTGACAACATTCGCGCTGCTTTGTCTTCGACCGACTTTACCAAAATCTCGTCAGATGCAACCGTCGCCATGTGGGGGTATTCAGGAGGTAGTCTTGCCAGTGGCTTTGCCGCCGAGTTGCAGCCGTCGTATGCGCCAGAGCTCAATATCGTGGGTGCAGCTCTTGGAGGAACCGTGCCGCAGATCCTGCCTGTCATCAATGCGACAAACAAAGGCTTGTTTACCGGTTTGGTACCCTCGGGTATCATGGGCCTGGCCAACGAGTACCCTGAAATCGACACTGTCATTTCTGAGTATCTGCTCCCATCCAAGAAGGACGCTTTCGAAAAGGCCCGTTCTCAATGCCTAGTTGGAGACATTATAGACTACCTTGGACAAGACGTGTATTCATATGTCACAAACTCGAGTTTTTTGACAAACGATGCTGTCACCAAAGTCCTCAACCAGAACAACATGGGCCAGAACGCGCCAGAGATACCGCTGTTGGTTTACAAGTCCTCCAATGACGAAATCAGCGATGTCAAATACACAGACAGCCTGGTCTCGACTTACTGCGCTGCCGGAACGTCTGTCGAGTACAAGAAGGACTTCCTGTCCGAGCACGGCACCATGGCCGTCATTGGTGCTCCGGATGCAATCCTGTGGCTGGAGGATCGAATGCGAGGAGTGCCCGTCAACACGAGCTGCTCTACGTCGTCTACTTTTACTAGCTTGTCAAACCCCAGCACGCTCGCTGTTCTGGGCGAGGTGCTGGTTAACGCGCTCCTGGACCTCCTGGGGGCACCCCCTGGACCTATTGTTATAGGTTAATGGTTTATGATTGTGACATAGTTACTTTGCGTCATAAAATTGGCGACGATGATTATTATTAACAGCGTAATGAAACAACTAATAATAACCTAGTCTCTTGTATACAATTCCCTAGAAATGGCCATAGCTTCTTTCTAAAAAAAATTTAAAAAAAAACTCTATCTATTTTTAAATTAAACTCTTTATTATCGTCGCACTGAGTGGCAAAAACATAGCGACCCTGTAGGGGATCGAACCCTAGACCCTTGGCTAGATATAAGCAAGAAAACATATAGGAGGCCAACGTGCTACCACTGCACCACAGGGCCCGTCTGTCAACAGAACCGCGCTAAATTGACTCATTTTCGGAAGCCAAATTTGCGTGTTAATTAGGTTTAGTTCAGCCTTATTAGGTACATGCTTGTACCAGGCAGGATGCGAATATCGCTCTGAATAATACGTGCTACTGCGGAAAGACAGCTGTATGTGTATAACAGTTTAATATTATCTATATATATACACATACGTACATACATTCAATGTTATCCATGACCAAACATGTCACTGCAAACCTTATGTATGAGGTGAGGTATCCAAAGGCATCCATCCGCTCCAATCTCGTTAAAACAATGTCAAATATGCATCCAACGGGGAAAAAAAAAAGGCTAATATGCATTTCCAGACTCCAAAGCTCCAGATCAAACATTTTGACCGGCATCTTACTCTTCGGGATCAATTCGACGCTTTGTCAGGGAATCCATCACCCTTGTATAAAACTTGGCCGCGTTTTGCCGTGAGAAGTAAATTTCAACTCTGAGATACTCTGGTAATATGCTTATCAGGGCAGCGTCGCGCTTTGCATCTAAAATTGGCGTGTAAACGAATTCGGCCGTGTCGAGACTAGCTGTCGTTTTGCTTCCTCTTTCGTGGGCGACGGCAAGTTTGAATTGTAGAGCTAATTGAAATTAGTTTCTTTTTCTTCTTCTTCTCTTTTGATTTTGTGAGGATTGAGATACTTACTTCCATTCACACCGGTTTGAATACAGTCGTACAAATGGTCTGCCTCTCTTTCTTTCACGCTTCGGATGATAAGTCCCGTCATGTCACCGTAAAGATCTTCCTTGAGTTGTGCAAGCTGAGCAGCCTGCGCCGCTTCGGTATTGGCACTAGCAGCAGCATTGCGATCATTGCGATTGGCCATGGCCTTGACTGCGCTTCCGGGCGCTTCGACGTTTAGCGTTTTGGCGCTGGCGGCGTTGTTGCGTGCAGCAGCGAGCTTGGTCTGCAACGTTTTTATCTCTGTCTGAGCCGTGGATAGCTCTGAGGTAAGGTCGTCGACTTGCGATTGAAGATTGTTCGACTCGTCTTCGCGGTCTTTGAGCTGTTTCTGCAGATTCCGGGATTCCTTGCTTCGAACTATTTGCGCAGCAAGCTCTTCCTTTAGCGACGCTATGAGTTTATTTGACGCTAATGAATTGTCAGTAATGGATTCTCAGCATTCAGGTAGGGGAGTGAGTTACAGTTCGTGACAGTGTCGCACTGTTTTTTAATCTTCTCAAAATTGGCATTGGCTTCTACAATGCCAATCTCTCGGAGAGTGCGATGCTTTGATTCCAACGTCTCGTACTTTTTCGTCATGTCGCCTAGTTTCCGCCTCAAATCCGGATCCGATGGTGTTTTCTCCGCATCTGCAAAGGTCACCGTTGGCCGCTTTCGAGGTGGATTCGCTTGGTGACCATTCACCAAAGACTTTCGTGGAGAAGTTGTGGTCGCGATTGTCTCTGTTTCCTCCTCTTCTTCTTCATCCGATATTGCATCACTCCCTCCAGCAAGAGGAACTTGACTGTCTGGTATCACGGGCTCTTCAATTGTCTCGAGCGGTTTTTGCGCACCGCGTTTTTTCGATTGAATATCTGTTGGTTTCAACTGTCGCGATCCCGTTGGTGTGTACTCAAATTCGCCGTCGTCGGTGACTTGCTTCACTGCTTTGCGACCTCGGCCGCCTTTCTTTGCCTTCGCCGGCGACGTGTCTTTTGGTGTATTCGCTTGGTCCTGGCGAGCGTCCGGTAGCACATTGTTTCCCTCATCATCTTCCTGCTCGCTTGTGCCACGCGGCCGCCCTCGGGCAGAAGGTTTCTTCGCAGCAGCAGCAGCAGCAGCAGTAGTTTCTTGCTTCGTCGTGGTACCGGCGGACGAAGGGCGTTGGCGCCTAGACGCTGTTGTTGCCGTACTCTGCTCCTCGGTTTTATTAATCCCTGATGCTTTGGGCCTGCCTCGAGCTTTCTTCGTGGGTCGTTGTTGCTCGTCATGCGACGCGACCGGGTCCGCGACGTCGTCGTCGCTGTCGGAGTCGACCAAGCCGGATATCCTGGTGATAGCTTTGCGTTTCGGCATGGTTTTTATATGTATGTGTGTGTATGTAAAATAAAGACAGTTGACTCTGCTTTTTCTTTCGATATATATTGGCGCGTCGTGTTAATAGACACAGAGACGGAGGGGATGTCGCAGAGCAATAATTGTTGTATTGTCAACCATGAGGCCCGGCCGTGCACGCGCCACTCCCCTAAACGCGCTAAAGATGCGCCGGAACGTGATTACCTGGAGCATATATGCCAGTTATAGAACGTGCTCTCAAAACTAACTACATATATATAAATAAATTAATATCCATATCGTCAATTTTCATGTACTCGAGATTATACCAGGTAGTGATGTAGTGCTTTCACATTTATGAATGTTATACTGGCGTCCCACCTTACTTCAGTAGTATAAATACAGACTTGCCCCGATTAGGCAATTATAGTATATTTGCCTAACAGACTTGTGAGGTCATCGTAAAAGAGATGGGGGATTGCGACTGATAGTAGAAAGATCATGCTTCATTCTCCATCCAGTGTCTATATTCCGCAGAGTAGCCCCAACTCTACTAACTAGGGACTACGTTACTGGTTGATGTATATATATTGATAAGATCCTGGGGTTTTAAAAAGCGGTAGTGACCCCATTACATGTATCGGTAGTACATGTGGTCGTAAACAAAAAAGAAAAGGAAGAAAAAAAAGTGATAATCCAAAAGGAACTAATGTAAACCCGTGCCCTGATGTGCGGTGCAGAGTGCAAGCAGTTTTTTCCTCCCTTACCTGCGCATTGGCAAAGCAATTTTCGGAAGTACATCGAGCGACTCTGATCCACTCAGTCCCCAGTGTTCCAACAGTAGCTTCTTGCAGCTAAATTGAAAAACCTGGCGTTGAATTTCTTGGGCTAGCAGCAGATCACCGTTATTTCGAGCCGAGGTGTACGTTTCCCGGTAGTAATTGATATCTGGAATGCTGTCGTGCACGACCATGAGATAGCGAGTGTACGAGCCGCGTGCCATTCGGAAAACTTGTTTCCACATATATTTTACCCGCTCATCGTTTGATAGTAAGTAAATGAATGCAGTCGTCATGTAATCCCCTTGGATCAGTTTGGCAGCTTCGAATACGCAGTGTGGCTTGGTAGGCACAACCGCGTCGGCTTCCATTGGTGATGAAGATGACGAACTCGCTGAGGACGATGAGTATTCTGGAGGTGGCATCGAAGATGTCTGCTGCAGGGTAGGTGTCGTCGGTAGTGCAGCAGTAGGCTGAATCGCAGTAGCATCAGATTGCCTCGCAGTAGACACAGTAGTGGACTGGGTAGGCCCTGGGCTGGGAGAATTTTCGCTCAGCTGCTCAAGGATTCTTGTCCCTGCTCGAAGACGTTGTTCCCGCTTCCATGCTACCTTGGTCGTAAACTCGTACTTGAGCCAGTTCTTGACATCGGTGCTGTCAAAGACATAAGAAGCATGAGCGTTATCATCGTGTACCATGTTATCAATTGCAGAAACGTCAATGCCAAAGTCAACTGCAGCCTGGCGGGCTTGTTGGAACAAGGTCTTGTATTTGGAATTGTTACTGGCTCTCGCCATGGTGGCCTCCAGCATGATTGTGTTCAGGTCATCACTGGCCAGGTTATGTACCAAGCGTTCTGGAGGTCCGAATTGGAATGGAGCCATGGCGTAAGGCAGGTATGTAGGAAATTCTCGCGACGTTGGGTGCTGATGCAATGCCTCAGAGTGAGGATGCTGAAGTAATAGATGAGCGGTAGAGAGGAAGAAAGCAGGAGGGAAGAGGGGGAGAAGGGAGGAGAAGGGATGAGGAGGAAGATATATGAGGAATAAGGCGAGGAAAGTGAGGAAGGTGAGGAAGGTGAGGAAGAGACAAGGAGGAGACGAGGAAGGTGAGGAAGATGAGGTGAGAAAGAAATAGAATGAAGTATTTTGCCCGAGATATTTTTTCTGCTCTCTTGTATTGTACTTTGTTTCAACATATACAGGACCACGACACGCTTCTACCTAGAACCATATCGGGACCTGTGATAAACTATAGATTGACTGCCCAAGAACCTCTGATCTTCCAGCTGTCAATAAATCATAAATGGTGCTATATAAGCGCCATTGGCTTTTCAAACATCCTTGAATTTGTCAATGGAGAGAGTCTTTACCCTTTTTTTTTTTTTTTTTTTTGGAAATGTAACCGCAACAAATAATCGCCTCGTCGCGTTTCACGATCAATTGATAACTCATTAGTAACAAACTGATAGAAAGTAGAAGAAACTACTATGAAACAGCAATAGGCGAGAGCTCAAAGACTCTCTAGTTAAAAGCTAATAAAGATGACTTTTACTATCTTCTCACTGATATGCCAACGTTAAAGCGATGGAACTCCGGTTTGAAACTATAAAAGGATTAGGCATCAATATTATTATTGATACTAGTGTTCTGACTTTTCCTCGTCATCGCCATCATCAAGCCCCAGGTCTGAGAAACCTTCCCGAAGTAACCTGGATGCCACTGGGGTGGCCTGTTTTCATCTCGATCACGTATTCTGGACACCTCTCGTTGGAAATGCTCCCTGCGACAATGGCAAATGTGAAGGAGATATTGGCGGAGGTACAGACAGTCCCACTCCTTGCATTCCATGTTAATTTGTCGTTGGGATATTTGGGGGACCTTGAGTAGCAGTAGCTCCCGAGGCTCAGAACGAAGCATCTCATCTGGCCAGATATTAAAGGCGAGGACCCAGTCATCATATTGAGTAATCGGATCATACATGTCAAGTTCATCCAGAGGAATTTCGCTGCAGAATGAAAAATCAAAAAAGTACCTGGGCTGTGTTAGTGGAGGTTATGATATGGACAAAGGTTCTATCGATTAGTAAACTAACAATTTCTTGGCCTTTTTGTTATAATTAAGAAATCTAGGATGTTGTTCATCTAGAATTCGCCCTTGGATTCGCAGCGTCCTATAATTCATATTCGTTAGCTATGATTGTGAAAAGTTTATCGATCTTGCATTGTTCTTACTCTAAGATGTAAGTAAGCTGAGCCCTTATTATCCGCAAGTGCTCCCACTCAAGATCCTCGAAAATATCATCCACGTTCTCTCCTGGTACAAGATCCATGATGTAAACATCCATAATCCCTTTTTGAGGGTATGGCATATCTTCTGATTGACGCTTTGTATACCAATCTAACAATGCCGGCCCGTGGTTGATACTGTTTACAATCTTGACTGTTTCCAATTCACCGAGATACTCATCATCACACAACTCCCGGTTTTCCTGTAAGTCATCAATGTCGAATCCCCTTGGATTCAGACTGAATAATTTAGAAAACAACTTTATAGAAAAAAAAAGGTTCTGTCTTACTTACTCATAGCGAATCTTTAGCAGCACACGACGACCCGAGTCCAATCGACGAGCAAGGACAAGAGCATAACGTTGGGCGTTAAAATCATTTTCCACCTTAGTGAGTTGTTCCTCGATGATCATATCCTTGGATTGTCCGCCTCGCCTTAGCTTCTCAATCCTTCCGGTGAAATCGAACTTCCAGGTCGACATAGTGAAGATGGAAGGAGAGAGTTTTGCAAAGGAAGAAATTTTGGCGAGGCACAAATTTTGAAAGGAAAAAAGGCAGCCGAAGGAGAAGGCTACAATAATGCTAGGCAGAAACCACATGCTCGAATTCCTCGAAAGGGTATACCGACAATTGCCTAATTAGGAAATAGACTCCTCCATAAATTACCCTTTGCTACCGCAGTGTCAAAATTTTCGTGTATTTAAGCGGGTGCACACCCTTGTATTCTCCTTTTCTTGTCTTGAAACTAGCGGTCTTGTGAATAGGCTTATAATGGCTCCTAGATCTTTTGGAGACGATGACCGGTCCAACATCCGGAACCGGATATCTGACCCAAACACACAAGGAAAAACTCCAGGAAAAAATATCCCAGCAAGTCGCCATACAAGCTAATCCGACTCTTCACCAACTGAAGGTAGAGGGCAATTTTCCCAATGAGGTCAAAACCGAGTGGAAGTCACCAAAGCCACTTTCCATCGACACACCCGTGAAGCCCCGCCCCTCAACTGCCCACAAAAAACCGTCGATAAAAATGTCGGCAAGTGCCTATACAGGCAATACTACGCACATAAAAGACCCCACTTAGCTGGATAGCTTCATGTTTCTTAAATAATTCTGCATCAATCTAAAAATTTCTGTATGAAGTAAGTATATACTGAATGCCAAGCCACACATCGCGGCAGAACATGTGATTTTCGCGCCGCAAAAGACCGCGGCAAAGCCACGCGCTTGACCACCGCCACAGCTGCTGCGCTGGGCCTTGTCTTGCTGTTCTTGCGGCCCATCAATCGTTATTATTTCACTACCCAACTCCAGGTCTCCCCGGGCTTATCACCATTTTATTTATTTGTTCTTATTTGCAGTCACCATGGCTTCCGGTGGCGGCCGACGATGGCAGCAATTCTTGCAGGAGTTGGTTATGATTGCCGGCACAGTAAGTCATGTCACGCTCTCTGGATTCATGGATGTTGGCGCGATCGCTAATCCGTAGCTTTGCAGTCTGCATCGGCCTATTTCCTCATCCGATACCTTTTATCGCGCATTGATTTGGACCCCGATAGCCAGAAGAAAGAAGAACAAAAACGCAAGTCTGCCGCGATCCTTCGAAGACTCGACGTGCCAGACGCCGATGATGGAACCCCCGGCTCGCAGCCGCGACATAAGCAAAAGAAGGAGGACTTGGTGCTGAACCAGTACGAGCAATCTATTGCTATGGATGTTGTTGCTCCCGAAGATATTCCCGTCTCTTTTGAGGATATTGGCGGGCTGGACGACATCATCGAAGAGTTGAAAGAATCCGTGATATACCCTCTGACAATGCCCCATCTCTACACCTCCACGTCGTCGCTCCTCTCCGCGCCGTCTGGAGTGCTGTTATACGGTCCTCCGGGATGTGGCAAGACGATGCTGGCGAAAGCCTTGGCCCATGAGAGCGGAGCCTGCTTCATCAATTTACACATTTCAACCTTGACCGAAAAGTGGTACGGCGATTCGAATAAGCTAGTCAATGCTGTCTTTTCTCTGGCCCGAAAACTACAACCGTCTATTGTCTTTATCGATGAGATCGATGCAGTCCTCGGCACGCGGAGGAGCGGTGAGCATGAAGCCAGTGGGTATGGTCAAAGCCGAATTCATGACACATTGGGACGGATTGACATCTGCAAACTCGACGGGAGAGCCACAGCGAGTTGTTGTGCTGGGGGCTACAAATCGAATCCAAGATATTGACGAGGCGATTTTGAGGCGAATGCCGAAAAAATTCCCCGTCAGCCTGCCCCCGGCAGCGCAGCGACTGCGCATTCTGGCGCTTGTGCTTAAGGACACCAAGATACCGCGATCAGTTTGATCTCGAATACCTTGTGAGCGCCATGGCAGGCATGTCGGGGAGCGACATCAAGGAAGCGTGCCGAGATGCCGCCATGGTGCCTATGCGAGAACTCATCCGGCAAAAGAAAGCGGCTGGCGTCCATATGACGACAGTCCAGCCTTGGGAAGTTCGTGGCCTACGCACGGAAGATTTCTACAACCGTGCAGGCAGCGGCCTCAAAGTGATTCCCAAGCCTGCTGCGTCGACGAACACGACCCAGAAGGACGACAAGGAATGGAGCACCGACTCTGAGGGGGGAGGAGAGGGAGCAGAAGCTTCAATACCCCACGTCGTATCTGATCCGCCAGAGTGATCTTTGTCGCTTGATGATTGCGTTGTGGCATGTTGATCATGCATGCAAGGCGTTTTGGACATATCAACATATCAGCCACATGTGTAAACATCTATTAATGACGCTTCTTTTGCTGGATCTCAAGAGATGACGATTGCTTGCTTCTTGACTATGTATACTTGACTCTTAATAGACCCATCCAATATTTATTCCCAT
Source organism: Talaromyces rugulosus (assembly GCF_013368755.1). Taxonomy (NCBI): domain Eukaryota; kingdom Fungi; phylum Ascomycota; class Eurotiomycetes; order Eurotiales; family Trichocomaceae; genus Talaromyces; species Talaromyces rugulosus. Next base: position 5,695,926 of record NC_049561.1, on the reverse strand, counting down.
TGGTATGAATATTAATAGTAGTATTTTAATTTCTCGTATATTATGCGATTGGCGGCGGGCGGCGGGCCCCGGCTAGCGCACGCTGTTCCGCCCAGCCCTCCCTCTATCGTTCACTACTACATGCTCGCGCTCCCCAAGTCGCAACTACAACTACAATCGCATCGCCGTTTTATACCTAAGACCGTTCCATACTGGCCCTCTTCCTTGTCAGTTGCAAACAACTGCTCAGTGCTGCGTGAAACAGCCGGGCGACCACATCGCTTTCCAGGGCCCGGCGCGCGCCAAGGGAAACGACTCGTCATCTGTTTCGTCCGCTTCCGTGTCCATTACGATCGCCTCCTGTCCTGTAACCCCAGAGCCTCCCCCAGAAAAAAGACACTGAAACGAGATACGCTATTTTCCTACGCCAGTGACCCCTCCGTCAGGAATGAATTAGAGCGCTGCAGCTAGTGAGCGTTGGCTACTTTTGCTTTGGTGGGGAGGTTCGTCCGTCGCCGCCAGTGGCTGTATATCTCGAATGGTTTGAGGTTATTCCGCCCTGGCCTTATCTGACGGCCCTCCACACGCCTGTGTCTTTTTGAATCCTGGAAAAATCGGATTTTACAGCATACTATTATAGGAATGAGTTCCAATACCGATTCGCCTGACTTTCTTGACCCGGCGACGTCCAGTGCCAGCTCAAGTCGGAGACTGAATACATCCATCCGGCCTCGTAACAGACGGCAGATACCTATTAATGATGAAGAGGAGGAAAACCGAATACACACACTGAGCTCGCGCTTGTCCGCTGCGTCTAATGGGCTAACTCCCCCTCAGTCTCGCGGGACCACGCCTTCTCCGTATGCGTCACGAAGGGGCTCCCCGCTGCCCCAGAAACACCCCTCCCGGGCAACCGAAAGAGAGATCAACGATAGGTATAGGGATGATTCTGCAGATCGAGGTTTCTCAAAAGCATACGGCAGTTCACCACATAGCTCACAAGGGTTCTTTGAGTCGTCGTGGTCGTCAATCCAAAGTCTAGCGTCATCGGTACTTGGCAACGAAGCGTCTTCTTCTTGGGGGAAACCAGGGCCTTCCTTGTCCGCCTCAGCAAAGAGGCGCAAACCCTCTCGATCAGATATTACCCCCTTTCATCCGCCAAAGCAGACCGGGCCTTCGACATGGGGCCCTTCGACGCCCTCGACGTCGCAGATTGGAGCTGGCACCAGGGAAGAAAGACAAGCTTTGGTGCAGGCCAAGAAACGAGAGATATTACTTCTTGCCAATGGCGATTCGGTGTCGGATCTCAAGGGGCGATACAAACGAAAGGACTCGATGGATAGGACGGAAACTCACACGACGGAAGAAGAGCAGAACGAAGAGGCATTAGTCTATGTTCACCATGTACAACCCAGCGACACGATGACTGGGTTATCAATCAAATACGGATGTCAGCTTGCTATTTTCCGCAAGGCCAACGGGTTTTGGCCCAGCGATAGCATTCAGACTAGGAAGACGGTGCTTTTACCGGCCGAGGCTTGCTCCGTCAAGGGACGGAGAATAGCCAAACCAGACAACCTGGACCTTTTGGGAGATGGGCCATCAGCGAAATCCTCTACGGAAGATCTAAACGGAAGTTCAATAGCACCGGTTGAGTCACAAACGCAGGACGAGAGCGGAACAAACGTCGAGGGGGAGCAAATATGGAAACACGAAGCATGGGTTCAGATGGAGGATTTTCCAGCACCAGTGGAAATTGGCCGTGTCCCTCGCAAGACGCTAGGTTTTTTCCCGCGCTCTCGGCGGAGATCCATGTCGATTCCATACTCTGATCTCGAATCTTCTTCAACTCCGCCATCCGAGTCTTCGACAACGATCAAGAGGGCGGAGTCGCCGCTGCGTACTCGGCGAGACAGTTCCCCGCAATATTTCAGGCCGTCGTCACGTTTAACTCCTAGCACCCAGTCTCCAGCGCTGAGCAGCACCCGGTCAAATCACAGGCGCACCGGAAGCATCACGCTGTCTGGACCTGGAGGAGTGGGCACTCTTGGACGCGATGTGCATGCACCGGGCCCTGCACCAGACGGGCTGAATAAATTCTTCTCGCAGCATCTTCCTCACCTCGCAGCACCTCCACCCCCCTCACAACAAGCGCCCACATCGAGAAAGGCGTCTTTTGATTCCATGTCGAGCGTCCCGTCCACAGCATCACATTCCGGCCTCGAGAACGTCGGCGGTGCTATCGAAGGCTGGATGCGCAAGATGGCTACACGAGCCAAGACCGGCCTGAATGAGATACAGCAAGGGTCATCATCACAAGCGCCACACGGCAACGCCGTAGGTATCAGTGGATTGGGCGATTTGATCGAACTAAGCGACGGGCTTGAAGGCACCACACCTCCACCGTCATCATCATTGAACCGCAGAGAATACCTTGCCCCTCCACACCATACCCAGCAACAGCAGCAAACCCACACGCTTGGCAAAGCGCAGTACGAGCGTTTTGCTAGCTCATTGGCTTCAACGAGCAGGGCTCGGGTCGGGGGTCGTGTCATTGATGACTCTCACAAGAACGATTGATTGATTGATTAGTACATACACTCATATACTCATATATAGATAGATCATCGCATGTCTCTCTTCCCTTTTTTCCCTTTTGTTCTCTGTTTTTTACGTCTTCTGTTCTTTATCAAAGCAATATACCTTTTTGTTATACCACTCTTCATTTCATTTCATTTTTTGACAACTGGTTTGCGTTTACGCTAGCATGCATAGCAAGATCATGGATCTTTCCTCGGAGAGAGATCTTGAGTTGTTATTGTCACTCCTTCTTTTCTTTTTTGTCATCCCATTTCTCTCATCAGTTCACGCAGTTGGTCTCCTTTTTTATGATCGGCCAATGAATCAATTTTTTGTTCCAACAAAGTCAATCACCGTTTTGGGGCATAGGCCTCATTTAGAGCAAATCTTCCAAGATACCAAAACCCACCAGTTGCCAGTCAGCAGACACGCTCCATTCCTACCCAATTGAGAAGTATTTAACCGATCCCACTGTAGACTGACCTACCTGCTTTATACATGAGTAATATTAGCTCTTCAAATGTTAGGTATATAAAACTCTTGACATTTAACAGCTCACTAATTAGCCAGCATGATTAACGACTAGCCACTGCACATTTAGTGAATAATACACAGACCTTTATAGGCTTGATACTGCAGAAGTCACCCTACTTCAAACCTACCACTAGAATTGATACGGCCAGTCCTGCAAGGTCGGTAGTCTTCAAGGACTCCCCAACACCCTTCCAACCCGTTTCACCCCAGAGCGTGCTTGCCATCGACTTCACTGATCTCTTCTCAGGCAAACCAACACTGACTGCTCCAGGGATACTTCCATAATTCAGGTTGATAATGCTAATCAACATCTGATCTCCCATCACCCATGCCGCAGCATCCACCCTCTCTCCACCAGTCACCGTCAACTGTTGCACAATTGGTGTACCAACTAAGAAACTCGCCACACGTTCACTCGTCAGAACAGCCGCCAGCGCATCAGTTGCACCAAGAATATCCGCTGATGTCGGGAAATCCCACATGACAATCCCCTTTGCAGCGTGGTTAATACTGAGCATAGTCATGACAACTTCCTCATCTGCAGTTGGGTAGCGCGTCCAAAACGTCTCGTTGCCAAAGGCCTGTGGCGCACCCCAGTGGGTTTTGGGCCATCCGATGATCTCGTCGAAATGCGCAAAGTTGTCGAGTCGGTCGGAGAGATCTTCGAAACGACCATTGCAGTCGTCACATCCGCAGCACCCGTACGTCGTGTTGCAAGGTGTGTCGTAGACGGTGGACCAGCTAGTGTTGGCTGAGATCGGATAGACATCTGACAAGATGATGTCGGCGCCAGAGGCGTAATCCTCGTAATAGAAATCGTAGCAGTTCAGTGCCAACGACACAGGATGATACAGGTCGAGTGAGCGGATGGTATCGTATGCGATTCCGGTTGAGTTGATTGGGTTACTTTTCCCATCGGGCTCGTCACCGGTATACCAAAGCAGAATGGATGGGTGTGAGCGTAGGCGGGTGACTTGGTCGATCATCGTGGTCAGATTTGTATAGTCCCAGCGCACGTCATATTGGAAGTATAACCCGAGCTCATCGGCACGTTGCAGATAGGGCTCAAATTCGTCCCAAGGGAACGGGGTATCACCAAGGTCACCAGTCGGGACGATATGGATGACATTATATCCTCGAGAAGCAAATTCATCCAACGTGGATACATTTGCATACCAGTAGAGAGACCATTGGACTAGAGAAATCATCAGTTGTCTTTCTCTTTGCTGTTTTCAACAATTCGCCTCACTAACCGTAATATGTATATGGGAAAATCGGCGTCCATTCAGTCTCCTCGCCTTTGACAACAGCCAACCCACCATAGAGATGATCAAGTCTTGTGGAACTTCCGCCATCTGTGCGTTGCGGAAGTCTATACAACTCTGTTGTCGCAACAAATGTTGTTTTCTTATTTCCATGGCCCAAAGTCGCGATGAGGGTGATGTTATAAGGAGTCAGACGGGGTGGGAACTGTTCCAGACTAATATCGATCTCATTATCGCGTGTGTCCAACGATATTTGCTGCTCTTTTTTCCCCAGGAAAATCGGCTTTCCATCCGAAGTGACTTTGATGGATAAATATGACCGATGTACTAGCGAATCGACACTTGATTTAGTAGACGGCAATTTTTCACCAGTAAGATACGATACGGCTGCATCTACCAAGAGGCTTCCATCATAGTCGCTACCAAGATAAATACTCATCCGCGGTTTAACTTTGAGATCCAGCAGCGGTGTTGAGGACTGCGAGGGTTCTTCAAACCACCCGCCTGGGTTGAAAGATTCATTGCTTTAAACCCGCAGAGGGTTAGTACAGGCTCAGCTACCAAATAGGTATCTTCTTCAGCTCTATCTTACCTAGCACGATATGCCTTCCCACACCAGATGTCTACTCCAGCCGGATTGTTAAAGGTCAGGGCTAGTGGAAGGCTGGCCAAGGCAGCAACTGCCGAGAAGAACGATTTCGCCAACATTGAATTAGCACAGCATTCACTATCTTCAACCTTGCATGACCAAAGTATGAGAAATCGGGTATTTCCGTCCTATTTAATTACAGTTCTCACGGTGCAACATCCCTGCCCATATCATCTACTTCATCACGGTTAATTCTTGCCGGCGTTCCCCCACAATTGTTTACCAACACCTTCCATTTGAAGTCTCAGTGGCATCAAGTCAAAAGCGACACGATGTAACCATTACTAAGTTTAATCAGGCCTAAATAGGTTAATAAAGCTTAAGAGACTTGATACACCCCAGGTCCAATGAATCAAGCTTCAATCAAGACAGGACCCACGAAATGCGTGGCTAAACGGCCCACTGTGCACGCTTTATCCCCTTTGCGGCAAAATCGGGTGAAGCTCCGATGCTCTGTCGATGCGTGACGTCCCTATCTGCCCCGTTTATACGCTATCATAACAGAGATTGGCGTCTAATTGACCGAGTCAAGAGGAGCATTGTTGATGCTACTGTGCCATTTCATGGCGGGGTTTGTTGATAGGAAAGATTTCAATACTTACGGTGAGAGATTGATGTGAAGAATATTGGGAATGATAAGAAGTCGCTCGGCGCTTATTTCAAGGATTCATTGGGTTTCAAGCGCAAAATGAAGGCTGAAACATCCTATGTGCTGGCCTTGGCGATTGCATTGTCGCCAACGGCCACTGCTAAAGGTTTTAAGGTGAGAGCTCATGCTAACTATATTTAATGTCAACGTATATAATTAACACAAGTTGAAAGCAATCGACCCCCATTTTATTGGAGCCCTACTTCAATAACAAAGCATTCGGTGCTCAGCCCGGCGTTGCAGCGTTTGATGCTTTAAATGAATCGTACCCAGACCCTGCCATCATCGGGATCACTGATGGAACATACACATCCACCAAAACCGGTGTTGTCTATGAGTTTCCAGGCCTCCAGCCAGATCCATCAAAGCCAGACAATGTGATCTGCTCAGGCCAGGAGATTACTCTATCCAAGTCACACAAGAACTCAAAATACTTCTCCGCATCTATGCTGGTATCTTCCGATGTTGAACTGACGACTGTATCCGGAAATGTGACATACACATATACGGATGGCTCGATACTGGTGTCTGAGTTGCGCAGTTTGCCATGGTGGGCATTTCTCACCATCAACCGAGGAGAGATTATTTTCCCATATCGATTCACTAGTAACGACACAAACTGGAATACCACACATATTTTCGAGTATACTGCGGCATTGGACCCGAGCAAAGACCTCCATTCTATTACACTTCCGGACACTACTAATGCCACCACGGGTAGACTGCATGTCTTTTCCTTGTCTCTTTGGGAAGCATCTGAAGCCAGATCGTCTGCTCAAGTCCAGTTCGTACGACCAACTCAGAAATGGACTGAAAAAGGGAATCAGGTGGTCGAACTGACTGTCAACAACGCTGGTTTAGAATGCATAGCAGGCCACGGAATAGAGGTCTCTCTAGCCATGCCCGGAGTTAAAACAATAGAGCCAGGTCATATTAAACGGCTGTGCCCTGGGGACCAGAAACGCGTAGATATTGGTGTCAAGGGCGCCGCGAACGGATCTGCAGATGTTCTACTTAGTTATGACCTCTTCTTCAGTGACAAACAGCGTGTTGCGAATGTCTCCATCTCTGGGTTGACTGAATGGACTTCCGATCCGTCTAGTCTTACCCAGCATGAAAGCCCTCAGTGGTATGACGATGCCAAGTTTGGCATTTTCATCCATTGGAGCGCATTCTCGGTTCCAGGATGGGGTAACTCTACCCCCTACGAGAGTTACGCAGAGTGGTTTTGGTCAGTCCATATCTTTTCATGAAATCAATAACAATAACAATAATAATACTAACTACAATTAGGTGGTACTCAACCCATCGGCCAGCAGATAAATCGGACTTTTATGATTATCGTCTTCGCACTTTTGGCCCAAACTGGAACTATGATGATTCATTCCAAAATTTCACAGCTGCCAAATGGGATCCCAAGGAATGGGTTGATCTTATCTATGCCTCCGGAGCCAAGTACTTTGTTCTTACAACCAAACACCACGACGGGTTTGCTCTGTTCAACACATCGCACACAACGGACCGCAATGCCTTGCTTTACGGGCCTCAGCGTGATCTTCTCAAGGATCTCTTCGACGCAGCGGAAACATACCAGCCAAGCCTCCGACGTGGTACCTATTTCTCTCTACCCGAATGGTTCAATCCAGATTTCGCCCCTTATGGTTTCGCCCAGCTCCCCGGAAACGCCTCGACCAGCTGGCCCGGTATCATTGCCCGAAACCCGTATACGGGTCTTGACGAGCCGTATACAGGCCACCTCCCCGTCGATGATTTCATCGCCGATCTGATGGTCCCGCAAATGGAGATTCTCGCGTATGACTACTCAACTGATATCATGTGGTGCGACTGTGGCGCTGCCAATGGGACAGCTCCCTTCGCTGCATCCTGGTGGAATAACGCTCGGTCTCAGAACCGCCAGGTCACAATCAATTCTCGATGTGGTCTTGCCGAAGCCGCCGATTTCGATACACCGGAATACCAAACTTTTTCCTCTGCCCAGCTCCGCAAGTGGGAGTCGAATGAGGGTATGGATCCGTATAGCTACGGATACAATCGAGCTACAGCTGACAGTGCATACATGAATGCCACCACAATCATTCAGGACCTCGTAGACATGGTAAGCAAAAACGGAAACTTCCTCCTCGACATTGGGCCCCGTGCAGACGGCACCATCGTCGAGACGGAGGCGCAGAATCTGCGTGAAGCTGGAGAATGGATTCATGCGCACGGCGAAGCAATTTTTAATACAACTTATTGGTTCATCATGTCGGAGAATCTTGCCGATGGGAACAATGCCAGGTTCACACAGACTGCCGACGCGTTTTATATTCTCTTTTTAGATAAACCAGCTCAGGAGGTTTATCTTGATTCCCCATTACCATTGTTATGGGGGGATGTGGTTAGCGTTGTTGGAACGGGGTCACATTCCTCGGAAATTAAATGGGTGAAGGAGTATAAGAAGGGATCCGGCAATGGGTTTACATTTTTCATTCCAGACGGTGCTTGGGAGGAGGAAAAGTACTGCTGGGTTTTGAAAATTTCTTATAACGCTTAAAGTCAGCAAGTCTGTGTATATATTGCCTTGCTTAATAATTGATGCCTTAACACATCTTTGCGAGCCTTTCGATAATGCACCAATGGAGATCAATTGATTAATATATGTAATGCCAGTCTCAGTTGCCGTAAATGCTCAACAAGTCGAAATAAAAAAAAAAAAGACAAGCTAACCTAGTTATCATTCACGAGATTTCCTTTCTTCTCTTTCCTTCATTTCGGGACCCAATGTAGATAAATCACTAATCTACGCAAAATCAAAATGCACCGGATAGTCAATTTTTTCCTAGCAAAAAAAGTGCCGCTTTTCATAATTTGACAGCAAAAAAAAAACGATTATTGTTAGGCACGCTTGCCGTTGATCTCGATCAGTTTGACTTGGCTGTATCTGGGTTAGTATATACTAACTAGTATTACACTTCAAATGATAAATGAAAATAAACCGGGGAAACGAGGATTAAAACCAACAAGTCGGTGAAACATTCACGCTAGAAAAAAAAATGGGACCATGACGAAATTTTTCGTTTTTGATATAGGGGGAAAAAACACTGACGGAAGGAGAACACTTACAAGATGAGGTCCGATTTAGGCGGAATCACGCCGGGGAATCCCCTGTAAGAAAAAAAGTTAAAACCCCATGTCTCTGAACCGTTTTCATCCGGCATATTGGTTCGGATTCGGTGATATTGAGGAGGGGAGGGGGCCATGCATGCATCGGAAGAGTGCGGGGAATCTAGTACGTACCTGTCGCCATAGGCATAGCTCCTGCACCAAACATTAGTGTTATTTTCATAATACTAGAGAAAAAAAGCCATTTCTAGCCAATCAAAAGACAACGGAAATCTGTTGTATAAACAACTGCTGAGAGAATTGAATAATAAACTTACGAATCAATGGTCAAAATGGCCTCTTCTCCGAGCGTCATGGACAAGACACCCTCATCCCAGCCTGATTTGGTCAGACTAAATTAGCCATAAAGCCCGGCTGCCACAGCCCGTTGGAAGTCCATCGTGGCGAAGTAATAATAATAATGGGAAAGGGATATAACGAACCCTTGATAACCCGACCTTTACCGATCGGAGTCGCCAATGGACCACGGCCCTTGGAGGAATCGAATCTGTTGGTTGGCAAGGCTAGTCAGGTTTTTTCTCCCTTCCTTCTGGCTTGCACATTTTTTTTTGAATATTCTTGCGTACTGTGTCCCCTTTTCGTGGTCGGCAGACTGGGGGTCTCTGAGCCAACCGGTGTAGTCGATCTTGACGCTGGCACCGATGGCGGGCATGTCCACGCCGTTTCCTTGTGAGAGGATAGTCTTTTCCCAGCTCATGTTGGGTGGTAGTATGATATAAGTTCTTATGAGATAAAACAAAAGTAGACGTCGAGTCGACGTGTGGAGTAGAAATAGGAAAAAAAGGTTCAAACCCGGGGATGGGTGGGGGGAACTTAAAGAGGTTGACCAGACAGATAGACAAAGATTCTTTTGACTTTTGACTGGCCGACACCGGAACTCTGTATATTTATACTAATTTGATACATGTATACTATTTTTTGGTTTCGTTCCGGTATGTAGCTGCCTTCCACACGAAGGGAGGGAGCAATCAACTCCGATCCAAGTTTGCGTTATCAAATAAAGCCTATGACCATTGACCCCGAAGGGAAATTTCTTAAAAAAACAAAAACGAAAAAAAACCCCGCGGAGTACAGCTATCCTAGTCTTCGGACTGGGCCATGGACTGATCGATCAACGTAGGCTAATAAAAACGCCGTCGTGCACGCCAAGCAAAAGCTGGATGCATTATTTGATGCTGTGCTGTGTCTGTCTTTTTTAGCGCTGGCGTGTAAAGTTACTAGTTATACCGATAGCCAGACCAAGCCATCGAACCTCATTCGCATATGATGTCGCCAGCGAAGCAGAAGAAAACATCACAAAACAGTCAGCAGGGTGGATCCGGTCTTTTTCCATATTTATCGTGTCGCACACGCCGTATTGCATCTTTTGCCCAGTTGACTGGGATTGTTGACCGAAAGAATAAGTTGCTACTTGATTGGGTATATGCTCACTGCGATGGAGCATGTCGTGCTTTCTCTCCCTCTCCCCACCACCCTTATTAGTACAGTACATTTAATCTTCGTTTCCCCAGTTCTATTACTTTTCTACTGCAACTCCAAAAAAAAGGCTCATCCCGCCTGACCCCGCGCTTGAACAAACGGGCCAGGCCGAGGCGGGGGAAGCTCTAATTTTTTTCCACCTTTTTTTCCATTTTTTTTTTTGCTATCTGCATACACCAGCCACTATCGTATATTCGAACACGAGATGGGGCAGCTTATTTTTTTTTTATCTAGTCCGTATCGTGATTGTCCAGTGTCCACTCGGCATCTGCTTATTGCTTTTCAATAAGCAGAAAGTCAGCTGGTTAGCTTATCTCTACCTGTCTTGGACGACGTATCGGGGCTATCTTTCTGCCCTAGTAGTATGACACGTCATATGTATAGTTCATTGTTTAACAGTTGATAAGAATGACAAGACCAAAAAACCTCTCCGCATTATCTTTGCGCATCTCAACAGTAAGTAACTACTAGTCTTAAAGCCAGAATGTAGCCTGCTTAATCTCTTGCACTGATACGGACCGGATCGTCGTTTCCGGGAACCGACTGTCTGGGACATCCTCTCCTTTGGATACATCCAAGTAGTGTAGCGTCGTGATACCCGTGCGATCGACAAACTCTAGCACTTGACGGTAGCCGTATCCTACCTGATCAACACCGTGACTGTCGTCGGACATGCAGAAGTGTCCACCCATTGATAAGAATTCCTAGATCGATAATCATCAACACTGAAACGCCTTTCTTCTTCTATTTTTTGAACCAACCTTGCAGATTTCCCCTTTGGGATACGGTTCGCTCATCCCCTTTCTCAACGCAGCCGAGTTGAGCTCTAGAATGCCCCCATAGCTAGCTACGAATTGAAGATTGCGTCGAATCTTCTCCCACACCGCGGGATACTGAGTAAACGTGGCATTTGGATCTGCGCTCTTCAGACGGATAAGATCGAAATGGCCGACGACCAGCGGCTTCAGCTTCTGCAGCATATCGAGCTGGCTATCAAAGTAGTCCTCGAACAAGCGCTCGTCTGTGCCACCGGAAACTTCTCGCGCCTGGTTGTACATGGCCGTGTCGTAGTCGATTGGAATGGTGTGTACATGGTGTACTGACCCAACAAAGAACTCAAACGGCAAGCGCGATCTCGAGGCTTCGATGAGCTGCAGGGATTCGGGCCGGATCCAGTCAATCTCAAATCCAATCACGAGTTTAATCTGGGATGCGTATTTTTCGCGTAACCGGATTGCTTCTGCAAAGAAAGATGCTTCGTTTTTGACATGCCATTCTTCCGTATCGGAGATCTGCACTAGTAAGCTTATGGTGTCACACATCAAGGTATTGGTCGAGGCAAGGGTTACCTCTTCAGGATAAAAATCTTCTTTTCCACGGGGCATGTGCTCTGTGAGACAAAAGACTTGCATCTTCTGTGCAATGGCCGTCTGAATGACGTCCTCGAGTGAGTTCTTTGCATGGCCGGGGCAGAACTGGCCCGAATGGCTGTGATGAGAGAAAGGCATTCGGTTACTTCTAGCGAGTGTATTAGCATATGATATGATATGAATGATTGATATTCATCCTGTAGACAATATGTATATATCGCCTGGCAAGGACCGACGAAGAATCATCGGAGATTGCGGGAAAAAAGCTCATGTGGGGTTCTAGTAGACTATCGTACCTGATTTTCAGCTCCTATCAAATGTCGTAAAGCGCAATCGTTGGTGAATCCAAGAGGTGCGATATAATTCGTCCCAGTTAAGAATACGTAAATACTGTTCGTTGTTCTCGTGAAGACCTAAATTGATGGAAAATGCCCGCAAACATCGATGTCCGTAGGGAAAGGGTGGACCCGCCACCGTCGCCAATCGCGTCGGGACTCGCAAACACGAGGTTTTGTGTGTTGACATGCGATGATCGTGCGGAACTGGCCTTTTTTTATGCATGTTTTGCTGGTGTTTTTTCCCCCTTCATGATCCTGGTGGCCGTTGTAGACGTGTTCATGTATGAAAGCCCGATGCACAAGGAAGAAGATCCTGAGCACCATGCAGTCTGATGTACTTCGTACACAAACGTATAAACTGAAATCGTGGTAATCAATTAGTTGTCCCCAGCTGCAAGCACCGTAGCCACCACATAGTCCCCATCATGCGAGATGGACAACTTCCCAATGCGACTTTCAGCGCCCAAAAAGACCACCTCTGGCCTCCCACTACCAGCTGCTGTCGACGGCGCTGCTCTGATCAAAACATCCTTCCATCCAATAGATGCAGCACCGCCAGGCGCAGCCTTGCGCGCAGCCTCTTTTGCGGCAAACCGTCCAGCCAGCCAGCGCGCCATGTCGGACGTTACCACTGGAGGCAGCGGCGGCCCATCGCCTGCGCTGCTGAACCGGGCGTGGAAATCTTGCTGCTCCTGGGGGCATAGGATGCGGCGTGTGAATTTGTCGAGGTAGTTTTCCTGGCTTCTTGCGCCGCGATGGCGGAGTAAACGGAGGATGCGTGGGAGATGGACCACGTCGGTTCCGATGTTGAGAGCGAATGGAAATGGTAACGGGGGCATAATGGCTGAATTTGAATGTTAAAGATTCAGCAGGACGGGTCAATGGAAGATGGTTGTCTATGTATGGCAAGAAGAGCAGATGTAATGGGATGGTTGTAAGAGTTGAGATAAACAGAGCGGACAGCATCAACTCTACGCGGGACCAATCATACGCAACCATGCCTGTAACAGGTGAACCGTGACACCTCGGATTAGAAAAGAATTACAACTAGCTAATGATCACGCTTAATAGAAGAATTGCTAGTTATTCTGGTCTTGAAAATATGGCAGATTCCCCTTTGTACTTCTACGGGTTCGATTTAATCGTCTACAGCTTCGAAAAGTTCCCAATAAACTGTGTTATCACAATAATCTCTCTATATGTACAATGCGTTTCAACAGAAACCTCAAAGTAAATGTGTGCTGTTGAGCAACGTCATGCGTCACCACAGCAACTCTTTATACTGGGAAGGGGGTGCCATATCAATGTTGTTGTTTCCATCCCACACAATTCCCAAAAGCTCCTTGCCCTTTTCTCGGTGCGATAACCTCATAATAGTAACAATTCGATTGGCGGTCTCTGTCGTAACGGGGCGCATTTAGTGCTTGGCCTTGCTGTCGCCGCCTTCGACGCTCTTGATGAAGTCCCTAAGAGTGAAGATAATCGTGTTAGCTCTGGTCCAATTGGTTGAAGGATGATGCCGAGATTCGCAGCCCAACTCCGAATCCGTCATGTAAAAACAAAAGTATCACGTACTGGATGAACTTTTCTTCGTCCTTGGAAGCAGCGTTGACCGGAGGACCTTGCTGGGCCTTCTTGTCACCACCGCTGAGGGCGAGGAAGGCACCGGCAAAGGTAGAGCCGAGGACACCCATGGTGAGCTAGAAAATCCAAAAGCAAACAAGTCAGAGACGGTTCATCGATATTGTTTGGTCATAGCAATTGACGCCATGTTGCTGCAGCACAAAGGGATGTTTTTTTTGCAGACAAGTAGTCTTCCGGGATCCAAACGTACCACGTGGGAGCCAATCTTGCGGCCAGCGATATTGTAGTAGGCAACCATTGTGGCGAATTGAGTGATTCCGAAGCGAGTCAGATGGGCAGCAGGACAGAGGGAGAGGGCGCTGTTGGAAATAGCTATTATTTAGTAGTCAAGTGAACTCGTCGCGGCCAAGTCGGACTTGCCTGAGCAGGATGTGCTCTTGGCGCGCTAGCCCTGTTGGGCGAACAACGGCAGCACGTGACCACGACCCGAGATCTCCCGCATGAGGTCATCGCCATCACAACACGGAGCTCTCGCTTGGACGCGATGGAGAAGGGCCCGAAAGGGAGAGAAGGTGCTTCAGATATAACTTTTCCAGCAGTATTTTCATATCTTCTATCTTAAGCCTCTTTGACGCCTTTTTCCCCGCTCAATGTAGCTGTGACTCGGCCGTGGCAGCTGTTCCCGATATACAATTAGCCGTTACATCGGATGCCCGCCTGCCGCCCAGTCCTATTAATCCCTACCTTTTAATTAACACCGCCGACCCGGACAAACACTGGAATATCACTGCAACATACCCATTTTCGCGTTTCGTCGCCATGTTCTGGGGCAAAGACAAGAAAGACGAACCAGATGGGGTTCCTCGCGCACGCGAGGAGCCTCGCCCCGAGTCGCTGAGTGAACAGGTGCCTCGCCGGAAGCTGTCGCGTAACCTGCAGCAGCTCGTCGATCGCGAAGACGACTACTACGAGGAGCTATATACCCCATAGTATGTATCTTTGGTCTACACTTCCATATCTATCTAAAAGACTAACGTATGATTCAATAGCGCCGTTGACACCACAGAGACTCCGTACCGTTACGCCGCCTATGCTAATCGAGTCCGAACAATACTGCTCTCCGCCCATCGGTACATTGCATACACATCTGACGTTGGTGAATCCTTCCGGCCAGTCGCCCATCCCTATCTCGTCCGCAGCGCCTATGCCATTTCCTGGTCGTATATCCTTGGCGACGTTGCCCATGAGGGTTACAAGGCCTACTTGCGCAACCGACGCGTGCTCATCCCGCCAGGTGAAGCGTACAAAGATGCTACGGACTTGAAAGCAAATCAGGTTGTGCTTGGAATGGCCACAGGAAATGTTGCAGGCCCGCTGTCCTTTGAGCCTTCTCAGTCAGAAGGTGGCGACCCAAAATCCGATCCTTTAGTGCCATGGGCTTCTACTCGGATTCCCTTGGTCGATGATTACCGCATGGTGATGGCGAAGCGCGCTGTCTTTCAGAGCCTTGCTAGCATGGGATTGCCGGCTTTTACTATCCACTCTGTTGTGCGGTACTCGGGGCGCGCCCTGAAAAACTCTCAAAGCATACTTCTCCGCACTTGGGCTCCAATCGGCGTAAGTTAGACTTTTTTTTTAAAGAAAAGAAAGAAAAAAACTGATATATTGTTATAGCTTGGTCTTGGCGTTGTACCGCTACTACCTTATCTCTTTGACGAACCCGTTGAACACGTCGTCGACTGGTCTTTCCACAACCTGTGTCGTGCTATTGGAGGCGAGCAAGCAATCCAGTCACCTCCACGACCAAAGGACTTACCAGCAGAAAACGCAACTCCACTCAGCTCCCTGCGTAAACTACAGGGCCAAAAAGAGCGCCATGAAGCAGAGACCGGCCACGTTCACGGCCAGACTCCTTCATGGGAAGCATACAAGGAAGAAAAGCAGCAACGACGAGAACAGCGCAAAAATGAGGGCGCGAGTTGGTTTGGCTTTGGCAGTAAGAAGAAAGAGGATTAAATCTCGTGACAAGAGGCTTCATCTCCAATCTTTTATTTCTATCCCTTCTCATGAATATCATCTATGTATATCATCCGGCGTCAAGCGTGCTTTATAATCTAGCTTTAATATTCTCAATCATATCATTCAAAGACATTTTACAACCAGCTAGTAAGCCTGGGGTAATTCTCTTTTCATCATTGATAATACAATTCAATAATAAGCGCCAGCCAAATAAATACAGAGAAACGCCACCCTGACCTTACAATTGAAAATGCACTTTTATCTTTGGACGTTCACCAGACCTTATCCACCAGACTTCCGGCTTCTGCGCTCGTTGGCCCTCATTTTCCTATCATTCCGCTTAATGCGGTCTTTGCGTTCGCGGCGACCAGCAGTGCGAACATTCTCGCCCTCTGCCTCGTTCTTCCAATTTTTATCCGGAACCTCCACCAGCCAGTCATTCTCGCCAGACTTGTTGGCGCCCTTGTAGCCCCATTTCGGGATCCATTCACCAGATGCATCGTCGTAAACGAGGTTCTTGCGTCGCTCCTTTTCGGCCAGGTGGGCACCGGGTTTGCTGCTGTACTTGCCGATTCCTTTCTTCCTGGCGAACAAGTCCCATTTGGTAGGTTCCTTTGGTTTGGGCCTTTGAACGGTTAGTTGCTGAATTCAGAGATTTATAAAGAGATGGGAGACACGAACAGTGGCTTGAATCGAGGCAGCAGAGTGTGATGAGGAGGAAGAGAGAGAAGGACTCCTGCTTTGGCGTCTGAAGTAATTTGACATGTTGTCTGGCTCGGTTAGTTTTATTGACTCTTTTTTTTCTCTCTCTTTTCTGTCTGCACGCACGAGAAGTTGATTGATGAGCACTTGAGCACCGTCCCGCGCCACCGCTTTCAGCGCATCGT
The DNA here is from genome assembly GCF_013368755.1 of Talaromyces rugulosus. Lineage (NCBI taxonomy): Eukaryota > Fungi > Ascomycota > Eurotiomycetes > Eurotiales > Trichocomaceae > Talaromyces > Talaromyces rugulosus. Next base: position 5,679,410 of record NC_049561.1, on the reverse strand, counting down.
TGGTATTCTCCGACTGTGATATCACGAGTGGATTGGGATCTTGGACCATCAGGTGGCCAAGGTCGAAGGTGTACGGGTTTTCCTTTGCGACGGTGATGGGGCTGGAATAGGACGTTAGCAATCAATCACACAAAATATAGAAATGATGGCATACAGTTTTTCGCGCTTTGTCTCAGCGGTGTCGGCCATTTTCCGTCTGGGGCAGCGTGGGCTGTTGTATGAATGTTGCGATGATGTTTCTCGGTTCTCTTTTTTTTTCTTCTGGTGATAAGTCGTTATCGGGGACGGGTTTTGCAGAGCCGCTTTAAGGCACCATTTTGGAGCTGGCTAAAAATGGCGACCCGCTTTTCCCCCTTTTGGACATGGCGACAGGAATCTTTTAGCCCAAAGACCTGTCCGCCGTCAACTCTTGCTCAGTCGTCTCTTCGCCCACACCAGCCCATCACCATCCATTGAACCCATCCGCGCTGGGCTGGCCGGCGCTTCCAGCAAAAAGATGGTTTCTCAACTCTGCTCGGGCTGCCTTTCGGGGTTTCGCCAGGCGCCCCGAGCTCTGCTGTTGCAGCGCGTGCCCTTTACGACGCCATTATCATCATTATCATCGTCGTTCCACACCTCGGCCACGAGATTCGCCAATCCATTGCAGAGGAAATCGCGAATGGACAGCGGTCCCAAATTCCGTGAATCCAAATCCCTCAAGATGAAAAAGGGCAAAAAACAGGTTGATCGGGGTCGTCCGCCTCCCGTCGGAGAACGCAAGGCGCTGCGGAAACGTATTGTGTTGAGCAACACCAATGCGTTGGAAGTTGCAGGCATGCAGGAATTTTCAGAGGATATCAGTGTTGATTCTCGCCTAAGGGGTGCTGTTGTTGGACTGCCCGTGTCCGTTGTAGCCCAGTTGAGGGCTGTGCACGCATTCAAGCCTACGCAGAATTGGTTCTTGTTTCGTCGGCCGGCCGTTGTTATAAGACGGGAAACACTGGAGATGGGCAAGCTTTTCGAGAGTATTACGCAGGGCGAAGATAAGGGAAAGTTGGTGAAGAAGCTCATCATTGGCCCTAAAGGGTGTGGGAAAAGTGTTCATTTATTGCAAGCAATGGCCACGGCATTCTTGAAGAAATGGGTTGTCATTGCTGTCCCTGAGGGTGAGTCAAACTGAATATATATATATAGGGCATGCTTCTAACAATCGTCTAGCCCAGGACTTTGTGATTGCAAACTCTTCATACGCGCCTCTTGCCGGTTCGAACCCGACGCAATATGTCCAGGATCAGTTGACGTCTGCACTGCTGCTGCGCACTGTTGTTGCCAACGAACAAATCCTGGCCAACCTTCACGTCTCCATGGAGCACCCCGAGCTGAAGCACCTCCTCCGGCCGAAAATGACATTAAACGACCTCGCTCGCCTGGGCGTGCAAGATACGGCGCTCTCGTGGCCGGTTTTCCAGGCATTCTGGGCCGAGCTAAACGCAACCACAGGACCCGAAGGATTCCAGGCTCGCCCGCCCGTTTTGGTCAGTGTTGATGGCATTGGCCACTGGATGCAGGAATCCAAGTACCGCAACCGCGACTTTGACCTGATCCACGCACACGACCTTGCTCTGCCAAAGCATTTGATATCGTTGCTGCAGCCTAGCAGCAGCAACCAAAAAGTGCTCCCCAACGGTGGCCTCGTGCTATATGCCACCTCTGCATCCAACAAGCCATCCCTCCCATCCTTTGAAATGGCACTACTACAGCTCACCGCTCGCCAAAACGGTCAGTCCGAATCATCGCCTGAATACCCTCGCCCGGATCCCTACGACGTCGTCGACCAGCGCATTTTGGATCTTTTCAGAAACACAACCAGCCAGCACCAACAACAAAGCGCGCTTGAACTACAGACACTAGGCGGACTGAGTCGCGACGAAGCCCGTGGTTATATGGAGTACTTTGCGCGCAGCGGCATCTTGCAAGAAAAGGTGTCTGAAGACTGGGTTGGGGAGAAGTGGAGTCTGGCTGGAGGAGGTATTGTCGGGGAGATGGAAAAATTGGGGAGTAGATTGAGGACTGCCTTGTAGACTTACTTTCCTTGTAATATTGGTGTATTAGTATGTTATAACTTTTTTTTTTCATAATGCAAATACATATATCAATTGATACTAAAGAGGATATCTTGGACTAATTCAAAGAAGTTCAAAGAAGTAAAATCATTATTATAACATAATTCCCTAGCTTTGAGGGAGGTTACCACCTAGAAATCACACATCTTATTAGCTCGCTCTTCCACCTCTCCAGAAAAAAAAAAAAAAAGGGTATACTCACGAGAAAGCCTCCACATGTAAATACACCTCACCCAGACCAGACTCTTCCTTGAGCAGCCGCGCCTGCTCATTAGCCACAGCCTGTCGCGCATCATGAATCATGGACGCTGGTCCACAGACCACGACGGCAATTTTTTTGTAGTTGTCTGAGCGGCACGCCGACGAAATCACAGATTTGATATTTGGCCGTTGATTGTCGTTGTGGATCTGGATTTTTTTGGCAGAAGAAGAAAGAGGAGGAGAAGTCTCGGTGGAGGAAGAGTCGCTTGGCGATGTACTACTATCCGTGATCTTTTCCGTGTCTGTTTCTTGTACCTCTGTAGTATCCTGCAGTTGTTTTTGTGAAGAGGTCTTGTTATTCTTCCTTGCTGCAGAAGTAATGTGGATCGACGCTGCGACTCTGCAGCAACAACTGGAATCCGGTATCGTCATCATGTCCTCGATTTTGTCTTTGTACCACCGCGCCACACCCACACTCCTCGTCGCATAAACCACCTGCACGGTGGTGGTGATCACCGTCTGGGTATTTTTTCTCTGTTCACTTCGAATAGCATCCTCAACAACGCCCAACGAAAACCCTGCGCCCGAGCCACCGGCAATATACACTATATGATCAAACCTTGCAAGCAACGACGCATTATCAACACCACTATACGGCCCTTCAAGCAACACACGCATCCCCACCTGCGCTTTCCCAGCAACAGCCCTGGCGAGACGCGCCGTAAACGCGGTACTGTTTTTGTTGTTCTTTCTGGCAACAGCTGGTTTCACGAAAAACTTCATTTCAGACGGGTGGCCGCATATCTCTGTCTTGTGGGGGACGGAGGAAATAGTGAATGGGTGCGCGGTTAGACTGTGTGGGTGCATGGTTAGGAACCGTAGAAAAACGTGTTGACCGGGTTTCCAGGATATTGTGGTTGGGATGGTGATTTCGATGAGTTCTTCTTCTTCTTCGTCACTGTTGTCGTCGCCACCGCAGGGAAGGAGGGAAACTTGTGCTGTGTGCAGGCCGTGGAAGAGATAGGTTTTGCTCCAGGCGTAGACGACAGAAAAGAGGTATATTGCGCCAGCGGCGATGAAGTAGTCCCTAAACTTGTCAGAACACACAGCTTTGAAGGAAGAAAAGGGGGAAGGCGAACCAGGAAGTCAATGTAAAATCACAATGAATAAAGAAGAAGAAAATAAACAATATCGACACGGTGATGTGCGTAGACTTAAAAAACTCATAGTACCGGTTTCTACCCATTATCAGTTTTGTTTTTTTTTTGTTTTTTCAAAAAAAAAAGTTATTATTGAACGTACCGAATCCACGGTATCGATAGGAATGTAAGATACGCCTGAGGTATCAGAGTAGCAACTCCGGTCCAGTACACAACCGACGTGTCCCATTGCATAACCATGTCACCTTTCTGGATATGGTAGACGATAAACGGGAACGTGTGTATTAGGGCCAAGACGAACATCGCATAGCTCGCCCAGTGGTGGAAGATCTATATTTGATTGTGAGTCAGACCACAAAAGGCTGTTTGCTAGTGTATGAGCATACCTGAAGCTTCTCATATGGAATTCCAGTCAGCGCTGAAATGAGGTTTGCTTTTGCCGCGAAAGCTCTGTTATTCTTCGTTAACTTTTTGTCTTGTTCTTCTTTTGTCCCAAAGCAAAAAAGTACATACAGTACAAAAGGCAACAGCGCCAGCGCCATCCATCCTGCTCTCGTCGCAATCGGCGGACTATTTCCAAAACTGACAGCGTCGGTATTATGCCAGTAGTACGGTTTCGGGCCGAGTGTCATTGCTGAAATCAGTCAAATTAGCATCAAAACTTGTGTATGTATGCAAGACCAGGGGAAGAAAAAAAGACAAACCAGCGAAAAAAACCACTCCCACAAGAACCAGTAACCCAACACCCAGACTCGCACCTGGAAAAACCCGCAGTCCTCGATATTGTTTCACCGTCGAATACGACAAATACCTCACCAGAGCGCGCACTTTTGTACTGGCCCTGTTATTGTACACCCATGCAGGGCTGTATATCGAAAGACCATGGGCGATAGCAAACACGCCGATGACGGCACACATAAAGTATACTGTTCCCAAAGCATAGACATGATCTGCTTGATACCTGCGGAATATTCATCAACTTTTTTTTTTCCTTTCTTCTTTCTTTTAAGAGAAGGGGGTGGTGTTGTCGCAAATCCTTACCAGTACCGCCAGAACGCGCTTCGGTATTCGCATTGCTGAGGGGTGAGTGTGCAATTATCAGCGCGCGAGGAGTGTAGCATGAGTGGGCTGTCCAGCCAGGGGAGACCTGTAGAGGTCATGGGTGTTTCCATTGAATCCATGTTGACTTTGCATCAAACTAGAATGCGATGGTGTTAAAGAAGAAGGAGGAGGACCGCCTTGGACATTGACAGAAGACAGAAATGACTCCTCACAACATAGGATGAAGAAGAAGAAAAAAAGTCAGTCACCGACCAACAGCCCACATCGCATCGGTCTCGCCCTGATATACATATCTCCGAAAACAGCAGTATACGTACTCCGTACACACCACTGATTTCACGCCAGAGCACAATTGAGCGAATTTCCACCGCGCGCTAAACTCTTTCGGGAAGCCGTGCCCTAAACCGGGCCAGCCAGTCCAATCACCGAAGACGCGGCCATTTATTACATCATTTTGGTGTTGAACTTTAAAAAAAAACTATTTAACGTTTTCGGAAGATTGGGTTTTTGCATGCTTTCTGCACGTTATATTTAGAATATTATTTACCGATCGAGTTTGATTGGTTTTTTGAGTCTGCTGACAGGTGTGGTTCCGGTTAAATATTGGATCTCAAATCATTTCTCGATTCAGTATCATGTTGTCTGCATGCGCGGAACATCGCTCATCAGAGATATACATACCCCTGAGTCGCTGACATCTTGAGACAGGTGATGAGACTCACAAGGTCTGGACTGGGATGCTGGAACTTCAATGTTGTAGTGCAGATCATACTCATAGCAAAAGTGTACATCTAACACACGCCGTCTCACCATTAACTTCAGATCATATCCAAGACATCAATTACTCCAAAAAAAATATAAAAATTAGAATTGCAATAGGTATCATTCCGTCGTATAATCAGCTCAGAAGCTTGTGACAAGCCCCTAGCTTCACGAAAAATAGTCATATGTATGATATCGTACACCGTCATATCCCCTTTGATATACAAAAGATATATCCAACAAGCCGAATACATGCAACACCCAATGTATCGCGCCAAAACACGTAACACACCTCCAACCGAAAACAAAAAAACGCCGAATTAAAGCCAAAAACCTCCCTGGGGATATCGCTGCTTCGTGCAAAAAGGGAATCTCCAAAATCTCCGTTGTGTCAGAATAGCAAATGTTGAAAATATGCGATGATTTTTGTGATGGCTAGCTCCAACCACCCCGCACTGACTATTTAGCGTATGGTTATGTTCGTTTCTCCCCTCGTCATGTACTTTGGGGTCGTATGTAAGAAGACAAATGCTTATGTACCAGAACAGTAAAGTCGAAAAGAAGCGAAAAAGAAAAAAAAAAAAGATTAACAGACGTCCTCGGCAGCAAAATACCGTTTGCTGCGATTGCGAGCCGCCATAAACTTGTAGTCCATCGGCACGTGCGTGTGGTGCACCACATGAGGCCGGTACACGGCATCAACCGGTGCCTGCCAGTCATCCACGCTCAGAGGAAAGTACTCGTAGAGCAAGTCAGCCGTTTCACCCGAGTATGGCATCGAGGTTGGGTATGACGAAGGCGTAGCGTGGTAAGGTTGCTGCATTGGAGCCGAGGTTGTGTGAAGCATAGGTAGAGTTGCCGAAGCTGATCGAGTCGGCCGTGGGCGCGACATGGTCGTCGGGGTCATCTTCTGCATCTTGGAAGGAGGAGCGCCAGCAGAGTCGGGGCTTGACCGCTTGGTTCCAGCCAGAGGAGCGTGGTTGGCGCTGTTTTCACGCGAGGTCGCCGGGCGTTGTTGGTCACCGTGCTTGGCCGGTGGTGTCTTGAAGTCATCTTCGGCCAAAGACAAATTGATTGGTGGCGTTCCTGCCACGTTCGGCCGGTGTTCCGCACCACGAGACACGCTAGGACTCGATTGGGGGTATGCAGGCAGTCCTGGAACAGGAGCAAATGTGGGCGTGACCATGGCACCGGTGGTCACCGCAGCGGGCATCTGAGTCCAATCGGCAAACGTAGGGGATGAAGTGGACGGGGGCTGTGGGATGGCCGCGGGATCAAAGGGGAATATTTGAGACATCTCCGACGGCGAAGTAGTGTTGCCTTTGGCAGCAGCAGCGGCGGCAGCCTTGGCCTGGGCCTCAGCGGCATTGCGAGCAGCAGCTTGTTGGTTCTTTCGGGACGAAGCTGCGCTACCGCTCAAGGGAAGATCCTTGCGAGACTGGAAGTTGCGTGGGCTGCGGCCACGAACAATGACAGGGCCCGAATGGACCTCGCAGATGGGAATCTTTGCACCAGTCGACAGAGTCGCAACGACCTTGAGGCGGACGACGAAATGTTGCTGCAGCTCCTTGCGGCGGCCGTTGTTGGCGGTAGCAATACGGAACTGCAGGCGCTTCCAAGCGATGGGAAACGTGGCGTATTCAGAATCCATGTCTTGACCAGCGGCCATTGTGTCCAACGGAATGGAGGGAGGCTCTTTCTCAGCCTTTTCTTCGGGAGCTGGTGGAGGAGCTGCACCGCTACCATTAGCGGCAGCGGCAGCGGGAGTTTTCCAGGGCACAGAAATGATCTTCACTGGGTTTCCCTCGACGGATTCGGTAGCCGAAACGGTCAGTTCCTGGGCGAGGATAGGTATCCGGTCTCCCTGCTCGGTCATGATGTAGCGCAAGCTGCGGGGAAGGGTGACGGAGCCGGTAATTTGGAACAGATTGCGGCGGTAGCAGGTCAGCTCGGCGACCTGGGGAGGAGGCACCTCGGTGGGAGAATTCGTCCATGGGGACTCGGCGAGAAAGAACATGCCGTGCAGCTGGGCGGACACGTTCAGAGACGTGCGGCGCAGGGAGTAGTCGAGCAGGGTGAAGCCGTACACTGGGAGGGAGAAAGACAGCAGCTTGTGGTTGGTGTCAATGGAATCGGCGTTTTGTTCGGTGGGGACGGACTCGAACGGGGGAGCAAGCATATCGGGGGGAGGAGGAGGAAAGGCTTCGTCGTAGGAGTTGAAGCGGCGCAATTGGGGCATATTGGCCTGGGAAAAGCTCATATCGTCGCCGCTGGAAATTGTTAGCAAATTTTTCTCTTTTGGCTGGCGAGGTCGGGACAAAACAAAGACAAAGAAACACACCTGATAAATGTCTCGGCGTCGAAATTAGAGCGCTGGTCGTGCATATCCATGCCGGGCATCGAGCCCAGATAGTCGGTGCCCTGCATGTTGCCGAGAGGGAGCGGACTGGCCAGATACGGCATGGCCATGGTGTCGAAACCGGGCTCCATGGTGGATAGGCGTGGGAGAGCAGGTTATGGCGGAAGCTCGGTGAAAGAAAGTTCCTGTGGGGAAAAAGCAAGCTGTGGACTTGCACGTTCTCAAGCGGCTAAGCTAGCTGCAGTCGGTTTCCACGTTGACGACGGTAAAATAACAAGTTGAAGGCGCGTGAGAAATCAGCCGAGATTCCGCAGTGCTAGCATGGGCGAGTGTTATATATATATATATATATATATACAGTATAATATATGCGCGGTATAGTAATCTTCCTCAACAACGGTCTCCGAATGACGCCGACAGAACAAAGGAGCGTCAACAACAGTTGGGATGAAGCAGGATCGAAGGAGGGAAGAGGACGAGGAAGAGGAAGAGGAAGAGGAAGAGGAAGAGGAGGAGAGGAGAGGAAAGAGGATGAAAGGTTGAGGTGAGGAAGGAAGGAAGGTAGGTAAGAAAGAAATGGCAGGAGGTCGTCGGGGGGGGGAGGAGGGACAAATAAGAACGGCACGATGGAGGGAGAGGAAGGCGGGAACGGTGTAGGTCAAGTATGTTTCTTATGACCAGTGAATAATGACCACCGACCAGGTCTGTCTCCCTGGTATCCGTAAGTAGCTAAAAGGCCAGGCTAAGCACGGGCTCTCTTTCTTTCTTTCTTTTTTTTTTTTTTTTGCATGTCTCCTAGTATTTTAAGCTGGTGCTCATCATCATGCAGGCTTGTTTGCTGACCCGAAAGGCCCAAATTCCGCAGGTGGGCCCCCAGGCCTTAGGGGGGATAAAAAGAGGGGTGGGTTATTTGAGGGGCTGTTTGGGCCCGGTAATTTACGCGTATTTTTCTTTGCATGCGCGCGCTGGCGGCTGGTAACAATACTAGCACGCTGGCATGTGCCGGACGCAGATAACAGCCTTGGCCCAAACGGGAATGGCCGCGGCGTCCTCCGTCTGCAGCCCAAAGCGGGCTAGCGCCGTGCCGGCCTAGCGCAGGAGATCTCGCGCGCTAGGCCGTTGGCGGCAGGCCGGTGGGGCGGGCTGAGCGCGGCTGCGGCGCCGGATTCGCCAGTCTCCGAACGCGAGCTGTGTGGACCCACCCGGCCAATACCCTTTGTGTCTTGCTGATCCGGAGTCTGGCGGCTGCGCTAACCCTAAACAAGCACTGGCTCCCAAGGACGGCCCATATGTATGTAGCATGTACTGTAGTATGTACTGAGCACCGAGTACGACAACAGTAATACCCATATCCTATATCCTGTCTATTGTGATATCCATATCACAATGACCACTCCGTCAACTGCTTCAATAATATGCTCTCTACTTATACAGCATCTGCACCCCATAAAACAACCCCCAATCCTAGCTGCAGAAGCTGCTTAGGGCTGGGTCCGCCTCTAGCTAAGTCGGGATCGGCACCTGTGTGAATAAGAATAGAAACGGTCATGGTAGGAGTCTAGGACCGTACGAGACCGTCCTCAATAACCATGATAAATAATTTAATACATCTCCGCTCCGGGCGACCGTTGAAACACCTGACCTGATTGCGGCCCTGAAATTATTATCGTACTATTACTATTACTATCTGCTGTTGCTGCTATCTACTGATTCAGTCAGTGGGCCGCTCCCGGCACCTGTCGGCAGTCTATCCACAAATGGAGCAATCTCCCTAGTCTGATGTGTTAGCTGTTAGACAGTAGACTGTTAACAGACAAATGCGAAAATACCGAGCCGCGTTATGCCCTTCCCCCCCCCCATTTTCTATTCTAGCTCTGTCAGAAAATCAATAGCAATGATCATCAACGATCATCAACTAACTACCTTGAGATAAAACACACTCAGCTTGTTCTCAAATTAGCAACACCACAATAATTATTAATTTTTAATTATTAATTAACAGCACCGACAACAACAAGGCTGAACTTTTTTCCTCCTATCTAAACTCGGTTTATTAGTTTAACTTTCAACCCCCCCCCCCTATTAGTTATTCCGTCCATAAAACGCAAAAAAAGGGCTGTCAAAATCCTTCCTTCGCCCATACGTCAGGGGCCTAACGGGCCAATTTCACACGAACTGCCCTGGCTCCTACTAAGTCAAGCTCAGGCGTAAATAGGGAAACTCTGTTGTGCCTTTAAAACGGCTAAACCAAACCGAGCCACTGAACTCCGCTCTCGGTCTTCTTTGCGGTCGATCGGAGGGTTTATACAATACAAGAGGGCATCCTATGTAGATCATGAAGAGACAATCATATTATTATAATTGCAATTACAATAGCAAGACACCGTTTATAATCCGTTATCCATTGTAAATTTGTAGCACATGCAAAACGGAGCATAAAACTAAGCGACATCCGATACCAAGATCAACTCGTCACTAAAAAAGCACAGACTGTGATCCCCCTCTTCCTTCTGTTGATAGCAGGAACATCCTGTCAGTGCCAACTTCTAGGTGTCAGCTGATTTGTGCCTGTAACAAATAAACCATAGTCGATCAACCAAGTTTATCTTGCCTCGCATTACGTTGCGATTGGATCGTCTGTAATCTCTTTCTTTTCGCAGAAAAAAGTATCTGCGGCAAAAGAGCGAAGAGGGGAAAGGGACGTCTGACAGGCAGACAGACAGATGATCAACATTGGGCGAGACTCCCTCCTCTCTCTCTGAGTATTCGATCACCGATCTTCCCCCCCCCCCCTTCCGAGCAACGCCATTCGCTCAGCGTGGTGACCGCCACCTGCACTCTAATCAAAGCCGATCTTCATGAGTTAATCACCCGCCTTTTGTTCTTGTCCAAGCAGAAAGCAGATCTCGCTACACGGAATATACAATCCCGAGAGGTGGCCAGCTGACAACCCGACCACTACACAGGTCAGATCGATCACAAAGTATAATTCAAATTACAGGGTCAAGATACAAAACAGAATAGGCAAAATAAATAAATAAAAATAAATGCACCTGATTATTTGTTCCCAACGTCCGTGCCTGGCGGACTCGTAGACAGACAGATGACTTCATCAGCGATGGATCGGATGACGGAACTTATCAAGTCCACCCCCCCTCTCTCAGGCTAAATGTTTATCATGATCCTCCAGAACAATAATAATACTAATAATCTCTCCATTTTAATTTACCTGCCTGATAAGTTTTGCGGCTCCACTATGTGGCAACATTCTTATCAACAATCACCACATTTTTGCCCACCTGCCCTGATAGTACTTATCACATACGAGCATCTTTCGACAATCATCGCCAACACGTTTTCCGTACTCCGCCTGGCGTTATCCGTAGGCTTCCCAAAGCGGATAGATAACTACCCAAAAAGGAAGGTGGAGGGGGGCTAGCGTTGTTGGCACCAAGCCTTTTCTAGCCAATTCATGCAGCACGCAGCACTTGCAGCCTTCGACCGGCCCTCTAGAAGTTTTTTGAGTCTCAATAACGAGTCAACCAAGCCAAACTCTAAAAAAGAAAGAAAAAAAAAAATTACGCCGGAGAAAATATGTAATTCCTTGTCTTTCTATATTTCATGCCGTGCATATTATTAGTTAGTGCGGGTGTCGAACGTGATGAAGCTGCTTCTAGAAGAGGGTCACACATTCCCAAAAAAAAATTACGTTGTCAAAAATTCGGTTAAACACCTCCTTTTTTGCCATTATTATTTTTCTTTCACAATAATTCGCCTCTTCTAAGTTCTCGTACAAGGAGGGTCATCCATCGACCTTCCCAACATCGCCATCTGTGGCGGGCCATCGCTTCATTGGCAGAGCGCCTCCCCCGCGCAATAATACTAATCGAACCAAGCCCAGGCACGCTTACTACGCGGATGGCTGACGGAGGAGATCCCCGATCAGGACTAGCGGAATAAGCCGCCGATCGAGCTAATTATAACAAAATACACTACTGAAAGTATGATGCTTTTGCCTGTTTGGGGGAGGAGAGGGGTCCACCCCCGGTTTACTCCTGCCAATCACTGCAAGCGCCGATTTAAGAACGGAAGTACTTTTCGTACTTCTATACGAGTTCTTTTGCTACATGTTGATACTCCATGTAGACAACTGTAACAAATATTGCCTCGGAAATCCTTGGTAGACGAGGTGTACAGAGTACTAAATTACATAGACCGTATCGTGATGTGGTAGGCTCGCTCCTGCCGAACAAAAATGAGCGAGGCGTTCAGTCTATCCCTGATCCTTCCAGAAGCTTTGATCACGAACTGGCTCTGTAAAGCAAAACGGTCTGAGAAATTGGGAAATGAACAAGTGTCGCTGGCTTCGGAGATGCGCAGCCAATCAGCGTGTGCAAATGCATTGCCACAGTTTAATTAAACAACAACAACAAAAGTGTATATCATTTAAGTCTCTGGATGGAAGAATGTACTTATTGTTACTATTATTATTGACAGACTGGTCTGTTTCACGCCAAACCTTAACCAAAGGGATCGTCTCTCTCTCTCTCTCTCTCTCTCTCATGCCTCGCACTCGATGGACCGATCCGGCCAAGCGTCCCTTCGTATTAGATGAAGATGGGTCACGATCCCGCGCTAGATTTAATAGGGACTAGCGGCTCGGTGCTCTTTTTTAATTTTATCCAGTCAATCGGTTGTTAAACTTGTTATGTCTAAAAAGAGTACTGCAGCGGGAGGACCGTTCACCCTAAAAAAAACAATGCGGGAGAGGAATCAAGAGATAAAATCTCATAGATCATGAGGCGTTTTTGGCGCAAAAACGTTTGCGGGCAAAAGGATAATTCATGCGGCATTACATGCATGGCTTTTGTTCGTTTTCCTGCGTATACATGGTGGTGGCTTATCTTAGTGCCGATCATTGCCGTCTGCGGTAATGTCATGCCGACAATTGTCCCGGCTCTCGCCAGTTGTCAAAGATGAACTTTAAATTGTGTAGAGACGACTCGAAGATTTTGCCTTTTGTACAACCAGCGGTGCAGGATGATGAGCATGTCAGAAGGATGCAGAGGATTGATCACGATGCAGATGCCAATTATGTACTCTGTACGACCGCAACGTTTTTCCTATCCGATAAAGTCTCATGCCCTCCAAGCATTGACTCGGCGATTATGCAAGAGGCGGTCGATTGACAGTGATCGGTAGCATGGATCCAGCTCCTGCAGGCATTATTACGGTATGGGTCTATGAGGTATCGCAAGCAGAGAACGTGTGTTGCCTATTGCGGCAGTAGCCGATCCTGGCCGCACAGACTTACCAAAGGAGTATAGCGCATCCAAAACTAGGGCCTTCGGGCAAAGCCGTACTTTCCGGATTCGGTTAGCTGCAAATGGTCTTTTTTTTTTTGAATTTTTTGCATTATTTCGGCACAAGTTTTTTATCCCCGTTGTTAACGGAGGTAAAGCTGCCAGTTATTACCCAAACGGGCAATCTTAGCTCAGACCTGCGAAAATCGAATTGGCGGTGACTGTTTTTGCTACATACTAAGTGAACTACCAGTTTCACCATCTCACTAACTACTGCGTACCAAGCATCAGGAATTCTCCGAGTTGTTGTTATGGTTGTTTTGCTAGCTAAACCTGCGAATGCGCACCAAATATTAAGATTTTTTTTTTCCCTTCTCTTTTCTTGACTATTCCGTACGCTGTCCGTACGGACTACGGAGGAATCTCTCCTCTTGGACCCCAACAACCATGGCAGATTTTGTTGTCATCACGAACCTATGGTGGGGGTCATCCCCTGATTTTCCAGCGTTGGTTCCAAGTATTTATCATTATTTATTCAATAATGAGGCTGACTTCCGGAGTCTACCGTCTTATCGTACTCTGTATATCCGTGCTTTTTACTAGTAGTAGTTGATTTGTATTTCTCTTCTCCTTTTTCTTTTTTTTTTCTCTTCTCTTCGAAATAACTTTGCGGTATAATCCCCGCTTAGCCTGTATGTAGTACAGAACAAGGATTATGCCAACCATGCCATTCTCGTGCATGCATGCCGTTGGCTTGCTGGCCTGACTCGAACGAACCCCGCCATTTTGTACCACAACTGGAAGGACCTAGTTGACAGCTCTGACGTTTTGGATTATTTTGCATGTGAACGTCCCAACGACAGCCCAAGCAACAGCCAATCGCAACACTTGAGTTCTGTCTATCCGGATGGGAGAAGTTGCGAGGAAATTAGGGATGGTATAGGACCTCGTATATCTCACTTTGTTTTATGATATGTAGACTGTCCACACTCATACTATTCTCTATCCACTTCTTCTTCATACATCTCATTCCACAGATTCCAAATGAGCCCGATCCAACAAAACCAGTTCTTAGTAAACTATCGGATGTCGCCGTGCTGACTATATAAAGGCTTTTCCATTGATGACTTGCCGGTGGCGCCGAAGCCGATACAAGAACTTGCCTAATAACAATGACCCTTTTGAGAACTCCGTACATGTGTTTCTCTTTTGCTTGTTGACCTCTTAGGTATCTACCAGCCAATTACCAGCCCCGACAGGATCTCGCCTAAGACGACGATCGACAACACCGGCGTGATCCTTCGGCGACACTCGTGCAGAACTGGCAGGTCGACAAGGTGGATCCCCCATGCTGATTACAAGTGAGTACTTGAGAAATACGCATATCCGAGGCCCGTATTTTTGGTTTGCCTTGGTATTATTCTGTAACTCGTATTTCCGTTCTTCTATCGGTGCCTTTTGATCCTCCGTCCTTCCTGAACAGATCATTACTTGACTTGTTACGGTTAACAGATCGTCGGCGAGTTGGAGTTGTCTAGTTGTATCTATCCATTGGCTGCCAGGGACCAGTTTTTTTTTTGCTTGCATGATAGTATCTGTATGTACTACGGAGGAGTTATCTCATCACAAGCACGATCACGACTCAAAGGAATATTGCACGAATACGGCCTCTGGAGAAAAAAAAAAACCTCAAGTTCGGATACGGATAGTTCGTATTGAGATATATTTAATTACCGGGGCGGTTGCTCGTCCCACGGTTAAGGACTCCGGGGCCAATGCTTTTTGGGCAAGTCCAAATAATAATAATGATAATATATGGCTAAAAATAAATTTTGAAGCATGGTCGAAACGAAATTCAAAACCGAAACAACCCCTCTTTGTCCCTTTTGAGGCCCTCAGTGCAATATCGTTTAAAGGGAAGAGGAAGGGAAAAGAAGAGGTCCATGCGGGGAAAGACGAATGTTAGTGGTAAACTACTAAAACCTGTACTCCGTAAGAGTACTTTTATTTAACAAAAGTATACACACTAGCCAGGTGGTCGTTTCAAAAGCTTATCCGCGCGCAGTCGTGATTGGGCGACGGGCCGACAACAAGCCTTTCTTTCTCCATCAGGGGATAGTTACTATAATAGGAAATCGACCCTGCAGGTACGCAAGATGATGTTCGTCAATAATAGTAATAATACGAAGTAATTATTATTACAACTCTGATATATGTCTATTCTTGGGACTTTGTTTACCTTTTTTTCATACTCCCTAGCACAATAATAATTACATTTATTAGTACTATCCTAACTTCGGATATCCAACGGCCCCCGCAACTAGTAGTAAATTAGGATGATAAAAAAAGAATTCAGCCACGAACTTTTTTGACACCCAGCCTCATCAGGCCCATAAGGGGCCGTAACCGAACGCCTCCAACATCATCATTATCATCAAGACTAAATAATAGTCGTACAAATCCAAAAGGAGGCATATTATTTCTTAAAACAGTTACGCGGAAACGGCGGTGTTTTTTTTTTTTTTGCTGACCGCACAGGAAAAATTTTTATGAATCCTGTTCGATCCGCTGGATCTAGTCACGAGATTTGCCACTATTATCACGGATCCTGCGAAATGGCGTATGGACTATGGATTTAATGCTCATAATTATGGAGTCTGAGGAGAGAGAAAGATAGAGAGAAAGAATTTCATGTGAAAACGCATGGAGCTTCAACTGGCAACTGCGTCAAGGCGGCCATCACCGGTGGCGCATAATCTCACCTGCGATCGACAATAGGGCCTGACTTGGCTTTGGCCCCGGATTTGAGGAAAAGGAAGAGAGAGAAAAAGCCTCAAGCCGAGGAGGCGCTCGCTCGTCAAGATTCAAAAGTGGAAAGTCGTTCTTGGCAGCAGCTTCTAGTCGTAGACTACGTAGTTCCTTCGTTCAATTTGAACGTGGAGTCAAGAAAAGTGTCACGAGTCAAGACGCTTGAGATAGACCAAACTTTGAACGGCGCGGCTCAGAAGAAGCAGCTAAACGAAAAAGGGCAGTCCAGATAGCAGATTCGTAGAGAAGAGAAGAGAAGCGCTTAGCCTGCTTCCCTGTTTTTCGTCTAATCCTTCCCTCGTCCGTTATTCTTGCAGCT
This sequence comes from Talaromyces rugulosus, assembly GCF_013368755.1. Taxonomy (NCBI): domain Eukaryota; kingdom Fungi; phylum Ascomycota; class Eurotiomycetes; order Eurotiales; family Trichocomaceae; genus Talaromyces; species Talaromyces rugulosus. Next base: position 5,663,334 of record NC_049561.1, on the reverse strand, counting down.
CTTCTTGACGCGAGAAAGCGGGGGACTCAAGCAACAAACCCAGGCCCTGCCTAACTCAGTTAAGACCTCTTAAGAAGTGGCTTTTTTTGCCTGCTAGGATTAGGGTTGGTTGTTGTCCTATCTTAGCCATCCCCCCGAGATGATCGACCGAGCCAACAACATGCGGCGCTTTTGGCGTGCTATCTCGCTATAGTTTAGTCCGGATCGTTCGGTGGATGCGCCGTGCAGAGTTGCAGTCAAATGGCAACCTCGACCTTATCTCGATGGCGAGGTAGCATCCGTTTGTCGAGATTTTGTTACTTCTCATTTTGAGCATTTACAGCGTTTGTTTGTTGGATTTTAAGTTTTTCTTGTCGAGTCGTGTAAGAGTCTAAAGTGTTGGTGATAACTGCTTTCTTTCATGCATGGCAAGATATTCATTTTAGAATGATCATCCATACGGATTATAGACACACCGCTTCAATTGTAGTTAGTACATTGTCTCCAGTTTTCTCTTCTTCTCTTGTCCTCTATAACCGTTCGTTCGTTTCATTTTTTGAAAGAGGAGAAACAAAAAACAAGGATCACCAAATCTTATCACAAACCCCACCTTCCTCTTTGTACCTGCATCCCTGTTGCTAGCTACTAGCTAACTCATGAAGAGGCCTGCCGCCTGACGTCTGTGGGTATCCTGCAATCATGTGAAAGTGTACGTATCAAAAAGCTGAACGTTGAAATCCGGGACCTTCAAACCACCAACCAATGCACGAACCCTGAGCTCAGTGGATGCAATCGCTCCTCTTGGCTATCTGGGGAAACGGGCGCCACCAGTGACCATGAGGTTGCCCAGAACCTCTTGTTTCCTTCCTATTAAGTAATGATGTAGCATGCATCACCCTGTCCCCTGTCCGGCTTTTGTGTGTCGTACAGACTACTTGCAGATCCGTGCCTGATGATAACTGCGGTCTGGCATGGAAGACAGTCCAAGCGGAGCAACAGGAAGCTCTTAGCCTCTAGGTCTTACTAACTCTAGTAATACGTACATGCATAGAGGGGGAAATGAAAATCTTTGTTTTGTTTCGGTGCTTTTTTTTGTGGATATTACTTACTACTTACTTGGCACGTCTTATTTGTATCGTTACGAGTGATTGATTGATCGACACAGATATGCCTGTCCAGGCATTTACTACGTCCATGCATGAAATGATTATCATTCCCCCTCGGCGGATCATTTTTGGTATCAAATATGAGGAAAAGACAAGAACCGAAAGTCGGAGTACTCCGTCTGTAAAGTTGTAACAGTGTTTGGCTTTCCTTTTGACCGTGAGGAGTTGTCTTCCTCGTATTATTACTAGGATATACTAATATACTTTGTGTCTATCAGCCATCGGAACATTTCCATTTTTTCTCACGGCGGGTTGACGTCAAGTTAATTTTGATAAGGTTTCGATTCGCAAAAAGTATGCAAATGGCCCAAGTCGGTCAACAGAGTTTTTTTTCGGTGAGTTTGGTGAATACGGTGATGAAGAGTTTTTCTCTTTGTCAAAGGATTGTAGGATTGTCACATGTCTGTGAGCACTGCTTAGTTTGAAGTTGTAGCATATGCCAATGTTTAGGTATGTTTAATATTGTAAAGACTCCGGCTACAGTAAAATTTCCAAGGCCATGCTTCTACAGGATAATATTTAGGCAATATCAATTCTGCATATGTAGTTGACGTAAATATCCAATCATTTGATATAGGTTGACGCTTCTTGGATGTTGTAGTGGTGAAATTCATATAGTTATCACTATACATACACGTGCATCAATTGATGTAGTCCATATAATATATATGTAACGGAAATCGCCTTTAAAGATGTCAATTTCTCCAAATAAGATACACTTACAGCATTCTTTTCGAATTATGTATAATTTATATACATATTTAAAATGTACCAGTTAATCGCCCAAACATGCTTAATGGGTTGATATATTTTAGTAGGCAGGCGCCAATATAAAAATCAATACATACAACTGAGACAAAATTTGAACATGACCCGGTAAAAGAAATATAGAGCGAATGATTAATTCAAATGATTAATTGGGATATAAAAATGACTAGCTTCCAATATTTGGAAAAGACCAGGCACTTACGATGGCTTCGAGGTACCAGGACAATCAGATCTCAGTGACTATTTAACTAGATTCGATGTAAAAAATGCAACAATAAACCATCCACTAAACATAAATCCATTGAATAACCCTGTGTATTCATAAAATAAGTCCCCTAGGAACATTCTATCAGTTAAAACTACTAGTCGTAAATTTTTACGACATGGAGCCTCGAGTTAACCCAGCATGATGAAAGTTGATGATTACCAATTGACATAATAATTGTTATCTAACATTTTGAAACATCTAATTACATATACCTAAACTATAAGAGACATCATGGATTGCAGCAATAATCTGGTACATGTATTGGTTAATGTCAACTGGTCTTGCTATTAACCTGTTAATCACGAACATCCACTGCCAACATGCATATCCCTCTCATACTACATCAACCAACATATGCCAACCATCACAGTTCAAATGTTGACCGTCAACGGTTCAACGTTGAAGTACTTAAATTTGTTGGCTGCACGTGATATGTTGAACCCCAGTCATATAGAATTGTACATGCAACATGCAAGAAAAGTCTAAAAAGAGTAAACATAATTGATGAAATTGAAAAGTCATGTCATATCTACTCCAACTAAATCCAAGAATAAAAATAAAAAAATCGCTCATCATAGATCAGTGCCAAAAATATATACACACAACATATACATCAAAGATCAAACAAATCCAGTCGATCCCGTTGAAAAATCTAACTACGCAGCTTGCATCATCTTCCAGGTCGTAGCATCGCAAGTGACTTCCTCAAAAGTGTGGAGCACCGAGAATCCCATTGCCGATAAACTGTCAAAGTTGCCATCGCCGTCAACCTGTTCAAAAAGCCGTTAGTTAGACCAAGAATGAACGTTCTCTCCTTGGAAAACGAATACTTACACAATCCAAAATCACCGCGTCCGCACCTGATTTGCGGACTTGTCGGATTCCGAGAAGAATCAACCCTTGCATCAATGTAGCATACTCGCCAACCGAGGGCGAAATCACAGGCGACGAGACGCCGCCACCGACAACATTTGCCTCTTTCAGAGCTGGTACATACTCTGCAATCACCGACTGGTTATTGTAAATCACAACACTGCCCAAAATGGCACCGTCATCGGGCCTTTTAGCGCGAATAATGCCTGAATGCGGTGCTCCGTTCAATGCAAGTTTGTAGATTTCCATCACTCCCTGGCGAGAGCTTGTCTTGACGTGGTCAATAATCGAATCTGCGTATTCCCATCCATAAACCAGGTCGTAGTCGATTTCTGCTGTTTGTAAGCTCTTCGTAAGACCTTCGGGGGCTACCCAGGTCGAAAGCGGCCGTAACATGACAGTGCAGACTGGTCGAGACAGCGCCGTGTTCCACCCAAGCTGAGCAAACCATTGCCGTAATCTCTTACGCTCGACCGGGTTGGCAGTGGGAATGCCTAGATATACACTGGGTAGGCGTGAACCTAACTGGAACCGCCGGACACCAGTCCTATGAAGAAGAGTTTGGATAGCTCGGTTGTGTAGAGAGTGTCCAATAGATAGTTTCCGCCGTGTTGGTTCCACAATGATCGACCCGATAACTGCAGTTCCCGTTGACCTGAAAAAGTACGACGAACAGAAGCCGTAAAGAGCATGAGTCGTGCTGTTACGCACAACGAAATGAGCTTCCTCAACATCGTCACTTCGAAGCAGAAAACTGCTAGATGATACACTGGCAAGTTCTCCATGAGAGCCATTCTCTCTCAAAGCATCCAACAGGGCATCGAGAGCTTCTGCGTCTCGCTCTTCGTTCCACGACTCGACCAGCCAGTGTTGGCGAGACTGATTTAGTTTCTGGCTTCGGCTAATAGTCCCTGGCAGAGCCCCAGTCGGAGACAGATCCCCGAATAACACCTTGACCAACGCTTGTAGCGCCGTCTCGGTGAAGTCATAGGTACAAATGTATGTACCAATCGCCGGGTCTGTGGCAAAATCGTATGGAGAACTGACTGACACAACAACGACAGGCTTTTCATATCGCTCACCGGTTTGCGAATATTGCGATTTACAAATCATTGAAACGTGTTTTGTGAATCCATGCTGATAGAGGTTCCGGTTCGAGTCTGCAGTGACCACAACGACTGCACTGACACGGTCGATCAGGCTCTCATGTATGGGACGTACTCCCGTGGATGTGTAAGATGTATGAAGAACACGGCCTGACCGTTGTCGTGCAAGAGATCTGCCAAATTCCCGAAACACATTTTCCCCACTGCCTGCAGTTGAACTCTTGTCCCAGTCTGGTGATGTAGCCATGTTATCTAAAATCGACCGTGATACTGCCGAAGCGGGGAGAGGCTTCACTAGAGGGGTCAAAAGAAGGAGCTCTTCATCGGGCTCCAGGATTTGAGTGAGAGGAAGTAGAGTTTGCGTATCTCGAACAAGGGTAATCGAGCTGTCGTACGCACGAGTAGACAGACTCGTATGCGATGGTTGCATCATAGATAATGTATTTGTCCCTCCGGGACCTAGTGCCTGCTCCCACGACGTACAGCGTGATTTCATAGCGAGCACGCGTTTGAGTGACTGGTGGATTCGAGTTCGGCTGATCATCCCGTTTTCAACCCCCAATTTGAGACCGTTGAGAGCTTCTAGCTGAATAGGGTACGAGCGGCAAAGAAGGATCAAATCACAGCCAGCTTTCATTGCCATGACTGTACCACCGCCCACGCCGATATTGTGCGTGAGGGCTTCCATCTCAAGGCACTCTGACACAACCACGCCGCCAAACTTCAGGTCTTTACGTAGTAAGCCGTCGACCACTTGCTCGGAGAGACAGGCGTGCATGACGTTGACTCCGGCAGAAGACATGGCAACTCCACCGACCATCATTGCGTCAAGACCGTTGGAAATGGCATTCCGAAATGGGACCAAAGCACTCAGACTGAGTTGTTCGAGCGACTCCTTGATGACGGGGACATCGGCCTCTGACCCGATAAACTCAAGGTTGCCGTACGAGGGAAAGTGTTTACCGCAGGTGACCAGACCTGCTTCTTGGTATCCTTTCATGACCTCGACACCATATTGCGAGACTTCTTGCGGATCGTCACCGCTGGTACGCACACCGAGAGGCTGATTGCGGACATTGGTCAAGACATCCAAGACTGGGCCCATGATCCAATTGACACCGACGGCTTTGAGTTCCTGCGCGGTGGCCGAGGCGACTTCGCGCGCAAGTTGTTTAGAGCCGGTTGCAGCGATGCCCATTGCGCTGGGGAATTGTCGGATATAGATCTCATCAAAAAGACTGTTGACCCCGCCATTCTCTTGATCTAGCGCAATCATGAGCGGCACGGGATGACCGGCATCCCGTGCGATGGTTTGCAGCTCTAGGATGAGCTTGGTTGTTTCTTCGGCGGCTGTTGAGTTGGATTAGCGGCTGTCTCGGAGGCGGTATATTGTTTGTGCTTGAGCAGGCCTTACATTTCAGGTTTTTGGCATTCAGCAAAATGTTTCCAACGTGATAATCTTCAATGAGAGAGCGTATTTGTTGGTCCACCGTAGTTCCGTCAAAGCCCATCATAAAAAGCTGGCCCATTTGCCTAGACGCGATAACAGTCAGTCTCAATTCTGAAAAAGATCGACGTCCACTGCCAGACTCAACGGCTCAAATATAGCTCACCTGTCAATGTTATCCCATATGGGATGCATTGTCCCGTCCTTTGGGGCCATGACGGCCCGGACCCAAGGATTGCCAGCTCCCTCAAAGGAATCGCTATTCAAACGATTTGCACAGCAGTTGGGTCTACCTCTGCGGCTCCTGTTATGGATTGAGAATGATTACGCGACAGATGTGAGAGGAGTTTAGCTCGTTATAGCTCGGTATAGCTCATGCAGCGGAGTGCGACAAGCGCAAAACGTGTTCAATTGACTAATACAAAGCTGGCGGAATGCTCAAAGGGCACTGTGTCGCTTGGAGACGAGCTCAAGTATTAGGCCTTGCGCAAGAGTTCACTTTTTTTCTGTCGTTCTTGATAATCTCTTTCAAAATGGGCGACGACGTGCTGGGAAGTTGAGGTGAAGTGTGAGTTGTTTGATAGGTAAGCTTCCGAGAACCGCGGCAGCTTGAATGGAGGCTCGCTTGAAGATGGAGTAGAGCGAGAAGCAGTCGTAATACTAAACAGCTAAACCGGCTGGCTGGAGTACTCGCTCACTCGCAATAACAGATATGTTCTTGAGCCAGAGCAAGAACGAGGCTGTCGATACGGACTCCGCACGCCAGCGGAAGGAGCGCAGGGACGTGCCGGCGGCGTCACGTGCCCAGATAAGAAGCGAGTAGCGGGCGATAGACAGGAGCGCGCCCTGATTGGCTGGAGGGCTGTCGGGACTCGGGACCCCGGACTGGGCCCGCTGCGGAGAAGAGTTTGTTTAATTTTGCTTCAGATGAACAACAACTACTGATGGTGAAAACCAGGATATATCAGCTATTGAATGCCAATGGGTGTGTCAGTAACATACTCAGAAATTCTATCTTCTCTCTGACTAAAATCTTACGTTCAGGCAGACAGGATGCGGGTGCAGATGCAGATCTCCCCGTTTTAGAAGCAGAGATGATGTGCGTACTACCATTCTCTAACCAACCTGCTCGGCCCCAAGGTCGGCTTCAGCCTCAAGTGCTTACTACGCCACTGGTTCGTGTCTTGTGTGTCTTGTGTGTCTTTATCTGTTTGCCGACCAATTGTAGTCGTGGAACTATACCGCTGACCCAAAGCCCTGGGTTTGTTTTCCTTGAAGACGTTGTTTCTACGTTTCTAGGGAAGATATTATTGTTGCAACTTGCAAGGGACTAGCTTAGGAACGGACAGTTGATCCACAGATCATGCAGATCGCTGGCTGCTTAATCCTTTGAATAATGAACTAAACGTGAATAGCTCGATAGTGCGCCAGGTCAACGTTTTTACGCTCCTTTGAGCCGAAGCCTACTTTGTGTATGCTTGTATGCTTGTAAGCCGTAACGTTGAAAAGGTTATATTTGAACTGTCATCAATGCGATCTATCTAGCAAAAGACTCCAAGTTATGATACTACACGAATTAGATTCTGTGATTCTCATTCTTAAGTGATAGGGTGGTCTGTGGGTTTGAAGACTATTCAACCACTTTATCATTTTCGCTATAATATTTTTCATATTATACCAGTTAGTTGCCGGGGATGAAGGCTTGAAAAGCATAAAGTACAAGTTAGTCAACTAGCGCTGCAGTAGTGATAGCCAATTCGGAAGTGCAAAATAGGATATGCCGAAGCTAGCCACCCCATTGGAGACAATTGGCACAGTCACGGTAATTGCAGTGAAACCGGGACTGAGGTGGTATCAGATAATCCCACCGTTGCACTCGCGCGCCGTCATGTCACAGTGCCGTTTGCCGGGTTCCGCCGGTTGGTTCGCCGGATGCAACCATGCCGGAAAGCTTGGCATCGTTATAGCATGTGCGGCATCAATTTGATAGCGGAAAAGCATCTAAATATATTGAAATATAAAATAAATAAATACATATTTTCTGTTGACTCCCTGCATTAAAAATACATATAAATATACACAAAACTATCAAAGAATTAATTAATCAGTAACTATATTTGCAATCTCAGTTGTACGTTTAAAGAAAAAACCACGGATCCGGCTGGTACGACCCATTACTAGCGTAATTTACAGCGTAATCTCGATACATGCAACATGGTTCCATGCGTATGTATACGGCTTCATCTGGGCATGAAATGAGCACCCACAACCTACCTGATCGGCGGGTCTATGGGAATCCGCGACCAGCGAACTCTTGGACGCCGTTTGCCGCGTGTTTTCATTCCATAAATAGATTGGCCAGGTACTTTTTTTTTTTGTAGGTATTTACTATATGCCGAAAACATCCTTAGGACGCTGGAATTTGTCACGAACTTGACATATGCACATTGTGCTATATCATAGTGCTATACAATTACTTGGAAGTGGAGGTCGAAGTGAAAGTGAAAGTGAAAGTATGAATCGCAGGATTAATCTAATTATATTATTATATAGTGTAAATTTGTCATATCTAGATGCGCTACCACCGCTGCGGGGCGAAACGAAGCCGCAACGATGACATGTCGATGGTGCGGTTGCAATTCAACGGTAGCAGTGTGTAATATTAAACGTGTAATCTGGTGCCGGACGCGGGAGGGGCCGGTAATTGACGATTGACTGGTCGAAAGCATTGGCATTATTATTAAAATCCTATTCTTTTTTTTTTCGTGTTGGTTGTTGAGTCACCCCCGGCACTTTCCTGTTCCCTTATCACCTGTTCACGTCCATCTCCATCCTTTGTCGGACCACCCTTTTTTCTCTCGAAACTTTTTCCTCCTTGCTACTTTCCTCGCTAGAAACCATCACAGACACACAAGTATACTGTCTGGTTGCCAGTCAATAAAGCTCCTCGCCTCTTCTTCTACCTTTGCAAGCTCGCAGCCTGGTGACGTAGCCGCCCACCTGCAGAATGTACGTTCCCCGCGCCACGATGCCATGCAGCAGCAGCTAACAAGCACGCAGGAGAGTGATCATCCGTGAAGACCCGCAGGGCGTGTCCGAGTACATTGCCGAGTACATCGTCAGTACGTGACTTGACTCGATAAATCTTCTGTCTTGAGACGGGCGACTAATATACAGAGCAGGCCGCATCCAGACCTTCAACCCGACGCCCGAGAAGCCATTTGTGCTGGGTCTCCCTACAGGCAGCAGCCCCGAGATCATCTATCGCATCCTTGTGAAGCGGTACAAGGCCGGCGAGATCTCTTTCCGCAATGTCGTGACCTTCAACATGGTTTGTCTAGCTAAAATGAGAGAGACAAAAACAAAAAGCTGATTTGTGGTGCAGGATGAATACGTCGGGCTTCCGCGCGACCACCCCGAGTCGTACCACAGCTTCATGTACAAGCACTTCTTCTCGCATGTCGACATCCTCCCCGCCAACATCAACATCCTAAACGGCAATGCTCCCGACCTGGCCGCCGAAGCCGCCGCCTACGAAGCCAAGATTGCGCGAATGGGCGGCATTGAGCTGTTCCTGGGCGGTGTCGGCCCCGACGGGCATATCGCATTCAACGAGCCCGGCTCATCGCTGCACAGTCGCACACGCGTCAAGACGCTGGCCTACGACACCATCGTCGCCAACTCGCGCTTCTTTGGCGGTGACGTGCACAAGGTCCCCAAGATGGCGCTGACCGTGGGCATCCAGACCATCATGGATGCGCGCGAGGTTGTTGTTGTCTGCACGGGCTCGCACAAGGCGCTGGCCTTGCACCATGGCCTCGAGGGCGGCGTTAACCACATGTGGACTCTGTCTGCCCTGCAACTGCACCCTCATCCGCTGATCGTGGCTGACCGTGACGCCACCATGGAACTCAAGGTCAAGACCGTCAAGTACTTCGAGTCGATCGAGCAGTCTGGTACCGACGCGCGCACCCAGGGCCCTCCGCTTGTCTACCGCCCTCGAACATACGTGCCTGCGCCACTGCTGACCACTGGCGCAAGGCCGACATCGCAACCATCGCAGCCACAGCCGACCAGCGAGCCCGCCACCAAAGTGTTCCCCAAGGACCTCAAGATCAACACCGACATGCGCCGCTCCATGGACGAGGACGGCGAGCTGACCCCAGACAGCATGTCCTCGCGCCTCCTCGACTCGGCCGTTTCCGGCATGGACGCTGCGCTCAAAAACGATCTGACGCTGGACCCGATGGGATCTCGGGTGACTCCTGTGTAGGCCGAGGATTTTAATACGGATTTTTTTTCAAAACTTAACTACAAAGCGTTGTTTCGGCTTTTATTATCTGTTGGTATCTTATTTGGGATTGCTTTTGTCGTTGTTGTTGTTGTTGCATAACAGATTAAAACGAGTCAAAGAGTGGAAAAGACTTTGTAACTCGTATGTATACGGAGAATTGGGCGTATGGCGAAATACAGTTTGGCAACAGAATATACCATTATCTATAGCGCGTGAATCTAGACTGAATGATTTCAATTTATATAGCTGTGTTTTGTAAAAGTGTATGTAGTGTGTGTCACTAAGTGTATGTATTTGTATGTTTATTCAAGTCATTGATCTCATGTGTACTTTTTTCCTTTTTTGTTACAATTTTGCAAAAGCCGTGGCCACCGAGCCCGCCATATCAACCAACGTACTCTTATTCCTGACCCAGGCCTCAATACCTCTCCGTCCATTCTCGACTCCGACACCACTGTGCTTCCACCCTCCGACACTCATTTCCGCCGGTGATTCGCCCCATGAATTAATCCATGTGATACCTGCCTGCAGCTGGTCGATGATGCGATGAGCCTTGTTTAAATCACTAGTGAACACGCCCGCGGCAAGACCCAATTCTGTCGTGTTGGCGCGACGCACGGCTTCGTCGACGGTTTGGTACGGCAGGATCGAGAGTACCGGGCCAAAAATCTCCTCGCGCACGATTTTCATATCGTCCGTGCAATCCGTGAAAATGGTGGGTTGGACCCAGAATCCTCCGTGCAAGGAGGGAGGTAGGCTGGCCGGTTGGCCGAGGCCGCCATACAACAGTTTTGCGCCGTCTTGCTCGATGCCGTGGCGGATGTAGCTGGTGACTTTTTCATAGTGGGGGCGCGAGACAAGAGGGCCTAGGTTGGTTGCTGGGTCCATGACGGGGCCAGCCCGTACGTATTCCATCTTTTCGAGCAGGCGCTTCTCAAACGCGGATTTGAGGCTTGTGGGCACAAACACTCGTGTGCCGTTGGTGCATACCTGGCCGGTGCTGTAAAAGTTGGCCATCATGGCACCGTCCACGGCATTTTCCAGATCAGAGTCTGGCAGGATAATCAAGGGGGACTTGCCGCCGAGTTCCATGGTGACATATTTCATGCCGCCTGCGGCACTGCCGGCTACCTTTTTGCCTGTGGAAACCTGTCCCGTGAAGGAGACTTTGGCGATGGAAGGATGAGAGGTTAGGTATGCGCCGACGTCGCCGGCGCCGTGGACAACGTTGAAAACACCGGCTGGTAAGCCAGCTTCGGTGTAGATCTTGGCCAGGGTTTCGCCGTGAAGGGAGGTGAACTCGCTGGGCTTGTAGACCATGGTGTTGCCGGCTGCGAGGCAAGGCGCAGACTTCCAGAGAGCTCTGCAGAGCGTCATTAGCACTACTCAGTTCCACCCAACTCGCTCAACTCGCTCAACTTACATCTGAATAGGATAGTTCCAGGCCCCAATGCCGGCACACACGCCCAAAGGCGCCTTTTTGGTGTACACCCAGGCGTCTTCTCGCAGCTGGGTGGTCTCGCCATTCAAGCCGCCGCCGCCGACCAAATTGGCAAAGTATTCCAGAACATCGGCGCCTGTGGTGACATCGACAACGCTTGTCTCTGTAAAGGCTTTGCCCGTATCGTGTGTCTCGGCGGTGGCAATCTCGTCATTGTGGTCGCGCAGCAGCTGCGCGGCCTTTTGCAGAATGCGGGCACGCTGGATGGCGGGCGTGGTGGACCACGATGGAAAGGCCCTGTCGGCAGAGGCAATGGCGCTGTCAATGTCGGCGTGCGATGCCTCGTGGATGTCTGCAATGTGTGCTCCAGTGGCCGGGTCGATGGTCTGGAAGGTCTTGCTGGAGGTGGCGGGCTGTGACTGGCCGTTGTAGTACAGTTGACGGGCGGGGTATGTGACGGCCATGGTGTGATTAAGTCTGGACTTTCAGAGTCCTTGCAGAGTCCAGAATTTGTTGCACGTCGACTCAATTCAATGTGCGAGAATCAAGAAGTTGGTGATAGGAAGACGGAAACTGCTCTGGCCGAGGTGAACTTGCTCGGCGGCGGGGACGGAGATCAGGGCCGCCATTGGCTGGAATCACCGGAGCCCCACCTGGGCTTCCTCTTACTACATACTATGAACTATGTACTACAAGTAAACTGCTGCATAAACCAATCATAAAGACTGCTGTATAGAGTAAGACTAATTGAAGAATCTGCCATCTGCCCCTGGTTGGACCCGACTCAGCGGCATTTGGGGTATGCAGTACCATGCAGTACCATGCAGCGTGCACATGCTGTGTCCTCTGGGCTTGCTAGTTATTGCCCGTTTTGGGACTAGGGCGTCCGCTAGTCGAGGACGCTGAACTTAGTAAATTCTCTCCAATTCGAGTATGTGCAAGAGATATACCGAATACTTTTGCGCCCGAAGACAGAATATAAATACTGTATACGCAGTTCTGTGTCTTGTTATTGCCGTGACCTCCTGTCCTAATTGACCGCTGTATTCTGCATCCAGGGCTTATACATAAAGAGGTAATACTATTTCTCGCGATTGTGGGGGAGCTGCCCGCCGACGTCACCTTTTACTACTATTTAGTTTTCACTTTTTAGTAGCTGCACACCGACACCCGGCGCTGACAGTTGGCCCCATGATAATCTAAGGGCTTGCTGTCTCGGGAATGGCGTCTTTTTTTCTCTTGTACGTACTTATTTTGTAGTGCGTACCGCGGTCCTGCATGTTCCTTTCAGTCGGTATGAGATAAGGTGTCTTGTCTCACGGCATTAAAGTTGATATTGTGATCACTACACTATAGGAGATACAGAAGAAGTACGTATATTGTAGCATATATCGTTATTTTAATACGAGGGCAGGAAAAGAAGAAAAAAAAAAACTTATCGACCATTCCTTATCGGCGACCAGGTGGGTCTTAATCGCCCCACCTGCAAAGACCGCAGGCGTTAAATCGCGTGCCCGCCCTGTTCTTCTCTCTTGCTCCTCTCTCTGTCAATTCTCTGTCAATTCCCTGGCACTCTGACAATATTTTGTTATATCTCGCATCTATTCTGCTTCAATTCCTGCAGTCTGTCCGGCCTGCGGTTTTGAGTTAACTGCATTCTCTACACGACAGCGACAACACCATGGCCACCACTACCCTTCTCCCGGCCACCGACGTGGACAGCTACGACTATGTGGTCGTAGGAGGAGGCACCGCTGGCTGTGTCATCGCCGCGCGCCTGGCAGAGTACTTGCCCAACAAGCGCGTTCTGCTGATTGAGGCCGGTCCTAGCGATTTCATGGACGACCGTGTCTTGAACCTCAAGGAATGGCTCAACCTGCTGGGCGGCGAGCTGGACTACGACTACCCGACCACTGAACAGCCAATGGGTAAGCTACACCAAAATAGAGAGAGATAAAGAGAGAGAACTGTACTGACCGCCGCAGGAAATAGCCATATCCGGCACTCCCGAGCCAAGGTGCTTGGCGGCTGCTCCTCGCACAATACACTGATTTCCTTCCGCCCCTTTGAATACGACACCAAGCTCTGGGAGGCCCAGGGCTGCAAGGGCTGGTCCTTTGACACCTTTTCTCGCATCCTGGACAACCTGCGCAACACCGTGCAGCCCGTCCACGCGCGCCACCGCAACCAGCTCTGCAAGGACTGGGTGCAGTCGTGCTCCACCGCCTTGGACATTCCTGTCATTGACGACTTCAACCAGGAGATCCGCTCCAAGGGAGAGCTCACCGAGGGCGTGGGCTTTTTCTCCGTCTCATATAACCCAGACGACGGCCGCCGTAGCAGCGCCAGTGTCGCCTATATCCATCCGATTCTCCGCGGCGAGGAGAAGCGGCCAAACTTGACCATACTGACCAACGCCTGGGTGTCTCGTGTGAATGTGGACGGCGATGTCGTTACCGGAGTCGACATTACTCTCCAATCGGGTGTCAAGCACACACTGCGTCCAAAGGTCGAGACCATCATTTGCGCCGGCGCTGTCGACACTCCGCGTCTGCTAATGCTGTCTGGAATTGGTCCCGGAGACCAGCTGTCTTCCCTCGGCATTCCTGTCGTTAAGGACATTCGGGGCATTGGCGAGAACCTTATTGACCACCCAGAGAGTATCATCATCTGGGAACTCAACCAGCCAGTGCCGCCAAACCAGACCACCATGGACTCTGACGCCGGAATTTTCCTGCGCCGCGAGCCCGCCAATGCGGCCGGCAGTGACGGGCGTGCAGCCGATGTCATGATGCACTGCTACCAGATTCCCTTTTGCCTAAACACCACGCGCCTGGGCTACGACACCCCCAAGGACGCCTTTTGCATGACGCCCAACATCCCTCGCCCGCGCTCTCGCGGCCGTCTCTACCTGACTTCGTCCGACCCCAACGTCAAGCCCGCCCTCGACTTCCGCTACTTCACCGACCCAGAGGGCTACGACGCAGCCACCATTGTCGCCGGCTTCAAAGCCGCCCGCCAAGTTGCCCAACAGGCGCCTTTCAAGGACTGGATCAAGCGCGAAGTCGCTCCCGGTCCAAGCGTCGTCTCCGACGAAGCTCTGTCCGAGTACGGCCGCCGAGTCGCACACACCGTCTACCACCCCGCCGGTACCACCAAGATGGGCGACGTCCAACGCGACCCCTTGGCTGTCGTTGACCCTGAACTGCGTCTGCGCGGTCTGAAGAACGTCCGCATCGCTGACGCTGGCGTCTTCCCCAACATGCCCACTATCAATCCCATGCTCACGGTCCTGGCTATCGGCGAGCGTGCCGCCGAACTTATTGCCGAAGAAGCTGGCTGGAAGAAGAACCAGCCTCGCCTGTAGAAACTTTTTTGTTTTTTTTTGTTGTGGCCGTGTATACAGAATTCTAACCATTTTTGGGCGGCTACCTATAAAATTTTATCTGTATGATTGAGGGGAAAGACGGAAAAGGGAGGGGATGAGACACGATACCCATGTTTCACGAGAACATTTATAAAAAAAGTCATGTCATTACTATTACTACTACATACTTACTGTTGAATATTATTATTTCGTGTCGAAATATAAACAAAGCATTCATATAAAAATTATTCATACAAAACATTCACAAAAAAATAACAATCAATGATTCTATTGAATATGGTATCACATCTATCAACCCAGTAATATACAGAGTACATAATAATAGTTATGCTGCGCTTTCTTACTCTATGATTCTCAAGTCTACAAAACAAAACAACAAGGACAAAAAAAAAAAAGACCAGTCAATATAAACTCCAACATGCTGATACAAAGCAAGCAAGCAAGCAAGAACCTAATTGTCAGGGTGAAAATTATAGTTTAAAAATCAAGGAAATCAAAACGTAGGAAAAAGGCTACTGCGAAACCTTTGCGCTGACCACCGGCTTCTCATCAGTATCGTGAACCTTGACACCAAACTTCCACACCTGGTCCACCGTCAGCGTCGGTCCGCTGTACGAATCTAGCCTATCGCTAAGCACGACCAGATCGGCATCGGCGCCGTGGTCCAGAGTTCCCTTGATTTTCTCCAAGCCCAGCATGCGCGCGGGCGTCGCGGTGACGGCGACCAGGGTTTCGGCCGTGGAAGCCGCGGTCCAGCGTCGGAAGTTGTTGACGCATTCGATCAGGGTTGCAGAGCTGCCGGCGATTTTGTCCGATCCCTCGAGGGTCAGGCGCACACCCTTTTTGATGATGCGGTCGCCGTTGGTCCAGTCATATGTACCGTCGGGCAAGCCGCAGAGGCGCATTGCGTCGGTGACGAGGATGAGCCCTTCGCTGTGTGCGTTGTATGCGATTTTAATGGAGGTTGGGTGCAGGTGGATTCCGTCGGCGATGACGCCAAAGAACGGTTTGGGCAGGTCGCTTTGGCCGAGCAGGCCGAAAACGCCCGGGTTGCGGTGGTAAAAGGGCCGCATGGCGTTGAAGAGATGCGTGATCATCATGGCGCCTTGGCCGACTGCCGTCATGGCCTGTTCGTAGGTGGCGTCCGAGTGGCCGATCGAGTAGACGATGCCGCGCGCTGTGAGTTCGCGAATGTTCTTGGTCATGTGTCCGACTTCAGGGGCTGCGGTGATCATCTTGATGGCCGGCTTGGTGGTGGACGTGCCGTTGGTTTGGCCGTTGGCGTGTCCGTTTGCAAGGGGGGTATCTTCTTCGCTGGCCTTGACCTCGGGGATGTTTTCCAGGCCGTAACAATCGACAATGTCCTGGAATCCCTGCGCTGCCGATATAAGCACTTCAGGCTTGTGGATGCCGTTGCGCGACGGGTTGATAAAGGGCCCTTCAACGTGGGCCCCGAGCGACTCTGTGCCATCGTGGGGACGACGAGTCCCGGTGGGAGCAAGAGAGGGGAGAACCTGTTACTCGATTAATATGATGCCATAAAACCCATGTGGAAAAGATTTCACCAACCTTTTGGTAGTTCTCGGCTGTCGTGCTCACGGTAGTGGGCAGAAAGGATGTCACGCCCGTCTTGATCAGACCGCGATTCGACTCCAAGAATCCGGCATCGTATTCCTCGCGCGTGGCTTGGGGTACTGAATAATCGAAGCCCTGCGCGCCGTTGAGTTGGACGTCAATAAACCCCGGGGCGAGAATGCGCCCGTTCAGGTCGATGACCTGGTCCGGAGACAGGTGTAGCTCATAAAAGGCTTCCTGGTCGCGCAGGATTTTGCCGGAGAATGAATCGATCCATAGATCCTGCTCGATGAGTTGGCCGTTTTTGAGGATGCGACAGTTGGTGAATTTGGTGATGCGCGGTTGCGCATCGACTTGGCGGGATGGCATGATGTCACTGGAGGAGTAGACAGCAAATCGGCGTGCTTCCTTTCTGCAGCTCAACTGCTGAGATGGATATCAGCAGTTTATTTAAATGTCTGTCTTGTGTTTTGACCAGGCTTTCAGCACTGGATAAGAAAAGAAGAAGAGAAGAAGCTGGGACGAAAGCAAAGGAGCAAAAAAAAAACAGTCATCGGTGGCGGGGCTCTTGAATTACCTTCCAGGGAAATCACGACGTGACATGGACTTTATTTTTTTTTCTCGGCCGGGTCCAGAGGCCGAGCGAGTGCAGAGTTCCCGAAACGGGGTTGGCTGGACTGGCAATGGAACATTCGCATTGCCATGACAAACAAGGAAAGCTGGATACGCCATAGGAGTCAGAGCGAGTTGCTGCAACAGCGCGTGGATGCCGGATGCTGGATGCTACGATAGCCCCGATAAGAGATCGATACCGTGACGTTCGCAGGCGGGGCTTGTTCTTGGCGCCTTGCCTCTTTGGGCTGCCACTGCTATGCCGGAACAGGCTAGCGGAATTACGCGAAACGGGCCATACAGCGGGCTAGTGTCATTTTGTGTAATGCCGATTACCCCGTATTTTTTGCCTACTGTCAGTGTCAGCTGACCGTCTTATCTTAGCGAAATTAAGAATCCCAAAGGATCGTTTTCATTTTGTTTCATTATTATTATTTCATACGCCGTCAGCCTCCCTTTCTTTTACATAATCTTGACAACCAGGTAATCAACTACGATGAAATGACAGGATGCTACCGTTCCGTCTCCCCAGCTCTCTCTCCATGTAACCAGCCCTACGGTTTGGATTACCTAATCCAGATGTCTCTGCATTCGGTTCTTCATTGGACAATGCACAAGACGTGTTCGGCATTAATGCACAAGACCAGAGCTGAAAACAACCTTTGCATGTTGGTGCACAGGCTCTCCAGTGTCTTGGATAGCTTTTTTTTTGTGTCATACCATACTAATCATCTATAGATAGAAATCAGATAAATCGTCAAAATGAACTCGTTTTGGGCTGTAGTTGGTTCATCGCCACATTTCTCTGACTAATGTCCAAGTAAACGGAATGCCAATCGACACGTTTTCCGGGGATGTAATACACGATCCAGGATCTTGAAGATCCCTACTGCATTTGGCAGCCTGCGCTATGATCACATCGACCGGGGGTCACTTGGCATAATGTCAGCATCGCTTGGATAATAATACGTTTTAACTGTCCAGTCTCCCCCCGCTTGCTTCTATCTTCTCATCCCTCATCCCCATCTACCGGGCTGGTGATTTCAACATCCGACGCAAACTTGTATACAGTAGGAACTGAAACACAAGGCCATCGCCATCATGTCTACAAAACATGATCCAAATTCCGAGCAGGAAACATATGAAATGAGAGAAAGCGCCTCGTCGCCGGCGGGCGAAGACATCTCAGCTGAAGGGAAGCCCTGGATGTACAAACCAATCAAGATCGGCACTTGGAAATTCCCATGGTTCGCCTCGCCAGAGGCACAGCTTGCTCTGGTATCATTTGTCTGCTTCCTGTGTCCAGGCATGTACAATGCCGTCACTGGTCTCGGTGGAGGTGGACAGATCAATCCGCACGATGTGAACAATGCCAACACGGCCCTGTATAGCACCTTATCGGTCGTCGGGTTTTTCGCTGGTACGTTTGCGAACAGAGTCGGATTGAAATTGACTCTTTCCTGCGGTGGTTTTGGTTATCTTTTATATGTCGCTGCGTTACTTTCATATTCTCACAATAATAATGTGGGATTCTTGATTTTTGCCGGCGCCCTCCTCGGTGTATGTGCCGGTCTACTATGGTGTGCTCAAGGAACTGTGATGATGAGCTATCCGCTTGAAGAGCAAAAGGGCAAGTTCATCGCTTTCTTCTGGGTGGTTTTCAACCTGGGCGGAGTTATTGGTAGTTTGGTATGCACCTCGATCACTAGCAATAATTGATATGCGCTTACGTTTGAAAAAAAAAAAAACAGGTCCCGCTCGGTCAAAATATCCATTCAACGGCAGGAGAAGTAAACGACGGAACATATATCGCATTCATAATCCTCATGGCGATCGGCTTCTTCTTGGCCTGGGGTCTGTTGGACTCCAAGTACATCAAACGCAAGGACGGCTCCAAAGTTATTGCCATTAAACATCCCACATGGTCGACCGAATTCAAGGGTTTGTTTGTGACTTTGAAACACGACTCGTATATTATCTTGCTCTTCCCCATGTTCATGGCAAGCAATTGGTTCACAGCATACCAATTCAATAGCGTAAACGGGGCCTACTTCAATATTCGCACACGCTCCTTGAACAGTCTACTGTACTGGCTCTGCCAGATGATTGGAGCATTTGTCTTTGGCCAACTACTGGACATGAAGCGCTTCTCACGCAGCATGCGAGCCAAGCTCATCTTTGGATTGCTTTTTGTCCTCACAATGGCCATCTGGGGAGGCGGCTACGCTTTCCAAAAGGGGTATGATCGCTCTGTGGCGCCCACCATGGATTGGAGCTCGTCTGGATACGTTGGACCCATGTTTCTTTACATGTTTTATGGCTTTTACGATGCCTCTTTCCAGACCTTTTCGTACTGGTGAGTTGCTTCCCTTTTATCTTTGATATTAAAAATAGAGTACTGACTAGTCAGGATCATGGGCTCCTTGAGTAATAATAGTCGCAAGCTCGCCAACTTTGCCGGCTTTTACAAAGGTATTCAATCAGTTGGCCAAGCTGTCACCTGGCGGTATGTAATCCACTTTCCCTTTTTTTTCTTCGACCTGTGCTGACAGAAATGATAGAATGGATGCCTTGGAAACGCCATTCATGAACGAATTCGCTTCCTGCTGGGGAATTCTCGTTGGGTCCTTATTGGTTGCGATTCCTGTAGTTTTCAAGGTCAAAGACACTACCGATGTCGAAGAAGATCTTAAGTTTTCGGATGAGACGATCCAAGAGGTTGCTCCGGAGCAGGGGAAGTAGGGTTGCTCATATTGACATATTTCATGTATTATACTTGCGGGATACTTTACCTGTTTGTTTCGCCTATATTGGTATATACAGACAGTCTAAAGTAAAGAAATCTCGTATTCACTCATTCTAAAGGCCGTTGGAACACATCCTGTAGCTTTCTCTATAGAAACGTCTCAATCGTCTTCCCCTTGCTTCTATAATATCACTTTCTTTCTCGATGATCTATAGTTGAGCCAACTTCTTGTTAATCCTTGCCAGTGTCTCATGATCTAGCCCAGGTATATGATGCGCTATAATATCAAATGTATATAGCCGACCCTTGTCGATACGAGGGTTATTCACTACATCGGGAACTTCCTCCAAGAGAATCGTTCGTGTGGCTGGGTTATCAAGTAGAACACCAATGGTGCTCTCCCCTGTTGAAAATGTGGCTTTCGAGTCTTCTATTCCAAAGTCGTTTGACTGAAGCTCATCTCCTTTAACCAAAACGCTCGCCCAGACGGCCGGGCGTTTCGTTCCAAACGAGTTCACGTTGACACTGCGCTCTAGTTTCGCGGTGGTATAGTTTTTGGCAAAAGTTATCAGCACCTTGTCACAGAATGCCATCTCGGAGTATTGCATGGTTATTTCAAAGGTGTTCTCGGCCGTCCACACACCTCCGGCTACCACGGGGACCGTGGTCGACTCGTATCCATGGTGCAACTTGGCACCGGAGATGCTTGTCGTGCCCCAAAGCCAGTCATCAAGTCCCACCTGGACTCTATGGGAGCCGCGAGCATCTTGAAGGTTGAAGACAAGGAGCGAGTCGCTCTTAAAATCCAACGCAAACGAAACAACGCCGTCTTCGTTGTCCTTGGCAACGAATCTTTCCCGATTCACCGTCTGTTGCCCTGGGCTGGGTGGTGTCTTTTGGAAGACTGGGAGCACGCGCAACTCAGAGATTGTTTTTGCGAGTTGCTGGGTAGCTTCCGGACTCTGCTGCACGGCAGCCTTGTCCTTAAGAATTCTTGGGAAGTGGCGATGAATGAGGGCCTGCAGCGGCCTGGCTCCTGATGGAACGGCAGCATTCGTGACGAGTACCGCATCATGTTCGGGATAGACGACGGCAAACTGGCCAAACATACCACTGGCCCAAGCACTTCCCTCCGAATCAGTCCACCAGTGGTAGCCATACAGGTTTCCTCGCTGCGACTTGTTTGCAGCTTCAACCCACTCCTTGGGCAATATCTGCTTCCCATTCCACTCGCCCTTTTGCAGGTGCAGGACGCCCAGTTTCAGAAAGTCAGATGTAAGGCAGGAAATTCCATTGCCGCCGGGGTTGATACCCTCTGGACCAATATCCCAGGTCAGCAACTTGATGCCCAGCGGGCGGAAGAACCTCGGCTCGAGGAAATCGCGGACAGGCTGTCCCGTAGTCTTGGAGACGATGGCAGAGAGCATGAAGCTCGTGGCACTCGAATACGTGAATTTTGTGCCGGGCTCAAAGTCGACAGGAACAGAGAAGAACTTGTCAATCCAGCTGGTTTCAATGGAGCGCCACTCGCCGCCGGATTCTCCGTGGCCATGGCCACTGGTCTGGGTCAGGACGTCTTCTACGGTCATGCGCTTGAGGTTCTCAGAGGCGTCCTTGGGGACACGATCTGGGAAGAAGGAAACAACAAGGTCGTCAAGCTTGAAGAAGCCCTCTTGAACAGCCAGGCCTACTGCAACCGAGGTGAAACTCTTGGTGGCCGAGTGCAGCATGTGAGGCAAATCGGGCTGATACGGCCAAGCCCAGCCCTCTGCAGCTACGCCGCCCGAGCGGTACAGCATGAAGCCGTGTAGCTCGACGTCCGAGGCGGCGGTGGCCTCATCGAGGAAGGCTTGGATATCCTTAGGGTCGCAGCCTACATCTTCAGGTCGAACGCGGGGAAGACCATCTATGGTGGAAGCCATCTTTACTAACAGGTATGTAGATCGGGATGGATATTGTCTTTATCGGGATGGATGTGCAATATTCCAAGCGCGTACACGGTGGCTCAGCGCATTTATATCACCAGATAATACGTCGTAGTAGAGACAGACTTGTAGTGGGCTTACAGTTACAACTGCCCGCCACAGCGTTGGAGTTGGAGGAAAAGGTGACTGAGGGGCACGATTATTACTACAGCACCTTATTCTTCGTGACACGCACTTCCACGAAGCCTTTTTTCCATTCCAAGGTTGTAATCATGGTAATATGTGCGTGGTATTAAAGTCCTGTGGTGGCTATAAAATCTTACTTCGCTGTGCGCCAATTAAAAGCTGCCATGGTACTACTAAAATCACCCTCCCCACAGCTGGACCCCCAACCGCCCCCACAAAACCTGATAAAGAAATTCCCCGATATGGGTTAGCGCAACCCTAAATATGGGAGGGGCTAGGGGATCATGCCATAAAAGGACTAGCGGGCGGGTAAGATTACTATTAATATCCAACGTCGTTTTCAAAATCTTGGTGAATATGCTCCGAATAAAACTTAAATATGCTCCCTATAAAGCTTTGTAGAAAGTGGAGTTGATATAAAAAGACTGATATTTCATACTAATCATATATAACTCATTGAATTTGCTAAATAGACGCAATATATGAATTCAATATTGTGTTTATAGTAAGTACGTATAAATGATTTGATATTATTATTTAAAGTCGTAATCCCAGACTGCATACTTCCTAATCAGGATAGTTTCCGGGGTCAAAGACCTGGAAAGTTGAAGCCACCTGTCGAGTAGTATAAACGGAGTACGGAGTACGGATAGCCGCCTCCGTACGATTTTCTCCTCGTTCTCTGGCACTCGGACAAACCAACACAAATCTTAAAAAATTGCCGAATATTACTTGCTCGCGCTCCTTTTGGCTTTGGCTTGGGGGCTGTTGGCCAAGGCTGCCAAGTCCCTAGCATGTTTGGCGTCCTCTCATAAACAACCCGGCACCGCCCACTTTAGCCTGATCCGGTGCCGTGTCGGCCCGTGCGTCCGAATGATTATCCTCAGGATATACTTGATTGAATTCTAATTCTGTTGCAACACGTAACACCATTCCCTCCTTTCATGACCTGCGTCCCCATATGCAACTCGTTTAGGATCGACAATCTCAGCCTTAACCAGCTAAACCAGACGCTGTCTGCTGCGCCCCCACGATGTCGGTAGTTAGTGTCCCTTGAGTTGCAATAAAAAATAAATAATTATAGAATATAGTCGCGTCTGTTCTGCAGTTTTTGCCATGCTCTTAACAACCATCTGAAATCGAATCGTCAATTTTATCTTCGTTTTCAGCATGGCTGAACCAGCTCCCGTCGACGGAGATCGCAAGAGCCTGTACGAGAGCGCTACTCCTGTCACAGAGCTGAGCACTCAGCAGAGCACAGACCAGCAAGGAGAAGAGGGCGCTACAAACCAGAAACTATGGCAAAGTGTTAAACAGAATCCCCGCCTGGCCATCTGTGGCTTTTCGCTAGCTGCCAGTGCGCTTCTTTATGGTTATGAAGTGGTCTTCGTCGGTTCTATCGCCGCTCTTCCAGCCTTCAAGTAGGGATCACGACGCCCCTGTCAAAACTAACGGGACTTAAGGCTAATTTTTTTTACCACGTGTGAAGGCAAAACTTCGGAACAAAAGACGGCGACGACTACATCGTCCCGTCCGTTTGGCTATCGCTATGGGCAGTATCTGGCCCTCTCGGAACGGCTATAGGTTCTCTCCTGGGAGGTTGGGCACAGGACAGGTTTGGACGTCGATGGACCCTTGGAGTAGCCGCCGTTTGGCAAGCTGCTACTATTACTATCTGCTTCTTATCGGACGAGGCGGATTCGATTGAAACTCGTGGAGGTGCCTACTTTGCCGGAAAACTTGCGCAGGGTATTGGGATGGGCGGACTCCTGTCGTCTATGCAGACATACATGTCAGAGATTCTGCCTACTTCCCTTCGTGGTCCCACCCTGTCACTGGGCGCGCCCTTGTTTCTGTTGGGCCAGTTCGTCGGATCGCTGGTCATCAAGGCAGGCGTGGAGCTCAATGCACGAAACTCCTACCGAATCCCAATCGCAATGCAGTGGGTTCTCTCGCTTATCCCTTTCGCCGTCACGATCTTCCTCCCCGAAAGCCCCGTGTGGCTCATGCGCAGGTCGAAATGGGAGGACGCACAAGCAGCCTGTCGCCGTCTTGGTGGAGCACAGTCTGATGCTCTATTCAATCGGCTGAAGGCTGAGAGCGTACAGCGTGAGTTGGATAGTATGGCTGCCAAGGAGATTTCATACTTGGACCTGTTTAGGCGTCGCGCCGACCTCAGGAGGAGCGCAATCATTGTATTCGCCAACCTTATCCCAGAGTTCTTTGGTCTCCCCTTGCTCGGTCACTCCAGTTATCTTTTGGAAGTCATAGGTATGGATGCTGGCAAAGCAACAACATACTTTATTGGCGGTGTTGTTGCTAGCATTATCACCAACTTTATTGCCTTCTGGTTGATGTCCAGAGTTGGACGACGACCGATGCTCATCTATTCTCTGGCTGTCATTACTATCCTGTGGATAACAATTGGCATTGTGGGTTGTTTCAATTCGTCTGGCGGAGAAATGTAAGTCTCTCTCTCTCTGAAAGGTTGGCAAAAGCTTTGGGATCGTATCATTTCTGACCTTGAAATTTTTCCATAGATATACTGCCGTCGGTCTGATTCTTGTCATCACTATCGCTGGTCTCGGCGCCTGGCCCGCATCCTACGCCATCGGGGGCGAAACCTCTTCACTGCGCCTCCGTGCCAAGTCTCAGGGGCTTGGATGGTTTGCAAACTCGGCTGGCAGTGCAGTCTTCTCTGCATTCCTACCTTACCTATACAACAGTGATGCAGCAAACCTGAAAGGAAAGACTGGGTTTTTATTCTGTGCGCTATCCGCCATTGCTTGCGTATCAGCCTACCTATTCGTGCCAGACTTGAAGGGCCTGACGCCGGCCCAGGCAGATGAAAGGTTTGAGTCAGGCCAATCAGCACGAAACTTCAGGAAGCAGCAAGGAGACGTTGAGGTCACAGGACCGTGAGAGATGAGGGGGAAAAAAATCAGTCTTTGAAAACTATAAAAACCTTTCTTTCTCCTTGAACGTGACGATCTCGTCTCAAGTCTGGGTAAATGCCACCGGAGAAGATAAAATGCAGGATCGCAGATTCTCTTAGGTCTCGTTGCCCAGACGTTGTGGACCATCCATACTATGGTATTGTGATCGTTTTATAAATGATATATACCCAATTTGTTGTTGATTTTTGCGATGCTGCTGAATTCTTGTAAGATATCGCAATGTATTGAACTTTTATCATTTTTGCAAGTAAATAATTTCTATAGAACTAATAAAATCGAATTTTTATATTGATGATTTCCTTTTTGGTACATATATGTAATTCTGCGTTAATGTATCTATCTATTCCTACATCAATACATATGTAGATATATCTCGTCATCTCTTGATCAATAATATTTCAATGTTCAGTAACGTATTTCAGGTATTGATATACACATCGCTAGCTGCACATGTGATTATTACATATATGCATAATGTATAGTATTCAAGTTGACATATACGCTGAAAAAAGGCATGCTAAAATCACATAAAACCAACCCCTACAACGAGGCTTTGATCTTCTTATTCGACTGCTCAGCCTGCACTTCCTTTTGCGCCTGATCCCTCAGTAGCCGTCTCAAAATCTTGCCGCTTGGGTTTTTCGGCAGCGTATCGACAAACACTATACCGCCTGTGAGCCTCTTGTGCTGCGATAATTTGGCATTGGACTGTGAGACAATTTTCTCTGCGGTTGCCTTTGTTGCAGGAAAACCCTCTTGTAACACAATATATGCGCGTGGATGCTCTTGGTTGTCTATCGTCACACCCACCACGGCCGCATCGGCGACTCCGTCGCATTCTAGACACACACCATCCAGCTCGGCTGGTGCCACTTGGAGACCCTTGACTTTGATGAGCTCCTTGAGCCGGCCAGCAATATAGAATTTTCCTTCCTTGTCATAATACGCAATGTCCCCCGTGCGCAGCCATCCGTCTGGCGTCAAAGTGTTGGCTGTTGCTTTGGGATTCTTCCAGTATCCGCGCATGACCTGTGGCCCTCGTACCCAGAGCTCGCCGGATTGGTTTGCGCCGAGTTCCTTGCGTGTGCTCAGGTCGTCTGAGTCGGCGGCTTCGTCTGGTAGCGTCATGATTTTGGCTTCTGAGTTGGGATTCGGCCAGCCTACGCTGTTGTCGGTGCTGGTTTGGTTGGGTTCCCAGCCTAGTAATGAACATGTTACCCTGAGAGATATGTTAGTACACCCTTTTTTTTTCCTTCCTCCGGAAATCGGTTATACGCACTCGGTCATTCCCCATCCTTGCTTGATATTGATCACACCCTTCGGCCACAGATTCTCGGCTTCTTCAGATACCTCGCGACTCAACGGCGCAGCGCCAGATCCAAGACGCACGACCGAGCTGAGATCGAATTTCTTCGTCTCGGCACGCTTGGCCAACATGACCACGACGGGCGGCACCAGCGTCAAATCCGTTATCCGGAATTTCTCCACGTTCTGCAGCGCGGTCAAAAAATCAAATTTCTCCATAATGTACACGGGGGCACCGCGGTATTGGGCGACACCTAAGAATAGCATCTGCGCCATGGCGTGGTAGAGAGGCAGGAAACAGAGTAACGTCTGGGTCCGTTTTACTTCGGCATCGTAGACTGGATCGACAGCTGCTGTTATGTAGTCGTACTGAACGATGTTGGAGACGTAATTCCCATGAGTAATCTCCACGCCTTTGCTTAGCCCTGTCGTGCCAGACGAGTAATTCAGAGCGACAATGGTGTTTTTGGCCTCGTTGGGTTCCGTCAACGAATCCCAGACGAACCGGCTGCCCTCGGCTTCGGAGGCGAATAGCGAGCTCCAATAAGGCTGACCTTGCTCACCAGGCTGGTTGAGCGAGTCAAAGATCCGATCATCCGCGACAAACGTGTGTTTTTCATATTGGGCGCGGTACTGCTCTGATGTGATTGATTTGATCGCCTCGCGACAAACGCGCAGCGGCTCGCCGCCCTGCGTAAACACAAAGGCCGGATCAGCGTCTCGGATCTGGTGTGCCAATTCCTGGCGCGAATACGTCGGGTTACAGCCACTGAAAATGCCGCCGGCCATCATGACGCCCATGAAGATGACGGGGTAGAAGAGATGATTTGTGCTGAAGACGACGACGCGATCGCCCCGTTGTAGACCCGCGGCGCGCAGCCCGGTTGCGAGGCGTTGAGCCCATAGTCGGTATGTGTGACGGCTCAGGAAGCGGGTTTTGGGATGGAGGTGGTCGAACAGGCAGCCCTTGTCCCTGGGTAGAGGCTCATGCGGAGAGCCAAAGATGAGGGTTGGCAGACTGCATTGTGGGATGTCGATGGTGTGTTTTGATTTGACGACCATGGTGGAAGCAGGGTTGTTCTATCCGTCCAAAATATTTTCGTGGCGAAAAGGAAGGACGGGGCGAAGGCGCTATAAAAGCGCAGAAACAACTATTATGCTTCAATTCAGGTCGATCAACAATTAATAATAGTACTAGTGCCTAAAAATGCGATAACCGAACTCCGACCGAGGCGCAGAATGCGGGGAAATCCTGGAGAACAAATCCTTTATTTAGGCTAAAAGAAACCTCTGTTCTCTCTTTTTTCTCTTGCGAAATCCGTGTGTATATTATGAAGTACTCAGTTGGAAGTCAACATCCTTTTAAGGGCGATAAACTTGTAAATCTCCGCTCAATCCCAAAGCGCAGCCAGCTTGAGTGGAGAAAGATTTGTCCAAGTTTGGATATTACCCGATCTGGAAATTCGGGGCAGTTATCCCCCACCCAATCGTGCAAGCCTTGAGATTTATTTATTAATTTGTTTTTTTTGCTTTCTTTTTTTCTTTAACCTTATCGGATAGTAATAAATAGTTGTTGCAGATGTGGAAATGGAATTCGGCAAATGGATCGAAGATCTGCAGTTGCAGGGCCCACAGACTATCAGCGGTACATGTAGCATTGACAAATAATCACTTTCATCGCCCAACTGCGCCTTGTTAATTGTTATTATTGCCAATGGCTCGAATGTTAATGTAACAATCCACTTATAAACATGAATTGATATATATATATATATATATAAGGGTTAATCAGCAGTTCCGCGCGGAACTTGGTATTACATGTAACCAAGACTATTAATAGCCCCTACATATCAATCTCTGCATTTCGGAATTATACATGTATCAGTGAGGGGATTGGTTAAATACCTCAGCAACCTTAACCAAGTTGTTTCAGCGATCCCCATGATGTTACTTGGCTTCTTTATTCGCTTTCTTTCGAATAAAGTCTTCTGCATCAATATGGACTCACGGTTTATAAAACATTTCCTGCATATGCTCGCTCTAAATGCCGGTTGTGTATATCTGTACCAGAAGCTTCCTTGATTCCAGCAGTTCCTGATGCTCGGATAATCTAACTGATGCAAAACATTCAAAAGCATCTAGGGAAAAACAGTTTCCTCTCAGATAAGGAAAAATTCTCGTCATTTCGGGACAGTCCTACCAACGCCGGTATTACTTTCATTGAAACGCCTCTCCCAAGGGATAGTTTTCGCCAACCATTGTGTTGTTGAAGCGCAAGGGTCGGCTTGACAAATACGAACTAGCGTTAAACCGCGTCTAAAAGTAGCACTTTCATCCTCGAAGTTCATTCACTCTCTAGGAAAAAGGAATCCTTGCGTAATGGAACTGAAAGAGGAATAGCCGGATTTTCAATTAGAGCGACCAGACTTTAACGCTACGGAAAGTCCACGACTTCCCGGGCTGAATCACCAGGCCAATAAACCGTCTGTAACAAGACGCTGGCACTTGGCACGGGTTTCATCTGTTTGCCATTAATATCTTACTTACAACTCAAAGTTGGTTTTTCGCCATTGCGGGTCTACCGAATCTCGTTTGGAAAATACTAGAACTTGATACCTGCACTGACATATCTATAGACATCGTCTGCAATACGCTGTGCGCGTGTGGGAAGCAAATCGAGGACCTGCGAAGTCTTGAACTGCATATAAACATTTGCAAGGAGATGGTAATGACAGATAGCAACGACGTCACCACTAAAAAAAGCCAGCTGTTATTCCTGAAGGGAAGGCTGTGCAAGATTGCTGCAGCTACAATCAATGCTCATCTGGGAAAAACAAGTAGTGCGAAACGAAAACAAGAGGACTTGAAAACTTCTATCACAGAAAAGGTCAAATCTCCAAGGTTGTGCGAGACCTCTTCAAGTGCTTTACCTTTCGCATACGACATTGATTCCAAAGCCACTGCTCCTCTGGTTCTGGAGGACCCTGATTTTCTACCGCCTAGAATAGAGAATATTTCTGACGGGTCTATCGTAAATTTGGCGGGCTCGCCATTGCAGTTTTCCAAGACTGATTCTGTACGCTATCCCCAATGCCTACTGATAGAGGAGGACTAACCTGGAATATTGTAGACTTTTGTTGATACCCTACGTCGTTACTTCTCCCCCGGAGATTTCCAAATTGGATCCCATGCGCAGATAACGACGTTTAAAAAGCAGCGATGGCTGATGTGGGATCCAGAAGGACAGAACCGGCTCATGGTTTTTATCGTTTATCAAGACGTTCAGATAAGACGGGGGGAAAGTCAGCCAGCTCTAGCTAAGGCTAAATCCTTCTATGCAATAGCTGTATCTACACACTTGTCCTGCCTTGCACATTAGATCTACCAATTCAGAAGATGATTGTATAGTCTTAGGGTTGCCAATACGAGGGGAAAAATCACCTTGATACGATATCTTCTTATAAAGGTACCACACTATTTAACTACTGACCCACCATTGTAAAACTTGGTACCCCATCCTCCATAAATCCAGTGATACATGCTGTCGTCAAGATGTCAAGGCGCATTGAGCGGGTATGCTATTTATACCCATACCCCCTAATAACTGTCCGAAGATGAACCGTAACAAGTCCGTATAGCGCAAGATCGTCAATTCTTACGATCTTCTTGATCTTATAATCCCATTAACAAAACGTTTCTGAGGCTTTCACGATAAGCTTACCGGGCGGCGCTTTAGGTGAATTGCAGAGTATTTCACCAGCGCTTCTTACTTTAAAACCCCGCAGGGGTGCTTAAAAATGGATTGCCTAGCTGATAAATACATCGTCACACTAGAGTTTGCTCTGAATTCGTATTACTTTCGAGGACAAGTTTCTATCATAATATTCAAGAGTATGAAGGAAGGCCGGGCCCAGGAACTCTGTCTCATTCTGGGTCCTATTATCTCGCTAATTGAAAAGTCCTTCAAGCTCCTTCGCCCTGATACCCAGCTTCCAAGTCTCTAGGTAAGATTCGAAAGGATTAATGTGCCGAGACAAATATTAGGGGCATACTGAGTAAAAGAAAGTTGCACTAGTCTTTCAGAGATGGCATCAGTCGTATGCATTTCCCTAACACTTAGTGAACTACAATGACCTGATTTGCTAAATCATGGTTTTTAATCGATGCTTATATTCTTATACCCAGGTGCTACTGTATTGAAGCTAGCATGTAGATACATTCTAATATGCATCCTTTTGATTATTTCAATGTCGATTCACATGTGCAATTTCATAATAGGTCTCACAAACCCCAGTCGAAATTAATGCTGTGTGACTGCATAGCTATGACATGGTGTGGACATGCTATTCAGTTCTATAATTAAATGGCTAG
Organism: Talaromyces rugulosus; assembly: GCF_013368755.1. Classification (NCBI taxonomy): domain Eukaryota; kingdom Fungi; phylum Ascomycota; class Eurotiomycetes; order Eurotiales; family Trichocomaceae; genus Talaromyces; species Talaromyces rugulosus. Next base: position 5,632,927 of record NC_049561.1, on the reverse strand, counting down.
TTATTGATCACATGAAAGTACCTTTTATTTAAATGCTGATCGGGCATTATATGAGAATTGTGGCTTGAGCCATGTATGTAATTTCTTAACATATGACACTTAATTCATGTGATATTGGTCACCACAAAAATAAGAACATTCTCCTTTTACTTACATTGCTATAATACCCCCTGTTTCCGTACCTTTTTATAGATGTCACTTGACCCTTGGTTATCAACTATATTGGCTGATAGTGACCGATTTCATGCTCTAAAGTTCCTCGAATTATGGCAGCTCACACAACATTGACACTTCCATAGGCCCGGGAAAATGGGTGGCGCAAATTTACAGTCATAATACTTGTGAAACTCAGTGCGACGAGAATTAAATGAAGTGGGCAAGCTCAAGCTATATTCTAGCGCAAAGATAATGGATTAAAGGAGATCTTGTCTATATAACATCGAGACCGTTCTCTTACGAACCTCTATTCAGCTGTTTAGTCTTCATCACCAGCGGTTTTTCCCAGATAGCCACCCCCCTAAAAAGTACATTTCTTCATCCTCGCAATGCTTGCAATCACTAAAAGAGGAGTCTTTTTGCTGCTCTCATCTTTAACCCTGCTACACCTTACTTTGGCCGCAGCATCTCCAAGCGACATTGCAAACGCCGTCAACAGTCTTGCATCGGAAACATTTAGTCTTAAAGACTACGTTTCTTCCGTGGCAACGTCTTCCAACTCCGGCGGGATTCAGAGTATTTACGACCAGCTTGACGATATTCACGATCATACCCTAAGCGATATTGGGTTTACATCTGGGACTCCCGTCATTCAGGATACCAATGATCAGCAAGTTGTGTACGAAAGCTACTCGAACGTAAGTTGCAATTTTAAGACCCCATTTTTCTCTTTTTTTTATGCTCTCCCTACTTATCTAAGGAATAGTGGGTTCAATCTCTCTTCGAACTCACGGACAACCTCACCGGTAACGCGGCAGCTCTCATTTCCCTCGACCAAGAAGTATCTACCAGGATGCCATTCGAAATCAGAATATTTTCAGGGGTTGTCGATGTAAGTTCTATAATTATTTTTATAGATATATTAAAAATAAAGAATATTGACTTTCAATAGGCTTATTTGTTTAATTTGATTGGTCTGTGGCCAACCACTACAGCATACGTTGCTCAGGCGAGCAACCAGAAAAACCAAGTTGACGACCATTTTCAAAAAGCTCTGAATGCGTACCCTGCAACTGGGTCTGGAAATTTCAATTGATGGTATTTTTAAGGCTTTGAATGACATAAAAAAAAACAGCACGGAAAATGTGAAATGCATTTATGTGTGCGGGAATGGGGTTTCTTAGGGCTAACGAGATAAAGCCTACAGAAAAAGCTGCAAATGTGTTAATAGTTTTGTATTTAGTGAAGAATTGTTTATGTACTCTAAGAAAACAAAATTTTTAGTCATTTCAGTAAGATGAGAGCATGGATAGGTTAGTCAAACCCTTTCTGAAAAGATAGATCTGTTGCCATTAGCAGCACTTGGGATTGATACAGGTTGCTTTAAGGACATATGTCAAACTGCAATGGTGAGTATTAACATATCTTGCTACAAAAGGTTAGAACTGTGGATGTTAAAATCTCCAGGACACAATCGAGATAGAATTACACATGGCATGCTCTAGATGTCCAGTATAAACCAAGCACTACTCACTTCCTCTACATGTATTGCGCAATCTATATCCGACAAGGTTTGAAAGCTGCACTAAATTTGAGCTATTTCTTTTTATCACCGTAATTCCCATCCAATGTTCATCATGACCACGAGTCACACGGAACGGAAAGTATAGGGGTCTAGCCTTGAGAATCATCCGGTCTCGGAATCCGAGTCCTCTCCACATATTTGAACTAGGTAAATTAGAAACGCGATGATCGAGTCTGGATCATCTTCATTATGCATCCTGGCCCCCTCCCCCTTGGATTGAGAAGTACGTACGTCGCTAGTTAGAACTTCCTTATCTAGAAGCGAAACCCACCCAAAGAAAAATCCCGCCACAGGGGTGTTTGACAATTATTATTATCATAATTTTGTAATTGCTATTAGCTCCATCGAAATATCCCATGTTAGCGCCGTACTACGGGGAAACCAGGGCTTGATGGTCCAGATCCTAGGCAGAGGCTGATCGAGTACCAATCCCCGTGGAGAGACATATGCTTACAAAGGAACCTGGTTCCTAGCCCGTTTATCTACCCCAGCTTCGGGCAAATGCGGAGCAAGACGGACTACTACACAGTACGTACAAGAATTATTTACATATTTAGTGATCCAGGGGGCTGGTCAACCCCGGTTTTCAGTTGACGTTGCTGGGAATGGTTGGTTGGTTTCAGAACACTAGTTTCGTTTTCGACTGAACCTTGATTCTCGAACCTTGATTTCGATGTTTTTTTCTTAAAGCTCTCAGTGGGAGAATTGGTAGTGGTTTGGATCATCTTCAACTACCCATGGCTAGCGCACGGATATAGGGTTAACAAATATGCATTCCAAGAGCCAAGATAAACCTTGCGGGATTCTTTTGACGTTTCTACAGTCGTTACTCCATACTTCCACAAGGAGTACTCCGGAGTTTCGATCGCCACCTCCGGATTTCCTTGACGTTGGTTAGTTAGTTCAGCCATCCAGTTGTTGTCCCTTTTCCGGATTTCGGATCCGAATACTCGGGCCGACGGAGCCTTTCGGCTACGGTCCCTGTGCATTGTGCATTTAATATTAAACGCCCTTACTTGGAATTGACGGATACGCCACCTCATTATTATATGACAAAGAGATAATTAAAAAAAAAGAAGTCTCCTGGGTTCTTCCATTCCTCCGTTTTCCCCATGTGTATACGCATATATATCGCAAGAGGCGATAAATTACGTAGTACTGTAGTATGACGACATGTCCCGCATTATTACCCACTAGTCCAGAAAAGGCAAGTTCCGTTTTTCGGAGGAATACCAAATACTTTCCTAGTGCTCAGGCCTAGTCGGCAGAAGGGAAGGAAATGATCTTATTAGTTCTGAATCGTAAATCGAGGAAACCTGCAAAGTGGATTTTTCGGAAGTGCCAGGGTATTATTGTTGAATTGTGTGTGGTTCATATTTTTCTAACTCGTACAAATAAGACAAAGCCGTAAAGGGCTTTTAGTTTGTTTAGTACGGCAATAATAATAAATGACATTTGAAAAGTCTGAATACGGCCGTAAATCCGCTGAATGTCTCATGTAATAAATTAGGACTACTAATAAATAATATTAATGATGGATGGAGCACGTCGCAGAAGATTGTGGTAGTGCCTATGCAGTCCCACAGCGGAGCGATTACGAAAATCATTAAATTACTACGTATAGCCTTTTCCAAGCCAACAAAAATAACCAGGGGTGTCTTGACGAATAGAAGATACTAATACTCGATTCTTTATTGCAATCACAATTGGCACGCGACAGCAACAGTCAGTCAGGGCGGCAATAATTTGTTCATTGTAACGGGGGGACACGCCGAATGTAAGAAAGAAGTTGGTTCGGATCCGATCTTGGCCTCGGCATTTGTGCCGACCCATCGAACGGGCCCAGTGCCGAACACGGCATAGCTCCGAGAGTGGGGCCCCAATCGACTTCGCCAACCACGACTCGGCTCTCGGATTTTCTGCGATCGACGTCGGAGAAGTTGTCTTGTGCAAGCATGCGAGAGCATAACTTTGGCTTTCCGCTTTTCAACATCACTAAACTACTTTTGTTTGGGTCGGAAGGTATTACTTCTCATGGAATGGTAGAAACGTAAACAGCACGCAGCGGAAGGAATGCAGTGTAGCTTCCGACTAGCCGGCGGGAGGAATGGAAATTATACTGCTACTTTTACTGTACCTGCCAGCATGTGCAGGCCCCAAGGTGGCATGAAATCCCTCAGTAACTAACTAACTACTAACTACTAGTAGTAGTGGAAGCCGTCCCACCCGCTCCAGCAAATCATGTCATCGGCTTCCGACGCTCTCTTTGCATCGCGGCCGGAAATATACTCGAGGGAAGAAAAGGCAAATTGGCATCCTTCTGGGCCAATTCTGGAGTAATACGATTAATAAAACATGCAAGGCTAGAACGGCACGAGACTGGCTTTTATTATTACATTCCATCTGTCAGCGCAAGGGCCTCAAGAAAACCTTTTTTGACAGCGTGACCGTCAACCGGCCCGATGGCTGCTGTCCCGCTCGTAAGGATCACCTATCAAGTCCCAGCTTCGAATAATAAGATGTATAATAAGCCTACGTACTCGACAGTATGGAGATACTGGCCACCTGCGTAATAACATAATATGAAATATAATACGCAATAATACAGTCCTGCCAAACCGTTGTCCTCAGGGCCCCCGCACGCCCGTGACTCGCAACTCGGGCTCGTGGGCGCAGTCTGACAAGCTTCTTCTCCACAAGGACCGTGGACGTAATCGCTCGGCCTTGAATGGCAGACGGCCTGATGGTGCTTCTCCACCGGCCTGTTGCGCCTAACGAGGAAACTCGCCAAGACCGTCCGGGGGAGGCAAATGGCCCGATAGCTAGCCCTGGGTCCAGGCAGGTCACGCTGTGGCTAGAGTGGGAATGATGGAATTACGGGGGAGCCGCGAACATGGGGATCGGCCTCCCCTAAAACAAGTTCAGGGCATATAAGAAGACACCGGCCCCGCCCCCGGTTTCTCAGAACCTGATGGACGCTTTTCCGTGCTTTTGTTGCTGAGTATCGCCTATAGAGCAGTCGCCTTCGCAGACCATTGCCGTTCACGCCACCACACGGATCTTATGTGCCCACCACCAACTTATCACAATGCCGTCTACACCCTCGGAGACAGAGTCTCAGAATAAGCGAAAGGCCTCCACCGCCGGCCTGTCGGGACGAGACCGCCCAGTTAAGCGAAGGGCTTCTCGGGCTTGCTGCTGCTGCCGTGCTCGCAAAGTGCGATGCGATGTAGTCGAGAATGGCTCTCCGTGTACCAACTGTCGCCTGGACCAGGTAGAATGTGTGGTCATGGAAAGCAAGCGCCGAAAGTAAGATTCCACGAAGATCTATGATATCCCTCGTGAAGAAATTCCGATTGTGCTGACATGCCCAGGAAATCTCGCGCCGATGTAGAGGTCAGGAAGCCGACTCCAGAATCGTCTGCCGAATCGTCCGAGGACGTGGCGCGACGAGCGAGGGCAAACTCGGTACTGGACATGCTGGAGCAGCATGATGCCCTGTCACCATCCCAGCGATCCGTGGACCTGGATGCCTCGCAGCACATGCCGCATTTCATCTGTTCGTAGCTGGACTCTTCCTTTCTCTCTCATTAGCACGCTAACCTGGCCCTTCAGATCAATCGCGTGGCTCCAACCTCGACAATGACACGGAAGCGAGGCGGCGGTCGAGCATGTCGCAGCCGATGGCAAACACGAACTCGACGTTTGGTATCGGGTCCAACGTGACTGACGCGATCCAGCAACTACTCGGCTCGCCACGGCCCCGCACCTTCCTCCCAGACTACATCCGCGGTCTGCCGCAGCGCCTGCAGCGCGAAGACGTCGAATATCTCGCTGCCAAAGGCGCCCTGACTATTCCAGACACCACCCTGCGCAACGAGCTCCTGAAAGCCTACATCTACTATGTGCATCCGTACATGCCCCTCTTGGATCTGGAAGAATTCCTGCAGGTCATTGCCCGCAACGATGGCGTCCACCGGATGAGCTTGCTGCTGTTCCAGGCAGTCATGTTTGCAGGAACTGCGTTCGTTGACGTCGAGCATCTTCTCAACTCCGGTTATTCCAGTCGGAAATCTGCCCGGAAAATCTTTTTCCAACGAGCTAGGGTATGTGAACATGAATAACAAATTTTGAGGCCTAGTTACTGACTTAAATAAGCTGCTGTATGACTTTGACTATGAAGTTGATCGCATCTCGCTTGTGCAGTCACTTCTGCTGATGACATACTGGTATGAGACACCCGACGACCAGAAAGATACCTGGCATTGGATGGGTGTGAGCTTGTCTCTGGCTCACACTATTGGACTTCACCGAGACCCCAGCAACTCGGGTATGGGCCCAAGGAGGAAACAGCTCTGGAAACGCATCTGGTGGAGCACTTATACACGAGACCGACTGATTGCGTTGGGAATGAGGCGACCGATGCGAGTCAAAGATAACGATTGTGACGTGCCAATGTTGACGATTGACGATTTCGAATTCAAACAATTTCCCCCGGAAGTGTTGAGTATGTTGGATGACTGCGAATTTCTATACAATACCGAACACCAGCGACAGCTGGCAATGATGTTCATCGAGAAGTCGAAATTGTGTCTCTCTGTCAGTCAGGTTTTGTCAGCTCAATACTCAGTTCTGAGCCATCGATTCGGAGGTACTACGGAAACCACAATGATGCTCGTGCCAAAGAAATCCAATTCAGAAACATTTGAAGTTCGACATTGCGATGGGGATCTTGAGAATTGGCAGGCGAATTTGCCTGATCAAGTTCGATTCAAGCCTCTAGTTGGCGTCGACGCTTTGTCACCAGCCGAATCCTCCTTGCACCTTCACCGTGCCTTGCTTCGCATGATCTACCTCACCACGTCGAGTGCCCTCCATCGACCCCAGGTACTACCGGCGACGCCCTTCCCCACTGTCGAGGCAGAATTGCAAGAAGTTTCCCGAAACAAGGTGAGATGTGCGGCTGTCGAGATCACAAATATTGCTCAAGGTCTCCATAAGCTTGACCTTACTCGCTACCTTCCGACTGCTGGTGTCACCGTTCTGCTACCTGCCGTGATCATTCATCTACTCGATATCAAATCCAACGATCTCAGCATTAGGATGGTCAGCCTACAACGCTTTTACCAGTGCATGCGCATCTTGCAGCGACTTCGTGAAATTTATGCATCGGCAGACTTTGCGACTTCATTCTTAGAAGCAGCAATCCGCAAGGCCGGCATTCAACTCAATATTTCTGGAATGGAAGGTAAAGCCGGTGCGCCACCAGGAACAGTTCGTCCTGCGGCTCTGACGCCGCCACCGGACTCTCAGACAGCGGGACCGACCTATTCCCAGACTCCTGCCGGCTTCCGTATCCCGGAAATCGATACTGCCATGAGTCTTAGTGCGGCGACGCCACCACATTCAGACGGTAGCGACAATGGCAGCACACAAAATCTGAACCCGAATGTTTTTAAGGACACTTTTGAGCAGCCAGACTTGAGTCTAAGCGATTTCATTGGCCTGGCCAATGACGCCGAAGTCACTCAAAACGACTTTGACGCCCTTCTCAACTTTGATGAAACGAGCCATGACATGTTTACCGACGATGGCCTCAATCTAGACGCGATGGGAACAGAAGGCCAAGACAAGGGTGGCATGGGCATGGATGTCAACCTCGCGAACGAGTTTACCTCGGATTCTCATATACTGGGTTACGAGATCGAGTCCGATCTGGGCTTTGCGCTGAGGCTTTAAGCCCGCCTGGGGTATATATGATATGATGCTAATGATGATGACCATGATGTTATTCATTTCTTTGCACTATAAATTCTTTTCTATGAGATTGTATTACAATGGGTTTTTGGGCCTGGTATATACAAAAGTTTAGGTCCAACAGTACAGGATTTTTTATTTTTTCTTCGACTAGACGCAACTAACAGCATTGGAAGGCGTTGGTGGATTTGATGTATGTTAACTGGATGCTATATTATTATTTTTGAATGAGATGAATATTTGAAAAATGACATTATCAGCAACTACCTATCTAATCTTGTATCTCACCCCTCTAATCCATTCCCCTCACTTCGATACTTCGACACAAGATTTAATCCGGAGGTACCGCGTAAGCGCCACGCATCAACCCCTGAATCTAGGTCCTCCACAATTACCTTCTCCACTCACTAATAAGATTTGAGTCAATCCGGGGCCAATACCCCTCCGTATGTACGTACCTCTCACGGAGTACGCCGTTTGGTTGTGCCCCTACTTTTATTATTACTAACCTATCAAAGCCACATAAGTCACATGGTACCCAGTTAAACCCCCCCCCCCCATCATTATTCACTGCCGACCCAACCAAACGGGAACTAATTACGGGTTGCCGAGAAGGTAGAGAATCTAGCATCGTGGGTTGTGCATTATTGTTGTCACATGCTGGACCGAAACCCGATGGCCGAAAGTCTTTGATTAAGTGGGTATTATTATTGTTGCGAGATTGCGAGTGCATAATAATGTTTAACTTTTTATGACAATAGTCAATGATTTTGTTGCCTGGTAGTGTATTGTTTTCCTTTCTTTTCTTTTCTTTTTTTTTTGATTGATGGGTGTCTAAATAATTTTCAGATTTGTTTTTTACATGACATGAGGCTGGTGGCGTGAACCAATCCCCCCTTTTCTAGAAGTTTTACACAGAATAAACTTGACTTTAACAGAATATTAATAATAGTAAGTATTGATGGTTCAGTAGATCGATCGTCTTAGATTTTTAGATCACAATGCTACACCTTAGGCTAAATATACGTAATTCGGGATGCCGACATCTACAATCCCGTATGCGGTGACACTCAGCAGCTAATAATTAATTAGTTGATACTACTGAAGAAGTCTATCAGGTGATCTTTCCCTTATCGAGACGGGGAAAAAAAAGGACCCCTTTCACATGTGTTAACAACAGGCACTATTTTCACATGCTAAAATACTTTTTTTTCGAAATGACGTAAGATAGCGTGACTAGCCCTAGTTGTCAGCTATCACATGTCAAAATTACTCCGTACTCCGTGATGAATAATGAAACCCCAAGGTTAGTTAGCCAATAAACCTGCAGAGTCCTAGTTTGCAGCTAGTAGTAGTACGCACCCAGAAACATGAAGATAGGACATGTCAGAATTGCAGATCAGCAAGGCCAAGTCCTTCGGAGTGAATGGGTCTGGGTCTGGACAACACATGCCATATGTAGCTAAGTGAAATTGAGAACCCTTTTTGTGGGGAGAGTTGTCCATGTGGCTTTTTGTGACGAAAAGCTGGCTTTGTATTTAAAAAGTCGTATTTAGGGAGAGAGGGAAACTGGCGATTATCGGAGATTTTGACTAATTTTTTTTTTTTTTTTTTTGAAAGCTGGCCATTCTTTAGTCAAGGACGGGGTGGGAAAGTTTCGAGGTGTCTTAGTTTTAGGATACAGTAATACATCTGAATGGCTTGCAATGGAGTGCAAATTAAGGAAAGTGTTAGAAGATGATAATTCGATGTGATCATACGCGAGAAACCTGGCGGTGATTGCAACTTTGATTTTGATACCATGTGGCCCTGTGCCAACATTGAAATGACTATTCTGAGAGGTTATATATTTACGGCTTGTCTTATAATATTTTGACACTAAAGCAGGGTAATAGTAATTTAGGGTTTAGGGCTCAGTATCAGAGCTATGAGTTACAAAGCTATGACATTTACTCGTTATATTTTGTTTCCTCTTCTGTTAGTCATATGGAACTCGATTAAAACCGAGTCTAATCATTATATTCTATTAGAATATACTTCTAACATCTTTATTTAAAGAGCTCGTATTAATACAATTCATATTACGTGAACTATATGATTAACCCTGAACCTGGAGCTTTATGTAGGGATTTTCAAATGTTGTATAATTATTTCAGAAATGCATAATATAAGCAGCGCTTGCAAAAACTCAAAAGGAGCGTCGATTAGTAACCATCGCATAAGCATATATATATAGCCAAAAACAAATTATAAGGAATGTAGTCAGGGGTGCTTAATACATAGAGGCAGAATCAATCAAAATATCGACTGTCCAAAATCAGGCCAGACTGCATGAAATAGTGTATCCCGCAACATCGATAGGGGTAGCAACGTCAGGGTTTCCGTCAAGGTCAACATAAGTGTTTTCTGGGGTAAGAGCGGTAACCCAATCGCCCTCGTAGTTTTCAAGACCACAGTCGACTCCCTGAGGGAAAGCAGTCAGCTGACCCGAGCTGGCGAGGACCTGGCCATCGGAAGCAAGAACGCTGTCACCAAAGAGGCTGCTGAAAATGAACGTGTCTCCATTGGCAGGCACCGTGGCACTGGCATGGTGGCCGGTCTGGTCGTTGCTGAGAGCAAAAGTGACCTCGGGAGGACCGTGGCGAGCGGCCTTGGAGTTGGGCAACGCGGTAGCGCAGGTGGCCAGGAGAGCAGCAGAAACGGTGATGAAGGACTTCATTTTTGAATAGATGTTTGGAGAGTTTTTTGTTAAAAGTTGGGCTTTTTATTGAGGTGGTTCTTTGGTTGTCTTGTTGATTGGTGTTGTTGTAGTTGAGAATGTTGATATGGATTGAACACAGGAGGAAGGGCTCTTTTATACCTGTTCAAGTAACGATGTTGAGCTGGCGAGCAAGGAATATGTCTTAGAATACAGCGTTAGCCACAAGAAATATCTCATCTTGGCAAACTCAGTCTTCTAGACACGCCTTGGGAAAGCATTGTCATGGACTCAGCTCTCTACGAATAATGACCAATGAAGGATGCAGATCTGGTTAACATCCTCCAATCGGTGGTAAATAAGGCGCGTGGATAATATCTCATCTCGCTTCAGCTTCTATTATACCTGGGAAAAAACCCTTAACCAAGGAAATATCTTGAAATTTAGCATAACCAGGGAAATACATCTGGATTCTACAACGGCTGCATAGAACCAAAGAAACAAATTCTAATACATCTATTTTTGTTCTCTCATCCAAATAACATTGAAAATTATTTTTGAGTTTTCGATGAAAACGGTGATATCGGTGAAACTATGTCATATCATGCTGTCAAATTAGTATTGGGACCATGCTAAGACTGATTCAGCGCGGGGCTTAGCCTTGCTCTCAGCTTCATAGCCTACTCTGTCTCATTCTAATGACTCGTAATAATACTAGCCTGTATTCGACTGCATTTCTACTATCGTGAAACATCACCGATTTGGAAGTAATGAACCTAGAAGGGCTTGTAGTTTCTTTGTATTTCTATCGATAGCATCGCTCGTGTCGAAAAAAACCATATATACGAGAATGATGTCAACACTGTACCAAACGAATCTTACGTATTCCCAAGGCTTGGCTTCACAACAAATATCCGATGCATCCGAACACATGGACTCAGATCAACTGCCAGCCCTATAAAGTTCCCCGCACGAGATCGGAGTTAAACTACGTACCGAGTCGCCATGTTTCTCATTATTATCTAAGCAACCTATTTTTGTTTTTTATTCTTAACTCTCTAAGCGAATTATTTGAGGCTGAGTAAATTGTCATCTGATGGGAATCTTTGCTATTTCAGGAAATTTTTGAGTTGCCTAGGTTTGGGAGCTGAGCTAAGACATCACCGGTTTGCTTGATTGGGTGGTTCAACCAATAATTCACTGTTGGGTGACGAATGCGTCAGCTGAAAAATTAAATAAGTTAATTAATCGATTGTAATTATTAGATAAGCAACCAAAATATATACATGTTATTATTTTTCGCATCGGCAGTTTAAAACTCGATGAATTGTCCCGTGTTGAGATATGGTTCATTTATTGCCTAATCGGGTAACTTCGTATCGCGGAATCGGCAAAGCGTCAAATGGAAAGAATACGAGGCGACTAGAAAGATCAGCAAACACTTGTATTTAGTAATTATTTCATCAAGGGGCAACATGGAATTTCAAACTTGAGCTCGTATTTCCAATTTAGGAAATTAAATCAATTGCTATAAATATGGCTTGTTTAATTCTGTCATTCATCTCTGGCATCTTCTTTTGTGTGCAATTGATAATTCCTGACTCAACTACCTAGTACATGTGAAAATGCATATCCTCAAACAATTGGCACTCCTATCTCTTGCGACAATTTTCGCACCAACCGCAGTCTCCTCTCGTTGCACGTTCGGGGACGAATGCTGGCCAGAAGACATTTCATGGCAAGCCTTCAACGCCACAGTCGGCGGCCATCTAATTCGCTCTCTTCCCTCTGCAGCAGTCTGTCATCAAGGCCCCTTTCATAATATACAAGCTTGTAATTCCACGGAGCAAAACTGGGACAATAGCTTTTGGCGAACAAACCAGTCTGGCGCCTATACTGCTCTGCTTTGGGAAACGGGAGAGTACGGGCAATGCTATTTGGATGATATTGATAAGCCATGCGACCAAGGACGAGGTTTGTGTACCTTTTTGATAATAAAAGGGATTTACTAAGGTTGAGAAAAGTCCCATACTATTCGGTGAATGCGCACAATGTTCAAGATATTCAAGCTTCAGTCAAATTTGCCAGGGAAAGGGATTTGTACCTCGTGATAAAAAATACAGGACATGATCAGTACGTTGGCCGTCAAAATTGCTTTGTTTCTCTACCATTGCTAATAAGCTACAGCCTTGGACGTTCCAGCGGGAAAGGCTCATTCGCAATATGGACTCACAATCTCAAAGGCATCGATTGGCACGAGTCTTTCGTCCCTGAAGGTGCAGGTGTCGGAACTTCTGGTATCCCGGCAGTGACGATTCAGCCCGGAGAACAGTGGCTAGGTTTATCCCCTAAAATTTTGGCGTATAAAAAGAACCCCTTTTCTAATCATATATCTAGACGTTTATCGAGCAGCTGCTGAAAAAAGCGTCATTGTTGTGGGCGGTTCTGCTCGGACAGTTGGTGCTGCGGGTGGATATGTCCTCGGCGGCGGCCACTCACCATTTGCGCACTATCACGGACTTGCTGCTGACAGTAAGGTTTACAATCATATCAAACCTCATATTTTAGACACTAAAGGAGTTAGATGTTCTTGAAATGACTATCGTTTCAGCCGATGGCACCCACCGTACAATCAACAATCATACGGATTCGGATTATTTCTGGGCCTTGCGAGGCGGAGGAGGAAGTTCGTGGGGTGTATGCTTAGCTCTAACAACCTATAACGCTCAGTTAACTAACTTTAAATGTTATCTAGGTGGTTACGTCGGTGACATACAAGACACATCCTATCCCTCAAAGCTTTATCTTCGGCCTAGTCCAGATCAACTCTACCAGCAACGATACATTCAAACGAGTAGCCAAAGAGTCCCTCCAATTAATCCCAAAAATAACTCAGGCAGGGTTTACAGGGTATGCAGACATCGAAGGGGGCTTCTCGGCGCTTTTCGTTCAGCCAAACGGAACAGTGGAAAATTTCAATCGCACATTCGCTCCGCTGGAAAGCCTCGCCGATGTCCCCGGAGTCAGCGCCCTGATAACCAGTTTTCCAGGTAGTTGGAATATGTATCTTGACGATTTTCTGCACGATCCAAATATTGCGACGAATATACAGGATGCATCCCGACTGCTGACTGCCGATGTTCTCGAAAATAAAACGGACGAATTGGTTGAATTCATTTTAGAAAACGGAGGAGGTTTTAATTGGAGTATATCGTTCTTCTTGGGTCCCTATTTAGCTTGGATACTAATGTACTCATAGTCGGCCACGCTAACAATGATGAGCGAGACAACACTGCTGTTCACGAAATTTGGAAGAAATCTCACGGGGTGTTTAGCGCCTCTGTCGATTGGGCAGATAGCGCCAGTGCTGCGGAAAAACACCAGAAAAGAGAATTGCTAGTGCATCTGAGTAATCGATTGACAGATATTGTGGGAGAAGATGGGGGAACCTATGTCAACGAAGCAAATCCGTGAGTTAATTCCCAGCTCTTATCCGAGACTTTTGGGGACTGTTTAATGACATGCTGTCAGATATGAACCAAACTGGCAGCAAGTATTCTGGGGAGACAAGTACCAGCGTCTTTTATCGATCAAGAGAAGAGTCGATCCCACTAACCTGTTCGTTTGCAACCGATGCGTCGGCACAAACATAGTTTTGCAGCCTTAATACTGATTGGTCCATGGATATGTGAAGTAGCATGCTATTAGAAGTTGAAATTTCTTCGTTTTTTTCTCTTTGACATACTTTATACATACGTATAGTTCATATACAAGCTTCATCAATGGTATAAACCTTTACACGAGGAATAATGTGGATGCCTAAGTAATACTTTCCGTTTTAGGAAACCCTAGCTCTAGGGCGCCTCTGGTGGCGATCCACCGGGCGAGGGACCAATGGAAATCTTTCCCAATACGAGCTGCACCTAAACCCCGTTTTCAATAGCTACCGAGACAACCGCGAGACGTGACGTTAATATTGCCTAGAACTTCAACTTGTTCAAAGATTAGGCACCAATTTTTATCCCAGACGATAAGAATCTAGTGCAAATAAGTTCTTCGAATATAAACACTGGTCTTGAGAAGGCAAAGCGGGCCATCACACACAGCGGAATATGTTCTGATTGCATTACCAGAATGAAGATTGCGATTATAGGTGCCGGAATTTCCGGCCTTTCAGCATACCTCTTTCTCAAAAAGCACCTTCCCAGACCGTCACAGCCAGCTTCAGACCATACCTACGTCATATACGAAGCATACGATACCAATAAAGATACCACTTTTGCACAACGGCTATCATCCGATCTCCACTCTTCGACATTGATAGTTGGCGGTGGACTAGGTGTCGGCCCTAACGGTATCAATGTAATTCGGCGCTTGGATCCCGGGCTACTGGAGGACATTGTCACAGGCGGCTATGCCATATCGACGTATAACTTTAAAAGCAAGAGCGGAAATACCCTCGCACAAATTTCAGCTCACGCTTCAGTTTCTGTTACAAAGGACGGAGATAAAAAGACAGCAAATACTGTGGCAGTTAGTCGCCACTTTCTCTGGCGAAGTCTTCGTACCCGAGTTCCGGATGATGTCATTGTAAACAGACGGATTCACGAGGTTATTGCGAAGCCTGACGGAAAAAACATTATCAGATTTACCGATGGTAGCACGCCAGTCGAAGCAGATCTTGTGATTGGGGCAGATGGTCTCAAAGGCATAACTAAAAATGCTCTTTTTCCAGATACAAAAGGCGACGTATATCCGCCTCAATACGAGTAAGTAACACCAGAAATTACTAATCGGATTTCGAGAAGATGATGTGGCTTACGCTTTTGTAGAGGTCTTGTAGGAATCGGGGGTTTTGTACCCCTTATCCCGGAGCTCCGCCAGCATATTGGCAAAGGTTCCATGAATATGGTATTTGGGCGCAACGGATTTTTTGGGTATTTTCCGTCTTCGAGCTCTCTATCATCTCCTGCTCGTGAATCGGTTCACGATGTATCGGAACCAGGAGACCAACTCGGCTGGTGGTCAACATATGCCATGGAGGAGTGTCCTCGCGATCCGCGCAACATCGATCGCGACTTGGTTGCTAAAGAACTTCGCGAGCGGCATGCGGCCTGGAAAGATCCTGTGGTGCAGGAAATTATCGGCCAGGAAAATATCAAAATTGAGAATATCTATCCTACGTGGACGGCCCCCGAAATTCCAACCTGGGAACGAGATGGCGTTGTCCTAGTTGGAGACGCGGCACATGCATTGCCCACAACGTCCGGGCAAGGCTCATCTCAAGCCTTTGAAGACGTTGAAGCTTTTACTCTGTTTCTTGCCCATGAGTTGCAAGAAGCCTACAAAACCCCGTTGGATACGCAGACTATGACGGAAAAGAAAGCCATTGTTGCGGCAGCAAAGAAATACGTTGCTCTGCGACAACCACACGTGAAACAGATTCTGGACCATGCACGAAAAATGCAGAGTTCCAAGCGAGATATGTCAGTCATTGAGGAGTATATCATGTATTGCTTCATGTGGATCATGGGATGGTTTCCGTCTGTCATGTCGAAGCAATTCACAAAGGTGGCTGAGTATAATATAAACGAAGAAGTTGAGAAAGTTCTTCAACGCCCTGGAGAGAGCTTATAAGAGGCGAGATTGTCAAATATTCAGATGTTGTGTTGTTGTTTCTTTACAAATACAACTCTACTCACTTTAAAGTGGACGCTTACCTTGTAGATATTGATTTGCTGGCAAGGCTAAAGCTCGTTGCTAGGCTGGAGACTTTTCATAGTAAAATCCATTTAACGGTGTAAATATTGTTAGGTTTAAAAAATTGAAATACTGCTAAGTGACAAGGATTCGGTATTTTCATTGGTCAGTTCTCGGGCCAATTTGTTCGGCGGTGAGGGTGGGTCTATTCCGCATCCGGACTGGCTTTGTTTACCGGGCAACGGGCACAACAGCGACTAGCCGACATCATAATAATGATCTTTCCAGCATGCAGAACTTTGCTCACAACAGCAACCGCTTTGGCTTTTTGCATTCACAAGCACTTTGTCAATTATGACACAGCCACTCTCTCCCTTATCGCCAGCATCTGGCAATGCTCGCGGACGCTCTCCCATGGTCCCACCACCCACAGTCCGTCGTCGCGGCATTGACGAGATCGTAGCAACCGACTACGACAAGGAGAACGATTCGCCGAGCCCTCCCAAGCGGGCATTCTTTTCCTACGACGGAAACGCAGACGATAAATATTTTGACTCCAAGTACTCTACTGCCCGCAGTCAACTTGACAATATGGACGATATGACTGAGGATTTCAACGCCGGCCCACCCAGCTCCCCGTTCCAATTCGATGCGCGAGATGATACTGTGGATATGGATAGGCTGAAAGCAATGACAGCATCACCATCGCGTGTGAATTCATCAAGAGGTGCTGTCCCAGAGGTCTACGTGGATGAAGAAGATAGACCGGACAGTGATCGTCATAGTGAAGCGAGCTCCGAAAGGATTTTTGAAGAAACCGATGAGGTACACGAATCACACACGACTGTGACGAATGAAATGCCTGAAATGGATGACCAGAGCATTATTCATCATCATGCGGAGAGGTCTCAGATCGGCAGCAGTATGATAGACGAGAGACATAACGAAGGAATGAGCACGGTAGCCCACGGCATGACCAACGTTCCAGAACACGACTTCATGGATGATACTTGCCTGAGCACCTTTTCTGCCGTGCCCAATGTGGACATGACCTTGTTCGCGAAGCTTAGAGGTTCACCTACGAAAAGGCTGAATGATATTATGGATCCGTCTGCAAGCGTTCATGGCTCTCCTTATTCCCGCCGCGCAAATCCATCCACGCCCAATACAATAAAAAGAAGGGGAATGGATTATATGGATGTCTCCCCAACTCCGCAGAAACGAGGGGATCCCGGTAACGGAGAAAACGCGGACCTTTTGGATTTCACAGACTCTGTCAACTACTTCCGCCGAGTGTCCCAACGCTTCTCGACAACGAACCATCGAGCTTCGGTATCTCCTCGACGACGATCACCGCTAAAGCCTCGTGAATCGATGCGTTCGCCTTCGAAATACAACCTGCTTGATTTCGACCTTCCGCCTCCTTCAACACCGATGTCTGTCCCTTCCATCACGCCTCGTGAATTAGAAACCCTGAAATCCGGTTTCTTGTCGGAGATATCATCTCTAAAAGCCACTCTTAGTGGCAAGGAAGCAGAAGTTGGAAGTTTGAAGCAGGCTGTGTCAGATGCCGAGCATCGAGTCGCAGAAGCGCTTGAAGAGGTTCGCAATGAAGCCATCAGAAAAGAGGCTTTGGAGGTAGAACAGGCAGAGTGGGAGCGACGAGGCAAGGAAATGGAGTCTGTCCTGCGTCAAGTTCGATCGGAAATTATCGATGGTGAAAGGGAACGTGAACGCCTTACACGGAAGGGAGAGGAAGCCGAGAGGCATAGAGAGGATTTGGAAGGAAGAATTGTCGAGCTCGAAAGCCAGCTGGATGCTTCTCGGAAAGCTGCGTCAACCGATTCGGAGCGCTCTGCAGAGGGCGACAATACCGGCATGATCACCGCTGAACAATCCGCAAAGGAAGTACAGGAAGCTGTGGAGAGGGTTGCGCGCGAGCTTCATACCTTGTACAAGGGGAAGCACGAGACTAAGGTTGCTGCTCTGAAGAAGAGCTATGAGTCACGGTGGGGGAAGCGTCTGCATGAGGCAGAGAACAAATACCGTGAAGCCACCGATGAAATCGACCGTCTCAAGACAGAGCGTGACACTACCATGTCTGGTCCCGTGAACCCAAACATGAGCGTTCTGGGACGCGACAACGATGAACTTGAGGCAGAAAACAAGGTCCTTGGTGCCCAAATCAAGGGTCTCGAGCAGCAAATCACCGCCGTCAAGAATGACAATGAGCAGCTACATACTGAACTCAAGATGGAGCGGGCCGAGAAGGGTGAGCTGGTTGCTGCTGTAGATGAGTGGCTCGCTATCCAGCAACACGGCCAACAGCAACAACAACAACCACCGCAGCAGACGCAATCCATGCCAGCCTCACGAGAACCATCGATTTCCTCAACACACTCTTCCACCCCCAGCGAACAACAGTACGAAGCACCGCTCAAGGAAATCGACCTAATGGGCGGCACCGAGCCCGAGCCCCTTGAGACTCCCCAACCCGAGCAACCTGTATTATTCAAACGCAGTATTAGCCGTACGGGGCTAAGCGGTCTACGCCCACCATCCTCAGGCATTGAGAAGAAAAGCCGTTTGGGAATGTACAACGGCGGTGGCAGTACTCACTCTCGGCAACACAGCGGTGGCCGCTCCGGCATCGCGATGCCAACCCCCGGACGAAGCGGTATCATGAGCTCAATTGAACGCATGGGCCGTGGAGGTAACTAACTTGAAACAAAAAAGGAAAAAAAAACCAAAAAAAACGAATAACTTTTGAGACGCTACGAGTGTGCGGATTGAATTGCTTTACCAAACTTATTGCATGTTTTTGCTCTTTCTGCTTGTGTGTTGTTGTTCTTGTTTTCGAATATGATACCACAGCGGTGTAATAGCTGCAGCTTGTTTTGTTGCTCCTTTTCTTTTTTTCTATTCTTGTGATTCAAGTATATTTTTTTTTATGTACAAAAAATTGGGTTACATTGGTTATGTTTATGTTTTATGTTTATGTGATCAAGTTTACGAGTTCGATGTTATTGATGGAATTGATGCTATGATTTTAACGAGTTTGCCTTTTTAAATGTTCTCGTAGACTGGGTTGTGCAAACATCAGCATTACTAGTGGTTTTCTGTAAATGTCTTTTTCGCCTTACAGAAATGATCAATTGATATGTTAATCCACACGTAGCTATGGAATACATAGAATAATTAACTTTCATTTTTAAGCTATCATAATAGCGAAGTAAGGTATATTAACAAAACGCAAAAAAAGACGCAAAAAGACAGATCCAAGAAGTATAATAATGATAACGCTACAATCCAAGCTGAAAGAATAAACACCACCATGCGCCTCGCCTATTCAAAAAAAAAAAGAAAAGAAAAGAAAAAGAAAAGAAAAAGAAAAGAAAAAGAAAAGAAAAAGAAAAGAAAAAGAAAAGAAAAAGAAAAGAAAACGAGAAAAAAACAAAAACAGAACAGGACGCACTTCCAAACACGCGCATCCAACTCGATAGAAAGAGTAGGTGCAAAAGACAAACATCACATCAGAGGTTTTTTGACTGTCATCGAACACGTATATTTTTGGGACCAAGAAACCAATAAAGGTTTCTAAAAGTCAGGCTCGCCAAGCACGTGAATAACTTCGCGTGGGTGGCTTTCTGCAGAAGGGGGACCAGCTGCTGCTAGACATGGAGCTGCTGCTCTAACAGTGACGGTGTCCTTTCTGCGCTTGATGAACCACAGCTGTAAAATGCCGGCTAGCGCGATGACAGAGCTCCCCCACCAGGCAATAGGAGTACAGCCGATTTGGGTACCAGTGCTGTACAAGAGTCCTGCTACGGGAGGTGCAATAGTGCGGCATGCGGCACCAGCTGAGGCGGCCAGTCCGTTGATTTTTCCCATCACGCAGGAAGAAGGGGCGGATTGTTTGATGAGAATCAAGAGAACCGGGTAAGCTATGATGGACAGGATGTTGCGAATAATCAAGCAAATATAGATCCCGCTGAATACGAGGTTGGGCGGGAGACAGGCCAAGAAGGGCACAATGAAGTAGGTTATGGGATGCAAGGTTGTGACCATGACAAACAGTCTCCAGACACCAAGCCAATCAGCCAGAGGTGGGAACAAGACGCTTTGGATGAAAAGCGCAATCAGTCCGTCGACGGACATGATGATCCCGACAGTCTGGGTGGATAACCCTAGTCCTCCAGAGATATACGGGAAAGAGCTTCCGGAAAGAAGCATATGATTCTTATCTTGTAGGAAGATTGGAAGAAGATGGTCAAAGGTCATGGAGTGGTATGTGAAAATACCAAGAGCGACGATGAACATGATCACCTGAGACGTAAAGGCCACTTCCTTTTGTGAGGAGCTAATTCTCTCTTTGGAACCCTCGGTCTGGCATCGCCAGCGTTCGTTTGAATGTACACTGACATCGTTAAAAGTACCGTATGACTCCGCGCGGAGGTCGACACCGGGGTTCGACGTGGCTCCAGCAGTGGCTATCAATGGAGTCTCGGCGCTCGAGGAGTATAGAGACGGCGCCTGAGGCTGGAGGTCTGGGTGGGTTTCTTGAAGGAGTAAAGCGCCTCCGGTTATACTAACGAGGAGTAGTACGGCACAGAAAAGGTTAGGAAGTAAGAACGGGTATTTCCCAAAGAGACCGTCCGGGGAGAATACCGAAGGAAAGCCTTCAGCAGGCTTTGCGAGAAGACCACCCACCGCTGAGAGCTCGCTTGTTAGTAGGACTTGTTATAGATTCATTCTGTAGGCAGGGGGAAGCTCACCAGGTCCAAGAATAGTGCCGATGGACCAGACAAAAGGCATGACTGCGTAGGCTCGAGCTATAATTGGATATCAGCATCAAAGATGGCCAAAAAGCCACCATTCGGGGGCAACTTACGCTCGTGTTCTGGCCGTTTCACCAGTTCTCCAACCATGGTTTGGATGACACCGACATTTCCATTGAGCATACCACCGACGACACGACCAAAAAGGGCAAGCCAGTAGTTGGTAGAGAATCCGACAATGAGCAAGGAGAGTACAGTACCAGAACAACCCAAAAGTAGCACAGGCTTCCGGCCTAGACGATCGGAAAGCGCGCCCCAAAACATGCCGGTCACAGCTTCGGCCAAGGAAAAGGCGGCGATAAGAATGCCGGCATAGAAAGAGGCGTCATTGGGATTGCCGATGTGGAACTCTTGGACCATCACCCACGAGTATGGGAAAATGGAGGTAAGAGCGATTGGCTCTGCCACACGGCAGATGGCTGTCACATGTACTCGTTAGCAAAGTCAAGTTTCTGGCGGGGAGACGTACCCAAGAGGAAGAGTTGCAGCGAGGGAAAAGCATCGTCGGTTGAGGTAGATCTTTTCTGAGGCGTTGATACCATAGTTCTTCGGAAAATTGAATAATTCTTACCACTTCCGTTCCCCGCAAGGCCACGCAGGAAGAAGAAATTGCTTTTCTGAAGAGAAGCGACTTGTCTTTCCGCGTGGGTTGCCTTCCCGGTTTCGTTTACCTGCCAAGGCCCGTGTCAGATGACGCGGTGATTCCTCTTTGTCTTTGTTCTGTAGACGAGTGTCGAGAGCGTCGTCTCTGGTCTTTTTTTTTTCTTCTCGCGCGAGGGAGCAGCAAGCCGAAGGGCGTTCGTTGTTGATGGCACGTCTGGTGGATGGACGAGAGGGGGAGAAAGGCAGGAAAGAAGAGGTTTTTGACCGAAGGGGAACCAGGGCCTGTGGCGACGGGAGGGGGAAGGAAGACGGGTCCGTGGAGGCCGATATCCGGTCTCCTTCCCGGTTGGGCATCCGGCTGGCGTTCCGGTTCGTGCATCTGCCCTGCCCTTGACTATTGGAATACGCGTATTGAGATCATATCATCGAGTGATGTCTCATATCCTCCCTCTTTTTCTTTTTTCTCTCTCCTTCTCTGCCCTCTGTCCACCGCTGAGGCCTAGGCATTGCCCAATCCGGCGGCCGAGAACCGGACGCAAAAGTCTGATAGCAGAGGGGCCGCGCTAGACCCCGTCTTGGCGCAGGTTAGCCGCCGCGAGCCCCACTGTCCACGCATTATTGGTGCGCATCACCGCCAGGCAAAACATAAACCAACCCCACCTCATCGCGCGGACTTGGTTGTTTTTTGAGCACCTTGACATGCGTTGGATGTCAAGAATGCTCAGTGGCAGTGACAATGGTATGCGTTTGACCAATTGGTGATGGGTGGACGGAGCATTCACGGGGTTTGCGCTCGTTTTGCCAAGTGGATGGATGCGGCTGTAACGTCACGCGGACACATCCAAAGCTACCGAGTATTGTCTCGTCCTACATGAGATGTTTCGCCATGCGCCTCCTGCAGGCCGGTCAATTTGCCTGTACAAGAATGTGCGCAGCTTAAGAGGAAAAAGGGAGAAAAAGGATACTGCCGCAATCTCACCGACACCTACAACCCACACTCTGACAATAACGAAAATCCTACACTCCTGCGGCAAGCGCAAGGAGAAAATGCGATAAGATAAAGATAATACGACAAGGCGAAAAGCCGGAAAAGGGTATATTTGATTGATCATTAAATTGCATCTGGATTCGACACTGGAATATATCGCCTGCGCTCTCGAGCTGCCTATGAGTGCGAAATGTGTCAGCCAGTGCAATGAATGACGCGGCCGGTTTTGGCCCGTTTTGGGGGAAATCATCAACTCACCTCCATCCACCGCTCAGCCCACGGCTTGATAGCTGCCCATGTAAGAAGACCGGCGGTTGCGAAAATGAAAATAAACACGACAGATTCGTCTTTCCTGGAATCCCGTTCTACCAAGCACATATTATTAGAACCTGGTCGACAACTCTAAAAAAAAAAGAAGTCACATACTGAAACACGTAGTTATGATATCCTCCTCGGTAGCCTTTTGACATATTGGCAGGTTATAACCCATACAGAACTTGCGAGTGCAGTCATTGCATGTCAGCGCTCGACTTTGGCTGCTGTCGCCCGTGGAATCGGCCTTTGAACTTGCTCGTTCGAATAGGGCGCGCGAAAGAGTGGATGAAGTGTCCACGGGACTAAATTCGATAATCGTGCTGTTTGTGAAGCAGGTACATTTGCAGAATGAAGTTGGTTCTGTTGTGTTGATAAAAAGCAGGTATTAGCCAAAAAAATGTAATCACTTGTCGTCTTCGGGGGATGACGAAGCCTCGTCGGATCTTCAAAAGTCGGTACTTACTCGCAGCCAAAACCGTCGCAACGTTTATAAAGATGCTGAGGAGAAACACGCACTGTATGAAGCCCGTCCACCGCTTCATGGCGAAGGATTTTGATGTCTAGTAGCGATCCGGCTCAATTATCGGGGGTTGTGGTGTGATCGTCAAACCGCCGTATCGGAGATATCGCGATAATATAATAAAATCACGTGATGTATACTGACCAATTAGCATAACAGAATATAGATCTACTCTTAACCATGAGAAATAAAGCATAAAGAATAGCATGTAGGGAAACGGAAATGTTCAAATCTTGAATTCTAGGATGGATTACCAGTATCGTGTATTATCTACAGCCAAGTCACCACATAGCTAAAATTATTGCTTCTTACATAAATCAGCATGTGTCTTCTATCCTCGGCCTTTCATTCCTTTGCGCCTATTGTCGCGCTGCCTCTTTTCTTTAGCAGAGTCACGACGTCTCTTCTTCCATGCCCTGTTGTTGTCTCCTCGATTTTCCCAGAACCATTTCGCAAAATCGGTCTCTTGTGGCTGCTGGGCAACTGACTGATCACGAGCTTTGGACGGGCTCGATTCCGTGTCAGGTTCATCGTCGAGATCTTCCATATCTTCATCTTCGTCAGCGAGCAGTTTGGTGTGACTGCGCACCGCAGTGTCTGGTGTTGGAGCGGCGCTTCGCACATCTCGGACTAGACGATCACGGCGAGTATAAGGAGTTAGTGGTTCAGTGGACGTAGGTTGCTGAGCCTCGTCTTCGTCTTCATCTTCGATATCGTCTTCATTGCCGCCAAAGAAACTAAATCCAGTATTGGTCTCTTCGGGCTGCTGCTCTTTTCGTTTGAATAGAGCTTCTAGCGGGTGCACATTGTTCGTTTCGCTTTCTTCCGTCTCGTCTTCGGATGACGAAGAAGAGTCTTCAGAGCTATCTTCATCACTAGTAGCCTTGTCACTTGTAGAATCGCTATCTTTAGAGTTATCCTCCTTGTTGGATCCACCACCACTCTCTAGCTCGTCGCCATTCGCGGACCTGGGTTTATCTCCATGTGCAGGTTTGTTCAAAGATTCCGGTGTCGCCTTCGCTACTCGCTCCTCTTCATTTGACGCTGAGCTTTCGTCATCTGAGCTGACGTCAGAACTCTCGTCGCTTGTATCACTTTCAGAAGCTGAAGAATCGTTATCACTAGAGCCGCTTGAAGAGGTCCAGTCGGGCTGTTCTTCAGATTCGCTTGGGGAAGAGACGGGCGTAGATGGTTTTTCTTTCTTCTTGGAGTGTCGGTCAAGTTTCGACTTTTTTGGGACACGTTCTTTAGCGCCATCCCTTTTCCCAGGATGGAAAGTCGCTTTTTTGGATCTTTCACTAGCCGCTTCTTTAATTGTGCCATCCGTATCAACCCATCCCTTTCCTTCCTCAAATCCAGCGGTGACTGGCTGGTCCTGCGTTGTCGACTTCAAGAAAGAAGGATGAGTGACAGTCTGCGCAAACTCGTGGACAAGCACCTCGTTTGGAGCCTTGTCATTTTTAGGTTTCTTGTCCTTCTTTCCCGTCACAGTCTTGTTGGGCGGAGTCTTTGTTTTGAATAAGCACTCGGCCTTTTCCGTGTACTTGGACTTGGACTGCAGTTTCGCAGGTTTTGCTTCCTTCTCACTCTTTTTCTGTTTCTTATGTTTCCTGGAACTTGCTGGCTCGGTCCAGCCTCTTTTCACATGCCGATCGGCCGGCAGTTCGTGTCCCTCGAGCACTCCATTTTCCTGCTCCTCCTCTGCCTTGCGCTTTGAAGATTTCTTCTTCTTTTTCTCCTCCTTCTTATCTGTATCTGAAGATTCGGATGATTTTTTGGTTTCTTTTGGGTCGGGCCGAGCAGCTTCTACTTTGAGTTTCTTCCCTTTGAGAATGGAGCCATTGAGCTTTCTCTTCAGCTTGTCTGCCTCCATTGATGGCAGACTGACGTATCCGAAGCTATTTTCGGGGAATGTAGGGATAGTGTGAAACGATATATTCGTCGCCAGGGGTCGATTTGTCGGGCCGAGAATCGAGTCGAGCAAGGCGGGGTCGAGGGGCGAGATGTGTAGTCGTGTGAGAGCCGTTGTCATCGTAACATTGTTTGTGTTGTTGTTGTTGGTGTCGAATGGTATTGGTCGGAAAGAGAGGGAGTTAAAAAAGAAATATCGAATATCACCAGGTTCAAAAGGTTGATCAAGATAGGTAGGCTGAGGCCGAGGAACCTGAGATGTGCTGGTGTTGCTGGAGAAGCAAGCAAGTAATTGCCAAAACTTTTTTCGACAGCGGAGGATTTTCGGTCTAGCCACAACCACAGTTCGTGTGGCGCAGACTTGGACCCACTCACCCGCCACATTGACCCACATAATGTTGGTTTACATCTATTGTTTACATCTGTTGTTTTATTCATTAAACCAAAACGAGTATCTACTTTAACTTATCGTGAGTCTAGCTGTAGGGGAATGGACCCGATTTCTGGCAATACGCTGTCTTCGTTTGTAACTAGAACAGAGAGGCTGAAAAGTTGGAACTGAGCACAAAACCACGTTTGAATTACGAGTGTGTCTACGGTGGATTTAGCTAATCCAAAGAGACAGATAGCTGCACCAAGAACAAGGAATGTTTGGAAGTCGATAAAGGAGTTGTTAGTTAGGGTTAGCGTATTGAAGAAACATACTGCATGCATAGGATGATATGCCGCATGGAGCGCGGGAATTTCATCCATTGGGCTAAAATCCTTTGTGCACGGAAGTCAGACATTATGCCCAGTCGTTAAACAAAGGCAACTGATCCGATGTAATATATTCATATACAGGTCAGGTGAGGTCGCTTGGACCGGTCTGTCTGTATATTGAGTGATCTCATTAAAGATCTAACCCGCTCTCCTTTCGGGCGGCGGTCGATTTGAGACTGATGAGAATCTATGATCATAACCCGACTTAGATTGTTATTCTATAATATATTTTCAAGCCGCAAGTCCTTATGTATAACGTCTAACTTGTGGATCTGCCTTTTGGATCTGGACATCTCCTGGCGTAGTGTTAAACTCTCTGCTGTTTTGATATACTCTCCTGCCTAACCCATAAACAGCATATGACGGATTTCTCCAGCTCTGTGGAGAAAGAAAATCATTTTTAAATCAATCGCGCCAAGAAAAACCGGGACTGTGAGTCCCTGTGTTTTTTGTAGAACCCGGTATATCTCTGCTTCACTGTAAATCTTCTTCCAAAGTTGGGCTGTAGTCCCCTTTCCAACCACCGTATAGCTATATGTAGCGCACGTAATCTTAAATGGTGTACTATATGATCCACAAACTCCGAACGGTGTACAGTTGTGGTTGAGGTCTTGATCAAGCTGCTTTTTTAGTAGCTGTACTAGCTGTTTTGTATCGATATAATGTTTGTCACGCTTCTGGCCTTTTCGATGGATATGGATATTAGGACAAGAGCTATTTAATGCACTTCTATGCTGCAGGCCTAGTAGACACTGCTGCGTATAGAATTGTGATGCGTGCTGCTGATATTTACTATTAAAAGGGGTAGTCGAATCTGTTGTTGGATGTGTTGATGAACGTTGATTAGGTGGAGAAGATATAATTTGGCTGAACCCTCGCTTTCAACTCTATATCGCTGCATCTAAATCGGAGCTAGATGAATCTATGCTTTCGTTCTGAGATATTATTTCTGTGGGACTATAACCAGATCGGGCTCTGGTTGAGGCTTGACGCGTTTCATTGGTGGGTGACAATGGAGATGAAGGAAAATACTCCGAGCTTGTATATTCTGAGTTGGGAGGGACTTGCTGTAGCTCTTTATTAGGAATCTGGGATTGTGTATGGTTGAAACTCGTCTCCTATATATGTAAATGAGATTTTGTAGCTTCTCGCCACTGGTGATTATGGATGTGGGAATGAAAGTATATCAAACAGAGACATAACACCCTAGTGATTGCGGTTTTTGGTTGGAGAAAGATCTAGGGATCATCTGTATTTATGTTGAGATTGGGTTCACAAGGGTAGTAATAAAGCGTACTGGGATCGTCATAAGGAATGCGGAGAAGAATTAAAGATAATCTGTTTGTGATATAGGAGTATTCCAGCCCTTTTTGAATCATAACGTGATATTTCTGAGTTAATACAGAACCAACTAGCTGTTCTGTGTTATATTTTAGCTTTTGATTCTTATCGGTAGGTTTGTTCCCGTTGACGACATCCTTCTAAAACTCGATGGGATGAAGGCCCGATCGTATGTCCTCTATCCTGAGCTTATGCGGTGGTTTGTACTCGACTGTGGTCAGTAAGGTATTGGTGGTGCCATTGACCTGATGGATATAAAATTGATCTGGTCTGGGATGTTGAGTACTTGATTTATCAAAGGTTTCATCATTGTCATCGTCGTCATCTTCATCGGTATCGTTATCTGCTGGCTCTTCTAGGGTATTCGCATGATTATCAAATATAATGCCACCTCCAAGCTAAAGCCTTTCTCGGGCATCCGGTATCTTGCACAACTCAGCTATAATATCATGAACATGGTCTTCGACTGCTAGTCCCTCGTATCTCTCTAAATCCTTTTCACTTCGCACATCTCAGAGCGAAAAGCGTCGCTGAAGGCCCTTCAGCTCAGCCAGTGGTGCAAAGACTTGGTGTGCATCTCTTTCTACTGGTTGCAGGTAAGTGTAAATGGTATTATATAATTTTTACTGCTTTACTGGATAGTCTGACCACAGGTAAAGTCGTGTTGGGCAATATTTTCCAGTAGGTCGCGGGATCTGTCCCTTTGTGGACTTTTCGACCTGAAAGAGACGAGAAAGTAAATTATGACAAGCTTGGACGAACTCGATAAAAGCTGTCGGTTGAGTCTGTGCTTCTGCCTGCCTGCGCAAGTCTGCTTCACGTTTCTCTCTTTCTTCTGCCTGCCTGCGTAGCTCTGCTTCACGTTGGAAGATAGCTTTGTAATCAGGTGAGCTATCACCAGCCATCAATTGATAGACTGAGGCAATAGATAGGACAGAATCCAAGGAGGAAGTAGAAAGGAGGAGATGACAATCGGGTCAACATGTGAATGGGCCCACATTACCGGCTACGGATTAACTCATTCACCGTTCACCGTTCCAGTCGATGGTTAATAAGGCTGACAGATTGCAAGATCAGTCAAATCACTTTCTCAGTTAACTATGGTATAGAGTAAGTGAAAGAATCAAAATAATGTATATGCACTCTATGATAACATGCACCTCTGTACTAGCTAAAGACATGGGGTCATGTATGTGGCTATGTAATATAATATTTTCCCAGAGGAGCCCAACGGAGTTGACGTATCAATAGCTGACCAAAATATGGTTAGGAATACATACAAAGAAATGAAAACAACACCTGTTGTTGGGCTGAAGTTCTAGACTACTAAATTATTAAGTCTGTCGTGCATCATCATCATCGCCTGACGTCATCTGGGCTGGGATGATGAAGAGCACAATCATGGCCTGCCCCGTATTATTTTCAAGGAAATAATAATAATGAACAAACATATCCTGCGATTAAGATTGTTCATTTGCCAATCCGGCACACATCAAACTCTCCCCAGGCCGTTGCTTTCTCGCTCTAATTAAACACGGAGAAAGGCCGGGACGCCATCGCTCGACCGGCCGAGGGCGCTCGCCTGCAGACGCACTAGTGAAGGGATAATTAATCCTGGAATCCATCTCCCCCAAGAAAAGGCTCGACCGCCCTCGTCGTCTCACTGCGTGTGCTGAGTGAGGCTGTTGTGCCGGTATTAATATTACTATTGCTGTTGTTGATACTTGTTCCATACGCATCCGGGCATTCCGCCACCCGAGGCCGGAGATTCAGACAAGCACCGAGCGGAGCCTTAGTCACCCTACCCTACCCACCAGCGCTCACATGGCCACCCGCCAGCTGCTTATCGCGACTACCCTGCCGACTACTTCAACTCTCCCAACTCCACAGCACCCAGACCACGAGGCCGTGATCAGGCGAGCAGCTGATCCGTTGAGAAATACCGCTGTTATCCTCCTCTCCTCCCCGACTGCCTAAACATTACATCGCCTTGGCTCTACGTTCCTGCGGTTAGTTGCCGCCTGGCTTCACAGCCCTTGCGAGGACCCATCCGCCATGGGGAATTCACAAACCAAGGAGGCTCGCTCCTCTTTGGCGCCCTCGGTTCGACATCGATCGTTATCTGACCAGAGCCACTCGTCCCCGTACCATGGCGGCGAGGGCTCGCGGTCGCTGCGATCCAGCCGGCCCGATCTCTCGTTCCTCGGCATCGGCGGATCTACCGAGAGAGATGCTACAACGCACGACCATCGCCGAGAGACGAAACAAGACCGGGAGGCGCGCCGTCTGGAGAGGGATCGCGCTGCCAGGTTGAAGGAGCGAGAGCGGAGCATGCTGGAAGAACATGTCGATGGAGGCTATCTGGTGACCCAGGGAGTCTACGTCGGCGTGGAAGACTTTAACAAAGCAATCGTTCGCCAGCTGATGGTGAGGAGCAACCTCGCTCCTTCTTATTTATACCTCCATTATTTACAAATACTAACCTCCACTGACAGATCGAACGACGGGTGGCCCCGTTTTGGCGAGGGTTGAACGATTTCTCCGAGTCTTGGGCTGAACACCAGCTGATGGCTGCCGCTCGAGGAATGCCCATTCCCCCCCCTGACCAGATCCCTCCCGAACTAGAGTACACTCCTCGGTCTCAAGGTGCCGATAGTGGCACCCAATCGCCTGAAAAAAGCGCCCAATTTTTAGCAGTGCCAAACTCGGCCCAATCACCATCCACGAATCCCGAAAACACCCCGGTCCTGACACCCACTCACTCTTTGCCATCACCTTCATCCCCAATCGCTTCAGGAACATCGAGTTCGCCCCTTTTTCGAGGTCGAGCCAAGACATTGGCCGCTCTTACCAGCTCCAAAAACAACTCAAATACAGAAATGGCGCCGCGGGAATATATACTGGCACATGATCCATTTGTGAATGGCCAGCCCATTGAAGCCTATCTGTACAAAGATGCCAGCGAATGTCCGATCTGCTTCCTTTACTACCCTCCCTACCTCAATCGGACCCGATGCTGTGACCAGCCGATCTGTTCAGAATGTTTCGTCCAGATCAAACGCCCCGATCCACATCCTCCTGAGCACACCGAGCACGCCGAGCAGGATCCAAATGCGCCTACAGAGGATGTTAGCAACAGCGAACGTGCTGAAGAGGAATCCCAGCTTGTGTCTGAGCCCTCGGCATGTCCTTTCTGCGTCCAGCCCGAATTTGGCGTTACCTACGCTCCTCCTCCGTTCCGACGAGGATTGACCTATGCAAGCTCGAATGGTCTGCATCCCACCCTACCCCTGTCTCCGGGCTCTTCCAACTCTTCTCTCAACTCGGCAGCAGCTGCTAATAGTGCTGCCGCGCTTCCTGGACGCCGTAGAGCGACCTCTCTTTCAGCCACTGACCCAGGCGTCATCACAACTGATAAAATTCGCCCCGACTGGGCCCAGAAATTAGCTAATGCGAGGGCGCATGCTGCGCGTCGCTCTGCCGCCGCCACTGCTCTTCATACAGCCGCTTACTTGATGAACTCGGGAGGCAGCGAGTCCCGTAGCCTCGGCCGGCGGGGATTACGAAGAACAGGCGCAAGCAGCTCTGGAGCCCAAACGCCTGCAAATCGACCCACCGGTGGCTCTCAAGCTCTTCACGCCCTGGCCTTCTTATCCGAAAGGAGGAATGCCGCGAATGCATCTGAGCAACAAACAAACGAAGGTGGCGCGCAAGGCCCTCCTCGCGGAAACGCCAGACGAAGCCGAATCGATGATTTAGAAGAGATGATGATGATGGAAGCTATCAGGATGAGCTTGGCTAGTGAAGAAGAACGACGGAGGAAAGAGGAGAAGGAAATTCGCAAGGAGGCAAAAAGGAGAGAGAAGGAAGCAAAGAAGGCGGAGAAGGCGATGCGGAAAAATGGAATCTATAGCAACAGTCAAACGAATTCTGCTATCTTTACTGGCCCGGCTGTTAGTCGAGTTGACAGCAGCTCCTCATCAGTCCTCACTGAGGAACAGTCTGGCGGGAACAAGGGCAAAGGCGTTGATCGCACCTCTCCCACTGCTGATGTTGCTGGAGCAGAGTCTACTGGCGAAAGTGCTGCTGGGTCAGCTAACCGCGATGTGGATCCGTCCACCTCAGCAGAACCTTCACGGCCATCACACCTACGACACATGTCGAACGCTTCCTCGACGTCTTCCTCGTATCTGGAATCCGGAGCTAGCGAACAACAGCCTGCTGAGTCACAACCGAGTGATTCACACTCCGGAACGGAGTCCATGTTTAATTTCCGAAGCCTAGCGTCTGTTATTGGCGATGAGGAAAAATCAGAATCTGCAGAGCATGTTGAAGACACCGTTCAGCAGTCCTCGGTGAAGAATTCTTCTACAGCAGAGGCGACTGAAACAGAGGCCCCCAAGCCCAACAAAGAAAATGATGCTGACAACATAACTCCGATGGAAAGCGAGTCTCCACAGAACCCAACAACGGGAATGGTTCCCAAAGAAATCAACGCACAATTGGTCGAGGTTTCTGGCGAGGCTACCGTTTGATAGTTTTGCCAGTGAGATTCGTCAAAACTGAACACTCCTTGAATGTCTACCACAGACGTTACATTGATACTATACTTTCCTTCTTTACTTATTCAGTCTAGTTGGACTGCAAACTCGAAGTCTTTCAGTCAAGACAGTATTTCCTTCCAACCAAACTCATGTACAGTCATTAACCTGAGTTTATATTTTCTTTGTCTACACCATTTGTTAACACCCTTGTCTTTCAGCTGAATTTACTCAGTCTGTGGATAAGCTTGCATATTATTCGGTTTGGGTGGAGCGTTTGCATGTTCGGTATAAATAGGTTTTTTCTTTCTGTGGATTTTGGTGAATCTGTTTGGCTGTTAAGGGGAAATATTAACACAATTAAAGTCCGTGACTTTATTCCTTAACCTACATAATGCCATGTAAACAAAAGCATTGGCATAGTCTTTGAAAACCATATTTCAAGTATAAAGAGGCTTTCGCTAGATTGACTATTTGTATGGGTAGTCTTTAACATGTATGCTATCTGACGCTATAACAGGACGACGTTCGTTCCCATGAAATACTTAAAACACCAACAATAAAAATTTTCCTTTTTTGGAAATAAAAACAGTCAACCCTCTAACTAAAGGCTTTAATCACAAAACAATAACAATACTTTTCTTCTCTTCATCCCATTTGTTATTTTGTCTTTTCGGCAGCGCAAAATCTGGAGCATCTATATCCTTATATAAAGCTGGAATTCGTTCGATGTAAGGTTGTAGACACCGTCCTTTCAAATTCTAACACCAATATCTGATTCTGCTAAATCATCAACGTACAAACATTACCATCTATCACTATGAGTCTTAATTCACTCCCCACAAAGCTTTTGCTAATTATTGTTGAAATGATCCCCGCTAATCAGGCAGACCAGCTAGCTGGTCTAGTTAGGACAAACCGACGTTTATACGATATCGTCGCGCCGTATCTATATACCGAGGAGACAATAATGGTGGCTACTTGGTATGCAACACGAAAAGACAAGGTAGATTGTCTTTTGAAAGCCATTGAAAGAAAAGCTAAGCTGCTCCCTGATTCGCAAGGCAAGCCGTTCACTAGCAGTCTGGTTAATGCCTGTAGAAACGGCAGTATAAATGTCGCCAAGCGAATCGTGCAAATGTTCCCAGAGATGTTGGACGAAGATACGGAAGACCATGGCATGCGTGCTCTATCAGCGGCGGCCGCAACAGGACAACCTGAAGTCGTGTCATGGCTGCTCGGAATTCCCACGGTGGATGTAAATCGGCTGGACAACCTTATCAGGACTCCGCTGAGCTGGGCTTGCTATTCTGGAAATAAAAATGTTGTCGAAATGCTTTTGTTGCGGTATGACGTTAACGTCAACATTACTGACCACGACCGAAGCACGCCGATAGAGCTAGCTTATGATAACAATAGAATTGAAGTAATGGGGACTCTATTACGCGATCCTCGCCTCGATATTAGAGCATGCCGCAGGAGCATTCTGGCGCACAGCGTCCTAGAAGGCAACCACGAGGCTGTCCGTCTCTTATTGAGTTTCTATGATTCGCAGGCCGTTATCTGGAACATCTGGGCCTATGTGGCGCTGCGAACCGCTATTCGTTTCGGGTTAACTGACATGATAAAGCACTTTTCTAATGTGCGAAGCTTGGACATCAATGACACACCTTCGCGGTACTTCCCTAGTGCAACCTTTTATTGTCCGATTCTCTGGGCGGCAATACGACGGCCGGGCAGCGTTTGGAAGTACCTACTCGATTTCCGCAATTTGGACATGAACATTAGATGTCCCGGTGTCGATGGTACACCCCTGATTGTCGCAATGCGAGCACATAGAAACTCACTGGGTACGGCGCTCATCGAACGTGGATGTCTTTTAAATGAGAAGGACGATACCCATGGCTACACCGCGCTGATGTGGGCTGTCATTTGTGACAATGAGCCGATGGTCAAACTGCTCTTGTCGAGGGAGGATATTGATCTCTCAGTCAAAGACAACAATGGTGTTCCTGTCCTGTACCATGCCACGCTCACGACAGGCCGCAAATTTGATATAATGAAGCTTCTTCTAGATCATCCGGATGTAGATGTTAATATCTCCAATAATAATGGTATGACTCCGCTGATGCTGGCAGTTAAGAACTATAAATATACCGCGGCCTACCTTCTTGTGAACAAGGGTGGAATTGATTATTCCCTTCAGGATAATGATGGCAAAACCGTCTCTGATCATGCCAGTAGAGGCAAATGTCGGCTGCGATTTGCGGCTTTGATTAGGGCCGGGATGAGAAACAGAATACCGCCACGTCTACGGCCGCGTCTACGTGGATGATTGAAACATGTTTCCCTACTGATTAGTATCGAATTATTAGTTATGAAATCCTGACTTTATATATTTATATCTACTTAAACTACAGTAAAACCCGAGATTAAGGATTACCCGGATTAAGAATAACCTTACATTGAGGATAAGAATATCATGTCAAAATTGATTTAACATACAAATATCCTTATTACCTTATTTCTAGGATTATCCTTATTTTTTTGCCTTCCCTCATACAAATATACTTAATCTGGAGGCATATAAACATTATTTTTCTATATAAATTAAGAATTTTAGAACGTCAAAATAATCAATAAAGTTAATAAAAAGTAGTAAAAAACTACATTGTGCGTAGAATACTAATTAAAGGTTAACTTATTTATTTTTAAACTTGAGGTTTTATCGCCTACACTACATGTAATAACCATAGTAGAGAAGAAAAAAAATAATATAAAACTTATAAAAGATAGTTTTACTAATTTAAATAGTTTTTGGGATTTAGTATGCTTTAAATTTAGCATCAGTAGGCCTGGTTTTTATGGTTTCTATATAAATAAATATATATATATATATAACACCCGAGAATATCCCCTCATATTAAGGATAAGAAGTTGGTGTCAGATTCATATCCTTAATCCCAGGTTTTACTGTATACTCGGCGTGGGGCGCGGCTCGGAGTTTATTCAACGGTGTGGGGGCTCAAGCTTCTGCCAAACAAACACTAAATTCAATGTTATTAATTGAATAACGTAACAAGGATGTATAGTTATATTTCTAGAAATGGCTTACGGGTATTTGTTAGCGTCTGTTGGTAGATGACAGATCAGTTCTTCGGCCTGTTTAATCGGTTTCATGCCTCTGCTCTTCACGTTCTTACCACCCCTTTGATCGACATTGAATTGTATATGTCATCGGCTCTAGGTCTAGCTGTTAATAAAATCTGGTGTTTTATTCCCAAAACCTCCATCCTCTGCCTAGATTTTCTAGTTGTTAGAATGAGTCCATCGATCGCCCTTTCAGACCGGCCGAGAGAGGACGCACATATTGAGCAGCCCGACGTGGACGACGTGGAACCGAACCCTGACGGCGGGTATGGGTGGGTGGTAATCGTCGTTTGCTTTATCCATACCTTTTGGCAAAATGCCTGGACCGGATCGTGGGGAATCCTCCAAGTTGCTTTGCTAAAAACCACTTTACGAGGCTCCTCGTCAAGTACTGTTTCTTTCATTGGAGCCCTTGGAATCGCTTTGTCCTGCGCCTTAGGAATCTTCACCATCCGGTTCGCTCGTATAATTGGAGCTCGCTGGACTAGCTTGATTGGGATCTTGCTGTATAGCATTAGTAATATTGTCAGCGCCTGGGCTGTCTCCAACGTCGGTGCTTTATTCATTGCGTGCGGCTTTATGTATGGCCTCGGCGCGTGCTTGATGTACACCATGTCCAACAGTCTACCAATTCAATGGTTCAGCACTAAGTTGGGCACAGCAAACGGTATCGTTAAGCTTGGCGGAGGCATTGGGGCAACTGTCATGGCTATTGTCACCAGTGTGCTTACCGACAAGCTCGGCATCGTGTGGACGTTTAGGATTTTTGGGTTGTTATCGCTGGTAACAGGCGTCCCGCCTGCTTTCTTTATCCGGGAGAGGGTTTCCTCCCAGAGAAGCTTCGAAATTGACTGGTCGCTTTTCAAAAACGTTGCGTTTTCCTTCCTTTTTGCCTCCGGCGTGGTTGGAGTGTTCTCCATCTACGCGCCTCCATTCTTCTTACCCGCGGTGACAGCCTCTCTCGGCTTCTCAGACTGGGTCTCTGCAGGCGTCGTAGCCTGCTTCAATGCGTGCATGGCGATTGGGCGTCTCACATCTGGGTTTGCCTGTGACAGGTTTGGCAGTATGAACGTATTGCTGCTGACCATGGCCGTCAATGCCGTCACCATGTTCGCAATATGGTCCTTTGCATCTACCTTGGCCGTCCTGATAGTCTTTTCAGTTATCAACGGGCTCGCCAATGGTTCCTTTTTCGTGGCTCTGCCCACAGCTGTGGGAAGACTTGCTGGGGAACGTCGCGGCGCAGGAGCCGTGAGCATTGCTCTTACGGGATGGGCTCCGGGTCTGTTGGTCGGAAATCCCATTGCTGGTTTCTTGATAGACGCAACGGGTGCAAGTAGTTCTCATTCTATTGTTCCCTATAGGCCCGCTATATTCTACGTTGCGGGGACAGCGGTGCTTTCCCTCACCTTTGTCGTGGCTGCGCGTCTATCGGTTGACGGACGTGTTGCTAGAAAGTTGTAGTTAATACTACACTCTTGGCCATACCACTCCTTGAACAGGTAATACTTGGCCAGGCATAGAATCGGAATAATACAAGGCTTTTCCTTCTTCTCGTCACATATTTTCTCAATTCTGCCAAATATGTTCTTGAAATGACCTGTATGATCTCAAATGCTACAAGAAAATACTCTTTTTATATCATTTCAAAGTTACTTCTACCGGTTGACATGTAAACCCGAATGCTTCAGGCTTTAGTGAGTACCTAAACTGATCACTATTTATAGCAAAAATTGATACTAGAAATACAACTATAGAACGCTGTTAGACTTTACAGAGCTTTCCATGTATCAACTTCAACTTGTTTGTACTCAAAGCTTAGACAGGATGAACAGCAGTCTAGATGAGGGGGTTTCAAGCGCTCTTATTGGTGACTCGCTGCAAGGGGGTTTGCCCGATTAGGCCTTAGTGAGGTTCCACAAGCGCACCCCGGATTTCTTTTAAGCCTCACTACATATGATTTTGCCCACGACCGTTTTGTTTAAACCTTAGTCCATCATGAATGGCTATCCTTTAATGCTGCGGCCTGATGGTGGCTCTCGCATGATTGCGTTTGGCACTACGGGAATCGTCTGTCAGAACTCCTGTCACACGGAGCAAGTGATCAAAGCTCCTCTTAAATACAAGCTTGACGGTTGCAGTGCGGATGTCATTGAAAGGACTTTGGATGGAGAAGAGTTTGCTCGACCATGTTTTGAGCGCGAGAAGATTATCTACAAGACACTCCCAAAAGACCCAAATATTCTCAACTGCATTGAAGTCACAGACGATTGTATCCATCTCCCCTTCCTACGACTCGGAAACCTACGTGATTATCTTGAGAATCACGACCGACAAGTCCAAGCTCAAACCCGGGAACAATGGATTCCAATGGCCGTTGATGCCATTGCACTAATCTACCGCTTCGGTGTGATACACGCGGATATTAGTACACGAAACTTCCTCGTGGCTGATGACCTATCTATAAAGCTTTGCGACTTCTCTGGCTCGGCAATTGGTGCGGAATCTGCTCTTGTATTAGAGGAAGATCGGTACCAAATAGCCCCTGATTCTCCTCGGTCTATCGCGACAGACATATTTGCACTGGGCTGTCTGATTTTCGAGATATCAACTGGTCTGCGCCCATACCATGAAATATGTGATGACGATTATCAAGAAATTGAGCGACGCTATTCGATCGGCCATTTTCCAAGCGTGGACGGTCTTCCTTATCGAAAAATCATACACAAGTGCTGGACAGGTCAATACACAGACGTGAGCCAGCTAAAGGATGATTTACAGAAGAGAGATAGAAGTACTCGATTATTCTTGCCGGCTTTCTTTTCAGGTTCGGGTGCAGGTGTTACGATGGCGTGGGTGCTTTCATTAACCACATCGACACTTGCTGCTGGATTCCTGTTTTGGTGGAGTTCAAGACGCGGGTATTGGAGGTCTACTGATGGCTAAAATTCAATATAAGGGCTCTACTCCATTATTCTTCAGAGGAGGCTATGCAAACAGCTGTACAAACTATAATCCTCCACTCGCCTCCACGACCTCTCCTATTTCTACCCTTTCTAGTTAATAAAGAAAACATCAGGTGATGAGATTCTATTAATCTTTAGTTTTCAGTTGTTGTTTTTTCCGCCATAGAAAATAAATCTACTTATAAGTAAAAGTATATTAAACTAAACGAGTTAGCTATAACTCATCAATTGATGTCCTTTAAAAAGTTTCAAGAATATACTCATAACTTTAATCTGGATACCGCTACCAAAACCCATATCGAGTCAATGATTCTTGTAATTTATTATATTATATATATTAAAATTTCAAGTTACTATAAATTGAAGTCCTGACGAGCCCCCTGAGCTTGTGAGTCTTGAGCAATCCGTAAGCCACTAAGCATAAAGCGGCACCGCGTTCCAGTCGTCGTCCATATTTTATCGTATAGGTGGAAAAGCTGGGAGCGTATATAGTCTCTATTTTTTTAGAGGAAAAAACCTAAATAATAACTGATTATATCAATTGTCTAATCTAGAACAGGTCAACGGTGAATAGCAAGAAGAGTCGGGCAAGCCCGGGACAGCTCTCGGAATGACCGGCCGGTGATACTAGTAAATGATATCTATAAATTGCCTGCCTTTTGCCACAACACATATTCATCAATTTTAATAGTTCGTAAAATTTTTTTTTCATAATACTCGAAAATGGCACAGTCTACGCCCAGCATTCCTCTAAACCAAGCCGTCGTCACAACACACAGCTCGGTGGTAGTGACCAAAGCCAGCGTTACAAGCGTCTGGAACACTCTCATCGACACATCCACATGGCCAGAATGGAATCGCCTTGTCCCCAAAGTCATCATAAACTCACAACCGGACCAGCTTGAAAATAGCACAGAAACACCGCCATCATCGCTTTCCCCGGTTTTCCAACGCGGGACAAAAATGTCGCTCTTGTTTAATACGAATGCCGACAACGAGATGGATGGCAATGCACCACCTTTTGAGGAATCGTCGCTGGTGATGTTGAAAAGTGTGATTACTGTTTTTGAACCGCCAAACTCTGAAAAGGGTGAAAAAGGGCGTATTGCATGGGCGGTTGATACGCAGGCAGAGGGTTCATGGCCCAAATGGCTCGTGTATGCGGAAAGAGTGCACGAGATTTATCAGGATGAAGATGGAAATGTCAAGGTTGAAGACTGGGAGCTGCAGACGGGGGTAATGGCGTACGGCGTACGATGGATGATGGGTGCCAAACTTGAACGGTTACGTCAAATTTGGATAGAGAACCTCAAGAGTTTCGTGGAAGCGGGGAACCAAGGGTAATAAAAAACAAAAAGCACTGATTGATCTATAGATTCCACTCTCATGCAGAAGACTGATGGAGCGGGCTATGTATACTATATGTTTAAATAATATCTCCTCTTTATGACTTGGACCCTCGCCTAATTAAAGGTTGTCTGCTGAGCAGGACTAGGATGCTTTTTCCACTCTAATAGCTGGTAAGTCACTGTTCCCCAAAGAATTGTGCAAGAGAGGAAGGGATACATACCCTTTAGCCATTCTTTAATGAAAGCATGTTCAAACTTCTGGGCACTCGCCACGGGTGCTGGCGGCAGTGTTGGCGTGGTCTCATTCGGGAAAAGGCCGTTCTCGTCCCCTGCGAAGATTAGACATCTCATTCAAAATTTAGTTGAGAATTCCGACTCACAATGGTGCACGGCTCCTGCTATCTCTACAAATGGACGATCATTTGTATTTTTCCGCGGTGTGGCGCCATCTGCAAGAGGCGTTGCTTCTCTCCATGGATCTGCCTGGCCACCGATAATAGCTAGTCGAGGATAGTCGATGTCAAAACCACCATATTTGTTGACTCGTTGAACGTCTGGAGGAGTTGTAATGTTGAATGCGTATTTACAGCTGAGGCTTAGATAGTCGATGTCAATCGATCTTGAAACCATCGGGAGTTCGTTTTTAGGCGTGCCGCTACCCGTTTGATAAAAGCCCCATCTGAGGAAGTCCAAGATCAGTTACCCGGTCTTTTCATAACTTCCAAAGGGTATACTCACTCGGTGCAAACTTGATAGTCCCATAATCTCCAATCCTGACTGATATCATCCTGTTGATAAGATGTCACATTGTGAGCAGAGAAACAAGAGTCGGCACTCTCTCCTTCGCCCAGACAAGGCCAGATGGTGGTGTCGTTGAGCCATCCGACGAAATTGAGCAGCCGGGTTGTTAGCTGCGTAGATTCGTTCTTGTAACCGGCAGCGCTAACGAGTTTCTTGGCCTCATTAGCTTTGCTAGCCGTACTATTATAGATCAACCTATCCGAGGTAATGTTACCGCAAAAGGCAAAGAAAGTCGGGTCATCGTTGGCCGGGTCCCAGTTCCTATTCTGCCACGCCCCTAGGGGCTCACTCAGTAAACTGGCAAAGTCGTTTGCGTAGGTGAGATCCTCAAGGCCAAAGAGTGCTTTGAACTTTTTGAATTCGCCTGATTGAGGCAACAGGTTATCAATGAGCTGAGTAAACTGCAAGTTCGTCTGGACACAGTCTTGAGGGGCGTGGTGTCTGATTGGCTCATAATATTGCCAGTAGTCGATGATAGCCGCGGTAACTCCGGAGGACGAAATGGCGCCGAAAAACAGGTTCGGATACACGACACGAAGGAAAGCGACAAAGGCTCCGGCGTAAGAGCCGCCATATGCGATGTATGGAACGTCATGGGCAGTTACACTCTGGTTTTCGAGACCGGGGAATTTGATGTGCTCGGAAAAATAGGCCACATCCGCAAGTGCCTGTTCCGTTGTCAAGAAGCGCAAGCTTTTCGTAGACAGATCCGAAGTTGGTATGCTTGTACCGTAGTAACGGTGCTCAAGAATTACCGCAATGCCATTTGTCTCCTGCGCAAGCTGGGCGATGAGACCTTTTTGGAGATAAGGTAATCTGTCTAGAAAATTCTATTGTTAAAGGGTATAATCTTGCCGAAACGTAGATGTAAGCTTTGCGACGACCTACCTTCTCCCGATGTCTCCCCGGATTCGAGGACAAAAACAGGCCCTCCTTTCTTATAATGGCTGGCGTCAAACCAATACCGGAGAGGAAAGCTGGCGTTGCTGTGCGGCTCGTATATCGATTCATTGTGGAAATGGTCAATTGGGACGGACAAATTGTGGGCAGGATAGAGAGTCGACGGATCAACGTCTAGAGCCAAAGGCCGATTGTTCTGCTTGCGAAGAGAGCCCTGGGGGGAAAATGTGAGCAGTTTCATTTTGTCAATGCGATACGTCTATCGTTGGCGTACCTTGTGGCCGAGGCCATGACTCGTTGCAGCGAGAGCTGCGCCAGCGAAGGCCAGCAAAGACAGCGGCTTCATGGGCAATGGATTCGGAATTGGGCGAGGAATAATATGAACAATGAGGTAGACGAAAAACTCACGCCTCGGACTGGGAATAAAAGTGCTAAATAGCTTCGAGGGATCGTCGGAAAGAGAGTTGCCTGGTCACGAGATAAGGACCTAAAGATGCACCATCGCCCGCATGCAACGTCGACGCCTCGACGATCCCCCCGCAGCCTATGGATGCTCATTGCTTAGCCATCCGTGCATCGGCGAGTGGAGACCACGCATGTCCGTTGACGATAGCTCGACGAGGCCGTGTTGTTTGGACGTGATTCGGAAAGAGAAACTATGCCCACGACGAGCGATTTGAAGCAAGCAATGAGGCAGTGACGCAGTGAAACGCTGAAGCTCTCGATAAATAAACGGACCACGCGGCGACACCATTGGCCAGGGCGCGTATCCACTGCTGCCAGCCAATCACAGGGCGGCCTCTCCTAGATAGTGGGTCTTTGGGCTGCGGCTGCCCCACTGAGCCACCCAATCGAGGCCGCGCCAAAACGCATTAGGCAAAGTCAATACTGGGCCGTTGATCTAACTCGTCATGTCGTTTTGTCCATCCTGGGCTGCCTGCTTCATCTTCTTCCTCCTTGCGAGTATTATTGTCTCGTCGTGCTTTTCCGTGTCGACTGCGATAGTGTGACATCGCTGCTAGAAAAAGTATCCATCGGAACGCCTTATCTGAGTCTGTGGTGTCAGTATTCGCTATACAAACCACTCCTCGGTTCGGTTCCGCCATATCATGCTGCATTAAACCTGAAACCTGCGGAATTCGGGTCGCACTACTATATCAGTCGCTCTGCATTTTTTTCATCTTTGCATTTTTCGCCTCTGGCAGATAAAATTACTGCCTAGCTCTCGTTACACGCCCGCCTAGCCATGTCTCCTGATTTAAACCCCATCGCCCCCTCCCCGCACGGCCGCCATCCCTCTCAACCGACCGACTCTCCTACATCCATCTCAAACTCCCCTACGGCCTCACGACGCGTCTCTCAGGTGATGGGACCTCCTCCAATTCCAGGAAGTACAGCCAGTGTTGCTCCGTCAAACAATGGCGGCGCTGCTGAGACATCTGATATTGGCATCGGGCCAGGTGGGTCAACTGTAGAAGTACGTATATGCTCGGATTAATACTAATTGATGCACGCGATAAATTAGGACCTCTCCGTCATCCTCGGCCGATGACTGCCGCCGACCTACATTTAGTTTTAGAAAAAGAGCAAGAGGCAGTGGTAAGTTTGTGTCTTGTTACAAACATATCAGGCCATTTACTAACCCCCTGGGCCGCTATCACTAGGTCAATCGCCTCACACGCGAACTCACCGTGCTCCGGCAGCAAACCGCCTCTGTCGCGTCTACTGCATCGACCACATCGACAGGCCTCAATGACTCCATAGATGGGACATCCTATCCTACGTCAGCTCGTCATCGATCGTCCTCGAGCCTTAGCGGTCACATTCCGGCGGGATCAGCAGCCTTGGCAGCTAGCGTGTCCAGCATTGCTCCTTCGCGAGATACAGCTTTACCTGCGTCACGACCGTCTGGGGAGTATACACGCGTGGTACGCAGCCGTGAGCCGTCTGTGACCTCTCCACGACAACCGTTATCGCCTTACGGTGACCACGGGCATTCTTCTATCGGGCAATCT
Organism: Talaromyces rugulosus; assembly: GCF_013368755.1. NCBI lineage: Eukaryota > Fungi > Ascomycota > Eurotiomycetes > Eurotiales > Trichocomaceae > Talaromyces > Talaromyces rugulosus. The sequence continues at coordinate 5,590,031 of NC_049561.1, read as the reverse complement.
CAAGGCCCCCATCGCAGCTCCGTATCTCACTCGCACTCGCACTCTCACAGCAACACCTATCTTCCCGATGTGCATCGGTCGGCTTCTAATGCTTCTACAGCGGGAAGCCGGTATGAAGAGACTGCTCACCACCGGGTAGAGTTGGAAACGGTCAAGAGGGAAAATGAAATGCTGCGTCGGCGGGTACGCGAGTTAGAACAGAGCCTCAAGACGTATCGTGATGCACAGCCGCACGACGAGTCTCCAACAGCCCATACTTCCAGCCTGGTTGCTGGTATGCGCGATGCCACTATTAAAGATTCATGATTGATTTGGTTGCTTTTATCTTTGGTTTGCGGGTTTCTGATAGGCACACAGGCAGGATAGGAATTGGTCCGGCGTTAAGAGATGGACAAGGTCTTTTTTTTTCATACTTTTTTTTCCCCAGCTGTCAATTGGTTCATTAGGATCTACAGAGATTGCCAAATAGGCTGCCATAGTTGCAGACATATACACAAATACACTCTTTTGCTTACTCCGTGCTCTAGGTAGAAGGATATCCCAACAAGATCTTATATTTGGCTATTCTTAGAATTAAAGGAACCAATCATGCATTCTTGGGGCAATTAATTAATTAACTAATTTTAAATCAGAGCTTGTTCGCCTTTTTTCACATGCAAGAAAGCAATTTGTATGCACAAGAGTGGGCTGCGCCTCATCATCAAGTGTGGCTGGAGCCAGGCAGTTACGTTTCACCACGACCCGCCTGCCCCTCCTACGTCATGTGGCACAGGCACCTTCCCCGCCGAGATCACATCATGCATGCGCGTTCTCTTGATTTCTTATTCTCATACAACCCTGCACATTATTCTTATAAGAAACAGAAGTCCAGATTTGACCTGACTCAATTCACATTGTCGCAAATTCTTTTTCTCGATATCCCTATCACCAATTCAAAACAACAGCAAACATGTCTGGAAGCAACGTCGTTCACGTGAAAGGCATCGCAGCCACCACCACCGAGAAGGAAGTTCGTGACTTCTTCAGCTTTTGGTACGTTTGAATTAAAGAATCTTTATAATATACCAGGGTACTAACTTGTCCCAGTGGAAAAATTTCCAACCTGACTCTTACGCCTGAATCTGGCGAAGCCGGTGCTTCCCAGTCCGCTACCGTAACCTTTGAAAAGGAGACGTAAGTAAATGTTAACTCTGATCAGGAGGAATAAAAAATACTGATATATTTACGCAGTGCTGCAAAGACTGCACTTCTTCTCGACAACACCCAGCTCGGACCCGCCGCCGTCCATGTTGAAGCCGCGCAGAGCATCGACGACATTGCTGGAACTCATGCTGCCAGCGCCCACGAGGCCAAGGACGAGCACCAGCATGATATTGAACAGGAAGACAAGCCACGCTCGCGAATTATTGCCGAGTATCTTGCTCACGGCTACACCGTCAGCGACCAGGCCATTCAGCAGGCCATTGCTCTCGACAACAAGCACGGATTCTCAAACAAGTTCACTAACGCGCTGACCAACTTTGACACCAAATTCAAGGCCACCGACCGGGCCAAGGGCATCGATGAGAAATACAAAATCACCAACCAGGCCAGCACTGGCTGGCGCGGCCTTACCTCGTACTTTGAAAAGGCCCTAGACACCCCGACTGGCCAGAAGGTGCGCGACTTTTACGCGCAGACCGACAAGCAAGTCCGTGACATTCACACCGAAGCTCGTCGTCTTGCCGACCTTAAGAGCGGAAAAGCTACCGAGGGCGGTGCTGCTACTACTGAGGCTACTTCTGCTGAGGTCCCTGGCATTGCTACGGATGCAAGTGCTCTCCCTCCAAATGAGACCAAGCCTGTGGCTTAATCAAACCAAAGCCCTTTTAATTCTTGATTCTTTGTTCTCTATTCTTTTTTTTATGCTTCTTGGTTGATTCCCACGCTTCAACGAGTCATGACAAGTGTATGAACTTTTTTCCGCGGTGTTTGTTATTATTCCTCCGATAACTGTGTTGCTGTAAATAATTCTTCTTGCATTCGTAATTGGGATCAGAACAGTATATTTCTCCTATCTAGTAAATGATTTTGAAATAAGGCCACTAAATTGATGTAACCGCCACAAAAGTGGAGTTGGTGTCCATCACAAAAGCTATGAACCAGCCCGCACGTCATCATGATGAAGGAGCCAATTCAACCAACCTGTTATAATTTCTTAAGAAACATACTTAAGATAACTGAGAGCTAAAATAATCAATAATTTGTTATTAATTACACCTACTTCAAAGTGAAAACTATCAACCTGCCGATTTCAAGTACATCCATCCATCCATCGAAGTAATCGATCTATACACCTGAGGTAAAACACCACCCATCCCGTCCCCCAAATTTCTCCATACTATAAATACTGACTTAACGTCTACCAGAACATCCAAAAAAGCAAGACAACCAAAAACAAAAACAAAAATAAAACAAAATGTCCGCTCCAAACGCTGGCCGCCAATCGCCCGACCCAGAACGTCAACCAGGTGCCCAACTACAAGACCCGCCAGGCCTCGGAAAAGCGACTCCCAACGCCGCCCCGTCCGATAAATACTCACAGGAAAAGTCAGAGCAGACCAAAGCCGGACTACAGAGTAACCCGGAGCATCCGTTGGAGAAGTATGCGAGGGAGAAGTTGGGGTGATCAATCTCCGATATCCCATATCCAGTCACAGGAGTGAGTACTGGTTTCAAGTCAAGTGGTTACATTAGTCGAGATTTAGAAAATATCATTCAACTTGGGTACAAAATCAACAGCAAGCTTGTTCATAACTACATACTGTCTGGCCGCTATCTAAAACGTTAAGCGCATCGTCAAGGGGGAGAAAAAGACACTGTCTGGGGGAATCTGTGCGTGGGAGAGGGAGAGGGTGGTCATGCGAAATGGCATAAGTACGTAACGGGGAATAGGGCCCTAAATAGCATTTTTCTTTTTGAACAAGGAATTGATAGATATACAGGTAATATCCTGATATCAAGTACATATGCTTTTAGGAACCCAACAAAAAAAAGGACGGAGAGGATTAAGGGGGAGAGGTGGGTGGATAGTGGCATCAGCGTAATAAAAACGAGGGAGACAAAAAGAAACGTCAAAAACAACGCCTAGTAAAAATATTCCAAAGTATCGACATAAATTTGACCATGAACTTTTTTTTCGGCGTCGCGTTTAATTACCTCCATTGGCTAAACCGGCCGCAATTGAGGCGCTGGTTTTATCAGCCTCTTGGAAAGCTGATTGTATCACTTGCTGCTCGTCCGATGTTAAAATCTTAGTCAAACTATCGTATAATTGTGGCTGCTCTTGTTGCAATGCTAATTAAATGTTAGTATAGAATTCAAGACAGTAGAATACGACCAAACTTACTGAGCATGACATTCTTGAACAGAGTATATGGCTCAACTTTGTCGAGAGGCGTCTCGAGAAGACTTTCCTCGTCCAGTTCGTCATCGTCATCTGCAAAGGAGCTGAACTTTTGGGCCTGGATTCACTATTAGTTCGCCTCATCAGAAAAAATATATATATGTAATAGACTTACCTCTTGGCTCAAAAAGTCCAAATAAGCAGTGTTCTCATCAGTAACGTCGTCATCACCGGCTCCTTCAGCCTCATCTTGATCATTCCATTCGACTTCGCCATCCCACTCGTTTTCACCCTCGAGTTCATCCTCTTCTTCCTCATCGAATGTATAATCTGACTCTCGGGTAGCTTCCTCACGGTGCTTGAGAGCAGCGGGGTATGTCTGGAAGAGCCGAGTAACGCCTTGGAGTAGTCTGGGCCAGCCTTGTTGGATACTGGGTGGCACATCGTTGCCTTTGAGTGTCAGAAGAGAGCTGATAGCTGCGATGGACAGTTTCTTATCATGGACACGGCGGAAGTTGTCAATGTTAGAGAACCATGCGCTGAAGAACTTGTTCGTCAAGCCCTTGGCTTCAAGGACCTGCAAAGCCAGCGCCGGGTTGTAGTAGATAGAGTTGACAACCATTTCCATGAGGTAGACGCGATAAGATTTGGTCTTAGCATCACCACTGTTGATCACGTTCATGGCCAGCTCGATGAAGATGGGAATATATTGATCAACATATCCACGGAGATTCAGCATCAAAGCCTCGGCAAGCTTGCAACCACAGATTCTGTCGACTCCACCAACCTTTTCATCGTGAAAAATGTCCTCGACCATGCTCACGATTGCTGCCAGGTACGCAGGAGTTTGAATGAGCATGTCCGAGCCATACGAAACAAAGTTGTCCAGAGCGGGCAACATATCTAGTCAAGTTAGTAACCGTCCACGCGCAAAGGATATCTAAACATACCTTCCAAGTAAAGTTCTGCGCCGGCCTTGAAAGTTTTGTGGATCATCTCAAAGGCTTGCCACATGGTAGGCGAGATAGACTTGGCAGAGAATGTGCAGCTGTCGATAATCTCGAAGATCTCATTATATAAGTCTAAAGGATAGAGATAGTTAGTATCGGTCCCAAGCGTGGCTTACTGAACGAAACGTACCATAAAGCTTGTTCTCTAGCGTGATCGTTATAACAGGCATCAAAATCGTTTCCAAGTGAAGCAGGACATCCGGAGTGCTTTCCAAGGTCAGAATAAGAGTTCCAATGGTCTGCAAAACACCCAAAGCTGTGATGCTCTTGTCGTCGAGGAAGTCTCCGTAGTTTTCTTCATCGCCCTTGGCAGCTTGTCGCTCAAGGAGCTCCTGGACGATGCGCATATAGGTATCACGCAGCTGCTCACTCAGAGCAACGGCAAACGGAGTCAATTCGGCAGAGAAAACCTCGACAAAGTCTTCCATGACATTAGACAATGCATCGACGTCAACTTCGTTGGCCAATTTCAGCAGTTGCTGCATGATTTGAGGGATATTTTGCTGCATCGAAGTGCGGATCACCTCGTGGCGAATAAGAGGCTGCAAAGCGAGAGCGGCCTCGACGCGCACAGGCAAATCATCGTCGGCCATGGACTGCAAGATATTGCGATAGATGATCATCAAATTCTCAGGGTCCTTGAAGTCCAACTGCTCGAATTTCTCAAGAGTGTCACAAGCACGGGCCCTGAGGAATCCATGAGGACTGCGGAACTCAGGGAACACATGGCGAACGAAGAAATATTCGACTTGGTCGGCAATCGGGCTCTTCTTGCCCAGAATAACGGAAGACAAAGAGCCAATCATGCGCAAGGCACCCTCCTTCTCCCTGGGAAGCTTTTGGTCATCAGGCGCAGACTCGTACTTGCTGACAATGCCATTGACAAACTGTAGTATCGAAAATGTTTGCTTCTTTCGGCTCTTGGTGAGCGAAATCAAGAAGTTGGTGGCGGCAACGTCAGGCGCGGATATCTCCTCGTAATAGTTCAATTTTCGGTGAAGATACTCGGGTGGATCAGTGTCGAAGAGTTCGATGTCTTCATCTGATTGACAGAGCAGTGGGAAGACCAAGTGTGCGATGAGAGTATCCATATGGGGTTTCAAATGGTCCCATGTTGACTTGGGCTTGACGCACTCTTCAAGGAAAATCAAGGTGTAGGAAAGCACAGGCTTGCTGAGCCATTGGCCCTTGACCCACTTCTCAACCTCCTGAAGGTAGCCTTTCAAAATCTCAGGAGTGAACGTTATAATGAATGACTTGGCGTACGAGATCGAATCGTTGGCCGTGTTCTTCGTGATTGTGGTCGGGTTGCCATATCTAGAAACACTCTCGTCAGGTATTTGGGGGTGTAAATAAGAAAGGTTTAATAAACGGACCTGATGAAAAGACGGTTCAAGTTGGCATAAGCCCACTTCTTGCATTTCCACCAATGGTTACCCTCCCTGTCATCGGCGTCCTCGGGCATGGAGGCAGCAGGCGGCGCCTTGGAAACTATTCCCAAGAACAAGGTGCACCAGTCCACGGTAGCCTGGTGAGTTCTCAGGTGTGGCGGAAGCTCAAACTATGCAAACGAATCGTCAGCAGGACTCCAACAACAAGGTCTACGGATAAAACTCACGTAAATCGCATGCTTATACGATTTAACCACCGCATGGAGCATTTCTGCAGCCTCCAGGCTTTCCTCATTCACCAACCTGCTCCCAATGTTGAGTAGTTGGGGGAAACAGTGCTCGACGATCTTATCAAAGTCCCCGCGTTTCTCAGTCGCCTTGAAGCGGTAGACCTTGCAGATGGCGAGCAAGCATTGAAGACCGGCAAAGACAGAGTTTGCATCGTTGGCGCCCAGCAGTTGCAGGGTGATGTCCATAAAGCCAGGCCATTTTTCGGGAAAGTCGTACGTGAGGATCTTGGTGACGATCGGGATAATCTGGGCGCGTACGTTGGTTGGCGACGCAGCGAGAATTGGGATCAGTCGATCACGCAGAGCAGGACGCTCTTCTTCGGAAATAGTCTTGTGTATAGGGTTCTCTTCATTGGTAGCCCATCCGCGATTGATTCGGTTTTTGAGGTAGACGACCGCTAGAACACAACACCATCGTTAGCGCTTGGTTTTTTTTTATTATCCCTTGGGCAAAAAAGAAGAAAAAAATTCAGACGAAACAATTCGCAGATTTATTCGCACGATGCTTTCATCCTCTCATACAAAAGGCTTCGCGTCAGGGACTGGTGGTGGGCAAGCGAGGAATTTCAGGGATGGCGGGGTGCGTTTTTTTCCCATACCAGACAGCTGAACGGCGTTATTCTGCTCGCCCTGCAGAATATCTAAAAGAGCGTTGATAAACCCCGGCTGAGTCTCGGCCTAAGAATTCGACGAGAAGACATTAGCAAACTGCAAGGTCGGCAAACAGGATTTGGTGAGCCATACATATTTGAGGTCCAACTCGGCCTGTCGTCGATTGTCGGCGTTGGCGTCGAGCGTGGACTGTATACGGTCCCGTAGAGCATTCACATCCATCGCGCTCCGTCCTGCCCCCAGCAGTCCAGAAAAAAATAGCAAGAAAAAAAGGAGAGCAGCAAAAACAATGGTGCGAGCTCCCTGGGTTTATTGTCAACAAACGAAGGCAAGAACGCCGAGGGCGACAGGTGAGAAAAGGCGGGAGTAGCCTCTCGTCGTTTTTTCTGATCGACGAACGATAACACAATCACCAAGCTGATTATTTAATATTTCCTTAGGTGCGTCGCCGGCAGTGGGCTTTGGCGGGCGGTGAGTGCACAAAACAACACTGCTTTTTTTTTTCAGCCGGTGGTCCCACTCTACTAGGGCTCCCCGGGCCTTGCAACACTGCAAAATGGTAGACCCGTTTCAACGAGGGGCTGCTTGTCTGCAATTGGCTAGTTGGGGGTTAATTTTTCTTTAATTTTTTTTTTCTCTTTACAGAAGAAGTTTAAAAAGAGAAAAAAAGGTGTCCGGAGGATCGCAAGCCATCCTGCGCTAGGCAAGCTGCATATTAGTATCGATGCAATAATATGTAATCGATGCAATCATCTACTTAGCTAAAATCAGCAAGAGCTAATCACAGCCTGCGCCTGAGCCTCGTCCAAGTGATATATCTAATTGTCTAATCATGTAACGGTCGATGCCATGTGGCCGCGGGTACAAGGTTTTCAAGATAGTGGGTGGCAATAAGCAGCCGGCCAATGACACCGCACGCACATCATATCCCAGAATCTATCTATATAGATATAATATACGGATATACTATATACCAATCACAACATATCCGTAATAAGAAGGAAATACCTCACACTGCAGCCACCATTGATGTCTAGTAGCGTGGTGTGGCATCACATTACATATACAGAGAAGCCGCAAAAATCACATCGCGCTTGATCAGCTCCTGCGCTTGCTGCATCTTGGTGTACAGAGTCGGGTCGCCCACCAGTTTCGACGCGTTCTTGACCTCACGGCATGTTTCGTCGAGCCGTGTGATAGTCCGGACGATGGTGCCTTCCATCACATCTGTAAGGTTGGTGATGCGATTGAACGACATCCCCTTCGCCCATTCATACACAACCTCAATCAGTCCAAAGCGAGGCTTGCTCGTGAAGTCGTTGGAATCCTCGCTGGACAAGATCACTTGGTGCAGGATCTGGAATTCATTGACTTTTTCCGCAATTCGCACGATCGCTTCCTTGCCCTTCTCGAGCTGAGGCGTTAGCGTCGGTTCGTTCTCCGTCTTCTCCTGGAACACAAAAGCCGACAAGAGAGCCACAATCTCCTCGGGCTCGTATTCGGCCAGTACGTTTTCGAGGATGAGTTCAGTCAGGACCAATTCATCGGCAGAATGGATCTAGATCGCCATTAGTTCAGAACGATCGCAGTGGGAACCCAACGATTGTGTTTTCTTACCTCACAAGCCACCTTGCCTTTCAATTGCACTCTACTTTCCTCATCCACAAACCCTAATTCCCTGAGCACTTCTACTCTCTGTTGATAATCAGGAAGCAATTGAAGATTTTGATCTGACATGAGTTGTCGCAATTGAGAGATATTCTCCTTGACCTGCCATTCATCGTGTTGCATTTCAAACTGGTAAATGTGTTAGTTTTAACAGGTAAGTATTCATGGAATGCAGAGAACTGACGTGTTTCAAAAAGTCGGGACATGAGAGACACTGGCAAGACTGGGCGATAGCAGCCTGAGCCTGTCGCTGATTCAAGATCTCTCTCACTTGCAACTCCTTGACACGAGCCCAATCCAGCTCGTCCCAGGTTGAATCCTCCCATGACGCGCAATATTTTGACAATTCCATATCTCCAAACTTCAAGGCCTCTGCAAAAACATTAATAACCATTCTAAATATCTTTTTCTTTTCGCAATTCCACTCACCCTTTTTGATATTTAGATACCATATCGGCCCACCAACTTTGACCAGCGTGTTTGTCACGCACTCCACATCGGCCAACGGCACCCGGCAGACTTTCAACGTCATTCCGTCAGATTGGGTCGGTAGATTTCTGAATAAATGGCGGAATGTAGGAAGGAAAGGAAGAATATCGCTCTGGTGGCGCTTGTCGCTCACGGCACCTATTTCGAGGACCTGGATGTTGGGCTCGCCGCTGCCAATTCCTTCACGAACGATAACGCCTGCTGTGCGAATCCCGTCCTATATATACTCGTCAGTAAGGCCTACTGTTTCATATTTAACTGCTTGAAGATCTTTACCTTTCTATAGACTACAAGCCTCTTTATCGTGAAGAGTCTTTTGCCCACTGGAGATGTAAGAAGCCCAAGGTGAAGATCTCGAGTAAGTTTCTCGTAATCTACTGCAGCTTGATGGCACGTTTCAAGGTCAATGTCACAGTAGCTGCATGGCTCCCGTTTTATCTTGGCGAGACTGGCTTCAGAAAGCTGTACCTGCTTCTCCTGCTCCGGTAGCAAGGCTTGAGTGGCATTCTCGCTGAAGCTCCTTTTGATCATTTCCTCAATCTTGAGGGCTTCCACTCGCAAAAGGTTCAATATCATGTTGTATGTTAAGCGGAATTGTGACCGCAGCTTTGTAGGATCTCCCAGGATCATTCTGCGTAATGCCCCAGCAGGTGGTGCTTCGTCTCTGCCACTGGTGACAATAATGACAGAACCAACCGTGTCCAGTCCTCGTCTTCCGGCTCTTCCTGCCATTTGAGTATACTCACCTGCCAGAAGATCTCTGAAACCTTTGCCGTCATGTTTACGGAAACCAGAGAAGACCACTGTCCGGGTTGGCAGATTCAAACCCATGGCAAATGTTTCCGTTGCAAAAAGAACCTTAACAAGCGTCTTTGCAAAGAGGATCTCAACGATCTCTTTCATAATGGGCAGAAGACCGCCATGATGGACTGCTATTCCTCTACCGAGAAGTTCTCGGAGCCGCAAAATTTGAGGAAGAACCCTATCTTCTGGTTTCAGACGAGCCAATGACTTCTCGATGACCATATGGATAGCACTCTTCTCGGACGCAGTGCAGAAGTCTTGATTGGAAAGCGAGTTCGCATTCTCTTCACACCGTTTCTTTGAGAAGACAAAGATGCAACCCGGCAACAGGTTCTCTTTGCGGAGATACTGCACGAGATGAACCCATACATTCCGATCCTGAGCAGCCGAAGTTCTTCCTCCACCACGACCAGTTCGAGCAATGTTTCCAGAGCCTCTCGTAGAGGGTCCTCGATTCGCTCCCCTTCCTTGACCACCTTGGGGACCACCCCGTTGAGGACCACCTCTGTCTCGACCACCGGCACCCCGGCCCCGACCTCTTCCTTGCGGTGCGCCCTTTTGGCTAGCCTGAGACTGGGCTTGTGCATCGGCAGCCTTTTGGGCCTTGGCTTTGTCTCTTCCGGAAAGAATATCATCGGCTTCTTTCCAACCCTTTTCGATGAACTTTTTATTTGAGTCCACGATTTTGTGCATACTCTTGCCCGCCCATAGGTAGTGTTCAAGAGGCACAGGACGTTTTGCTGTAGAAATTACGTAGATATCCTTCTTTTTTGTACGTCCAACCCACGAAGCAAACTCGTATGTATTTGGGACCGTGGCTGAAAGGAGGATCAGAGTGACGTGTTCTGGAAGCATGATGATGACCTCCTCCCAAACCACACCTCGTTCCATATCGTTCACATAATGCACCTCGTCAAAAATAACAAACTCAACATCTCGGATAAGATCAGCGCCACGATAGAGCATACTGCGGAGAATCTCCGTAGTCATGATGAGACAACTCGATTCCGGTGAGATTTGAACATCGCCCGTCAAGATACCGACATCATCAAAGATATTTCGAAAGTCTCGAAATTTCTGATTACTCAGAGCCTTGATTGGTGACGTGTAGATAGCCTTTGTCATATGTTTGGCGGCCAATGCAATGGCGTACTCTGCCACTACGGTCTTGCCAGCGGACGTATGAGCCGCCACGAAGACAGAATCTCCATTCTCCAGATGATAGACAGCCTCTTTTTGAAAGGTGTCGAGCTCGAAGGGCCATTCTTTTGCCATGTCCGGGACCAAGTCGTGAAAATTAGTGATTTCTTTGTTGACATCCACAACATGAGCCCATTCACGACCACCTTTTTGGGCACTCGCAGCCAAGAGCTGGCTCCGAGGCTCAAAGGCTGGAAATTCGATTGGTAGCAATGAATCTATATCCTGCTCATCGTCCTCGCTCATGGTTTCGTCATCGTCATCTCCTACTTCTTTAGCATCTTGCTCAGTCTGAGGGTTTTCAGTAGCGATGCCTTCTTCCTCTCGCGCCAGCGTCTCTTCGACATCTTTATTGTCTTCCTCGGCGGCTGATGATTTGGGTTCTTCGAATTTCATTCCTCGAGAAAAGCCCGGAGGAATTTCCAACAAGCCTCCTTCAGTCCCAAAGTTGATGATGCGATCGAGGCCTTGTTTCCCGCCAACACGTTCCTTCTCGTTTGCTTGGATTCCGGATTCCATCTCAGCGATCGCCTCAACTCCCTCTAATCCGCCGGGGGAAAACGGGAAGAACCCAGCAGCTCCTCGGACGAAATCCGCTCGGGCCGCAGGACGTCGAAGCAATGAGGTGGAGTTTTTGGCTGTGGCACTTGCAGCTGGTACGGTGACTTCATGATATCCGGTCACCCGGCCTTGCAGGCCTTCGCGGTTGAATCGGATGATGGCGCGAGTCTGAGTTGGGTCGATCTCGAAGAGGTCTCTAGGGTCGGTTGAGACGTCCCATCTCCTGGTCAAATGATCAGTCATCTATTGAGACGAAATATCGATGAAGATCGGACACCCGTTATCACTTACCTCTGAAGCCGGTTCAACCAGTCCGGACTGAAAGTGGGCGAAGGAGTCAGGAACTCATTTTCCAGTTCCGATTTGATCTCATCCACACTCTGTCGGACCCTCTTCCGTGATCGTATCTGTTCTGTTGGGGGATTGTTTTCCTGCTCAACGAGCTGCGCATCAAAATCGGCAGCCGTGAACTGATCTGCCTTCAGCCGAAGCTCTGCCAAGCTTGACGACAGTGAATCCACCATCATCTGATTTCCTCACGCCAGGCAACAAGATCTGGTGTACAGTGTACAATAGAGACTAGCTTTAGTATAAATGAAAGTGCTGCAACAGCACTCAAAGGCCCGCGGTGAAACAACGATCCCCTCTATTCAACAAACGGACAAAGCAAGAGCCCCTCTTAGCCCGATGGGTTAATAAGCATGCGATGTTGAGGCTTCAACGAAAGTCTTTCTTTTAACGTTGTCGAGAAGTCGCCGGCTGGGCTTCTGTGATTCAACCCCGCTAATTATGGGGTTTGATGAATGTTGTCGAAAACCGAAACTGGCATTGTTGTTCATTGACGACTTGATGACATTGAATTTCCAATCTGTGGGGAGCCGCATCAATGCCCCACAGTGCATCAGCCAATGCCCGCTCTCTACTTGTTTATCGTCTGATGTGTTTGTTATTTAGGGAAAGTAAATTGAGATTATATATAAGATTTCAAATGTTTTGATTTGTTGCTGAATACACTGGCCAATAAATATATAAAAATTGTATCACATTTTAGTCCCTGTTACATTTTTACACAGCATCAATGATATATACCCATCTATTACTTGGAAACAGTACAACACTATACACCATGCGTGACCGGCAAATGATTGGAAAGCTTCAAATGTTGTCTGTGAATGCTTTTAACACTGAAGAAATTATTACTGGCATATGTACATTTATGTCCAACCAGAGGATCCGAAAGCATTTTCTTAAGAGCCGTAGAATAGTCTAGGTCACATTGCGCTTTAGCAACTTGAACCGGCTGTCCTCAACGCCATGCGGCATGGATTGTGGATGTGTTGTTCGGGCATAGGTTGTTGGGAGTCTATCAGTTCAATGCTATCGAAATACTGAAGAATGGCAGGCTGTGCGTTAGGAGCTGCTAGCATAGCGCTCAAGAATTCGTACTTGGTCGAAGTGACATGTAAGCCGACAAAGATGGCCTTCCTTGTCACCAAAGACAGTCATCTTGTAGGTCTTGGGCTCTCCAAACGTTGAGGGGGCAATATATTTAGAATATGGGTTGGGATGCCCTAAAAGATAGTGTGAATAAGAGGCAAGTCCTAGTGACCAAGAAGGCGGGTAAGGAGTAAGTATAATCCTGTACCATAGACTCGGATTTCGTTCTCGTGCTTCGTGTGTTTTGTCGATTTTGCTGAGCATTTCCAAGGCTATCTGCCAGCCCTTTCGAGTTACTTCGTTACTTGTAAACTTGTCTCTGAAGCCCAGCCCTCCAGTCCCACTTGCACCTCTTGTAGTGGACAGGCTCATCCAAGAAAATTGATTGATTGCCATGCCAACCATCTTGTAACCCATAAGCATAGGAGTCAAGAATGCCATTAGGGAGAGCACCAAGACTCGTTGGATTAACTATTTGGGAAGCAACTAATGATACATCTTTAAGCGACACTAAGAGGACTGATACCGATATTCAACGGTTACACGGCAAACTCAACAGTCAGGTAAAAGAAAAAGGTAGGACTCAGTTCCATCTCAAAGCGAACGTTCGCATGTGCTTCCAGGCACTGCCTTGAAGGCATCCGCATACAGCTTCAAAATACTTGTTCGAGAGAATGATTCATCATCGTCCGATTAACAAAAGAACAGGGATAACCTCACACCAGCTACTATTGTTTGTTGTAGAAGAAAGAAGAATCAAAGGAAGCTGACTCTGAATATATGATGATATGATGATGGTGCTAAGCCTAATTGGGACTGGCCCCGTTTTGTGCCGTTTGACGAGCAAGCGCAACAAGGCGGTAACTAAAATACTTAAGAACGGCTATGGTGAGCCCCGGAGTAAGGCGAGTGCGTCCGCCATGTTTCACGACTTGTACTGGGGTATTATGGACGATTTCATGGACAGTAAAATCCCCGATGCTCGCAGTTCTAGAGATACGATATAAAAGCGAGCCAGCATCGGCACATCTCCAGGTCCTCTTATTAGAGTCTCGCAAGGCTTCCCGGGTGGAGCCAATCGGAATCCGCCAAGAAGTGAGGGTTAGGGTTACTCTTGAAACAATATTCAAGTCGACGATTGGTGAAAACCTGCAGGTATATGATGCGCTTTATACTCGGTAAATTTTTTGGTAAAAGTCGTTAAATTGTTCGAGGCTTTCGGCACGACTCTAGCCAGCCCCATGTTCCAGTCCTTGCTAAACACGACATGTATATCGATTGATGAATTGATGAATCCCTACACTGATGTCCAATGTTATAACTTGAATTCATTGCAACATTGAAAACGTGATATGAACTTTATATTGATAGGCTGACAGTCACTTCATATTCATGTATATACTAAAGCACCGATGCCAATAGACTTTTCAATTACATATGCCCTTTTTTCCATGCAACCAAACAGAACAGAAGAGAAAAGAAAAGTATTTGTAAAATAGACCTATTGCTGCATGAGAGCCACCCACTTCAAGCATGCCAATAAACGCCGGACGCAATCGTAAAAAGACATGACGCATGTCATCATTGCTATCATCAAAAACATAAAATGGAGAAGAAAAATATGGACAGCCGCGGTGAAAATAGCGACCTCAACGGAAAGAAAACGCCGGAAAGCTTTTTCGGTCCTGTACATTGATTTGAAATTCAAAAATTCCATCCACCGTTCCAATATACCTGTGATTGAGTGTTAGCTAGCCAGACAAAATGGGAAAGGAAGAGAGAGCAGCTTACAAGCTCCTTGCATCAGTCCCCCATCCAACACCAGCAGTCCCACCAGGTTCTTGATCATGGGGCATGTATGCGAGGTGTCGTTCGGGAGCATCATTACTAAGAAAATCTCTAAACCAGCGGGGGGACCGAGTCTATGGTAGGTTAGAACATTCAAAAATTGCGTACATCAGAAACTAGTTACCTCATTTGCAGCCAGTCGCTGCCGTCGAAGGCGTTCCGCCGTCACACTGGCTCGCAACTCCGCTGTTGAGCGCGGATTGTCATATCTACTTTCCGTGCCAGCACCTGGGCGTGAAGACCGACGAGGTATGGATCTCGAACGTTGAGAAGATTGGCGGTCTGCGGGTGATGTAGTTTCTGAAAAGTAAGAAAAGTGAGTAAGAGGAGAACGATTGCACGACTTGGTGATATGCCCATACCTATTTCAATGGTCCTTGAATCAGTTTCAGCAGAATTGTTTTCTTCCGGCTGTGAAGGGCTTTCAAAGGGCTGCACTTCCATCGGTGAGGTGGTCCATCTCAGCAAAACCTGGACATCTGCAGTCGAATTGCCGTCTTCTGTATTCTCCATGTTGGAGTCGGAGCCAGAGCCAGGCTGGGATAATACAATAGAATCGCGACGTCTTTGGCCAAAACTACGGTCTGTGGAACCGACACGGCCTAGATAATGCTCGCGGAACAGCTCGTGGAGGGCGGCGTCTGTGGAGCGAAAGGGTGAGGTGGTTCGAGGGGATGTATCAGCAATTTCAGCGCCACCAAGGGAGGAGGCATTCGCGCCATGTCGTAAGTTGCTGGGTGTTCTCGGCGGTCGCTCGCCGTCGTCACCCTCTTGTCTAGATGACCAACGGGCAGTATTGAGAAATTCAATAATCCGGCGTTCTCTATCTGTCAAGCCTTGTACACTCTCTCTTAGAGACGACACTCGCTCCGAAGAACTGGGATTCGCACTGGTCGATGATGTTCCCCCAAGAAAATCTAACATAGCCTGATGAACACTACTAGAGTCCTCATCAGGCCTATTATCCAAGTGATCACCCGATGAGCGTGAGATAAAGGGCGACCTAAAAGATGTGCGCACTTTCTCCACATCAGGACCATCTTTGTCTAGATCCACCACTTGCCTGCGGAGGAAGCCTGACCGGATATCGGCAATTCCAAATTTCCCCATATCCTCAACCCAGACTAGAAGATCCCATGGATCTGGCGAAAATGCCATACTGCGCACTGCGCCAGCGTCTAAATCAGGGCGAGACGATCGAAACACTTGCAACCTACACTGCGAATCTTCCTTGTTTTGAAGGATAGACTCCACGTCGTATACGCTGATTAAACCGGCCTGGGAGCCGATCGCACACAGATGACTGGAGGGGGAGAAGGCAATGGTGAAACAACTGCCATCATCAGTTGTACGCATAGTCGCGCTGAGAGGGAGCTCCATTCGAGAGAGAAACTTGCATGTCCATCCTGATAGTCTTTGGCCATGCTCTCCATAGTCAATCTTGCTGGGGTCACGCACGATCCGATAAAAGTACGCAAAGTTCTCATCCCCAACGGCAGCCAGTATTCTCGAGTCAGGGGACATAACAGAATAATTCATGCAGGTAGGGTGATTGATCGTTTGGAGCACTTTTGTCCGTGTGAGGGAGAACAGCCTGACCGTCTTGTCGTTGTTGCTGTTCCCATCGTTTGTTAGAGCCAATCAAAGACCCCCGAGTGCAGCAGTGCATACCTGATTACGACAATGTCCTCATGCGCAAATCTTTCGTTATCACCCGGAAACCGGTGAATACTAACCGAGTTGACAATACTACCAGAAAGCGACTTTGTGAAAATCTCAGGTACATCGTTCTGGCCACCTTCGATCCCAGATGGAGACGGTTCGTCATCGGGCGCAGCTGTGGGCGTCCTTGAGTTGAAATCAAGGCCGATTGGCAGCGCGGTATCTACATCCAACCCCTCCGCTCTCGTCTCGGCTCGTGGAGTATGGGCATGGCGACCAGGCAGTTTAATGAAAGCACATTCTCCATTATCGGATCCTCCGACCACAATCCAGCCGTAAGCCGCGGCAAGGCATTTTGGCTCAAACGGCACCCGCTCAATTGTATCCCACTTTTGCGACTTGATATGGATCGAATGCACGACCTTGTGGACGACGAGGTAGATCCTGTCTGGATCCGCGGTGCTTATATAGTGGCGTAGTTGACGGTGGCTAGAGGAGCAGCGGGCGGATTAGTTCTCTTTCTCTTTCTCTCTCTCGCGCGCGTGTTTGGCCTGGGTGGGGGAGTGTTCACTGACAAGTTGGGGATTTTGAATGGAAAGAAGCGACGATTGGATGGGAGAAGCAAGGCATCAGTAGATAGACATCTAAGCAAACACCTTTGTCAGCGTTTTCAAGAAGCACCAGCCTGACAGGTCGAACAAACGGTAAAGAATCGTCTAATGTCATGGTTGACCAAGGACCCTAGATCCACGTCATCGTTGGAGGGAGCTGGGTGAGGAATATGTACAGCGCGAAGCAGCTATGTGTACAAGGAGCGAAGATGATCCAAGCTGCAGAGTCCAGAGTGATATTCGAGGTCTTTTCCAGCGTTTCGATCGGGTGGAGACGAGGCGTGAGCAGTGAGCAGTAGCGTGGTGAGTGTATGAATGATGACGGCACTGCTACTCGCCCGGGCCCAGCGAATCCGGCCTAGCGCGGCGAGGCGAGAGCTCTCGGGCTTGGCGCGGCAAAAAGGACGCTTCTACCGCTTTCGACGGGCTCACGTGATGTCGCCGAGGACCGCGCCGGGCGCTAGGGGGAAAGAGAAGGGAAATTTTGACTTCATCATTTTCCTTCTCCCTTTCCTCCCATCACTCTCCCATCCATCCATTCTTCCCTGACTTCCCCCCATTCTACCTCAGAGTGGTGCTTGATCATCTGCATCTCAAGCAGCAAAAGCTTTTGTTCATCTTCTTCTTCCTCGTTTAATACCCCCTTGTAATTCTAGCATAATGCTCTCGTCCCGTCTCTCCCGCGCAGTAAGTCCCAGCTCGTCCACTGCTTGAAAATCTTTTCAGAAGCTAATCGCTGCCAATGAAGCTCCCGCGCACTGCCTCCATTGCCCGCACACCTGCATTCAGAGCTCCCACCACCTCTTTCCGGAGATGGAATTCTACCGAGGGCGGCGAGGAGAAGGTGAAGGGCCAGGTCATCGGTATTGACTTGGGTATGTATTGGGCAATTCATCACGCAATCAACCCATCATTAATCAACTATTCTAGGAACAACCAACTCTGCCGTTGCTGTTATGGAGGGAAAGGCCCCTAAGATTATTGAAAACGCTGAAGGTACGTCGCTGCAAGAAGAAAATTTTTTTCCCCGGTGTCGGCGACAAGCCAGCACAGCTCCTACCGGACAGTCGCGATGATTTTCGCACCAACCAATGCGTTACTTAGGCTAACAGATTATCTTTAGGTGCTCGCACAACTCCCTCCGTTGTCGCTTTCGCCAATGATGGCGAGCGATTGGTCGGTATTGCCGCCAAGCGCCAGGCTGTCGTGAACCCCGAGAACACTCTGTTCGCCACAAAGCGTCTCATCGGTCGTAAATTCACCGATATCGAGGTTCAGCGCGATATTAAGGAAGTTCCTTACAACATCGTCCAGCACACAAACGGCGATGCCTGGGTCGAGGCCCGTGGACAGAAGTACTCTCCTTCTCAGATTGGTGGCTTCGTCCTCCAGAAGATGAAGGAGACTGCCGAGGCTTATCTTAGCCGTCCCGTCAAGAACGGTGTTGTCACTGTTCCTGCCTACTTCAACGACTCTCAGCGTCAGGCCACCAAGGATGCTGGCCAGATTGCCGGCCTGAACGTCTTGCGTGTTGTCAACGAGCCCACTGCTGCCGCTCTTGCCTACGGTCTTGAGAAGGAAGATGACCGTGTCATTGCTGTGTACGACTTGGGTGGTGGTACCTTCGATATCTCCGTTTTGGAGATCCAGAAGGGTGTGTTTGAGGTCAAGTCTACCAACGGTGACACTCACTTGGGTGGTGAAGACTTTGATATTTCCCTTGTCCGCCACATTGTCCAGCAATTCAAGAAGGAGTCTAGCCTCGATCTGTCCGGTGACCGCATGGCTATCCAGCGTATCCGTGAGGCTGCTGAGAAGGCCAAGATTGAACTGTCTTCGTCCCTGCAGACTGAGATCAACCTTCCTTTCATCACTGCCGATGCTTCCGGTGCTAAGCACATCAACTTGAAGATGACTCGCTCTCAGCTCGAGGGCCTTGTTGACCCCCTTATCAACCGCACCTACGAGCCCGTCAAGAAGGCTCTCAAGGACGCCAACTTGCAGGCCAAGGACATCAACGATGTGATCCTCGTTGGTGGTATGACTCGTATGCCCAAGGTGTCTGAGTCTGTCAAGAGCATTTTCGGCCGTGAGCCTGCCAAGTCTGTTAACCCTGACGAGGCTGTCGCCATCGGTGCTGCCATCCAGGGTGCTGTCCTCGCTGGTGAGGTCACTGATGTTCTCCTGCTCGACGTCACCCCTCTGTCTCTCGGTATCGAGACTCTCGGTGGTGTCTTCACCCGTTTGATCAACCGTAACACCACCATCCCTACCAAGAAGTCCCAGACTTTCTCCACTGCTGCCGACTTCCAGACTGCTGTCGAGATCAAGGTCTACCAGGGTGAGCGTGAACTTGTCCGTGACAACAAGCTCCTCGGAAACTTCCAGCTCGTCGGTATCCCACCTGCCCACCGTGGTGTTCCTCAAGTTGAGGTTACCTTCGACATTGACGCCGACTCCATTGTCCACGTTCACGCCAAGGACAAGTCCACCAACAAGGATCAGTCCATCACCATTGCTTCTGGCTCTGGTCTCACTGACTCTGAGATCCAGAACATGGTTGACGATGCTGAGAAGTACGGTGCTGAGGACAAGGAGCGCAAGGCTGCCATCGAGTCTGCCAATCGCGCCGACTCTGTCTTGAACGATACCGATAAGGCCCTCAAGGAATTCGAAGACCGTCTGGACAAGGCCGAGGCTGACCAGATCCGCGAGAAGATTGCCAGCCTCCGTGAGTTCGTTGCCAAGGCTCAGTCTGGCGAGGGCACTGCCACCGCCGAGGAGCTCAAGCAAAAGACCGATGAGCTCCAGACTTCCAGCTTGACCCTGTTCGACAAGATGCACAAGGCCCGCCAAGAGGAATCCTCTCAGCAGTCCGGCCAGTCTGGCGAGCAAGGTGGCCAGCAGGGTGGTGAGGGCCAGAACAAGCAGTAAAATATTGGATGAACAATTTTGGACTGCTTTGTCTCGCATCTCCCACCTTTGTATTTTTCCCCCAAAATTTTCCTTTATTTCTTTTCCCTCTCTCCTGTGTGACTATCTAGATTATTCTCCTACCTTTTGTCGCATGAACTGTACAGATATTTGATGGTTTTTCCCCCTCCCCTTGGGTTGCTAATCCTGGTGTGACGGTGTTGTTGCTGCTGCTCTAAATTAACATTTTTATTAAACACTATTCTTCTCATGTTTCTTTTATTACATTCATCTGTTTTTGCTCCGGCGTGGGCAATTGGCTTCGGATTTTTCGAGCAGCATAAAAACATGGCGGCTGGTGTCGGGCGAGTGATTCGTCGAGGATGTACCTACTAATGACCCAACGGCCGCATCCACGAGATCCAGGTGGACAAGTGCTGGAGCATATGATTATAGAATTGAAATCTCCGCTCTGAATTTAATCATTGAACTGTCAATTAATCTAGCACATGTAATAATAGTAGACTGAATAAACCTGTATAGATAAATACACAATCGAGAAGAGCTCATTCCTTTCTGTCTTCTTTGATGATATCAGATGCCTTCTCGGCAACGAGATACACGACACTCTGAATGTTACCTAAAGGTTCCAGTGGGAAGATACTTGCGTCTACGACACGCAAATTACGCGTCCCATGCACAACCAGACGTTCATTGACAACACCGCCAATTTCCCGTGGCATCATCGAACAAGTGCCTGAAGGATGAAAAGGGGTGATGACGCGATCCGCAACGATGTCTTTTGCATCCTCGAGACTATGCGCAGAGCGACCAGGTGGGATACGCTGGCCGTTTTTCTTGAGTAAGGAAGCAAGAGGCTCAGTCGATACAATCTTTTCGATGAATTGTGTGTGTCGACCTAGAATCTCCACGTCTAGTGGGTGGGAAAGTAAGTGCAGATCAAAGATAGGTTTCGCTGTTGGGTCGGCAGAGGCGATATGGACATGGCCGCGAGAGAAAGGATGATTCAACATCATCATGATAGTGATGAACTGGCCGGGAATGTCCTTATTATTCATTATACCTGAAAGTGACAGCACGTCACGCATGTTGATTTGAAATGGCAAATACAAGTATTCGCCAGACGACTGTTTGGGGTCCCTGAGGAGCTCACAGAGAAGCTTGTATTGCTCCTTCAGTCCTGGGGATAAGCGCTTTCCATCAATATGGGCATTGACCAATTCTCTGATCTTTTCGTCGCTTATAGGCCCATCTGCATCAACAAAGGGTATATACGCGCCACTGAGCCAGGTACCGCCAAGAGGACCGGCACGAGATGATTCATATAATGCAACAAGTTGCTTTGCAACCTCAGGGTTAACTAACGCATCGGCACTCATGACTCCATCGGCAAGTTCATAACTGATATGCGAGGACGGATGGTCTTGCAGGTTCTCCCCAACGTTGGGATTATCGATAACGACCGGAATCCCCAGGGATTCAAGGCGCTGTCTTTGTCCTATCCCAGAAAGCTCGAGGATCTGTGGTGAGTTGATTGCGCCAGCAGACAAGATAACCTCATCTTTAGCGGTGATGGTATGATGCTCTCCGTCCTTTGTTCGTATCTGAACACCTGTGGCAGCAACAGACCCGTCCGATCCGGCGAGAAGGATCTTCTCCACCAGGGCTTCCACCAAAACATGTAGTTTCGGGCGTTTGGCGGTCTCATCGTCATAGTAAGCTGTCCGCGAGTAGCTTCGCTCTCTTGTGTCTGGGTGCACGGTATGGCTGTTCGTAAAGGCCCCAATAGCTTGACCGGTTATAGGGTCATTGTTCATTTCGTATCCGAGCGCACGGAACGCTTCCATCCAGGCTTGATTACCAGGGGAGTAGCTGTCTCCAAACGAAGCTTGTAATGGCCCACCTGTGCCTTGGATAGAATGGTCGAGATAGTCGAGCTTCACGACATCAGTGGTGGCATTTGTGGGTGCATGATAAGTATGGAATTTCCGGAGGTAGGGTTGCACAGATTCACTTTCCCAGCCTGGATTTCCCAGGGCTGCCCACGCGTCCATGTCTGCCTTGGCCGGATAGAAAAGGGCTGCGAAATTGATACCGGACGAACCACCCAGCATCTTACCACGAGCATGGCCCAACCGACGTCCTTTCAAACCGGGCTAAATTAACCCCTTTTTGTCAGTATGTATCCCTCTAAAAAGAAGTGTTTGTGGCACTCACCTGCGGAGGTGTCACGTAGTCCCAGTCCACTTCTGGATCGCCATATAATTGGGACATCAGCCCGGGTGTATAGACGCGAGGATCGTTCTTTCTATCACCGCCTGCTTCAATTACCAAGACACGTGTGTTTTCATCTTCGGTTAGACGATTGGCAACGACCAAGCCCGCTGTACCTCCTCCGATAATAATAACGTCGAACTCCTGGTTCTCTATCGACGAAAAAGAGGATGACGGCCCGGTGTGGTCTGCCATCGTATTTTGATCGTCAAAGGCATAAAAAATCTATAAAAATCTATTAAAGTCAAGTCCGGCCGCTGTAATATGTGAAGTTTAGATGAAAATGACATGTATAATTGGGCTCAAGCGCAGTCTATATAAACTCGAAGCTTGGTCTGAATAGTTGTCGTTTGATCATTCACTACGCTTGCTTTGTACAAGTCTCCACCACCTTGCTAGCCTCAGCGGCGTGGGCGATTTCTATGTTCTTTGAGATGGTGGTTTTTTCTTGTCATTAAGAACTGCGGGGTATTTGCCTATGAATGTTACCTATGCATATGGACGGGAGAGTTCTTAACAATTCGTTCCGTAGATATGATGGTGTTGGGTTCTAGGCCATGCACGACTCCGCTCTGGCGTTGTTTCATCCTTGTACATAGTGCTTTGATTAAACAAAAATGCGTAAAGAGTAGTTGACAGGAGTCTAAAAATGGAGCGAACGCCAAATAGTACTACTTGTCTGACGCGGCAGTAAATGGGGCCTTGCGTTTTACAAGCCAATCAGGCCGGAATCCATTTCTGATTTCAAGCATTTTATCTGGACTTGCTATACCTCTGTTGGCGTTCCTAGTCTGGCCTGCAAGCATTGGCTGTTTTGCCGACTAGCCGAGATAAACTAATAATATGTAACGGTTCTCCATGACACCATTTGACCCCTGCTTGTGGCAGGATTAGTTTATCTACTTGAAACCGACCACTTTATTGCTAGGACGAGAATGACCACTTCCACGTGCAGTCAGTCTCTTACAGTTTGAATGCAAAAGTGCGTCTCGAAAGTTGAAACCTTTTTTTAATTAAAAAAAGAAAAGCTCAAACAGTTACTGTACTTCTAGATCCCTGGAGCGTACATACCGGATACTCCCGGTTTAGCCCTAACTAAGTATTCCGTACTATAGGGAACCCTGGCATTAAGCCACAAAAGGACAAATTTTATCAAAAAACAACGCATGATTTCTTAGATAACAAACAGGTGAGATTATCTGATAACTAGAAATATATTTTCTATATTTACCATTCAAATTAGATTAAGAAACCCCTCCAGATGTCATCTAAAACACCGACATCAGGCTGGTGTAAAAACCGATTGCTTAATCTTAGTTCGCTGTACCTATATGGACACGCTACAAGCCGTTGAAAAAATACAGCAAACCAGAGGACTCGTACACAGCCAACACGGAGTGGTAGTCCTTAGACGGCTAGCTTGCTCTATGTAGATTGACATCCTTGTTCTAATGCTAGGATACTATTATGGAACTCGATAGTAGGTCCGTCCCGTCCCGTCTTATCCTTGATAGTTAATATAGAGAGTGCTTGAGTTCTTCCCTAAAAAAATGGTGGCTACTTGTTGGCTTTAACTTCTATTCCGAAATTGCGCCTATTAACCGAAAGACCCATGGCACTGATACCCTATAGGATGCCTCTACTCAATGAAGGGTCTAATTGTGGCGTTTGGTCTCCACACCTGTCATACCAGCCGTGATGGAGATTTATTATGTTGGCCTGGGGGTCTGTAGGCTTGTAGTTGCGTTAAATCACTAATAGGGTCGGGAAAATAGACATACACAGACAGGTCAAGGGTGCGAAAGCACGGTCTCGAGAAAAAAAAATGTCGGAAAGTCATGCCTTTTCACCTTTTATCCTTTGAGCGTCCAAAGACTCATGAATATCTCGCAAAGCGCACAAAGAGGGGGGGGTGTTCACTGAACAGAATACGGCACTATGGTGAAAATATACTCTGTTGACTCATTCAAGCTGGTATATCGCGAGATCATAGCTAGCTCTTTTCTGGTCTCTATTGCTTCGTTGGCACTGTTTCTCAGGCTTGCAGCTCGATGGGCTAAAAGAATACGCCTTTGGTGGGATGATTACACGATCATTGCTGTTTGGGTACGTCAATAAGAGAGAGAGAGAGAGAGAATGCGTGGCAGTGGCTTGCTGAATTGCTTGTGCTCACTTTTGACAGATCATACTTTGGGCAATGTTTGTCATACAAATAAAATGTACGTTCTGTACGAGAGTTCAAAGGCGGAAACAGTACTAATATTCGTCTCAGACGCTCAATATGGCTCGGGGGATCAAATGACTACGATTCCTCCCGACAACGTGATACTCATGCTAAAGGTCCGTTGTACCTGAAATCTCTCATAAGTGAAGCTGAACGACGGCTTACATCAATATTTGAAACAGATTCTTCCTGGATTTCAACTCCTATGGGGCACAGCAATGTCATTGGCCAAATTCTCCTACATGTTCTTCTACCTGAGCGTATTCAAAGCCAGCGAAAGATTCCGCAGATTGACTTTTGGCTGTATGACCATTGTGGCCCTGTGGTGGATCGCAAATGTTTTCCAGATCTTCCTAATCTGCAGACCGTTCAAAATGAACTGGGACTCTACGGCGAAGGGAACCTGCGGCAATCGTCCCTTGACGTACGCACTCGTTGGCGCCGTCAACATAGCCACCGACATTACAACTTTGCTTCTTCCAGTACCAACGGTGTGGAGTCTCCAAATGCCAAAAAGGTTCAAAGTTGGCATTACCGCTATTTTTTGCATAGGTTTGCTGTATGCTCCCCCATATTTTTAGTTGGTTTCAATATGCTGATTTCTTTTTGTCTTTACCTCAGGATCACCATCATCAGCATCATCCGCATGCAATCTCTGATTGTGCTTTCCTTCACCGAGATTAGCAGTTCAATGGTCGACCCTGTTTTCTGGACCGTTGTGGAGCCGAGTCTCGCCGTAACAAACGCATGTCTACCTATAATCCGCCCTATTATCGCCATAATACTCCCCGGCCATTTTTTTTCGAGTGCCCAGAAAACGCCAAAAAGAGGACAAGGCAGCGGCAGCGGCAGCACAAGGGAATTCAGAAATATCGAGGAGGATGGTGGGAACTATCCGCTCTCGCCGCTGAATGCCGGGATGACGACTAGTCATGTTGTAAGCGATCAAAAGACGTGGAATAATGTCGGGGGTGCTACTGCTGCTGCTGCTATGGACACGGATGATGATTCTCAGCGAAGGATTTCCAATGAGAATACGGGGCCGTTGGGACGTATAACGCGGACCACGGAATGGGAGGTTCAACGTTGAGAAGTAGGAAGTGGATATGACATGTTGGATTTTTATAGAATTTTCAACGCAATATAAAAGCAAGCTTTTGATTTGGTTGGCTGTTAAACGATTGATTAATACATGTATTTTCTTAGTCGATTTTACCCTGGACCAGTCTTTCTGCTTTAAACTACATCATTCCGGAATTACATATATGGTCCAGTAACCAAACAATACAGGAAGAACAGCGACACTGGGCGCAGCAGTTTACAAAACATAGATAAACTCAAACCCTAGCGTATATTAAATGATTTCCCATGTTTCCCACCCCCCAAAAGTTATTGGTAAATCCAAGTGCACAGGTAAATCATAAATGTAATAAACTAATAAATTAATAATGTATGTTAAAGTTGAAACCTAACCAATTACAGACTCCTAATTTAATCAAGCCAAGATCATCGTCAATGTTCTTGTTTTTGCTCATCTAAAGTCATAGTGTCATCACCCACTACGCAACAAGAGGTGACGTGGAAGCCACTAACTCTAGAACAATTTATTATTTGTTGAAAAAAGCAAAAACAATAACATGGACAACAAACCGGGCCGAGGCTCTTGCGCCTTCGCACCCCAAAGCGGCCAACTGCATAGACTTGATCAGTCAGACTTGTTAGTATGTGGTAGACTAGTAGTAGACTAGTCGGCGATTTGTCCTGACTCCTCTGGCCTGTCGGGAATTTTTCCTGGGGTTGACTACTTGTCAACAAAAAAAAAAAAAAAAAAAACATTCAAACCTTGCAGGGACTAGTGATGAACAAGGAAGTTGGTGGTTTGATGTGTTGTCCAACTAGTCGAGGCTAGTGCATAGTCTTGATTGTGATTGATTAATGGGATTGTGATTCTCTAGTGGCAAAAAAAGTCTTTGTCTAACTCTTGGACTATCACTTTTGAATTTCAAACCCATAAAGTAGTCTAATGTGATCATTAATGAGTAAATTGTGTGATATTTGCTATTTACGTGATACTAAATGCTGTCAGCTTCTTCTCATTTCCCACAGGATTTTCAATAAAAGGAGATGACTGCGGAGCGGGCCAATCACGGAAGAGATAGGCTTGATTTTGTTCGCCCCGCAGCCAATCACGGCACTCCTGCTGTGCCAAGCCCGTTTTTCCCCAAGGCACTAGTCCGCATTAGGATATTAGTATGTATTTGCGTATATTTTCGTATTATTATTTACGTACGTGTTCATTAATAATGTTTTTATGGTCTGACCTGACTCGTTGGTTGTTGTTATATTCTGACCTGACCAACTAAGTCTACGTGTCCTGATCTAGTCCTGTAACAACAAGTGACTCACACAAAAGTCTCTTTTGACCAGAAACTCAACAGGCACTACTGAATCCGCTAGCCTGCTTCGGATCCTCCTCGCATGGCAGATCCAATAATAACCGGCCTTTGCAAATAGACTTCTCCCCAAGGGCTGGAACTATTGCTAGCAAAAATTATTAATGACCTCACTAGCCCTTGGGCCTTTTTATTGGCGCCCTGCCACTAATTGCTATTAGTCCTGCTGACCCTGTCCAAGTCCAACATGTAATGACCCCGGCCCAGTGTAGCGCCAGGGGATTGATACAGTGATTTTTGAAATCAGGGATAAAAAAAAAGGGGGGGGGAGACAGACAGACAAGTCCAGGGAGAAGCAAATAGAATGTCCGATATCCACTATTGTCTAATAATATTAATCAACAAGAAGAAAGCCAAGAAATTTCCAAGGAGGAGAGAGAAAAAAAAAAAAAAAAAAAACCCCCAACCTAGTAAGTATTTAGTAATCCCTATTTGTGAGAGTCGATCCCAGTTGGGCCCGGCTCCACTCCTGCAGGCCCAGTTGGTTCCCTTTTCCATTATTCTCTGATAGATTGGATTTTTTTCTAGTTTTTAAATTTTAATTTTCTTGGTTGGAGAAAAAAAAAAGGGTCTTCCTATTTTTATTTGTTGATTTTATGACACTTGGACTCACATGGTGTGTTTCTGACTGGCTGAGTAAACCTCCTGTACTAGTTTGAGAACGGGGTATCCACCGAACTGTCAAAAAAAAAAATACTGGAAAAAAAAAACGAGAAAACAAAACCCACATTTTCTCGACACTTCTTTGCTTCCTTGATCGACATCCCTCCCCTCCCTTTTTAACTTCATTGTTGATTACACCAGCAAAGCAGAAAGGGAGGAACAACCTGGAAAGAATTGGGTGTACTCTTTTCTTTTTCGTCAGCGCAACATTCAACTATCGACTTATCAACTATCTTGCGCGAGACACTACAGCACAGACATTATCAGCATCAGAGACATTAGCTGGCCAGAAAGAATATTAGGGGCTGTCGACCTCTTTTTTTTTATATGCACCCCTGATACACGACTCAAGCGGGAAAAGAGACAAACAAATCAGTTGATAGATATCAGGCACATATCAAACCGGTAAGTCAACATATCTATACATTTTCCTTATCCAAGACCTCTTCTACATTTCTCAAATATCCACCATGCTAAGACCACCACGTAGACAGCCATGACCGCTGCGTCCCCGGCAGCTCCTCCGCCCGTCGGAGAAAACGGGGTCAACCATGCGATGAACATGCCGCGCTTCCATCCCATTGCCATCAACCCAAACAACCAACCCCAGACGTCTTCAGCGCAACATCCACCGCCATACCGCTCGTTTGGGGAGCAGCAGCATGGTCTGGCTGCTCCTGCTGCGACGCTTCCCCCGCCGCCGCCGTATCATGCGCCTTCAACATTGCTTCCGCAGCAGCAGCAGCAGCAACAACAACTTCCTCCGCCGCATCATGCTCATGCTCATGCTCATGCTCACCAACATCCACATCAACATCAACATCAACATTTACAGCACCCTGCACATTCAGGGCCTCCGCCGCTTCAGCAGGGCCATCAGCCAATGCCGTTACAGCTCGACCATATCGAAGCGCGTTTACGACAGATAGAACATGAAGAATCAAACCGATCGGCTGCTCGGGCACACTTGCTCTCCGTACGGAAACGAGAAGATGAGGAATTCCGGATGATCACCGAGCGGGCAGAAGCAGAAGAGGAGGTATGTCACCTGTTTTTTTATTATTTTTATTCTCCTCCTCAGTTCTAGTGCTAAATTACTGGCAGGAATTACGGCGACGGAAAAAGAGAATCAAGAGAGAGTCGATGGGACTCACAGTGGACGGACAGATGGAATCGCCTCCACAACCACCCTCGCGCCGACTGTCAGAAACAAGCGCTGCCACGACGCTGGCTTTCTTCAAGCAGCAGAGCCCACCAGAACCTCGACAACCTGAGATGCGACCCCCGCCACCGACGACTATCATCCAACAACAACAGCCACAGCAGCAACAGCAACAGCAACCGTCACAGCAGCAGCAGCAACAACAGCAACCACCGCCACCAGCGCCGATGGCGACCACGGCAGCCAGGGCCGGTCCGATGCTGAGCATGAACATGTCCATGAACGGACCAGGCCCATTCCGCAAGAAACAAAAATACACCATCAAAAACGCCGAAGCCTGGGGCGAACGACACGGCCGACCAGCCACTCGCGACCCCGCGGGACGAGCGCTATGGAAAAGACCCTCGGATGGCCAGTTGGTGTATCTAGACTGCCCATCGCCAGACTGCGGCAAATCCGACTTTCTCACGCTGCACGGCTTCATGTGCCACCTGACCAAAAAGCACAAGGATCGCAGCATGGGCAGTCAATCGCGTGCGCTGGATCTGTGCGGAACCGTGTACGACCCGAATGCGCCGCGCGCTCAACGGCCTGGTATGAAGCGTGGCTCGACCGAGGGCAGTGCGGCTGGATCGATGCATACGGAGGAGCCAGAGGATGACTTTTCGTCTGGTTCGGATGATGAACATGGGTCCCGATCACAGTCACAGCTGCGACAACAACAACAACAGCAACAACAACAGCCTCAGCCAGAGGTGAAAAAGGAGGATTTGTCTGCCATCAGTCCGCCCGAAATAGCAATAAATGGGATTGTCTCCGCTCCGCCGCCGTCGGATTCACCGCAGCAGTCGAGCAGCTCCAACAAGGCCAGCATTGCCTCGATGATTGACAGCAATGTGCGAGCAGAGTCGTGGCGGCCGTCAGAGCCAGCGCCGAGTGTAAAAGAAGAACCGGCGCCGGAGCCTGCTTCTAGCGAAGTCAGGGATTAAATTTATTTGCCTTGTTGAATAGGTGATTTTCTGTTTTGCTTTGTTTAATATCAGATTCCCCATGTGTTGAGCATGTTGTCCGTTTGTGTAGCGGACATGTATTATTTTCTTTCTCTTCTTCTTTCTGCATTGCATTGCATCTCCAAGCGACGCGGGCGGAAGTTTACATGTTCTTTTCGTGATTAGAGTGTATCCATTTGCATCTGTATGTAATGTAGCAGTACTAATTACAGCTACACCTACATCTTTATATTAATACAGATACACAATTTGACTATTTCAAGGACTAGGCTTTAATACAAGGGCATGCACAATATACCCTGTCCCATCCTTGAGCCCGTCCCCCAAGACCTCGTCACTTAGTCGCCACACGTCAAAGACACGCATCGTCTCGCGCAGCCACGTCTCAAAGACATCGGGCGACCGCTGCTGCTGCGCAATCACGCAGACCGTGGGTCTTTCTGCCAAAGTAATTTCTGTCTCAGGGTTTGTATCTGGTTGATATACCGGCCGCAGGCGACAGATATCAGCACATGTCCGCACAAACGCCGGCACGAGTGCTTCGTTGTAGATGCAGTCGCAAGAAATCAACAAATCGAAGCCCGGGTCGGATGGCTCCTCGGCGGTGTTTGGTATGGTTTGTTTCAGGGTGGTGGGGTTGTCGACTTCCCAGTCGAGGGGTGTAAAGGTGATTTTGCTGTTGTTGTTGTTGTTGTTGCTCTTCTCGGTCCTGGATCTTCCGCCGCCGCCACCGCCACGCTTTTTGGGCTGGGCCTGAACATTCTCGTCAATGTTGAGCTTGAAAATTTTGCGCACGTATTCCTGGTCCGTCGCAATGTAATGGCTAACCCGCGGCGCCAGAGCGAGGGCCACAAGCCCAGAGATTCCGCAGCCGAGTTCGACGACGGTGGCCGCGGGGTTCAAGATGGACGCGGCGAAGAAGGGATTCTTTGGCGCGGCAATCCATTCTGCGAACCGGGGAGTGATTTTCCACAGCACTGTGCCGCCGTGAGCTTTTCTTCTCTTCTTCTACTACTACATATAGTATGGGATAGAGGTGGAAATACCTGCACCGGTAGTTCCCCCCTCGCGCCTTGACGAGAGCAGCGTCGGCGACTGGTGGATAGCCAGCTCCTGGCCGTGAAGGGTCACATCAACGACCGAGGCCCGCGCATCGACAAAGCCCAGATTGGCCGAGGGGATGTCGCGCGTGAAGAGGAGGAATGATTCTGTGATCAGCATTAGCATTTTAACTATATATAGTTGATGAAGTATTTTCTTTTTCTCAAAACATACAACCACAACAAAGTCAAGCACCTACCCTCTTCGGCGTCAACGACCTGCTCGCCCAGAGACGAGAGGAAGTCGAGCATTGGGCTGCTCTTGTGGTCGTCTGAGAGTGGTCACCTGAGCGCTGATTTAATCAATTGTTCAAGTGTTGCTGTGATGTTCGGATGTTCAGATGGACGAGAGCGGCGGCGCTTGGCAGAAAAGGGTTTAGCCCTACCCCGCATACGCCATGACCGCATCGTGCAGCTTCCATTGTATTCTCTCTCTATGTATATGGAACATAGATAATGTATATGTGTGTTAATTTGAAATATAGTATACTCAGCTTCAATTTAGAGTTTGTATATATAGATGCAGGGATCCAATGGCGAGGAAACGGCACAGCCTCTGCGCCCCCGTATCCGGTTGGGACGCTGACCCCAACAAACGGGTCGCCGTGGAGACGTCTTTTAGCTGTGTGTCTGTACGTGATATTGATATGCAGCCATTCCGCCGAGGTTGTTGACGTAAATATAAAAGTACACATCCACAACAGGAATGGGAAATAAATAAATAAAAAAGAAAAAAAAAAACACAACAAGTGATAGCTCACAACAGAGGACAACAACAACAACAACAAGTCAACAGCTGCAGGACTAGGGCCCACTAGGGATCAGATCACCAGCCTCGCCCCAGAGGGCCAGACACGAAAGTTACACAGCCTCCGCGGCAGCACGGCCTGGGCTGGACCTTGGATTGGATCTTGGGCGGTTGGGGATATGGAAGAGGAGAGCCTCGGCAGCTATTATTGCAATTACTACTGCAGTAACGTATACGCAAGTGAGGAGACGACGTAACTAACTAACCACCGGGGTGGCCACCGAGCACAGCGGCGCTAGCGACACTAGTGAACAGCTTGCCGCCCTCCGCACCTGGACTGCTTTGCTTCACCAACTCCCCCAGTTGCGCCCACTCCTCTGCCCAGGGCTCTCTTTAGCTGTTGCTTCCAGCTTGATCTGATTTCTCTTCCGGACTTGCCAATTCCCTCTGCATCGCTATTTATATTGTCTATTTCTATTCTACCCCCTGTCCCGGATTGGGCCCTTCCCGGCGTAGCATCCCGCCCGAAAAGCACGCACGCTCCATCCAGCCAGAGAAGGATTTTCACAACAATCACCCTCACAACCACCAACCACACCCTGCAGCCATGGCACACCTCACCACCCTCCAGCCGCGCATGGCCAAGCGCCCGCCCTTCACCGTTGAAGCCTCCGGTTACGAGCCCGTCGAAGGCGAGACCATCCCTCGCCGCCACCCAGCCGCCAAGGACAAGCTCATCACTCGTCCTGCGGAGGGCATCGAGACCACATTCGACATCTTGCGAAGAGGCGCCAAACTGTTTGGCAACGCCAAGTGCGTGGGCTCGCGCTCCCTGATCAAGACCCATGTCGAGAACAAAAAGGTCAAGAAGCTCGTCGACGGCGTCGAGCAGGAGGTTGACAAGAAGTGGACCTACTTTGAAATGAGCGAGTACTCTTACCTGTCCTTTATCGAGTTTGAGCAGCGTGTTCTCCAGATCGGATCCGGCCTGCGCAAGCTTGGCTTGTCCAAGGGCAGCCGTGTCCACCTCTATGCTGCGACCAGGTAAGCTCCCAACTTGTTATATTGCAGCTAAATCACATAGCTAATGGCCGAATCTTCTTACAGCGCCCACTGGTTGTCTGTTGCTCATGGTCAGTTGGTTCCAAATTTAGGATGAAATAAAATGCTCACACACTACAGGCGCTGGATCGCAATCTCTGACCTTTGTCACTGCCTACGATACCCTCGGAGAAGATGGTCTCCGACACTCGCTCAAGCAAACCAAGAGCGATGCCATGTTCCTGGACCCCGCGTTGCTTTCCTCTCTCACCAACGTCCTCAAAGACGCCCCCTCGATTAAGCATATCATCTACAACACCGACGGAGAGGTCAAGCAGAGCGACCTCGACAAGCTCAAGACCGACTTTAGCCATATCAATGTCATCAGCTATGAAGAGCTCCGAAAGCTCGGCGAAGAGAACCCGGTTGACCCGGTTCCCCCCAAGCCCGAGGATCTCTTTTGTATCATGTACACTTCCGGCTCGACTGGCCCTCCCAAGGGTGTATCTCTGACGCAGGAAAATGTGGTCGCAGCGGGTGAGTTTTAGACCAATCACTTTGATTTGTTTTATCATATATATAAGAAAGAAAGGGCTAACATAATCTAGTCGCTGGTGTCACTGAGGTTGTTGGCCCGTACATTGGCCCCGGAGACTCGTTGCTGACCTACCTTCCGCTCGCCCATATCCTCGAGTTTGTCTTTGAAAACGCGACCCTTTTCTGGGGTGGTACCATGGGCTACGGAAACGCCAAGACACTGTCCGACGGCTCGATGCGCAACTGCAAGGGCGATATACGCGAATTCAAGCCAACCATTCTCGTCGGCGTGCCGGCCGTCTTCGAAACCGTCAAGAAGGGAATTTTGGCCCAGTTGAACAAGGCCAGTTTTGTCGCGAGGAACCTGTTCTGGGGCGGAATGACCGCCAAGGCCTTCCTCCTTGCAGCTGGCCTCCCGGGTGCTGGCGTTTTGGATGCCGTTGTTTTCAAGAAAATCAAGGAAGCCACCGGCGGCCGTCTGCGCATATTGATGAACGGTGGTGGGCCGATCGCCAAGGACACGCTCAAGTTCATTTCGTATGCGATCGCTCCGATGATCAGCGGTTACGGCTTGACCGAGACAACTGCCATGGGAGCGCTGCAAGACCCCCAGGCATGGAACCCAGAAGCTCTTGGCGACATCCCCGCTTCGATAGAGATCAAGCTTGTCGACTTCCTGGAAGCCGGCTACTCGGTGAAGAACACGCCTCCACAGGGTGAGATCTTGATCCGCGGTGGCAGTGTCACCCGGGGCTATTACGACAACGAGGAGGAAACCAAGAGCGCCTTTACCGAAGACGGCTGGTTCCAAACCGGAGACATTGGCGAGTTCGACCACTATGGCCATCTGCGAATCATCGACCGGAAGAAGAACCTGGTCAAGACGCTGAATGGCGAGTACATTGCTCTCGAAAAGCTGGAATCTGTCTACCGCGCCCATTCCGTTGTGGGCAACATCTGTGTATATGCTGCGGACAACGAAATCAAGCCGGTTGCCATCATTGTGCCGGCCGAACCTGCTCTGATCAAGATTGCCAAGGCCCACGGGATCGAAGGCGAAAGCCTGGGCTCTCTCGTTCACAAGGAGGATCTGAAGCGCATTGTGTTGAAGGAACTACAGGCCGCTGGCAAGGCTGGTAATCTCCGAGGCATCGAGATCATCGACGGTGTTGTTCTGGCAGATGAGGAATGGACCCCACAAAACGTACGTTTTTTCTTCTTTTTTTTTTCCCCCTTTATGTATTTGTTTATTGACGATTGTTACAGGGATTCACCACTGCCGCCCAAAAGATCCAGCGCAAGAAGATTGTGGACCACTACCGCGCTGACATTAACCGTGCCTATGGCAAATAAACGGCGAGTAGAGGTTGAATAAGTCTTCTAGTCCTGGCTGAAGATGTGTTTGCAGGATTTCCGTATATAATGTAATGATGTCTTTCTCTGTAGTCGCTTTTGGCGATTACAGCTGGCCGGCTTGCTTGCTTGTTTGTTTAATATTTATCAGTAACGTAGCACAATACCATGATGAAGTGTTATCTTCTTACTATTGTAGTTGTAGTTTTATTATCGTAGCTTAGGTATATCCATAATTCCATATACAAAGTAGTTAATGCCAAGACCCACTCCGGAGCTTAGTTGGCTCAGACAAATGTTTCCGCGACAACCTCCAACCAGACTCAGTCCCATCAGACACAAAATGTCTTTCTGGAGGTACCTCTCTTTCTTTCTCCCTCTTCCGCAGCTCTCCAAATTCTAACAATGATAAAAACATACAGCTCATACAAAAACCTCTCCCCGCGCACCCGCCTCTTCTTCGGCGTCGGCCTCATGGCCTGGGCTGGCATCGGCATGACCGCGTCGCCGCAGGTCGAGTCGGCATTGGGCATGGTGCCGACGGAGCAGGAGAAGGAGGAGTTGGACCGGAAGCTGAATGTTCGCGTTGTGAGGGTGGACAAGGAGTGATGCGCGTCTTGAATAATGGAATACGACGGACTACGAATCACGGATTATACAGCTCTTCAGAAAGAGAATTTCAACGTGTCAATGGGGATGGGGATAATACTGGCTGTGCTGGTGCAGAATGGTCTGGGAGATGAGAGAGATCACACCAGCGAACAGCCCTGGAATACGCATTCTTGCTACGACTTTGTACGGCCTATACTAGTCGATCGATGCTTGAACTTGCCGGGATTTTATTTCCTCTCACGCACGTCTTTCCAGACGTGTGTTGTCTCGCTACATACTTTGGCATTTGTATTATTATACGACTACATGTTTATTCAAAAAAAATCGATGGACTTTTCAACTGCTACATTTTTTTTTATTCCCCTCTCAACATTGAACCTCCCTGATCAACTGCTCATGTCGCGCACTCCTCGCCTTCAAAGCACACTGATACTCCACTGGACGACTGATAATCCCCGGCTCGAAATCAACAACCTGCTCGCCGGCGGCCGCCTCGGCATTGTCACGCGGCTGGCTGATCGAAAACACAGCCAGCGTCTGCGCAATCGTAAGAAACAGAAAGTTGTCAGCAAACAGACGACCGGGACAGATGCGTCGGCCGAATCCATAGGCTACGTCGCGCGGATCTGGTTCGGGGGTTTCTGTGAGGAAACGGGATGGGTTGAATGTTGATGGATTGTGGTAGACGGATGGGTCGTGAGTGAATGACCTAGTTTGTTAATCTTTTTCGTTTTGAACTGAACTGCAAGAGAGAGAAAAAAGCTCACCATATATTAGCCACAATGATAGCCCCCTTTGGAATCAAATACCCCTCGACCACCTCATCTACATCCGACTTGTGCGGCAGACCAAGCGGCGCAATCGGATGCCAGCGCATGGTTTCCTTGACAATAGCATCTATATACGGCAGCTGTGCACGGTCTGCTGCTGCTGGCAGTCTGTCTGACCCAACCACGCGGTCGATTTCTTCATGCGCGCGCCGCTGGACGTCCGGGTTGAGCATGAGAGCGAGAAAGTAGCACTTGATCTCGGACACGATCTGTCCCGTTTTTTTTTTTTTGTCAGTATCAATGGATATAACAGAACTTTTTTTTTAAAGGGAATTATGTACCGTGTCGTCCCCACCACCGTACAATGCAAAACTGGTCCATCGCACTGCTTCCTCGTCCTCGCCGGCCTCGAGCGCATTCGACGTAAACGACGGTACATGCGTGCCCGCGGCCATTTCGTGCTTTGTAAAGGCAAACCCCCGTCTGGTGGATTCCATAACTGTCTTGCGGAACTCGCGTGCGACGCGCTGGAATCCGGCGCCGGGGAACCATTCTGGGATGAATTTCACTGGTACTGTTTTTAGCATCTTCTTTGATCTCGGGAAATGGTTCGGTAAGACTTACAAGAAGGAATCACATCAACTAGCCAGGATCCAGGCATCGCTGCCTGCGAGAATTCCAGCAGTGCTCTGTCGGCTAGTTTTATGAGCGGATCGTTGCCGTCTGGTGATGCCGAGTATCCATATGTCATTTTCAGGATTGCCGTTACAACCTCACTGAGGCTGTCAGATTATAATCTTTATAGTTTGGGAGTGAAAAAATGGCATACGTCCTGATATGCTCTCCAAACCGCTCCGGCTGCTCCAACAACCTCAGCAGACATTTCCTCGACTCGGTCTCCTGAAGCCCATTGAACTGCGCGGCGGCTTTGTGTGAGCCGAGCACGCGGCCGATGATCTTGCGGTATGTGTGGAAAAGAGGCGTGTTGTTCTGGCTCGAGAGCGTCTTTTCCCATCCAACTCTGTATCCATCAGTAAAATCAGTATCGCCAGTGTCGACCGAAAAGGTTGGAGAGAGAGAGAGAGAGAAGACTAACAGCTCATTAGCAAAGACAAGACGTGGTCTAGACGAGTGGTTCGCCGAGCGTTTCTCAAGAATCTCACGCGCCAGACTCGTATCGTTGATGATGATCAGTTTCTGGTTGAACGCGCTGACGCAGCTGATCGGTCCTATCATTTCTGTCAGCTGACCTATGACCCTAATAACAAGGGTATGGAGGGTTATGGAGAAAAAGGACCTACCATATAAATCTTTATGCTTTGCCCAATGTGACCACTCTTTCTCCCCTGGTCGAGGCATATCGAGTAGATTGCCGATGAGAAACCTGGGTTTCGGACCTGGTGGGAGTGGAGGTGTAGCTGGCTTTCGGAAGATCTTGAGGGTAAAGTATATGCCCAAAACGGCAACCATCAAAGAGATGGTAAACAACCCCATATTTATCGAGATAATATCGATTCCGTTATAGAATGTCTCGCAGTTGTCGACAGAGGATGCCTAAAGCGTCAAGAATAAAACAACTGAATTGACCGAATTATTTCAGGGGCATGAAGCTATCCAGGGAGGGGAGATATTCTTTACGTGCGCAAAGCGGTGCTGATTCAGGAACCTCTGCGTAGTCAGGTGAGCTGATTCCATCCGACTTACTGTCGACAATAGTATTGTTACTCAAAAGCCCTTCGGACATTCTTTTGTCTTTTATGTCTACGAAAGGTCCGCCCTCTCGGTACTGCCCGAAAAAATGTGCAACAAAGAAGCAAAACAAGACAAAGAAATCTTCTCGCAAGATTATCACAATTGGCACGTTCCGAGTTAGTTTGTTTTTACTAAATTGCACTAACAATGATAATTATCTTAACTGGTTAAAATACATGCCATCTGCCAGTACCTATCACTAGTAGTGTCATTTGACCTGTTTGCTGCGTCATATCTAGGGGCTACGATTAGTTGATCACATTCAATTGCGCGGGTGCATCTACACTACATATGTACGTGACATGTCTTGACAGTGCGGCGTATTCATTTATTTGTAGACACAATAATATACAGCCTGTTTCATTTCTCTTGTGTCTAAGCACCCGAAGTCCAAATTCCATATGCTATTCACTGTGCGGACGATGGAGACAGAAACTGTTGATTAAAATCGATGAAATTCAGGCCCCACTGCAAGAATAGCATTGTAAGTGTCGAGATAATAGTTGTGTGATCGTGGGATATCTCTCTCACTACACAGATCAACTGGTAATCAACTCCTTATACAAACAGCTTTTCCTCCGGTAGATGATAAAGAACATAAAGTAGGTAATTTCTTAATTGTTTGCTAGCAACTAAACAAAAGTTAATAATAGCAACCAGCAGAATTAACACGTCTTGGCACTGTTAAATCACAACTACAAGCACAGCCTCGCCCGGTGTAGCCCTATGTGTATTGGGCCACTAGACCATTTGATTTGTGTAGCATTGTTTCGTCCGAAAACTGGGCTTCAAATTTCAGTTTTCTTTGTACTGTTGTTATTATTTTGTTACGGAGTATATATGCATCACTTTTTCATGGATAGTGGATAATAAGGTTCTTATTGCATCGCCCGTCGCAATCGATTCGGCCTAGCTTGGTCATAAATATTTCGGATATCGGCATATAAGTTATAACCGTATAGCCAAGTTCCTCCGACTCCTGCCGGATACTCTTGCAGGATTTAGTAACTTGGTAATTCGCAAGTGGATATAATTGGACTGAACCCGTTGGATTTTCTTAAGGATCTTTTAAAAGTCTAAACTAGGGTTTGACATTGAACCAAATAACGACTTGTTATCCACTGTACTCGGTAATTTGTCATCCGTACGTACCAACAAGAAACCCCTTAACGGGAACGGCGGGTGCGTATTGACATTGTTGGTGGGTTTTTGGTACTAACCATATATAGAGATATTCCTACTAGCGTACGAAGTTGCTATTGAAACCTAGTTTTTTTGGCCCCTATAGTTGGTATTATTGAAGATCTTAACCAACTCCTTCTATACCTAAAAGGTACTCTGTATTGCCAGAGAATATCTATTATTTCTCGCTTTTCGGTTGACGTTTCAGGGTTTTGTTAACTCCCCATTACGTTTCTCATTTCACTACGTACCTGCTCTGCCGTTGGAGTGTCTGTTTTTACGCTGTTACCAAATACCCCTAACATATTTTGTAAGAGGTTAACATCAGGTGGTATAAAACTAATATGCAATAAATGTACACGCCAATTCCCATGATTCAATGTTACAACACAACAATCAAAATGCAAAATCCGCCTCTGTTTCATCCATCCTTTCCATAGCACCCTTGATAAAATCCTGAATGGGTTTATCGGGTAACTCAACCCACCATTTGTGATGAAGTGATCGAGCGTTCCGATCATACGAAGGGTTGAGCTGCGTAATATCGTTCCAAGTGGTATTGAGGACCTGCCACGGCATCTGCCCATCGGTTCGATGTGCAAAGTTCAACAGATTCTGCTCCGGGTAATTCAAGTCAAAGGGGACAGGGTTTTCAAGGAGCGAGAGATAGAAATCGAACATCTCCTTGGATGGGGAGATGACGAAGAACCCGGCGTTCATGTAGTTGTCTACCTCGTAAAAGGTCTCGTTCTCCGGCGGCTTCTTGTTCGCTTCGATCCAAATGTCGTGAATACCGGCCATCATGTATTTTTGTGGTGGTGTAACAGACATGCTGGCTAATGGATCGATGGCTTCGGGTGGAGCAGGGAGCGAGTCTCTTATATCGGTGGCTGGTATCGAGAAAATTTCATCCATAGGTTTCAGTATCACTGTGTCGGCATCGACAAAGACAACTTTCTCGTAGTCAGTCAACGACCAGAGGTTTAGCTTGGCCATAACCCCTTCCCACCGAGACGTCGTGGGTTGAAACCAGTCTCGCTCCACGTCGTCAACTGAGATGACCGTCGCACCGCCGTGTCGGAGGATGTCCTGTCTTTCCTGCTCGACGTCCTTGGTCACCAAGACAATGAATGGGGTACCATTTCGTGCTCGGGTTGGCGGGTCGTGAATTAGCTGGTATGTGAGGAGCTTCACGGCGGTGAAGTATTTCTCCGAATCGGTTCCATTATACCCTGACAAGAAAGTGGCAAAGGCATTTTTTGACGTCGAGGAAGCGTTGTGGTGGTGTTTCTGGGAGACGAACTCGTCGTGGGAGACAGGCTCATAGTGTGGGACGACATCAAGGTGATCCGAATAGTATCGTGTGCTCGTTAACCATAAAAAGGAAAGGAGTAGCAAGGTGAGTGGCGTAAGAATCAGGACTTTGATGGCCCATGACTCTCGGAGAGGATACATAATAAGAACATTCAAGGACTGGGGGGCATGAACAGGCTTGATTGCAGAGGTCAGGACCGAAAGTCTGAGATCGTGTGAAGTCCTCACAATATATGCGAGCGCAGTCGACACCTGGACAGCCTTTTCACCACTTGATACGCCGGGCTGGCCGGTCAGTTCCTTCAGACCCGCCTCTACACATGGTGCTAAATGGCTTGGCCCTATGCTGAATGCGAAGAGCAGACATATTACCGCCTTCTTACGCACCGGGGAGATAGGAATTTCGTACCCAAGATCTACAGTTTGTCTGGCCTGCGCCTTGCTGGTCAGCGTGGTTCTCGTGGAGTGTTATTCTAATTTTGGTGCAGGGTTGCATATACTTTGAAACGGGAGGGTCTATGACATTCCATACACTGGTTTGATAAGCAATCAGTTAAAAATCAGTCAAAGATTACGCTAGCTAGGATCTAATCAGGGTGGCTATCAAGTTTATGTTTACCTCACTCAACTACACAAGTATGCAATATGTCACGAGAGGAGGTTGACAGTTATAAGTTCTTTTTTCCCCTTCGTAGCAAAAATTAAATGGTATTTATTTCTGTTCACCTAAGAATCTTTTAGGAAATGGACAACTCTGGCTCCATACTGCCAGAAATCTTGCTGCCTGGAATGGCGCACCTGCGACCCTTTGCGAGCGTTAGCGTCCCACGCGCACCAAGTAAAATCAAGAATTTGATGTTGGTCACAGTTGGTGCCCACTACCATGGTTGCTTTTGGAAATGTGCTGTAATGTTAGAAGCATAATTAAATACATAAATCTTATTTGGAGCTGCTTGACTTGATAAAATTTAGTCACAACCCACATTGATCTACTTCCCTATCGTAGTAATTTTTTCGACGACCATTCAAGTCATTTGTAAATGATTTCATACTCTAGAATAAAATGAAACAACAATAACGTCAAGGAAATCTTGTTCTCTTTGTACGCTTGAGAAGCGTATCGTCGACAAAAATATATACCAAAAACCAGAATTCCCATTAAGGAAGGGTCTTCGTTGTTGGTTATTTTCATTAGGGTTTCGCTGTTTTTGGACTAGTGGTAAAAAATAGCCATTAAGCCCTAACAACAACTCATCTCATTGAGAAAACCAAGTTATTAACCTGGATATTTTACTTCTACAGATCCCACAGCGATACACATTTAACAACCGCCGGCTTTTTAAATGTTATATGTTGTTAGTGCCTGAGATTTCAGGCAGCCATCGCACTCTCATACAGCGGGTTACGGCGGTTACGACGGGGCTCCTGAATTGCTTGGCAGGTGTAAACCAACATTTTCATGGCTTAGCACTAGTAGAAAAAAAATAATCAATTGAGTTTTCAGTGCGTATAGAATTTGTATATGTTCCATTTAATTTATTAAAGTTTAGATTAGAGGTCTGGGTTTGGGTGAAGGGTTACGCTTTGGGTTACGGAGTAGAAAAGATTAGGATTAAAGGTGACTGCACAATTTGTCACAGTGAGGCCCAATTTATACAGTTGTTTGCAAAACCAGTGCACCAGTTGACGCTTTTACTAACTTCAATTGACGGCCATTTCAGGGTTTAGCAGTTGTAGACATGGGTACTCCAATCTCGCTTTTGACACACTCTTGTGCAATACCATGTCCAACACAGTGG
The DNA here is from genome assembly GCF_013368755.1 of Talaromyces rugulosus. Taxonomy (NCBI): domain Eukaryota; kingdom Fungi; phylum Ascomycota; class Eurotiomycetes; order Eurotiales; family Trichocomaceae; genus Talaromyces; species Talaromyces rugulosus. Next base: position 5,548,135 of record NC_049561.1, on the reverse strand, counting down.
GCACCCATACTTTGACGGTTTATAGCAAAGTCGGCACAGTTTGCGATCCATATTTCTTACTGACGGCATTTTGTGCATCTGTTTCAGCGAGCTTTTCCCCCTATTATAATTGATTTTTCAAGTTGTAACTTATTTAATTAGTAAGTTATTTCTTATATAAGATATACTTAGAGGTAGGAAAGTGGGATAACCAGGCCTTTAAATAGAGATATAAACTATATCTGCTTTTAAGATACAGAAATTATTTTAGAGAAGAGAAGTTTTCTAGGCAATTCTTAATAATATGATATAAGAGAAAACTTACGTCACACTTGAAAGTCTTTTAGAAAAAGGTAATTTATCTCGCTGTGCCATCTACGCTATTAACAGAGCCGCTGATGCTTGATGTAGAAGGTCTCTATGTAGAAGGAGACATGGCATAGTGAGCGCCATGCACAGAATGTCTTTAAGGAATGTCAAGAATTAAGGGATGAAAACTAATCCCATATCTCGTATTACTGCTAGTTCTTGGGCAATTCCTATGTAGGAAAAACTGTCTCATGAGTTCCACGTATTAAGAATATGCTATGCGCAACCAGAAATACTTTATAAACGAAGTAGCTCTTTCTACTCTAAGCAATATAAGAGAATAATTCACTAGTAAACTCTAGATTAATGCCTAAGTAGGCTTCAAAGTAATTTATCATTTGAACCTCCTCATAAACTATCTCTTGACTTATAATAGCTTCACATGATTTCTAATCGTTTTTTTATCTTTCAAGAAATTCAGCCATATTTTACTCTCAAGAAGATATCTAAGGGTAGTGAGGACTTCAACAGGCTTTTTAAATGGTCTAGTCTTAGCTCTCGCCATAAACATGGTGGATGGTACTAGAAGGAATTTAATGGAAGTAAACCTTTTTAATTTTTAACATAAGCTCTGTAACTGTAACTACACTGTAGAAAATACAAATGATGCCATAAAAATCTATAAGGAGTTTTTTTGGTTCAAATATAGTATGCAGAATCTTCCATGCACTTATAAAGGCTTTGTATTTCACGCAGTACCTTTAACACGACATTATTATTTTCCTAGTCCAATAGACAGTCGATAGTCTAATTAGAAGTTGAGGTCTCACCAAAATCCCTTTAGACAAAAACAAATATGGAGATTATGGTTATCTTCTCATATCCTTAACTGAAGTTGATGCTGGAGTTGACGTTTAAATATTTCATATATAAGTGTATTTTGCAAGACAAATTAAGCAGAGTGATTAAATACATCCGAAAGGATTGAGGAGTCGAGAATTATACAAAGTATTCGGTGATTAAACATGATACTGAATAAAGAATTAAGATTTTTGTTATATATCTTTTCTACAAATAATTAGATGTATTGGGTCAGTAGGCGAACTTGAACCAAAATTCCATATCGTTTTCTGAGATTTTTTGTAATAGTTTTACCAATTTCTCCAAAAATTCTTCATTACCAGCATTGATATTTTCATTCTTGGAGTAAAATATCGCTACACTTTTATAGTTATAATTCTCTATTATAGCTACAGTCGTAGCATATTTGATGTTAAGATTTTTAATATTCTCCCAAAGTCTCAATTTTTTGGTAGTTTTAAATCTGGTCAGAATCGTAGCTAAGCAACCTTCTTTTCAAACTAGAAAGAGCTGCCTCTGAGTGATTAATGAATATTTTATCTTCTCCGGTTTCAAGGTCTTCAATTAATGCTGAATCACGGACAAGGTCACTGTTAGAAGTTGTTGTTCTCTAGCAATCTGGGAGGTAGTGAGTTCAATACCCATGATTATACCTTGTGTAAACTCTCGCGTTGATCATGCTAGTTTTAGAGCCATTTGGATTAGTTCTGTACAGTCATATTTGTCAATCAAGAAGGATGATTAAAGTTATATGCACCGGAGGATCTACCTGTTGGCGGGAGCATGGGTAACGTCTGTATTACGATTAGATATAATCTACTGTTCTGAGTTATGAACCATTCTATACTGTCTTATTACTGAATTTTTGAGACAGGGGCTCCGGAATAATGGATGAAGCCTCATTGGGCTCTATACCTACAGACTTACCTTCTCAATTGATGCTGGTCAGTGAGCGTATACCGCGATTTCCACTCTTTTTGTCTAGGGGCTATTCGATGCAGTTGCCAGCCATGATTTCAATATATATATTATTATGCTTGAATTACCTTATGGGATAAACTAACTTCCTAGCATGGGCCCTTCCCTCTCGAACAGGACAGACACCATCTAATACATTCTCTAATCCTTCCTGCTTGATCTCCCGAGGCATAACCCCTATCTTATCTTATCTTCTGCTAGAAGAGCTTCGATTATGCGGTAGAAAGAGGACATGAAGCTCTTATCTTCATCAGAAGCCTCCCAAGTCTTGCGAATATCGAACGCGTCGTTTATCATGGTAAATCGCTTCCCAAAGCAGGTATATACGAAGTTCCACTTGCTGAATATTGTGGGCTGTAGGAGGATAATTGGAAGTCGGCATCAGGGAAGCGCATCTGTAATCTCTCTGATTTGCTTCTTCCTCTTGTGTCGCGGTGAAGCATTGGTAGCAAAAATCCGTGGCCTGTTCATTTCCTATGCAATCCAGTATGAAGGACAACCCTGTTTCGCGGGAGAGCTCTTTGATCTGTGTTATAGAGTGCGGGATTTTGTAACTCACAAATTTGTCAGGTCCTAATGACTCGATCCAAGGTATGTTTGTTCGGAGCATGTTGTAATAACCCGAAATCCAGATCTATGAGAGATTTTTTATTTGAGAAATGATATGGCATTTAAGAAGGAGCTCAATACTTACAGCTTGGTGAGCTGAATTGCAAGACTACCTGTTCAATGTTGCGGTGCTTCCACCATATATAAAAACCGTCTGGTTTTTTGTGGTTGAATCTACCTTCGGCAGCGGGAGAGGCAGAGATTGATACAACATTGAATGCTTGTCCTGCTGTACTCAGACCCATACCGATAGTAGATTCTTCATTGGATGAGATATGATCCGGTAAACGAATAATAACCTCCTCATCAACAGTTAAATATTCGCGAAATGACCCATATGCTATAGTTTGCGGCGTGGCCCGTGAAACGTCAGCCTTTTTTTGATATTCTGCCCGACGGAACTATTGAATAGTTCTCACAGCCATGCACAAACCCAGCTACACGATCCCTGATATTCCACGAGACCTGCCCTATCTCCACGGCCTCACCAGAAAAGTCATAGCCCAATCTCCCCCTCAGGCGCACGCAGTTGTCCAGAGCCATCCAGTCAGAGCGATTGAGTGCCACAGCATATGTCTGAATCAAAAGCTGGCCCAAGTCTGGAGATGGGATGGATAAGTCATGTATGACTTGGGCCTCATCCGAGCCTTTCATGATTATTGTTGATTGGATCTTGAGATCCGACATGGCGTGCTCTTCAAATCCAAGGTCTTTAAGAGAACTAGATCAGAAAACACTATACCATGCGTTAAATTTTACTTGTGGTTCTTGGGCTTATGGAATTAAAACGGAAAAAGGTAGTTAGTATATATACTACGATTATGAGCCCATGTTTAACCCGAATATGACATGGATGTCATAAGCTACTTCAACATTGAATTAATAGATACCCGAATGACTCTCGGAGCGTGAATGATGCCATCACATAGTCTACGGCGTATGAGTCGAAAATTTTGAACGGGTGTATGTATTTTAAAATATTTTTTCTTGGAAAAGTTTGTTCCGGTGGTGTGCTGGGGCGATAGGCTATGCGATGCGTTGATAGCCTATCCACAACCAAACCGCCCCAAGTTAAAATACAGAACAACCAACCACCGCACGACACATTCAAGGTTACTTTTAGCAAAAGTTTAATACAAAGACTCATGCTACTGCGCGATTTTCGGATCTACCTGGTTCCGATGATCTGATTGAAGAGTGCATTTATGGTGGAGCATCATGTTGACCGCCGTGCCTTTATATAAATCTAACAAGATCCCCGCAAATTACATTTGTATCAATTGATTGCTTCCTACAATCTTTGAAACCAGAAAATAAAAAAAATCCTCTTTCAAAAATATTGAAACCCTACAAATTCAATCTCAAAATGGAAGAGCCAACCTACGACCCTAGGTAAGTCGCAATGCCCAGTAACTTATCAACTCCAGCCAGACATTAAAGAAAAACCCAGCCGGCCAATGCCCGCTCTCAATATCGCTTATTCCTACCGGCTAGTTGGCATCCCAAACAAGACTGTTGTCACCCTGCGAGTCGAATTCCCCCCAAACGGCTCGACTCCTCCCCACCGTCACGGCGGCGCAAATGTGGCCGTGTTTGTCCTCAAGGGCACAGTGCAGAACAAGATGAACGATGACCCGATGAAGGTGATTGGGGAGGGTGGGACCTGGTTTGAAGCGCCAGGATGTCATCATCGAATCAGTAATAATGCTAGCGAGACCGAGCCGGCGACGGTGATTGCCACCATGATTACTGATACGGATGCCTTTGAGAGGGATGGGATGGCTGCTTTGATCCAGATTGATGAGGAGTACGTAAAATAGAGAGTATATTGAGGAGAAAATCTACGACAAAATTCACTAAACCGAGAATCTCTAAATTTCAACTGACATGGACCTGTAAATAAGATATATTATAAGATGCCCTAAGAGCTTGGTTCACTGTGGCTAGTAGTGCTGGAATCGAAAAATGCACAAAAGTCAAAGTCAGCATCTGGTAAACTGCCCAATGCTGTCAAGTCAATTGAAGACATGTCAACTGTGGTAGAGGGAGTTGGAGTATCCTTTGATAGAGACAATAGTTCTCGGGCAATAATTCCGATTTCCCGGTATATTCTTTTCGCAAATGCCCAGTGTTCGCTTAGATTTTTCAAAGTGCCCATAGTCAAACGGATCTTCTCGCGGCGTTTGGTCAGTCTTTCGCCGGTGTAGACGTATCGACACGCGGAGAGGTGTGCAATGGTCAACCCGGCAATCATGCAAATGATGAACGGAGAATGAGTCTTGATATTTGTAGGCAATGTCAAAAATTCGTCAATGGTGTCTATCGCTTTGATACATCTAGCAGTGTGGACCTCTCGTTCTATAGTATGGTTGAATTTCAGTTCCTCCGAGGGTGGCAATGGAGCACAATGAGATACAGACTCGATCGCGCTGTAGGTCAGTGCCGAGAGGGGTCGGTGAACTTCGACAAAGTATCTAGAAGGATATTAAAAGGTGAAATCATAGGGAGGAAAGAAAAATACTCACGTGTGCATGATAAACAATGATTTAAACATAATCTCATCAACTGATCCGTCGGCACGGATCAAAGCTCTTTTGGCTGGTGGAAGAAGAGAGTACCACCCCCAGATGCTAGTGTCGGTCCTGGAAGCCATGGCATTGTACTTTTGGGCGCCTAACTTGTATCCTGATGTAATAACCCGATCAATTGCCAATGTGAGACCAATCAGCTCTGTATAGGATGAAAAATTAGTTTCGTCATCTCCAAGGAATTCCCGGTTCTCATAATCTTCCAATGATTTTGGTGGTGGAATAGCCTGATAGGAGAGTTAGTTTTGTTATTTCAGCTGCAAATGAAGAAGAGTTCTTACGCCTTTTTCATACTCATCCTCTTCGCAGGGCAAGTCCATCGTTTTTTCAATACCGCTTGTCCGGAATGGAAATCTGTGCGTGCTCCAGGAAATGTGGGCGTCGTTGATATAGAGCACCCACCAGGTCCGTCGCCAGCTTTCCTCGAGGAGAGGATCCCCGGCTCCATAGATTTTGGTGAATTCCTTTCGGTTCATGCCAAGCGCCATTCCCATGCAAATTGCTTCACCAAGCAATTCAGCCCCGCGGTCCGGCTCGTTACGCCAATAAACGGCGATGGAATAGAGAGTAACAGCCTGGACATCGAATCCGGTGATTGAGGAATTGTTCATACGAATATCAGCTAGTGCATGTTCCACAAGCTGATTCCAACTTTCAGATGGACCTGAACTGTCATAAATTGACCCAATATAGCACATCACCTGAAGGAGAAGCTGGGTTGCCGGTTCGCTGAGACGTTGCTTCAAAGCGCGAAGTGGTAGTACACAGGGGTGAGAGGCATGGAAGAATTTATAATAAAGGCTCAAAAACCGAAAATCTATGCTGGTAGATGTTTCGGTGTCACTATTGGCAGTAATAGACAATGGTGAATAAGGGTTAGATGCCTGTAGGACACTGCCCAACGATGGATTGGTAGAGCTCTCATATAGAGCCGAAGCAGTAGGTATCGAAACAACATTTTTTTTTAAATTCCCATGCCGTCTCGATGGCGGCCAAGTGCATTGCTTCTTCTCCCCAGCGCAGCGTGTGCAGATGGGTTTGCGTCCGTCGCAACGGAGATGCTTGTAGCGACATGGTGCGCATGAAAGTGAATTTCTTGTCGCACGTTTAACTCCTGGGTTGCTGTTTCTGACAGTGCTCTCCATCTATCTGACTTGGTTAGGATTAATTTTGCAAGCACACGTAGTTCAACTATTTCACAGGCCGGCGGGGCCAGCCAATGAAACTCTTCCATTGAATTATTAATAATCAAACTCTACAAAGCATAGACACAAGGTCAGGTGGGTGCGTAAGTGGAACGAAATCAAGCTTATTAGTATGGAATAAAACGATTATTATTTCAAAGTAAGCTTCTCTATGGTTATAGATGGATTATTACCCCTCACATATATAGGCACTAGTTACTCCTAAAATGGGAATATATTTTTCGAGTTGACCAATTAGATTGATCAGTTTTGTGAAAAAGTAACTGCAACTAACAGTCGCTTCATTTCGTTCCAAGATAAAATAAAATCAAAGTATATACTAAGAACATTCGTTGTATTTCTTCAGATTGACACAATACCACTGTCCCGAATAACTTCCATATCAATTGAGCTGGCCCTTTGCCGGGGTCTGATTCGGTATGAAGGGCCTATCGAGCTCGCTGAACGACGATCTTGGTATTATACTCTCTTGGCGGGGCCAATTTCGGGTAGAGTGAAGCCATTATCTCGTCTCCTCTCCAGAGTTCGACGTGGAGAAGACATGAATGTAGCGCTACAACTTCCATACCCATGCCCTAGTAGAGTCGCGCAACCTGCCGTCTGTAATGCTACCATAACTGAGGATTCCGACTCGCTTACCGACTATATGGAAAGAAGGACCACCTTGTTCATGAAGTTACTTGTGTATGCCCCACTACTTCTGTTGCTGCCACTATACGGTGAGTCGGAAGTGGTGAAAGGTGGCTAGGATGTTGAGGATGGGCCCACTCGGGGTCGGGTGAATGCCTGCCGAGGTGGTGATGGCACGCCAGTTTCGGTTACTATTGGATGCTGCAGATTGTGGTCGATGAAAGCTGGGAGAAGGTGAATCCATTCAAGCTTTGGGGCCTGGTTGAGAGGGTGTGGAGGACGGTAGCATTTTCGTATGCATCTTTTTCTGGTTAATAATTGTAGCATATCATCGAGCCGTTTCCACATAAAGTCGAAACTTGGGAATTTCTCTCACCATCGCTGGAGAACGTCGATTAAAGTCAAATTAAAGAAAATAAACAAAATTAGCCCATATTTAGTTGTCATGGATTTTAGCTAATGCATTGCGAAATGATCGTTGCGTTGTCCCGGCTGATGTCAGAGCTGCTGCATGCATTAGTTTTGAAGTTATGGTGGATTTTGTAAACCTTATTTATCGTTTCTTTCTATTTTCTGTGTCGAAACGTGATTCCTTGCATGTTGTAAAATTCACCATGGCTACAAACACAATTTGCATCTAGGATCTCGAGGATGCTGTACGAGTAAAGCTGAACTAAATGACAGCATCATTGTACAGAAAGCAAATTAAGATTCACTAATCAATATATTGAAGGCTATTTTACTGACGGGATGGAGACTGGCACTGCCTATAGAGCTAACAGAGATGCCAGCTTATAGTGAATATAAAATCCACCCACGATTGCTTAGAGATGTCTCGCAGGCCAGCTCCTGCTCAAGGCTGGTTGGAAAGCCCATATCATTCCTCTTGCAATTTCACTATCTGGCATGCAGCGTCTTGCGCACCCTGATGGTGAAGATACCAAAGCCGGTGTGGCCATGGCGTGTCCACGTTTGCGACAACAACGCTGGAGGGTATAAAGCAAGCAAGCTGGAGATAGATAGCTAAATGGTTGGTTATGCCGTCGCTTCTGTTGACGTGCAATACCCCGTGACTAGGAAATGGATACAACCACATGAGGAATGACTTTTGCATGCCGTCTCATTTGAAAATGACCAATTTCGACGATGCGTCAGTGGGACCGCTAGTTCAGTATGTTGTTGGGGCCAACACAACCAAGGATGATGGCAATGAGAACGGTATTTTATTTCATCCATTTAATGCTGATCAGATGACTCGATTACCTGAGATGAAACACTCCCATGTCTTCGTTCTCTAACCAAAATGGAAATCTGATTAAAAGGAACTACAACTGCTGAGGATGTGCAGTTGGCCCTCAGTTCCGCGGCTCATATTGGCATCATTGTCTCTAACAACAGCGGTTGACAGCTTGAATCAGTCCTGACGACTCTTGACTCCCTGCCCGAATGTGTAGAGGGTGCCATTTCTCCGGTTACAGGGAAGAAGAGGTGCGAAGTATGGATTTATGGCGGCATAAGTAAGGGCAGCGACATTTTCAAAACCCTGGCACTGGGCGGCGCTCATGGTTTGAATCCCTTTCTGGGGACTTGCTGTTGATGGCGAAGATGGTGTTTCGAGGGCGGTAACAATCTTGAAGAACAGGTTCCAGCACACCATGTCACTAACTGGTTGTTGGTCGCTGTCACATATCAAGAAATCACATCTAGCCCGGGTGAGGTCTGATAAAGTATTCGCCAAGTTGAGATGTGTATGGGCATACTAATTTATAGATTGATATAAATAAGTGAACACGAAGTGAGTTGTAAGAACTGTCAGGTTCATCAATATAATGGAAGGTGGTAGATTTATAAGGCCTTTTTTGTCCAATAAATTTCATATGATAGTTAGTGAGCAAAATCTATATAGTTCTTATACATAATAAATCACTTGAGATGTTTGCAACTTGTGATATAACCTCAATCTAGCCGAATAAGGAAGTAAGGATCGCCTCAATACAGCATTTGACCTCACCTATTCCACGCGGACTTGGCATTGATGCGACTTGGCCTAAGGATTCAGTAGACAATTTTATCGACCTTGCTACATTGTTTATTTTTCCTTCAAGATTCTGCAGGAATGCTTTAAACACACTTTCATTTATCATAGATTTCTGAAATAGGACGCTATCGCCAGGACGACTAACGGCCTGCTCGGTGCCGGCACCATCTGCCAATACGAACGATATGAGTAGATTAACAGTCCAGGTTAGCCTTAAGAAAATTACACACTCTGAACATTTACATCTTATTTACGAAATTTCTCAGCTTACAAGACATCATCGTATAGAAAAAACCTATTCAGCCACGCCGATCCTAGAATAAATTATCATCAAAACTCACAGTAGCAGCATCAATTATAGAACATTTTCAAACCTTCAAATACTAATAACGTCATGATCATGATCATCGTCTTGTGCAACCCAACCCCGTCGGCTCCAGCCGCCCATCTGGTTTTGGGACAGCAGGTTTCTTCTTTCTGAATGTCACACAGACACTGTTTTCCACCCTGTATTAGTTACACAACAGGCGAGCACTAGTAGTGCTTCCAAAAAGAAACAAGCTATTATGGTCGTAACACGAAAGGAAAGGCAAGGGGTGGTGGAAAGGTGATAGAGGCGAAACTGTGCGAATCAAGTCAAAAAAAAAAAAAAAACACTGACATTGGGGTGCCCGCCCCTTCTCGGTATTACGTCCTAGCTAGCTCTCCTCTCAGAACCATTACAGAGAATAGTAAAAATGCGTATAATGCTTTACCATAAATTTGACTCTTTTCGTAAGGGATGTGGCGAAACTAATCAGGCCCATGACCCTGCATTTGCAGCAACCCGATCACTTGATGTATCTTATAAAAGCCAGCTGGCAGATCGACCAGACTTTCCAATTCGCCCGTCTTATTGCCCAGACATCTTCCATCCGGTCAAAGCCGCGGATGCCAGCATATCATATCTGTCATGGCCACGACCTTTGACCGCCGTTGGCTGACTGACGTTTTTTTTGGCCCCGGAAGACGAGGAATGTGTTTTTTTTCTTCGCCAGTAATCTTTCAGCAAGGAGATTTCTTACTGCTCACGCGCTCAAAAATTGGGACTGAGCTTATGAAAGACCTTTTTCTTGATCTTTTCGCTGCAACACGCCACCAGTTAAGAGGGTCCGTGTCAAACACCCAAAAACGCGGCACTGTCAGAGATGGTTCAGATCATGCAATACAAAAAAAGCCATGACCATGGTTGTAAAGTATCTATTGGTTGTAAGGATACTTTTTGAGTTTCATTGACAGCACTATTTGGAAAAAAGAGGCCGCCGACCGGGGGCAAAAAACCTGTCAAGTATGATGATATGCATGGTGATTGGATGTGTGCAAGGACTGGGATGGTTCGAGTAAGCGTTGCTTGTCGGTTTATTCCGACACTGTTTCTTCTGCATCTACCAGCTGCCATTACTGATGGAGACGGTTTGAGTAGTGCTTACAAGGAGAAAAGATACAGTACAGTGTACATACATGTACGAACATGTATAGACAAATCTACATCTGTATTCTATAGATACGCATATCTGTACTTGCACATGTGAATATAGAGAAGTAGTTAATATACATTTAAGGTGACAAGCCAAGAATTATAATACTTCTGTTTCTCAGACTGGTAGTATCATTGTTTCACCAACAGATCAACGGCTCTCGAGCTAGCGTAGACCCCTGGTTCTGTCAATTTCAAACCACATGGCACCCTGCTCGCCGTTCTGAAACATACAGCTTTGTTTGGTTCAAATGTTAATTCTTGTATCTCATTAACGTACATCTACATACTAGTCAGCCCCTGTAAATCTGTCTTGTTGTTGTTATATCACTTCTGCCGATCTAGGTAGCCGCATTGCATAGCTAGTTACACCATTAATTCTAGATGATGCTTGTCTTAATGCTAAAGTAGCACAACTCGTGCCTGTCCCGGTGTTACATGAAGCCTCAAAAAAAGAAAGAAAAAGAAAAGAAAAGAAAAAAAAGCTCCGTCATCTACAAGAAACTAGTATTGCTTGATCTTAGGAGCAATGTCATGCATATGTAAAATTCCCGAAATACATGACATGAATCCATGCCATGCCATGCCATGTACTTGACAGAAAAAAAAAGAACCACTAATAATATACAAGAAGTGCAAGCACGGATAATATAGTACAGTTTCTTTTTATAAAAAAAAAAGAACAGTATAATTAACCCAAATCATCGACCCAGTGTTTCCAGTCCTGACCGTCAAAATAAATTCACATAATAATTTGAAAAGGAAACTCCCCGGCCCTTGCTGAAAAAAAAATAGATATCCCCAGTTCCTCATAATAATCGTATCGTTAGACAAGTAAATTGCCCAGGGGGTGAACATAAAAAGCAATAGTAAATAAAATAGATAAAGATAAGGGGGAGAAAAACATGGCTATTTTTCGTTTTTACCAAAAAAAAAAAAAAAGACAAAAGGAAACAGTAAAAAACTCCATTGCCAAATCCAGCCCTACAGATAATCACAACAGTGGTTCGTCCTGTCGATGAGGGGAGAAAATTTCATCAAATTGGCCCAAAATTTGGACCCTAGTTTTCTTTTTGCGGTGCAGATAATTCAAGCACGTAGACTGTTCTGCACAGGATCAAAGCGCGGATAAGACCCAGCACCAGCCCGCGCAGCTGAGCTATCATGCGTAAGAGGAGCAAGCTGACGCTTCAAATACTGCTGTTGCTGTCCATCGTCCTTTTCGCTTTGGTAGCTGGCCACCATCGGATCAAATATATCTTCGAATGCTCGAGGAACATCTTCTTGGCTGTGCGAGTGAGAATTGAGGTCTAAGCACATATGGCTCTGGTTGCTTAGTGTGCTTGACGACTTTTTACGCCCGTCGTGATAGTGGCTGGTGGAGAGCCCGTCGGTGGAATCGGTGCCCTCCATGGGTTCACTAAAGACTAGGTCAAATGGGGATAGAGATGAGGACGATGACATTAGAGGGCTCATTCCGTCGGGGGAATGGCCGCCAACCGAGTCAATTCGACGCTGGCGATGGTGTGATGTTGTTGACGACGCTGTTGTCCCGTTCCCAGCGGTGTAGTGAGAATCACCACGCCGGGAATCATACGGCATAAAGGGTGTTTGCGCATACGACTGCTGTCTCATAGGGTTCTGCGGTGGTAACAGGGTTTGCCCGGGGTCACCACCCGAACCACCACCGCTATCCCCCATACTAGCCGAGCTATCTCGACGGCTGTCTTTGTAATGTCCAGGCGATCTTCCACGCACCACCATTTCATCGGAATGTTTGGTTGCGATTAGCACCCATTTCTCCGTGTTTTTACTAACGTTAGCCCACAGCTCCACTACAAGATTGTAGTATTGCTGCTGGGCCCTGCGTTTGCCGTTGTTCGCTGTTGCCTTTTGGAACTGGATGCGCTCGAATGTATGTTGCATGGGTGGCTGTGTATTCAGAGGCATGGCATATTGCGAGTTACAATCAAACGGCATACTTCCTGTAGATTGTGGTATCCCAAACACCGAGCCCGATGGTCCGGCATTCGAACTCAGCACATTAGGGCAATGAGGTTGAAGGATAATCCTATCTGGCTTTTTCTCAGATTGTTTATCTCTTTTAGGCGAGTGCTGAACTAGCTCGCGAATATCGTTATCTGACCCACTGACAACGGCAGAAATCGACATGGCGAAGTCTCTGATCCGTTCATGGTGCTGACCGGGCCCTTGCTGGGTGTAGTATGTCGAGTTGGGATCCCAGGGCTGCATGTTAAAGAAGCAAGTGACGGAGAAATAGTTGCGGCGGTAACACGTCCATTTTTCTTCAACCTGAAAGAATCCCTTGTGGATTTTTGCTTGAATGCTAAGCTGAACCGGCTGGGAACTGTCGTTGATCACCTGGTGATGCATGGTAGTTTCGCGAAACGGCGGAGCCTCTGGCTGCGTCGAAGGGTAAGAATGGCCATAGCTGGAGGTACTGTACATCGAGTTTGACGACTCGAGCGGGGTTCCAAGGCTTGAGGGCATGCTGGAGTTGTAGGGATAATGAGACATGTTGTTGACGCCGGCAGGTGACTGATAGGGCCGGCTGCTTAGGGCATATGCCTCGGGGTAGTTGTCCCTGCCGATGACAGTGGTTCCATTCGAAATCGGCGTTCCATGCCCACCAAGTGGCCGTGAGAGGTCTGCAGATGGCAGCCTATTTCAAACGCAAACGATTAACTTTGCAAATTCGCAAAACCAGGTTTGGGGAAGGTACATACAGAGCAGGGATCCTAGGGTTGGACTGGTACCCAGGCATTCTGTCGTTCCAAGAAAATGACGGCTGCGAATAAATAGACGAAGGCGTAGGGATGATTGTTTCGGGTAGTGTCACGTCGCTCGTGTATCCCGGATGGTATGACCCTGTAGAGCTGGTGGCTCCGCTCATGAGAAGCCCCGAATTTGGAGGGAACCTGTTGATCGAGAAATCCCGTCAGAAAAAGAGGTGTATTTAGGTATGAAAGTGTGAAAAAAGGTTCCGTGTTGTAGTTGGGAGGGGAAAAGTAGATGATATTTGCATGGGCAAGGTAATCACAACGACGTCCGGAGAAGCTCAAGAATAAGGAGAATTGCAGAATGATAAAATACAATGTGCGAAAGAGGGAAAAAAGACAGAAAAAACCAGTCAAATCTGCAAGCCTGCAGATTTCCACAAGCCACGCAAGGCCGGACGCATAAGCACGAGGTTTGCAGGGTACAAAGCAACAAACAACTTACGGAGCATCCTGCAGCCCAGAGCCCGGCGAGCTGCTGTATGGCAGGCCGGTAGCAGAAGTCGACGCGCCCTGGTGAGAAAACTGGTGGCCAAGGACGTCGATCCGACGACTATGGCCTTCTTCTTCGGTCGGAAAGGTGGCTGGGGACGAGAACTGCCGCTGGTGACCAATACAATCGGTCTCCGAGGACGAGGGGGGGTAGTCTAGATGGAAAGGCTGACTTTGCAACAAAGCTGAGGCGCAAAGAAACAATGGGTTGTTAGCCTTGCGAATGTAGTAGATAAATAATGGCAGAGAATCAGACGCAGCGGCACGTTTAAAACAAGAAGAAAAAGAAAATAGAGAAACCTCTATTTACCGACAGAGGATCTCGCGGCGCAGCAGAGCGGCAGGCCAAACGAAGACCGACAGAAACAGGAAGACAGAGAGCAGCGATGTTGGTCCCATTTGAAGTCGGCGTCAAGGTATGGGTCCTTTGTGTGACCAGCAATAAAAAGTACACCGGACTCGCCATCTTGCAGCCGCCCTCGACAGGGGTCCAACCAGCGCCGAAAAAAAAAAAAAAAAAAAGGTGGGCGGCGCAAACGCACGCAGAACGTCCAGAATGACCTTCCAATCACATTTTGCTAGGCCGAGTGAAAAAAAACAAATAAAACCGAACAAAAACAGGCAAATACAGGGCAAGTAAAAATCGGAAAATCGGAAAATCAAGCTTACTATGCATCGGGTTTGAATCCGCCTGGGAGGGCTTTCTTGATTGTATGAATGGTGTTTGTGTGGGCTTTAGTAAGTAAATGACGGCCAAAAAAGATCCTCTTGATTGAGGTGTATTGTTTGTAGCTAGCGAATAGGTTGGTCTTGGTTCATGGAGGTCCCAGTCAGTGTCTGGTGTGCTATAGGAGTCGGTTGGCAAGCGACGACAGTGCAGGGATTTCAGGTTCGTATAATAATACACCTGAGATGAAGCCCGAGGACGGTGCCTATAGTAGAGCTGCCCGGTCTCGTTAGCAGTATCCTCAAGGTAGAAGAGACAAGTGAGAATCATCTTGCTGTGTAAAACACCGGACATTGATCGCAATGATCAGAGCCCGCTTTTTAAGACGCATGTTGACATGAGAGAAAAAGGGAGAGGGAAAAACTGAGGAAGAAGGAATCACAGATGACAGGGGCAGAACAAACACAGCACTCGTAGATGATCACTATGATGTCAGTGTTGATCAAATAGACAATCAAACATTTCTCCGAGCGGGTTTGAAACCGATCCAGCAACTTCCCGTGCCTCGAGAGCACTAAGCAGTGCCATGATGGTGGTTCCAGAAATGTATTCGCGATCAGATGAATCAACCCTAAGATGAAATACCCTAGGGACCGGAAAGAAGAGAAGAGGTGAAGGAAACAAACAGTATATCCAAAATAACAAGTCAAGAAGACACAGCAACGATAATAACTAAAAAGGGCTAGGACTTGTGAGATAGATATATAATAAATCCGTACCAGTGATTGCAAATAAGCAATTCGTAATGTGACAGTCTTCCTCCGAAGACTTGTGTCCAGGGACTTTTAGTTAACCAGACTTGTACTCCGGGGCTGACAGACACACAAACGTCGCTAGAAAAGATTTCACGATGTTACTTGTGTGATGGTCTTGTTTCACAAGAGCTGGCAAGGACGAGTGAAAACGGGGGTTTAAGAAGTAAGCAGCAAGTAAGTTGGAAGTGTCAGCAAAGCTGCTGACTATTGTGCGAGGTGAGTGTTCGTTAATTGGGCAGCGCCCAATGTACCTGCTGATGCAAAACCAAGAAAGTTCCCCAAGAGGATGAGTTTTCTTAAAAGAATGAGGCAGAGAGTGTGTGAAAAAAAAAAAAAAAGAAGAAGTGATGCTCCCTAAGACAACCACCGGAGGGACTTTGAGGACTGATATCTGTTTCTAACCCTGGTAAAAGCAATGATTGCTAGCTCGACCGTTGGGCCCATGTCCTGGGAACAATCTTGTCTAGTAGTCTCCTGAACCCAGTCCAACCATACTACGAGACCAGGCATTGACCACACATGTATTTTAAATGTACTCTGCATGTCAGGAAAACCTAAACCAATGCGTTACCCTGGGTCCGCACGCGCGCACGCACCACCCTTGATCGTTTTTTTCTCCACACCAATGAAGAAAGATAGTACATCCTAGACAAAATTCAACACCAATGGGGATTTACTAATGCGGACTAGACCGTTGTGGTTGAGGAGAAGTATACTGGGCCTGGCGGCCCTGGCCGGCTTGTTTTTCCCTCTTTTTTTGTTTTCTTTTTTTTCCCATGTCCTTTTTCGTGCAATGGAGAGCCACAGGCGCGGGCTGCATATCAGCTGCCAAAGACGCGCCAAAAGTGTAAGGCACACAACAAGTAGGCTGTAAAGACCCGCAGCCGAAACACCTAACCCAAGGTGGAAGGTTCGTTGGCTTTCGAGAATGCCTGTACCCAGCCAGAACTTGCGTTCGGCCACGGACCGAAAAAAGACAAGGGACTCTAAACGGCTGAACTATAGTCCCGGATCAATAGATCAATAGCCAGATGCGTTGTGAATCATAATTCGGCTGCTGCAGGAACATTTCTGAATCACTAAAAAAGAAAGTGAGCCAATGAGAGACAGAAAACGCAAGAAAGCAAAAGAGTTTTTGGAAAGAACAAATTTACTTCGCTGTGGCATCAATTCCTTGCAAATGCCCTTTCAGGCAGATGTATGTTCGGAAACGGATGCTCTGCGTAGGCGCCATGACATTCCTATTGGCGCTAAAGCAGTCATCCGAATGATGGAGGTGAATATTCTGGGGCCCGCCGCGTGATCGTCAAGAATGCCGAGCCAGTGATGTGCAGATAGACGTCAGAGCTTTAAAAAAAGACAGAAAAGGTGGGTGAGGGCGAGCCAAGTCCGACGGAACAGAGCGGCCAGCGAGCCAGTAAATGCCAAAATAGGCAAGTATACATATGCGGTGGCGTTTTTCTCTCACCGATCACGCAGAAGGTTAAAATTAAGCTGACCGACCGGGGGGTTGGGTGTGATTGTTCCGCTTTATCGGATAGACAGGGTTTCTGAGAGGAGCCCATTTAATTCCAGATCTGCTGTCACTAGTCATGCCAGATTTATCACTGATGTGATGTTTCATCCTCGCTCTAGCGTTGAAGCTTAACAGAACAGGCAAACACAGCCTTATGGGGATAAGTGTGTCCAAAGGCGCTCCGGGCCGACAGGACAGTCTTTACCTAGAACGGGAAATGGAGGGACGGGCGCCAATCCGAATCAGAGACAATAACAGTTAAAAGAAAAAAAGTAAAAAACAAAGCCTCGGCGGGAGCTCTCCGGGCGGTCGTTCCAATAGGAAGCAAGACTAGAGACAATCAACAACTTCCCCAAGCGGCCTGGTATGCTCACTAGTGAAGGCTGGAAGGCTGTCCTGGGCGAGTTGTCAGCGAGAAGCTCGCGGGCTTGTGGGTCCTTCCGAGCCGGTTTATTTCAAATTGCCAGAGATTAGTCGAGCGAGGGCTAGAGGGCTAGATCCAGGGCCGTTTGTGTGTGGCTGGCCCGTATGCATTCTGATCATGATGCCTGCAAATGCGTGGAGTCTTAGGTTGCGGCTACTAGCAGCAGACGGGCTGACGCTTGACAGGCCCGGGCGGCAAGAGTTTGTCACAATAATGGCCTCTTCATTGCAGGGGTCCGATCAAGACGAGCAGAGCCGTCGAACCAACGATGATGGGGGTGGCGCTGGGAGCTGATGATCAAAGACAGGCGATGATCACATCTTAGCGAGGGTGAAGGGTGAAGGGTGAAGGGGCCGGAAGGAAACAGAGATCAGTCGGTAGCCGGATAGATAGACCCGTGACCGTACTGTCGCAAACCGTACGGTACCCCCCCGCAGTGCGTGCTGACCGGGAGTTTTTTCTGTATGTTACCGCTGCATACGCCGTCCTGGGTAGCCGCCGGTTGGGAATAAGGACTAAGATGAGGCTAGTCCACAAATGGACTAGCGTCCGAGCCGATCACAGACGGGGCGATCGACGATCTTCCAACACACTATTAATATTTAATTGCATCGACACAATACTACAACAGCATTGGACTTATTCCCGGTGGTACGCGGGGTCCGCTGTACCTTGTCGGGGCCATGATGTCGACGATTTGATATCTCAATCTCGTATTTCGTATACAGCACCCTCGTACAGCACGTGCCCCTCCGAGTTGTTTGCTCCAAACGCGTCGGGAGCAGGGATCTAGTTAGGACGCGTCAGTCTTGGACAGGGTACCCTACATGTATCGGTCTACCAATAATGACAAATAATGACAATACCATGCGCGTATTTTTACCGTCTGATTATCGCCGAGTAGGTAGTTAATTAACCACCGTCGATTATGGTTAATAACGTACCGTCTCTCCCAGGCAAGATCGGAGATTGCATATCTACCACTGATCAGGCTATCCGGACAGCCATACCTTTTCGCGGGGGAAACGGAACGATCTACAAAAAAGAAAAAAGAAAAAAATAGGTCCAAGCGTGTTTGGCCTTCATTGTTGCTGTTAAGTATTTGTATTAATATCGCAAGTGTCTATTCTTGGTGCATTGACTGCCATTGCCCAGAGTAAGTGCCTATTCCGGATAGTACAGGGCAATAATGCACGGGGCATTCCCGTCTCCATTCAGCACGATGACATGTACGGGTGTGAGCAGGGAGGTTGTCTCTCTTTTTTTTTATTTCTTTTTTTTATTTCTTTTTTTAATTTCTTGGTTTTTGAAGACGTAATAATGGCTAGGTCTAGGATATCCGATATGTACTTATCCACCAGTGGACGCCCGGGCATACATGTACGTACCCATGTCGAGATCCCGTCCATTCCAATGACGCATCGGAGGCCATGGTACATAACATGGCCATGTAACTATCAACAAAAAAAGGCCTTGTCTGACAAGCCCATGTCTTGCCACGAGTTCCTGGCGGTACATTCTCAACCAGTCAAACCAAAGTTTTCTTTGTCACACGAATAGTATATCAACGAGGCTTGGCAGACAACGGCAACAACAACAATGACAATGACAATGACAGAAACCAAAACTGGAAAAGGGCATCCGGACAGAAGGGAGGCTACTGAAAGAAAAGGAAAAAAGACAGTCCATCCGTCCGGTTTGATTGCCTTCCTCTTTTTTTTTTTGCCTTTTCTTTCTTGAACAAAGCAGCCAACCCTCTTTTCCACCGAACAAGAGAAAAAAAAAAAAGAGACGAGGCGTTATTTTCGAAGCAAGCGACTAAATTTCTTGCCCGTCGACATCAAAAGCAACGCAACGCAATGATACGCCACTGCAACACATCCCAGTGCACACTGCATTCATCAACATTCTAATCTGGCCTGTCCACGACCTCCGGAGGCCCGACCCCGTGGTTGGATCAATTTACATCATGTATCTGCCGGTAGTAACTAACGGTGACAGAAAACCCCGAACGTTCACTGGTTTTGAGTCAAGTCAAAGAGGGAAGTTCATCAAAGGGTGGAGAGCTGGAAAACAAAAAATAGACAGGAGGTCCAGCCTCAATCTGCAGTGCAGCTGCATGTTATGCATGAAGCCTTTGAGAGCCCGAAAGTGCGGTGAGAGTGACGCAGCAGATTTTCGTTGCAGCCTGCAGCCTAGCTCAGCAGTAGCAGCAGCAGCAGCCAAAAAAAATATGGTCTTAAGCGTTCTAGACACACACAAAAAAAGGTGTTGGATGTTCTACTCATTCCCAAAGGAGACATCTGTAGCAAACAAGGCGCAAGTTTTGATGTCCTTGACACCCTTACATCCTTGACCTCCGGCCCTGCGCACACACATGTCTCCGCGGACCCTGTCTACAATTGAAACCTGCAGCCGAAAAACAAAAAAACCAGACATGACCACCTGGTTACCCTGAAGTAGTCACACACAACCCTCACACAAAAAGGCGGCAAAAGAAAAGAAAATTAAAGGGCATGCAGAACCAAGTATGCACGCTGAGCGTTTCCGGTGTGTAACGAAGCTAAAAAAAAAACCACATTGGATTATTATTCTTACAAGTCAAACCTTAACCAGTAGGTAGCTGTAACGGTTCCAGGTCAAAAAAAGTTAAAAATTTGTTAGACAGACAAGTAGTTCGAACCGGAAATTAAGGAAGGATTCCATTTTAGCTTTTCATGACATCGGAACATTGAGGCTTGCCTCGGTTTTCCTTTTTCTGTGTCACAGTACTAAGGAGTAAAAGGGGGAGGGGTGGTGACACATTCTTACTTATTCTGGACAATGACGGGGCCTTGATATGGCGTGGCTAAAATTAATGATCCTACCCCTGAAAGGGCTCTACTACAGTACTACTGCCATTGACGATAATTAACACTCTCCCAGAATACCCATGCCCAAGTCAAACCTACGATGTCATCTACTAGACATGTTTGCACTCAGTAAAGTGAAAAGGTCATTATCTAAAAGTCGATATAAGAAATAAAAAGGTCGTCCGTCATACAATACAAACAATCCTTGCATGTCCGCGAAATAGATACTACCAACAGGCAACAGAAAACGAGCCTAGCATTGCCAAGCCAAGCACAAGAAGAAACTCGTAAAAACCCAAACCATATCAACTTTTTCTTTTGCGTTCTTGTCCCATAATCTAAGTAGCTCGCTTGGCAAACTCGACGCGAAGGATAAGATGGCGGTAACCAACTGCAGTGAAATTAGCATACTCTCTTTCTGTTTCGATCGGGAAAAAAAGAAAAAAAAAAGGAAACTTACATCCGTCCACTTTCTCGCACGCACTAGCAGCATCGCTGCGGTCGGCAAAGCTGATAAATGCAAATCCCTTGGCTCTCTGTGTCTCCCTATCGCGGGCAAGGAAGACTCGAGTAACGCGGCCAAACCGTTCAAAGAGGTCTCGGAGTTCCTGCTCCTCAGCCAGCTCGGAAACCTAAACTTGTTAGACACACACGCACAGAGAGCGAGAAAAAAAGAGAGGACTCACATTCGTAACCCTAAGCGTGGCCAAATCATCCCGCTCGTACTTGCTACCGCTACCACCAGAAGCAGCCACCGCGGCAGCAGCAGTGCCCTTGCGCAGATGAGGAGGAACGTAACTACCACCAATATTCGCCAGACCGCCAGCCGAAGGCTCTTCATCATCCAAGCCCGCACCGGCACCTGTCGGCTCGTCGACGGGGGCCATGGTATCCTTGAACGGACAACGGGCTGTGAAATGCTCTCCCTGACAGATACGGCACTTGACTTTCTTATCCTTGAGCTGATCCTTAATACCACCCTTTTCGCCTTCCTTCTCGGCCTCCTTGGCATGTGTCTTCCAGTTCACGCTCGGTCGGAAGATGATGTTCTCTCCCACAGAGGTCGTGTCAAACGAAGGCCCTGGGACATGGCCCTTTTCGAGTCCGAATTTCGCCCATGATCGTCGGTCGGCCACGGCCGGGTTGACGTGCTCCTTGACCACTGTCGTGCGGATCCGTCGCGTCACTTTGACTTTTTTGCCATCGTCGTTGAATCGGTAGGAGACAATCGTCTTGGTGCCGTCCTTGTTGGTCGTCACTTGCTGTGCGGGGAGCGCGGAGGGGTCGTCAAACTCCTCGTCGTCGGCCCAGTCGGCGCGGCTAGATATATTCATTAGATTTTGCGGCTGGTGCTATTTTCAAAAGTAAACTCACTTTTCTAGTTTCGACATCTTGCTGTGGTGTTGTGGTCTGTCTCCGTATCGGGATCAAATTTCTCGAAGTCTGCGGAGGCGTTGTGGATTTCTTGCTGATAGCCCGAGTGGCGCGGACCCGAGCTGTGGCGGACGCGACCTAGCGAGTGTCACGTGATTATGTCTATAGATAATAGATTTGAAGCCTGAAGAAAAAGGTATAAAATAACCATACAATGCAATCGTCTTTTTATGTTTCAGTATTATTATTCTGGAGAATGGCTTGTAGACATAAATTAATCTCTTATTACAAATGCTAGTAAATACAAAATACACCCCATATATTCCTTTATATACCCAGTCCCTCTAAATCAATCACCGACCAAAAATCTTCATCTCAATCGGGCGAGTAATGAGATAGCTCGTGGCGGCAAAGGCAAAGGCTAATTCGAAGCCAACATCGCCGCCAAAGGGAGCCTCGCCGGCGTGAAGGGCGATTGGCCCAACGAACCATGTCTGGCTCATTCCCGTAATCATGCCGGCAATGCCACAGCAGAATGCGAAAATAGCAGCAATTCCGGGGGGCAAGAGGTCCCGCCGGTCATAGTTTTCGGCCTTGTAACCACTGAAACCTCGCTTGAACACAAAGTGGTCGGTGAGCGCGATTCCTTCGTAGATGGCCAGCCAGTACCCAATAAAGTTCATGAAATTCTCCAGTACCGTCTCAAAGTGGCTGTAACCAGGGATGGCGATGGCAATTGAGACACCGGTGGCGATGATAGTGTAGACGAAACGGGGCACTTTGCGAGTCCAACGCGCCAGGACCAAGAGAGTAAGCGAAACCGAGTAGATATTGGGACAGTTGTTCGCAATGATCGACAATGCCAAGATGACGACGCAGAACTTTCCAAACCCACCGAGAGGGTCAAAGAGGACAGCCCCCAAGAGACCACCGTTTCCAGAGGCTGCATAGCCATCCGCGTACTTGTTGACACCGCCGTTGATCGTGGTAGCAGTCATTATGGCAACACCAAGCATCTCACAGAAGAGCAGAGGAAAGATCAGACCAAGCATAGTAGAGAAGAAAATCTTGGTCCGGCTGCGGTTCGAAGGTTGGTAAACGGTATAGTCGGCAGCGTAGCTGGTCCAACCAGTGGCAAAGCCATATACCGTTGATCCAAAAGAAAGAATACCACCCAGTTCGGAGGTACCGACACCCATGGGGACGTTCATAAAGGCGCCAGAGTGAGCAAACACGCCCAACACGATCAAGAAGACGATGAAAGTCGGAATGCCGCTCCAAAGCTCATACGTATGCACAACCTTGTAACCAAAGAATGTAACCGCCATGGTGCAGAGCGAAATGATGATAATACCGGCATATCCGGGGACATCGGTATTGACTGCGCTAAGCAATTGGGCACCGACGATCATGTTGGCAGACGACCAGCCAATACAAGCTAGGATATTGAAAATTGCAACTTGAAAAAAAATCAGCGTCAGCGCGTTGTCTTCAACCCATGGTATAGGCATGTGGTCATACTCAGTTTCACCCCCCACCAGCCGAACCAGAAGCGAGAAACGACCATTTGACGAAGACCAAATTGGGCACCGAAGATGGAGAAAAAACAGACGGTCGAGGCACCCAGGAAGTTGAAGAACAGGACCGTCAAGATACCGTCGACGAAACCGACAAAGAAGAGCGATTGTCCGAGGACACCAATTGCGAAGGAGGCGACGACCATGTTGGCAGAGAACCACTGCAAGCCGTTAGCATCCAATTGGTCCAACAAAAAGAAAAAGAAATGCACAACGCACCATACTGCCAACGTTCAAATACGAAGTGTCGGTCCGCTCATCGTCGGGCACGCGCTCGATACCTCGCTGCTCGACATGCAGCTTTCCAGCGAAACGCTGCAGCTTGGCATAGACAGAATCGCCATACTCGAAGCTCTCGCCCGCGACAGCTCCAGTGTTGTCTTCGTAGAGAGTGTTGGTCACGCCGGCGTGCTTCTCCACGTCGAGACCATCGCTACTAACCATGGTGGCGAAGGTCAATTTAAAAAAGCAGAATCCGGTCGCAAAACGAAGCAGTGATTCAAGACTGGGGGGGGGGGGGGGGGGGGGGGTTTATTCAAAACCAAGGCGCATGCTGCCGACAATTGGCCTTCCTGGATGGAGGTTGAAATGATGGAGTCGCCGGACAGGACGCGCCTTATAATAATAAGAGCATGCGCGCACAAGAAATTTCATCCGATATCTACAGCGCCCCACGAGGAAGGAAGTTCCCTATCAGCAGGCGCGATCTGGTTGGCGTGAGACGTGACATCGCCGGTGGGGTCTGCTCGCGTGGGCAGCACGATCCAGCCAATCACGGATACATATGCGGTGGGGCACTGATAAGCAGGCCCAAATCAGAAGCTGCAGTCCCTGTTTGGGAGATAACAACGGCCATGAATCGCATCGGCCGCTCCCGCCCCTGAACCGATACGATAGTATTCAAGATCAATATGAATAACAATACTTACCAACTTGCCAGCTATGCGATGCCATGCGATATGTGAATATCATGTTCTCCCAGCCTTCTGGACTTTCCTGCTATAAATCCCGACGCTAGTGTGGTGGCGGTGGTCAATGCATCCACTCTCGGAACCAATGCCGTTCGTTTCAAGTAATCTCTTATGGTATATCATTATTAACTAACTACGGAGACTCCGAACTGTGTGTACACGGTTGTTTGAGTGTTTTGTCCTCCGCGGCACGTGATCCCCAGCCCTGAGCCCTGAGCCGTCCAGCGCAAATTTCCTTTTTGGGACACTATACATAGCATTGCCGTTTCGGGTAATTACTTACTACCTTGCCTCGGCAAGTCAATAATGTTGATTAATAAAGTCTCGTCCACGCGATCGACTATGTTTTGTAAAATTAGCAACTACATATAGAGTATTCCAAATATCTCTGATCTCAATCGATAAGATCGATCAGATCTCGAACACATCACAGCTGATTCGCCAATCACTGACCCGGGGCGGACCCTGACGAGCACTGGAGAACGGAGCCCCCCGACGAAAAGCTCCCACCGGCGCTTTCCAATAGTCTGGACTCCGGGGTAATAACAGATGGGATATACGGAGTAGACCCGCATATTTTGTGCCTTGGTTAATGCATGTTCCGAACTTGGATCTACATGGTATATGATCTTCGCTGTGCCCCTTCTGGGGATGGGCTCATCTCTGTATCCAGGGTCCGCTGATACTATTTGGTAACATTTGAATAATCCTAGTACTATACTTCAAACATTATAAAATTAGATCGACGCCATCATATGCATCATGCCTCAAAAATGAACTCGCTTAAACTTCTTGCATGTATGAGACCGAGATACTCCGAATGCATGTTGACTCTAGAGCGGCCGGCTCCGAGAGAGAGAGAGAGAGTACACGACAGCGACTACATCAGACGCCATCTAATAAGATCGTCTGTCAATATTTCCCGAAAGGAAAGAACAAAATATCGAAACAATGAGCGTATAGGTCTGAGACTTTGTTCAAATGTTTCTAGAGGGCTTGTCTACATATGCACCACTTTATCAATATGTAGCATGCACGAGTTGACTAGAGCGGGATGTGGCCAATTGTCCAATTGTAGATATGCAGGCAACAAATCATTTTCCTGCTCTAAACAATGCCGAGTATAGTAAGTACTTCACTTCCTTCCGCAATTAGTAGGGTCATATACCTGCACGCAGTCCCCGCTGCTGTTAGTTTCCAGCCAATCTAATAAGCCAGTCCCTGCACCGGATGTTTACCCGCATAGCATACCCTACTTCTGCCCGAACTTTACCAGTCGCAGGAATAGGCCCCTCTCCTTCACAGCGGACTGATAATTTTTGATAGTCCAACGAGAAGCTCCGTGTCATCTTGATGCTGTTGCGATTCTTCGACCTTAAAATTAGTAGGACGTTCTTCTTTCCCAGTATATGCTATATACTCCACTGTGGCATGCATTATCAGTCAGTCTCGAATAAACTCAAAATACCCTGGGAACTCGATAGGCAAAAAGACTGAACCCAGATAGATTCGAGACAGAATCAGAAATGATGGATTCAACTGAAGAGGCGGGTGAATGCCTCACCTGATCCATCGTCGTAGGCTCTCCAAAGAGGAGGTGTTGCTGGTTGTATTATGCGGTATGGCCTGACAAAAATAGCCCTTGGCAGTCTTGATGTTCCTTGAAATGAGACACATCGAAAGTTTGTTATATTACTGGACAATTCCTGCAGCATTGCATGTACGATATGATCTAAAATGAGACTTCTAGGGTATCACTGCTACTTGATGTATTACCTTGGAGTCTCTCTAGCTATGCTTTATAGTGTTTAAATGCTCAAACGTCTTATATATTTATAGAAGATGATATTGATGACAATTGATTAATTGATAACGATCACGGGTAATTCGTAACAGCTCTGGCATCAAAATTTCTCTCCACATCAATTGATGTATCGCTATGCAAAAAAGCAGTTGACACACACGTGATAGTTAATAGCTTCAATGTTGGATGCGACAATAAAAGCGGATCCGAGACGATAAAAATGGGGCTCAACAAAAGTATCCGAAAATAGCTAATCCTAGGGTTCGGCCCTTTCCTCTTACATAATCCCAAAACTAACCACGTGATAGCGCTTGACCCAAAATAGCCAAGTCTCGCTAAACCGCGAATCCGGCGCCAAGCCTCCGACCACCGAAGGGCACACAAGTTTGATCTTTGGATACCAAGTCCACGCAGCCAACTCCCTTGTCGACCCCCCTTTCAACCACCAGCACCACCTCGCCAAACCTCAACGCAGACTCACCACCTCTGCAAATCCACGTCGTCAAGATGTCGCACGACTCCGTTTGGTACAGCCGCCCCCGCACATACGGCAAGGGCAGCCGTCAATGGTAAGAGATGTCTTTTTGTTTAATTTCAATCCGCCATTCGTCTGGAGGAGTATATCTGGGAAAACAACTTTCGCTGGGGAATTCTGGATTACTGGCTTGGAAAAAAATACACGTGTTTTCACGAAAAGAGAAGGAAGGAGAATTCAATGGGGCAAATGGACTTAAGAATTTGACGAAACATTCGCTAACATGCTCTTTTTCTTAGCCGTGTCTGCGCTCACAAGGCCGGTCTTATCCGCAAGTACGGTCTCTTGGTCTGCCGTCAGGTTGGTTTTCCTCTTCAATTCGCATAAAACAACATGAATATTGACTGGTATCGCGCAGTGCTTCCGTGAAAAGTCCACAGACATTGGCTTCATCAAGTACCGATAGATGCAACGCCCAATAATCCAGCAAAACATCCGAATAAACGGCCCCTGCGTCCACCGCAACTCGCTCAGTCAACTAAAAAAGCAAACAAAGTGAAATTTGATTCCGTGATCTATGGTCTTATATCCGCATCCGACGAGTTTGGATCCCGCAGGGCTGGTGGCAAGAGTTATGAGCTCGGGTGGTGTTTCCCATTTGTTTTTTTTTATTAAATAAATTTATCGGTGTCATGAGAAAAGTGCGGATTCTTTTATGGATTGGGAACTCGGTTCGTTTTGTGTGGCATGTTATTTGAATGTCCGCGGTAACAACAAAAAATACAATCAACATTCAACCTTTTCAATTTTCAACCAACTTGCTTCGAATAAGTGGTGATTTTAAGGAATTACTTGAAGTTTTTTACTTCGATCCGTAGGACAGCGATTCTCGGTCGACTCGAACAAACAATCAAAATCATCGCTAAGCTATTCTACCGGGGTTTCGTGTTTCAGAATAACAATAATATAAAAGTAATATTCACATGGTAATTATAAACACAGCAAATATTTTATCTACAACTTGGCGATCAATTTGTTACCCTTCTGCAACCATGCAACACCGTCAGACACCAGCTCGTCCACGATGGCCTTGGCCGACTTCTTTTCATTGACAACAGCGGAGACCTTGCCCATCAGGTATGGACGAGCGTTGTCAAGAGTGTCGTCATCAACATCGTCGGGAAGGTTCTCAAAGTCGTGCTCCACGGGAACAACACCCTTGGCTGTGAGATCCTTGATTTCCTGGGATCGGTTCTCTTCCCAGTTTTGGATATATGCGTTGTTGCGCACACGCATGGGACGACCCTAAAAAGAGTATTAGTATATACATTAGTTTAAAAAGGACGTCAACGTACAGTGAAGATGATAGTGCGGACATTATCGTCAAAGCCAGCAGTCTGAACGGCTTCCTTGTGAGCTTCAGGGGCACCAGCCTCGTCACACAGGATGAAGCGTGTTCCAATCCACACGGCGGAAGCACCGAGCATGAGAGCAGCAGCAACAGACTGGCCGTTGAAGAGACCACCGGCAGCAATGACCTGCACGGGTTGGCCAGTGAGCGGGCTCTTATGGCCCTGGACCAACTTGGCAACGGTAGGGATCAGGACGGTGGTCGGGACATCACCAGTGTGGCCACCACCCTCACCACCTTGGGCGCAGATAATATCGGCACCAAGGTCGAGGCACTTCTTGACGTGCTTGGGGTGTCCGATCATGTTCATGTAGAGGACACCGTTCTTGTGAAGCTTCTCCACAACGGCGCGAGGAGGAACACCGACAGCGCAGACAAACAGTCTGGCGCCACTTTCAATAATAATATCAACGAGCGCATCGAGCTTTCCGTGGGTGTAATCATGGCTGTAAAAAAAAGAAAAAAAAAACAAATCAGTCTCTGAAAACTAGTTTTTTAAGCGCTGCGAATGGAGCATACTTGGTCTTTCGCGCATTTCCACCAACTTGAGGAAGGAGCAAGTCCACACCGAATGGGGCGTTCTTATCGTTCAGAAAGCTCTTGAGTTCGGCAATCTGGTCCTTGAGCATTTCTGGGGTGTAACCAACGCCACCGATGACACCGAGGCCACCAGCGTTCGTGACAGCGGCAGCCAGCTTGGGGCCAGCAGCCACGTTCATACCGGCGAGGAGAACGGGGTGGTTGATCTTCAAGAGATCCGTAATAGGAGTACGAAGTTGCTCTGGATCACGAGTTCGTTGTTAGCATGGTCTGTCGCTTTCTGGAAGCGGTGAAGGCAGAAAAACTCACGTGGTGAAGCCATGATGAATATGAGACTTCAAGAAACTTGAAAGAGAGGTATTAAGTGTAAGGTCGGTGTTGAATAGTGAAGGATATGACAGACGAAAGGATCGATCACCAGGTTGCAGTGGAAGCAGGCATTTAAGAACAGATAAACGACCGAGGTGTTTCCGTAGCAAAAGCCTCGGCAAGTTTGACGCTGTGGGGTAAAACTGGGGAAGGTTTAGCTTAGTCACTGCAAAGACGGTCGCATTGGAAAATTCTACATAATAATAAAAGTCAGAGCGCAGAAGAACACTGGCCCACTCGGGAGGAGACTGAATACTAACTTTGTTATGCAGGCGAGTGGTTTTGTGCTTCTTGAATATGTCTGTTGTCTGTTGACATGTGCAAAAATACACATACACGGGCATTGTTTACAGCGTATTGCCGTGATTAGTAAACCGTATATGTCACGTGAGGCATTTCTTACATAATGCATGTAACCTGGTGCGTCCGCTCTCGCCAGAGCCAATCACCATTGCCCAAGAAAAAAGCTGCAGATGTCGAAGCATGGCGGCCAGGGTTGCCAGTGTCTGCTCGAATAGCGGTTGGATAGCTGGACGAAGAGCCAGTAATTTCGAGATTTGCGTATCAAGGATAACTCTTGCGCCTCGACTCTATTTTGCTGGTGCAGAGCATCCGGCGACATTCGGAAAATCTCATCGCAAAAGGTACATATATATATCTTATCAATCTCAAGACCATTTTATATAGTGAATTCTAATCATGTCAATAGCCTTCATACATGTACGATTTCCCAAACACGGCTATTATCCTATGCGATGTTCAAATTTTTTTGTTTGAATAATATGTATATTTGCCAACGCCACGCGTGGCAATACGTCCCGCATCTATTGACGGTGATTCTGAGCAGGGAACCATAGACGCCACCAACTCACCCCAGTCATTAACGCATCGACTGGTGCTACCAGTTTCTCAGCTGGAATTTCATCCAGAAAAACAAGGATGGTTCTTCCTTTAACCAGAACGCTCGCCACTCAGGCTGAAGAGACGACTCATTCCTCCTCCGGGAAGCATGTCCACAAGGCTTATATAGCCCTAGGAAGCAACCAGGGCGACCGGATAGCGATGATTGAACGAGCATGTCTTGAAATGGAGAGATTCGGCATCAGGGTCAAAAGAACGAGTTCACTCTTTCAGACGTCGCCAATGTACGTTCTCGATCAGGACCTTTTCCTCAATGGCGCATGCGAGGTGTGTTACAAATTTTGTTTTCGGATTGAAGAAATAGACTGACCATCTCAAGGTTGAGACAACCCTCGGTCCAATAGAACTGCTAGATACGTTGCAGGCAATTGAGAATGGCATGGGGAGAGAGAAAATCATCGACAAAGGACCTCGTAATATCGATCTCGACATTCTTCTCTACGACAATGAAACGATATCACATCCGCGGCTGAACATTCCGCATAAACTAATGTTGGAACGCGAATTCGTTCTTCGGCCACTCTGTCAGTGAGTGAAAAGGGCCAACGAATGGAACCAAGATCTTTCAACTAATTGCCATGCTCCAGATTGGTTCCTCATGAAAGAGTCCCCTTGCCGGGAATGAACCTCACCTACTTATCTGCTCTCAATTCTCTGCCTCCATCAGACACAGTCCCTATTGTCACCAGTCCAATTTCGTCTCACATCAAGGCTCTGACTCCATCCGACCCGAAACGAAAAACGGCCGTGATGGCCATCTTAAACGTCACACCAGACTCCTTCTCTGACGGCGGTCAGCATTTTTACACCCAAGAAAACCTATCCAGTCTCACAACCACCATCCGCGAATTCATCTCAGCTGGCGCAACCATCATTGACATTGGCGGCGAAAGCACACGCCCCACCGCCACCAAGGTCAGCGAAGAAGAAGAACTATCTCGCGTCATTCCCGCCATAAAACATATTCGCTCATTATCCGAAGCAAACCAAATCGCCATCAGTATCGACACATACCACGCCCGAGTCGCTGCAGAAGCCTGTGCTGCTGGTGCAGACATCATCAACGATGTATCCGCGGGCCTGCTTGACCCGGACATGCTGTCCACCATGGCCAAAACCGGCAAATCGGTTATCCTCATGCACATGCGCGGCGAGCCGTCGACAATGAACAAGCTAAACAAGTACCCTAACGGACTCGTTCAAGACGTTGGCGCCGAACTGCTCGCTCGTGTTCGTGCCGCCGAGGATGCAGGCGTTCGACGATGGCGAATTATTCTTGACCCGGGTCTCGGGTTTGCAAAAGTCAAGGAGCAAAACGTTGATCTTTTGCGCCGCTTTCCAGAGTTGAGCACTGATATCGAAGGGTTGGATAATTTCCCCTGGTTGATAGGTACCAGTCGGAAAGCGTACATTGGCCATATCACTGGTGTCGAGAAAGCGAGTGACCGCGTCTGGGGCACTGCTGCAGCAGTGACTGCTAGTATTGCTAATGGCGCTGATATTGTAAGAGTACACGATGTCAAGGAAATGAGCCAAGTCGCCAAGATGGCTGATGCTATTTATCGGATTTGAACGGCTTGTTTGTAACTATTTATCATAGACCTATTTCTCTTTCAACCGTCTAGCTCCCTTTCAACAGGGAATTTTGGTTTACTTCAACATATTATTAGACTATAAAATATAAATATTATGATAATACGCTAGTTATATTCAATTAATAGCGAAAAACTCTACTTGGCCTATCGAAAGAAAAAGAAAAGAAAATGCAACCAACAATCTGGAAAAACCAAACTGACACAAATAATACACCCGCAACACCTTGTGCTGCAAATGTGCGACTGACCGAATGGAAATAGCATTACGCCGCAAACATTGGTATCGTTTGAAACTCATCAAATCATCTAGCTGTTCAGATAGCTACGGATGGCGCCTGGGGAGGGAAAAAAGTCAGTCATGAACTAAAAAAAAGCAAAATTGTAAAAAGATACCTTGCAATTTAGTGGCACCATCGCCTAGTACCTGCGTCAGGTTTTCCAAATCATCACCAGCGGTAACGCCGAAGCGGCGAACAAAGTCCTTGGCGGCGGTCTCAAGGTCACCATATCCGTCGTCAATAGGAGGATACTCCTCTTCCTGACGACCAAAATAGGCGTTGCTAGAGATAGCACTGGCACCCTCAAAGTTTTGCAAGCGGGACTTGGCTTCGGATTGTGCTGAAGGGTCGAATTTATCGCGGCCAAAGTATTCGTCAGACGAAATGCCCTTCTGAGTACCAAATCGAGTCCTCGTCTGGTCCAATTCTGCATCTTTAAAGATATAAGCATATGGACACCTCTCTTCTCAAAGGGTGTCTCAACTTACCATCAGCAGCCGAGCGTTGGGGTGCAACAGCACCGAATCCCGGCTTCTTTGCGACAGCCGGCTTAGACACTTGCCCGAACCCTAGACGACCAATTCCCATCCCAAGACGTTCCACATCGGCAGAACTTCTCTCGGGAGCCTTACTTGTGGCGCCAAAGCTAGCCTGGCTAGGGCTGATAGGAGTGGGAGATGCGATCTTGGTGGCGGTTGCCTTTTCCTTAGCTTCCGCCTCGGCTTTTTCGGCCTCTGGGTCGTATCCAAGCTTTTCTATGCGATCGGCCTCCTCCTTGGCTTTGCGCTCAGCCTCGTCAAAATCAATGACATCGGCACTTGCTACTTTTTTGGCGCCCAGCTTTTGCGTCTTCTTGGAACTCAAAATGCTACCCTTCTTGGCGCCAGCGCCTGTAGGACCCTTTCGAACAACGCTACCTGTCCGTACTGCGGTTGGAGGAGGCGATGAACCATCCTTATCGTCCGTCAGAGGTGACTTGGGTCGTATTCCATTTGCGTTCGTGCCTGCGTTCAAGAAGGGGGATGCAGTGCGGCTAGCATTCGAGGGAGTCCCGACTCGTGACGGTGGGTTGCTTGGACGTTTGATAGCAGGCTTATCCCACGAAGAAAAGAAGTCGTCCTGGGGTTCACCGGCCGGAGTTTCGGCGCCATCACCGGGGGTACTAGAGACATCGTTGATAACAACCTCTCCAGGAAACCTTGTATGCGATTAATAAACCATCCTGCAAGCCATCAGACAAAAGAAAACTCACTCCTTCGCATCCAAAGCAGCTCTTCGCTTGAGCTCTTCCTTATACTTGGTAGCAGCATTCGATCCATATTTGACCTTTGGGTCTTTGCTCGCCAAAGCCGCCGAGCCTCCGTGCGACTGGAAGAACTTGGTGGCGGATTCATTGCCACCCATTTTCATCATTCGAAGCTGCTCCCATTGCCATTCTATATACATATCAGTTGGTTACTCATTGTTATGGTATTTGCGAAAGCTAGTTGCATACGGTCTAGAGTAGTCGAACGAACGAAGGAAATGTGGACACCGAGGTTCCGGTGATGGGATGAGCAGTCCAGACACAGGTAGATACCAAAGGGCACCGACGACCACGTCGGGTTTTTGGAGTTGCAGTCAAAGCATAACTAGAAGAAAGAGCGCAAAGAGTTAGTGGATGTGAACAGATGTCATAAGGGGGTCGCGGGGTAGCGCACTTTGTTCGCCGGCTTTGTCTTTAATTTCTCAAAAATCTTTTGAGACTGCGCCTTGGTGGCACTCATGATGGGCGGTAGGTTTGCCGCGCAGATTCGAGTAAGTCGGTTGTCAGAGGTCGGAGTCGAGTCGCATCAATGCGCGAGGATGAGTGTTTTCGCAGAGGTAAGTTGGAAGTTGCGGCGGGAAGAACTCGGGAGAGCGAACGTGGTCTGAGAGGACCCGCAAAGTGCAAAAAACCACTGGCTGCCGGATTGGGAAACGCGCGCAATTTTCACTTTCCGTATCTGTGGATGCGTTTTTTTGCCGTTTCGACTTTCGGATTTTCAACCACACACATTCTGCATAGCTATCAGAATTAAGATAGGTTTCTTTATAGATGTGAATTTCTCGTTACGCGCACTGCCTTCATTCAATTGAAGTTGGCCAATCACGAATTATAGATGAACAATACGTGCCATGACTGCACAAAGAGCCCCAACTACTTTGATATATAGATGTTTTTTTTACGAAATGGATTGGCCTTGGGTCTGTGAAATTCAATGTTCATTACATCCCTTGTAATATAGACTAATCTCAATTATGCTGGAAGTCTTCACGTCAACTGGTGTCTATGAGAGAATATCATCAAGCAAGGGAAGGGAATTGATGGTCTTTGCCGTTTGGACAATCATTGGGATTGCCTCGCTCGCGTTCCATATACCGTGAGTTGAATCTGTAACTATATGTCCAGAGCACAAACCCCGCGCCAACATGCTAGTTTGATAGGCGGTGCGAATGGCTATGTTGTTACTAGTTTGGACTGAGAGTACCCTATATTCTGAGCGTAACTGAGCAATTCGGGCAATGCTTCACCACCCGGTTTTCCGGGGTACGAGAAATTTTACTAATTGATGAGTAAAAAGCAAAAGAAGCCGGGCAAGGGGAGAGCTGTCTTGGCTTGTGGTCGCAACTTGATCGTCTACCTACCTGTCTCTCTCCGGAATGCCGTAATTATTTTCTAACAATCCACAAATAGCTGTCAACTAATACTATAAAGGCCTCATGAGCTGATACCGTAGACAGTAATTAGGTAACCATGGTACGCTTAAAGGACAAAGAGGATTTGCATGGTAATTCTTTCTCCGTACTTGGCCATTCAACAATGTGCCACCAGTATTACCCAATACTATTTGGTTCTTCTCAAATACTATGCTGTTGACAAATAGGGAGTTTACTGACATGGAAAAAGAGACTACTTTCAGAAGGAAGAATGATGTGACACAGTTGGCTCTTTGTCAGTATTTTTATACTTTTCTAGCCCTAAAAGATGAAATATGGAGATGCTATATCAGTTTTTTAAGGGACCAGGCAAAATCTTCATTAATTTGAGGACCACCAAAGGTGTTTGTGTCGTGGCCGTCCATCAATCTGCTCCTTGCGGGCCGCCTCGAGATTCAGATGTCGTAGCCACAAACCAAATGCAGCAGAACACACAGCACCTCCAGCGGTAAATGACGATGGAATAATGCCACCCATGGTATACTGGGGCGCGTCTGATCTGGTAGATGATGTCACATTTTGTGCGAGTACGTGGTATTGTGCAGGTGGACGATATTGGACGCAGAGTAGGAGCCACTTAGGTGGTGCTGATTACCATACAATTTCCAATAATGGCTACAAGTAGCGGCCACACGATTAAGATGGCACGCTCGTCGGTGTTTGCACAATAAAGAGGAATAAAAGATATAGCGAGGAAACCAAATGCAGATCGATTTTCTGCTCAACTCTATCAAAGGACTATGAATTAGTAAAAAAAGCAACTCCCTCAGTCTAGCTTTGACCGATAGTGACACTGTTTCACTCACGCCGTTTGTCGAGTTGGTGTCGCTTATCGGCCGTCAGTCCTTCGAATGTAACTATTTCCCAAACAACTTTTCGGGAGAACTTGAGATGGCAAGCCTAGCTATTCTTTAGATGGTCGTCCATGGTTAGTTAGAGAAAATAGCAGCTTCTAGAGAGATCCTGTTGAGAAAATACTACTGATTTATCACATAGTATATAGGGTTTCAATGGCAAATAGAGTTTGTGGGGTAATGCGCCATCCGATATCCTTGTTAGAAAGGGCTCCACATAGCGGGGAAATACAGGCGGATTTAGTTATTTCTTTCAGGCAATGAGATTATTGGAAAGTAGTACGTTCTTTTCCGTAGTGTGTAACTATCGGCTGATCAGCTCTTACGTTACTGAAGCTAGTCGGAATATTACCCGCGGGCGGGGAAGAGGGGGTTTGAAAGCCATCTCACCATCTCGTCGTCTCTTCGGGCAAATTATGTCCGATTCGAGTGCCCACTCAGAAGCCCACATTCTCACCTGAAGTGGATTGATGTTTTAGAGTTTTGGAGAGGAAATAGAAATACCATATTGCGGCTTTCTCAGGACTTTACATGCCTCCTCCCGTTTCTGAGGAGGCGACAACTTCATTCTGGAATGATCTCACGACTATTTTCAACCAGCACATCGGCTGTTAAGACAGCGCAAGATGAACTCCATTCTTGATCAACATTTGCTACCACGACAGCTTCATGGGCTTGGAGGAGCTACATATACTGTATTGGTTCTAGTAACAACAATCCTAGGTAAGCTATTTCACTATTTCTCAAGAGCTACAAGCAGTGTAATCGATCTAGGGGGTGTTGATAAGCATTCAGGCATCTGCTGGACCTATCGCAGCAGAGGATTCTGGGCATCGTCATCTGCCAACAAGGCATGGATCCCCGGTCCAGAGGGCAAGCCGTTCAAAGGCAGTTCTCAGGAGCTACAAACCCAAGGTGCCGCCAGTTGCAAGGCTTGGTTTTCGCTCTACAAGCGATATGGGCCGGCCTATGAGATGACAATCCCTTTCTTCCGACTACATATCATCAACCACCCAACTTACCTAGAGCACATTCAGAAACACAATAGCAAGAACTACATACGCGGAGCATTTACCCGCAATGTCTTTGGACCGCTTCACAGAACTGGTATCTTTGTCAGTGATGGCAAAGAATGGCAGTTTCAGCGTAAAGCAGCGACCAAGGCGTTCAGCAAGCGAAACTTTGAAACCCATATCACGGCATCCGTTCACCGCTGGCTTGATGTCCTGATGGGCCTTTTGTCTAATTTGGCCAAGAGTCAGGAAGAGTTCGACTTCCAGGAATTGATGGGTCGTCTTATGTTCTGTCTCTTTCTTCAAATTGCCTTTCATGAGGATAAGCTCGCACAAGATATCTTATCTGAGGATCCAGAGAGTCTTAAGTCCACCCCAGATTACATTAAAGCTTTTGACCAGGCCACCATTCGTACGCTCTCCTTCAATTTGAGGTCAATGTTACTGTGTCTAATATTATTTTTACTACAGTATTTGACCGAAGAAGACGTGATCCCTTGTGGAGGATTACAGAAAAGTTATCCGGCGAGG
Source organism: Talaromyces rugulosus (assembly GCF_013368755.1). Taxonomy (NCBI): domain Eukaryota; kingdom Fungi; phylum Ascomycota; class Eurotiomycetes; order Eurotiales; family Trichocomaceae; genus Talaromyces; species Talaromyces rugulosus. Next base: position 5,511,406 of record NC_049561.1, on the reverse strand, counting down.
ATAAAATCACGAAGAAAGCCGTGAGCCTCTTCTACGAACAGATCGATGATATCATAAAGAAACGTTTAAATGCGATGAGAGATGGGTACAAGCCTAATCCAGATGCTGGTGTTGACCTTTTAGATATCTTTTTGCAAACAACAACAGATCTTTACAAGCTTGGAGGCATGGTGTTTGGATTTCTTTCCGCTGGTCGTAAGTTTCATTTCCCGTGCAAAGTTGACATGGTCACTAACGGTCACTTACACATAGGAGACACGACTACTTACACGATCTCATGGTTCATGAAGGAAATACATCACAGGGACAATCAACACCTTGGTGCTGTGAACAAGATCCGGGCTGAGGCTGAAGAAGTTCTCGGTAGTGGTAACTATCTCGGCTATGGAGACACTCCGGTCCGTAAACAACTGATCGCATACTATAAATGTTATGTTCGAATAAATGAAGCTAACTTCTTTGAAAGAGAATGCGGTTCACAAATGCCATGTGGGACGAGACTTCTCGTCTTGACACCGTTTCTCCAGCTGGACAAATGGAGGCAGCGCAAGACGACATTCTTCCCGCAGTGCCAGAGCTCAACATGCCACCTCGCCACGTTAAAAAGTAGGTTTTTATTATCATCGGTGTCAGATCTTGAACATTATTGACAGGGAAATTGTACTCAGGGGTGATATCGTTAGCTACCAGAACTATGTCCTCTCTCGAATGCCCGAGGTCTGGGGCAAGGACGCTGCCGTGTTCAATCCGTACAGGTGGTTTGAAGAGGATGGAAAGAGTATATCATACAGTCCTTTCAGTGAGTTACAAGTCCGATGTAAAAGATACGAGTATTTTTCGGAACTGCTCACTCCATATCATGTAGAATATCACTCCTGGAATGCTGGCCCTCGCAGCTGCATTGGGCGTGCCCTTGCTACGTACGAGGGTATCACCATCAGCACTGCTATTCTCCAACGGTTTGACGTCGTTCTGTCGGATGATTCCAAGACTTATGAACCGCTTGCTGCTATGAATATGGTAAGATGTCTTTTTGCTTCCACACATGATTCAATCATTTCTAACTAGACAACTTTGAGTAGGGAGTAAAAGGCGGCCTTCGGATGAGGGTAAGAGAAAGAGCGACAAATAACTAGAATGGTGAAAACCGATTACTGAAGACATGATAATCCAACTTCGTTTAATCTATTTCTCTCTTCTTCTTTCTCCTTGACACGCGAGTCCTTAGAAAAAATATGACCTCAAGACATAGATAATAAAAAACAACGTTGAAGTCTCAATGCTCAATGCTGCCGTATACTGGGTTGCTATATATAACATGAAAGTCAACTGCACGTGGCAATATAAAACGGCAGAATTTCAATGGCAAGCACTAATCACAATGTCAGCAGTATTTACGCTAGATTGCAAAATTCTATTCATCTTATATGAGCATAAAGATAAACCAATTTCGTTTCTCTGAGCAATCACTTGTTTTCTGAGATATACAAGGAAGAACTAACACACACGAGCCTATTGGTGGGTTGTGTGCATGTGGAGCCGTGCGAGTCAGGTGACATAAAGCCACGTGATTTATGCCTGAGGCACCCTATGCGATAACTCCGCATGAACGGTTTTATCAAATCGTCAACTGGTGAGTTGCTCCTCCAAGCGTCAATGTCGCCGGTCCAGACATCCGAAACGTATCACAATGTACAGCTCTCTTCGACATAGCCAATTTCCTGTGGGGGGCGCGAAATTCCTCAGCACCTCCATCAGATCTCCAGCGTCCTCGCATTTAACCCGCTCGTACGCAACTCAAAGCACTCTCGGAGGCAATGGACCCTCGCCAGGCTCGAAACCGGCCCGGAAGCAAATATCAGTCATATCGGACGATGGGCGATATCAGTGGGGTGAGCTGAGCGGAAGCGAGAAGGTGGCTAGAGCGACACAGCAATCATTCAATTTTCTGATTGTTGCGCTAGGTGTGGTCATGACGGTTCGCTGACCTTGGAGTTTTTTTATTTTATTTTTTGTTTTTTGTCATTTACAAGGATGTTTTTCTGACTGGTTTGAACAGGGCGGCGTTATTACTCTCCTTTACACCGACGTTTTCTCTCCGAATAGCAAAACTTGGCAATTCGAAAAGGCAGTGAGCCGCATCAAGGAAGATCCGCGGTGTACATCTCTGCTTGGGGACAGAAAGACTATCAAAGCGTATGGAGAAGCGACAGGGAGCCGATGGGCCCGGAATAGACCTATTGCGTATGTCGAGTTTGATTCGCCTGAGCTAGAAAGAAGTTTAGCTAATATTGAGAAGGACAACGATACAAAAGGACTCGAGCGGTAGGGAACATATGCACATGAATTTCAATGTGAGCTCCAAGTTGAGAATTTTTATCGCAGACAACAAAATCTGACAGTAGGTTTAGGTTGAAGGTTCTTTGAATCGAGGCGTGGTGCACGTGCATATGATCAAACCAGTCGACGAACATAAATTCTATTACCGACTTCTTGCTTTAGATGTCAAAGGTAACGGCTCCCAAAGCTATAGAAGGAGACTTTTTTGCTGACTTAAACAGGACAACCTCGCATTATCCTCGAGCAAACCAGTGATGGTGCATTGGGCGGGAAGAAATCCCCGTTGAAAATTCTTGGTATTAACTGGCGTTGAGTCAGCTCTTCGGCGGAAAAAAAAACCCAAGGCCGACAGCCTCAAGACTGAGCCGTACCTATTGACTAGTCATCTCAGACAGGGAAGAGACTTTAGAAACTAAAGAACTCTCTCAGAATCGAGAACCACACCTGAATCTTTGTCGAGAATCCTTACCCACAAGGCAGCTACCGACAAACACAAACAGGACCTCAACGATTTCTATTTCTGAATGACCTGAAAATGGTAGTTTATGTACCTTGGCCCCAGAAATTTGAGGGCCGGCATGTACTTCTCGGAAATTTGTATCATATATAGCCCGTCATTTTAGGCTTTTAGCTATTCATGTACTATTATTCTCTTACCAAAAAATGAAAACTCGCTATCTAGGCTCCACAGAAATCGTTCAAAGAACCATTTTTTCTAAATTCAAAATCAGCCGTCAATCTGATCTGGGACATCTGTGACCCTTGGCCATCCCTCAATCGACCGTCCTGACCACGTTGCAACAGCCTCGATCGCCTGCTGCACACTCTCAGTATCCGGTGCACTAACACCCAGCCTTCTCAATCCTCTTAGATGCCATATTGTAGGCGTACTCAGACCCTGGGTCATGATACTTGCGAGAATCACCAGTTCTGCTTCTACGGCAGACAAAACTTGGTGGTCTGAGAGAAAGAGACCGTAGATGACCGCACGCTCCATCCACATAAAGTCACTGGCGAGTGAGCCCCATGACGAGCAGATGGGGGCGAGGTTTTGCAGGTATAGCTGCTGGAGAAATTTTGTTCCTCTATCGGGGATAGTACCGTTCATGTCGATGTTTTTTCTGTCCACTACTGTTAGCAAAGAATACGAAATGAAAAGAATTTCTACATAAAGTTAAAAAAAAAGTATGAGTGAAAGCTTTACCTATGCTCTGGGAATTCCAGTAGCCCTCCTTCTGAAGGCGGCTCGATTGTGATTCCTCTCTTTTCATTTCTAGCAGTCTCTGCTTTGCCCAACGCGGTCACGCCATAAATCACAGGCGGTATGCCGACAAGCGTCCATTCTTTCATCAACACGTCGCTCAGACGGTCTTTGATGCGTTTTTCCTCGGCATCATTGGCATTTTCTACAAGATCTGTATACAGAGGACCAAGCTCGGATGGTTTACCACAGCCAACTAGGACCGAGGCCTAAACATTGTATGAGAATGATATTTGCAAGAGAAAAACGCAGAGGGCTCGGACCTACAACGATCAGATACCAGGCCTCTTTCTTGAATTTCTCTGGTAAGAGGGTTTGCACTCTGGCGCAGAGTTCTTGCAAGGATGTCGAGCCGCCTTTTGTCATTGTGCTTGAATAATGCCTAAAGCAAGCAGGCTGTCTGCTCGGTGTAACGAAGAACGAGAGCGTCCGGCGCCACGTCGGGGAGACTCTAGTTGTTGATGGCAGGAGATGTTTGATGGAGCGGTAAGCGACCAAGGACGAAGTCATTTGAGGCCGAGAACAATGGTTTCTATATAAGTCGATTGGATGTTGAGTTGTCCACTGCTAGTTGGCTTCGCTCGATGTCGGTCCGGCCGAGATCGCTTATCGCCGGGCCCGCGATCGGCCGCCTTCAGACTTTACCGCTTTGGGAAAGAGGCTCTTGTTTATACGTTTCAAAGTCAATATATCAATATCATCAACACTAATCTTAGATATGTATAAAATCACGCTTCTCACCCACAAAGGTCTCCCTAGTCAGTACTCGCAGGCGGGCTCACTGCAGCTTTTCAATATGTAATCAGAATACAAAAAATACAAGCGATTTCTATATAAACAAATCATAATTCAATTTGCATCAAATCAAGAAACAGAAACGGATTGATTTTCTGCAATACATCGGATTTCTACAACTTGCAGGTGGTTTGCAACCATTCACAGTGACATTACCATATTGCCGATACATTGCGGAAAGTCACTCGGTCTAATCATCACTCTCGGTGGGAAAGATAATTTCACCAGCTGACTCTCCAGATGTCCCATCTTCACGACTCGGGCCTCTTGTACGTCGGAGATGAACAAGCTTTCTTCTCCGTGTACCAATTACACTACGCCGGGCTATCAGCCAAACAAGTCCACGCTTACACCCCAGGGTCTGCCACTTGGTTTAACGCCTTATGACTTTTATATTTATCATTATGAATGTGGTTTATATTCTAGTATTAAAATAATAGGCATTGTTAAGTATGACATGGATCCCTGGAAGAGCTCAGGGGTAAAAGGATGCATGTACACCTAAAGATTTGCCACGTCATTGGACGACGTTATTTTTTAAACGAAAAAGCAAAAAAGCAAAAGGGGGGAGGTGTGGTTGTACGGTTTAAAATATTGTCACACCATCCTTGTTCAGAATATATTTTCGAACATTCTAGTCATTAATTGCAACGAGAGAATGAGTCAAACAACCAATTTTTGTGACTGATACGTAACAATTTCACTCTGCTTTGAATTAAAAACGTATTTGACTCTTTTTTATGACGGACTACATGAATTAGGGATACCGAATTAGTAGAAGTGGCGATACTGAAACATCATTACTGAGACCAGACCATAAAATAAACAGTAGATATATGACGATGGTTGTGACTTTTTTCCTATGACTCTAAAAGGTGGCAATGCCTAGAACAATCACCATTATGTGTCTGGACTCATATTGTATCATTTGGTAACACAACTATAATTTATTGTGTCAATTTCAGAGGTATAATTGGTCAGAGACCACAACTCATCACCGTACTCACTTGAGAAACAAGCCGTCATTTTGCCATAAGAGTCAGAGAAACATACTCAACTTGAAACTTCATCATAGTCAATGTAGTCGTACTCAGAAAAAGCAACAACATTTACTCATTCGTGACTCAAGAGCACTACGAAAATGAGTCAATAAAAGGACACGAATGGATGCTTGGATATTTCTCTCTTCATCATCTTTCCAACATCCAGATTCCAACATCCAGAAACCTTCATATTAGTATTCAACAGAACGACTTATCAAAACTATTCACCAGCGATGGTCGGCAAGAAGTTTAACAAAAAGTCGGCAAAAGTATTGCAACAATATCAAGAGAATGAACGAAACCTTGCGGAATCGGCAGAAATTACGAGTGAAGCATGGCCTGGCGTTGCGTATCTAAATCAAGAAGTCACTTCGAGCGCTCTAAAGGGGGTGAGGTTGAGGAGACTTCAGCCGAAAGCTGCAGCGTTATCGGAACTTGTGGATAAAAACGGGAGCGCGGATACCAATGCGCTTTCGAAACTTGTGGAGGATATGAAGGATGCGAGCAAGCAGCCAACGAAGGATGATGCTAAGGAGTTTCTGGAGCTTCTGGAGCTTACGAGCCAGCTAGACGCCACCAATGCTAAGACCTGGGCTGAGAAGTCGAAGGGAGAAGGTACCGGCGAAGCTCAGGAGTTTGTGTCGATTTGGGAGGACATCAAGGGAAATAAAAATGGACCAGCAACAACGGTTGGGAATTTGATGCAGCGTTTGAAAAATAATAAAACCCTTCTTGAGGTTGTGAAGTCTTTGGCGAAATAGTGACGGTCCGAGGTCGGTATTTCTACATTCGGAGGCCGGGTCTTGCATCTTGCCTAGCAGGCTTCCCCAACTCGACGGTATGATTTTACTCTCTCTTACTTCCGGAAAGCAACTATTCAACATGGTAGCTTCCACTTTCATGTTTTCCCCAAACACATTTATTTAATTACTTTATTTTCTGCCTAGTTCGTCGATATAAGAGCTCACCAAACTCTTTACCGGCATTCTATGGCCTTTCAAGATTTTCCATGAGTATTTAAACTAGAATTAGGCTGGACATAATACTAGTAATCAAACCATCACCCCGCAAAACAAGCGTTATCCTGAGTAGTAGATTTCCTCTTAGTAGACGTGTATTAATAATCTGTGAAAAAACCTGAAAAATGGTAGAAAAGCATTGTGCGGACTAGTCGGGGATATTTAACGTCAAGGCTTTCGTTTTGGTATGACCAGTCCTTTACCTCTTACTAGTATCTAAAACCTTGCAGGAATAGGACAGGTAGAACACCCAAGCAATAAAGTAATAATGCATAGCCTGGGTACAGTGAAGAATTAGTACCAGGAGGGAAATATACTAAATAATGCTTATCTTGATAATTCTCCAGGTTGATTATATCTTAGGATGTCTAAGTTTACCCTTTATCTATGGAGATCGGCTGTATAAATTACGCTGTTAGATACTAGAATGATTACAAGCCACTTTCATTGAGAAGAGCCCTAGAAATGTAACTAACCAGTCATAATTTTAGAGAATGACTAGGAACTCTGCTGCTTGCTTGTGTCAACACCTTGATGTACCCAAAGGCTGCATCCCGATGAGCTCTTTAGTTGACTCCAAGTGGTGTCCCTATCAATGGAGTTATTTCTAAAATTTATACAAATTAATGTTTTATACGCGAAAAAAAGGAACTCCTCCTTTAGAATTAAAATTATGTATTACAAGTCTATGATGAGCTAATAACCTTGTGATCTTCAGATCAGTCGGTTCCTATACCATGGCGTTTCTTTTTAAGGTCCCCAACAACAATTGGCGATAAGATTGAAGTTGTTGAGAGCCCCCTGATTACACAACGCTGTAGGTACTAGATGTAATTTTCCGATGAAATTTCTGGTGCAATCTTTGCCAACTCCGCCACCAGCTCGTTGTAGAACTTCTTTTGTATGCGAGCTCCCTTTGCATTAGTCACGGATGACGAGGGCCTAGTGAAGCATCATTAGTATCTTGAAATTTCATAAAGACAACATATGCAGTTCCAAAGGGTCAGTTACTTACATCTGGTTATGGCAGTTGGTCAAGTATTGCCCATGCGTTTCCGGTCCTGAGATTACCCCATGAACCAAAGCCCGACTGCCCATCTCCGTGCTTCGAGCCATTAACCTTTCGAAAAGCCGCATAGCGGCCTTGTTGCCACTTTCCATGTTGTCAATAAGCCCCGATTTACAGAAGCTAGGATTTGGTGTGTTGACGATGACCCGGGACTTTTCTCCCTTGGCATGTTCCGCAAACTCGCGAACAGCGTAGACGACAAGTAGCTTGGAAAGTGCGTATCGCGAACCCATGTTTGAAGTGGATGGGTTGTTCAGTCTGGCAAATATTCCCGGGCCGTGGTCAGGATCAAGCTCCTTTAGCGGAGCCACGTAATGTAACGCCGAGTTGACAATGGTAAAGCGTGGAGTGATGTTAAAAGTATTCGCCGACTCGCGGAGTTTTGGAAGCAAGAGCAGCAACAGCAGAAACGTGCTGACGACATTCACATTAACGTTCTTCTCGTTGTTCTCGGACAACTGAAAGACGTCTAATGCGAGCCCAGCATTTGCAAGAACGGCATCCACACGGGACAGCGTACTCGACACTCGTGCAGAAAACTCCTTGACTGAGTCGTAGCTATCCATATCCAGTTTCCACACTTCAATAGAACTCTCATCTCGGCCTGTGGATTTCAAGATCTTTTGTTTCGCGGCTTCACCTTTGGCTGGGGTGCGGACGGCCATGATTAGCTTTTCGACGCCGAGGCGACTCAGATGAAGACTTGCTTCGAATCCGAGACCGGTATTGGAGCCAGATACGATGATGGTCTGGCCATGGAGGTCGGCATTGGGATAGGGGAGGGTTATGAAGAGATTGGAGAAGACGGTTGAGATAATGCCATGGGCGATTGAGGAGAGAGACATGGTGTTTTGTTGTTGGGTATTTCGAATGAAAGAAATTGTTCTTTTTTGTGTTCTAAGAATTCAGGTTGATTAATGTAGTAGATAGAATGTGACTGTGTTGAATGTATTTAGAAAAAAATTTGAGGAGCAACCGGGGTGCGTTTTATATTAATTGGACAACTAGTAAATGGAAATAGTATACCCGGTTGAGATGTTGCATTGTCTATGAAATAATTGCTTTCGAAATCCGGACTCCTATACTCTCTAATAAACCCGGGGCTGGCGGTTTCTAGCATCCGGAGATAATATATCCGGCGCATACATTTTTTTGCTAGGAAGTGGATCTATCTACCCCGAAGATACGAGGTACGTATCCCTACGTGTAATATTTATCTACTTTTATTATTTTTATTTTTCAATTTCAAAGATGCGATGAGAGAAACACCGGACAGTACATGTATAATGCGTACTATGTATGTAGCCACCCGCAGTATATATCGGCATCTATGAACAACCTCGAAATATTGGAAACACCATAAAACTAAAATAACATAATCGGATTAATTGATACAATGTGAGTCTTGGAAATATCAGTTTATAACCAGGCCAATTAACACGGCCATAATTCATTGTCTCCATACAGTCTAACCCTTCTTCAGCCTGATGTCATTCGCACAGTGCAGTCCGGAGATAACTCAAAACTAGCCGTCTCCCCCCACCATCAGCTGCATCTATCCCCAACGTTTGAATATTTCAAGAATCGAGCAATCCGCCGTACTACATGGCCCCGGAGACACATCTCCTCCGATAATTTTATACAATAATCCCGGACCCCAAAGCCGCACATCATGTCAGCGGCCACAAAGCAAGCATTATCAAGGGATGGTAAACGGAATCGGCGGCCCACCTCGTGCGAGCAGTGCCGAATACGCAAGTATGTTGAAAAACAGAACGTCGAATATTTGAAATGGGCCTCTACTGACACTTGACGAGGTTAAAATGCAACCGTGAGTCGCCATGTGATGCCTGCACGAAGAGGGGTGAAAGATCTGCTTGCAAATATGCAAACAACGCCAACCGAACCGTCAGACCGAAAAACAGCAATGTGAACGAACGGCTACAAAGAGTGGAAAACCTGGTTTCCAAGCTGATGGAAGAAGGAGATATTAATGATTTGTTTAGACCGAATATTGATATCTCCGACAAAACTGGAGCCAGTTATGCAGCGTGCGATAGTGTTGTCCCTCAGATGGAGGTTGAGACACCAAGAAAGCGGCAGGGAGGTCAACTGGATAGCAACTGGATCTCTATTCTGGAAGATATTAAAGAAGTCCGAGAGCAGCTATCCCAATCCGACATTTATACACCCGAAGATAATACTGATGTGAATGAGGCGCCACAAGTGGATTTGGTTTTCGGGCCTGTGGGAGTCCCTGATTTCCAAGATATCCTCAACTCTGTACCCCCTAGACCGATATGCGACAAGCTCCTCTCCGAATATTTCAATGCCCCTTTTATGCTGCGTACGTTTTAGTTTCTCGATTACTATATTCATGCTAACTCCTTATAAGCACTCATACACACAATCAAGTTTCAAAATGAGGTTGGTGGCTCTACCTCTTCCTTTGTGTGTCCTGACTGACAAACTCCCCCAGTATGAGAGATTCTGGAAAGACCCAAATAGAGCACCGGTCTTGTGGGTTGGCCTCTTATTTTCCATCCTTGCTCTCGCAGCTTTAGTACGCGATGCAATGAAGCCTCAAAGGGAGCCCAGCGATCAAGACACAATCTCGGCGAAAAATTTCCGAATCCGGACTGCCCAATGTCTTGTATTAGGAAACTATGCTAACTCTAGAGCATACTCGTTGGAGACTATGATGTTGCACCTTATTGGAAAGTATGTCGTCAAATCCGACTCTAGCCTTGACGGCTGGTTCCTCATGGGTATCATTATCCGCCTCGCGATGCGACTAGGCTTTCACCGCGACGCCAAAACTCGAACTGACATTTCACCTTTTGACGGCGAGATACAAAGAAGGGTATGGCACTCTATACTCCAGTTGGACGTGCTGCTCTCTTTCCAGATGGGAATGCCCAGTATGATCCCATCTCAATGCTGCGACACGGAGCCTCCAGGGAACTTTAATGACTCGGATATTCACCCGGACCTTGAATCGCTTCCTCCTCCACGGCCAGTAACTGACAACACGCCTGTCTTGTACACTATTGTTAAAGCAAGAATAATGGGAGTTTTCAGGGAGGTGGTTGCTCACGTGCAGTCACCCACATCATTCTCTTCCTATTCTGTGACATTGGAACTGGACGTCAAGCTGCGCAAAGCCTACACAGAAATCCCACAGATCTACAGGATAGAGCCAATTGGTAGGTCCTTCTTGGTCCCTGCTGGGATCATTATGTGCAGATGCACGATTGAACTCCTCTTCCAAAAGGCCACCATAGTCCTTCACCGGCGATATCTCAATGTCGAGGCCTTGGATCCACAGTGGGAATATTCGAGACGCACTTGTATCTCCGCAGCACTGGAGATACTGTCGTTGCAAGAGGATCTGCACCAGGCAGCATCACCGGGTGGACGGTTATACGAGGATCGATGGTTGCTATCGTCCCTGACTTCTCATGATTTCCTTCTTGCATCTATGGTGATCTGCTTGGAACTATCGGTACTCATGCGATCGTCCAACGCACCCTCGAGTCAGATAACAGGAAGGCTTAACGTATTGTTGAAATCACAGCGCGTTTGGATGTCCAGGAGTGAACACTCCAAGGAGGCTCGTACGGCGACACTGGCTTTGCAGCTGATGATCGAGAAAGCACAGGGAAACCTCCAATCGCGGGCTTATGACAAAGCGATCAACGAGCTCAAAACAGATCCTTTGCAGAATGTGACCGATTTCGTCAATATCGGTGATGGGTTTCTAGATACGGAGATCACAGCGCTACCTTTGCCCGATTCAATGACTGATATAATCAATGGCTCTGAAAGTCTAGATTGGGTGAGTATCTCAGTTTCTTCTTCTATCTATCTCCCTCTTTAACCACCCGTTGCTCTATGGTTAACCGTCAATGTAGACTCACTTTGATCAATATTTCCTCAACGACGGACTTTCAACACAAATGGATATAGTTGATGGCAATTGGGACTTGCTGGACATGGGAATAGAGTAGTTATATTTAGTTGGTTGATAGCCAGTTTGATATGAGTTGAAGAGATGAGTTGGGGCAGGGGTCAATCAATCACATACCGAAAGAGGTAATTGAGGGCTAGCAGACCCCCAAGCCCTAACGGACCACCAGATCAGGCAAAACAACAACATTTTGAAATGAAACAAATGATGCACATAAAATAAAATATGCGGTTGATAAAGAAGAAATAGTCCCCTTTTATTATTTTGCTAAAACATTGAACGCTTACTTCGATCAATGAATTCTAATCTATACACACGTGAAGAATGACAGTTCCGGCCGTCTCCCGATAACACGATCAGCACGATCAACAGCTGCACTCACACTTCAGGCCTAGAGACTTGCAGCTCTGCCTATCGGCCTCAACATCGGAGTTTATCGTGCCACGCGTACATAATAATATGTGTTTTCTGGGCTCTCAGCACCAGCGGGGTTGCCCCACACTATGGGCGCTGCTGATACGAGATAATAGATTAGGACGACTTGCACAACTGGTGTCTCCAATTGCGTGATGCATACGCCCGTTGACATGACGTGCGCAGTAAATATATGTATGGTATATATATCGCGTGGTTGGCGTTTGGTCTGTTCGCAAGTACTAGTCATTCCACTTCAAGTATTTCTCAAAGATCATATCATATACGTAAAAAAAAAAAAAATGGCTCCTGGCATCTCGAATCTGCCCACCAGGGAACACCCTGCTGAGAAAACAGAATACCCAGCACCACTGAAGCCTAGTGGCGCTTTGGATGCATTCAAGTTCGAGGAGACGACGCCTGTTATTGGCCGCGAATATCCCAGTGTCAACATCGTCGATGACCTGCTGAACGCTCCCAACTCGGATGAGCTGGTGAGAGATCTTGCCATCACCAGTACGTATAGACCCTTTGTCTATTTTAGGTGTAACTCTAGACAACATGCCAATAACTAATTTCTTAATTTCTAGTCTCCCAGCGCGGTGTCGTCTTTTTCCGTGCCCAGGACAACCTCACGGATGATCTACAGAAAAAGCTAGTGCAGCGTCTCGGCGAACTGACAGGAAAGCCATCCAGCTCGACCCTGCATATCCACCCAGTGCTGAACAATACTAGCGAGTTTGGCGTCGCCGATGCCGAAATCAGCACTATTAGCTCACTCGCGCGCAAGAAGATATTCAACGTCGAAAGCAAGGCAGACCAGCGCCGCTACGATTCGGCACAGTGGCACTCGGATATCCAATTCGAGCCCGCCCCGGCCGACTACACTTCGCTACGGTTGACCCAGCTGCCCAGTAGTGGCGGAGATACACTGTGGGCATCGGGATATGAGATCTACGACCGCTTCTCGAAGAAATACCAGGAATTCTTTGAAGGCCTTACCGCAACTTTTATTGGCGATGGTTTCATCAAGGCCGCCGAGCGCGATCCCGAGCGTATCTATATCTACACCGAGCCCAGGGGCAGCCCGCTCAACATCGGCAAGGAGTTGAGTGCCGTCCACCCCGTTGTGCGAACGAACCCGGTGACGGGCTGGAAGAGCATCTACGCTCTTGGGCCGTTCCCAAAGTATATCAACGAGCTCAGCTCGCGCGAGTCTGAGGAGTTGCTGACCAAGTTCCGCACCGTTCTCATTGAGAACCACGATCTTCAGGTGCGGCTAAAGTGGAAGAATCCGAATGACATTGGTAGGTCTTTTTAAAAACCAATAGGCAAACTGCCTTGTCCTGTTCATAACTGACAGCTTTTCCAGCAATTTGGGACAACCGGAGCGCATTTCACAGTGCAACCTTTGACTATGAAGGACTAGGAGAGAGATTCGGCCATAGGGCTGTAGGAATCGGCGAGCAGCCGTATCTTGATCGTAACAGCAAGTCGAGAACAGAGGCGTTGGCTGAGTATAATAAGTAAACTTAATAAGATCTAGCTTAGTCACCAATACATAGTACAAAAGTTGGCTGTTATGTAAGAAGCTTGTACTTGTCGCGTATCTATGCGAGTTTGTAATTTCTAGTAGGGACGGTGAACAAAAATTGCAGTGGTGAGCCTGGTAAGCGCCGAGACAGGCATGAATTAAGTGCGATATGAGCTATTAAACAAGGCCTTGAATTTGACTTCGATCTAAGACCTGTGAAAACACGGAGAATAAATTTACTGAAAGTTATAGAAGCTGGCCTAAAAAGGCCGCGGGCCCCATTCTAGAGTAGATCTAGCAGTTGTAAGGGTTTACTACAGCATATTGCTGTGTGAATTCGAAGTATCAGCACCGGCAGTTTGAAATTCCCAGGTCATTTAATCATTTTTAATAGGTAGACATGCCTTCCTAGCAACCGTTAGCAGTCAGGATCCGATAATACTTGTAATCGTCTATTCTGTACGTGGTTTATGCGCCATGGAACCACTTGTCCTGTAGAAGCTCTGCTGCTGACGGTCGGTCCCTCGGGTCAAGTTTCATTATCTTCAGAACAAATTCTTTGTCGTCTGCAGATATCTCCCATTCTGTAATTTGAGTAAACGGCTTCTTTTTTTCTGGAGGGATACTTTGCATGACATGTACGAGAATATTCAACGTCTCTGGAGAGCAAAGTTCTCGATATGTCAAGGGAAATGGGCCGAAGAACTCGCATTGTTTCTGAAGGATTGCCAATTCGTATTGATCATCATCAGCAGGAACATCTGGTTTGAAAATAAAGAAATTATCCCCATAGAGCAACGTGGTAAGCTGAACAAAGTCAGTGGTCCGTAAACAGCTAACATGTATTCATAAAACATACTAATGCACCAAACGACCATATATCTGTTGATGTGTCCCAGGACAATCGGAGCTGCGCTTCGGGACTTCTCCAGATAGGCGCTCCAATAAGATCACCATCTTTTGCGTAAGACGATTCAGAAGGCACAGTGCTTCCACAATCAGCTAATTGAACATTTGTAAATCGAGCACCCGTATTGCCATAATTAACAAGAATGTTATCAGGTTTTATGTCTGCAAGTGCATTAGACAACATATTGACTTAGTCGATACTCCCACATACATACCTGACGATTAAAGGAGCAAGTTCTGGGTCGAAGCTGGTGTCGTGACTGCCGATGAGTTCCCCGTAGGACAATGGCTGCATGCAAGACGTAGTCGGTTCAGACGTCACGGGGTTGTCGGACGAGGTAGAGAGCCCCCTTGAAGACTGCTGGGCAGCCACAGTAGGGTTCTCCGCATCAAGACCACAACTTGAACCAGAGCTTGAATCCGAATCCGAATCCGAGCTTGAACCCGAGCCTGGAACCCAGTCTAGATCACAGGCTAGATCCCAGCTTGAGCCACAGCTTCGACCACAGCTTGAGCCAGACCCTGTGACAAAACTTAAATCCGAGCTTGAACGAGAGCTTGGGCTAGAGCTTCCCGTATAGGAAGGGGACTTGGCCGGACGAGGATCATAACGCCGTATTGCTTTGTCCAACGCAACAACATCAATTTGCCAGCCGATAGTACGGGCCCGGACCTTCCTGAGAGTCTGCTCGGCAAGCTCTACCTGCTCCTCGGGAACCTACAGACCTAATTAGCGCATCTACTCACGCATGAGAACCACTATAAATACCTCTCGACAGTCAACCGCAGACTTCCCCATGGCCTTGCATAGAGCGCAAGGCTCGGGCCTAAGGCCATCGCACTTCAGGTCTGGGTCAGAAGTCAGCCCGCGGATGCAATTCTGACACGGCAAGACGCGAGTGGCAGGAGGCGTATCGTGGGAATCATGGGCACTCTTTTTTTTTTGGCAGGAGGACTAAGTGTAGTAGCAGTACTTGTCGAAGCCTTGCGCTTCCCAAGCAATTTTGACAGCATGATCGAAGACATGATGCAGCTGTCGTCGGATGACGACCCAAGGGACGACAGACGCTTGGGATGACAGACACTTGGGATGACAGACACTTGGGAGCTATTCTGTGAAGAGCTGTTAGTATTCGCCTTCAAAGATAGGTATTACGTGTATGAGATAGTTAGAATCACTTACAAACGCAACTTGGAGGTTATTAGGCTGTAAATAAAGCGGGGAGGAAAGAGTAAACACAACGCAAAGGAAAGATGAAGAAGAGTGCGTGGCGTGTTGGTCTTTGGTGTGGCAAGTGAAGGGCAAAATGAAGGTAAAGTGAAGAAACAACAGAATATCACAATGGCAACAGTGGGTCTCAACACAGTAAAGTCTTTTATGGTGGCAATTTTGATCATGGAGACAAAACTGAGTTCGAGGATTGGATTTCAGGTGTTATTGAGGGCATAGCATTGTAACCTCATTAGATTTGATATTGTATAAATCAGTCGAGATAAAAGTGAACTATTGAACATCAACCCCCAAATCCTTCAGTAATATTCCTTTCCCCACCCCCAAGAACTCTTCCACAAAAGAATCCTGATTGAAAGCCTCATTCCAATTCACCGACAGCTGCAACTATCCATTCCAAGTCTAACCATCAATGAGCAAAAGCCGATTAATCACCTCCACCGCTGTCCACCAACTTTCCACCACAACAGACCTTGTTTTACCCTCATATTCCGCCGGCAAACGCTAATTTACCAGCCAAAAGAACTCAACTCCAGGCGTGCGGGTGCCTTGAGCGGATCTCGTGGCTGGATACCAAGAAACCCTAGCACTTGATGAAAATATTCCACAAGAAATCCAAATACATTCCGTGGTTCGTCACGATCTAAAGCCCGTTTATAGTGCTGTCCAAAGGCAGCCTCATCCCATCAATGCGCCAGTGTGGCGTCCGAAAGACTAAATCGCGTGTTCTAGGAATATCTCCTTAGTACGCGACACTGTCAACTGCAAGCGTTGTGAGACTAATATCTTCAAAAGGCATATACTATTGACAAATTTATCAGGGTTGGTTAATATGCGAAGAAAGAATACATGTAAACAAGGATACATTAAATCACAAACTCTTAATTTATTTTATCTAATTAACTTCCGCGTGGATCGCTCATGTCCAGTCATACTACGTCCGGGAGCTGCCGTCGGATTTCTATCCGACTATAAACCTACTGCGAGGAACTGATCAGTCCGACGCCCTTTCACCGTTAACATATCGAAATCGTCTATCACTAGCTTCAAAGCGCAATATTAAATCAGTCTTTGAATAAAAAAACAGAAAGACCAAAAGCAATGGTTCAGATCAAAACATATCATCTCCCTCCCACATCGCTCATCCCGAACTCCCCTCGGCCTCTCCTCTACTATCCAGGCTTCTTCCCCGTATCGTCCACGCAAGACACAGCAGCAGCTCATGTCTATGAGATCTTCGCCAAGAATGGATGGCAGACACAGTGGATATTCCGCTATGGCTCTACGCAGGCTTCGCATTATCACTCGGATGTGCATGAATGCATGGTAGTGCTTTCGGGGTCCGCCACGATTCAGTTTGGTGCTGCAGATCAAGAGGATAACGCAGATGACAGTACCAATACCACCAATGACGATAAAGAAGAAGAAGGTATCAAATTGCAAGCTCACCCCGGTGATGTCTTTGTCATTCCCGCTGGCGTCGCGCACAAGACGTTTAATACCGACCCTTGCCTGCCATTCGCGCTATTGACCCCCGGAGACGGCCATGACGTTTCAGCTCAGGATCAAAGACAGGCGATAGCTGATGTGCCGCTTTCCGGGTTTACCATGATGGGCGCTTATCCGAAACAAGGAGGGGCGTGGGATTTTTGCACGGGAGGTCACGTTGAGGATTACGAAAAGGTTTGGACTGTTGTAAAACCTGACAGGGATCCTGTTTTGGGTCAAGCTGAAGAGGGATTAGTTGGGAGGTGGAGTTAATAATAGTAAATATTGTACATGGGCCACTTGATATGAATGAGAAGCTCAAATTCACTTAGTAAAATGCCTATTTACGGAAGATGGAACTAAAAAACTGCGCACACTACCTAAAAAAAATTGGTATAACTAAACAACTCGCGGACCGTCCAGAATAATTTTAGCCTCCTCCGACGTCCACCAGCTCTTTCCAGCCTCGCCGGGGAACGAGTACTGGTCCATGCTATGAGGCTTCATCTGCACGCTATAACCCGGCTCCGTCGGCGTAACAATATACCCATCCTTGACACTAGCCGGATGCTCAAAATGCTCATGCAAGTGGTCGACATACTCCAAAAGACTCCTTTTCCCGCTCACAACAACATAATCGATCGTGCTCAGATGCTGTGTGTACTCTGGCAGACCGACACCGCCAGAGTGCGGGACAATGGGGACACCGAACTTGCGAGCAAGCAGCAGGATTGCTAGGCATTCGTTGACGCCGCCAACACGGCATGCGTCAGCCTGCAGAACGGTGAGGGCGCCAGCTTGCAGGAATTGTTTGAACATGACTCGGTTCTGGCACATTTCGCCCGTGGCAACGCCAATAGGGCCGTATGGGGTGTTGGAAAGCGCTTTGCGAATGGCAGCGTGGCCGAGAACGTCGTCGGGAGACGTGGGTTCCTCAATGAACCAGGGTTTGAACTGGGCCAGCTCGTTCATATATGTAATAGCCTCCGGAACTGACCAGACCTGGAAAGTATTAGAAGACCGCAAAGATAAGTTTAAGGGGATATTCTTACCTGGTTGGCATCCACCATCAACACGTTACCCTTGTCATAACCGATAGCTTCACGAGCAATAGCCAGCCGACGCTTGTCGTCCTCCAAGCTACCGCCAACCTTGAGCTTAAAGTGCTTGAAGCCATCCTTGACACTCTGAGCCAACAAAGCCTTGAGCTTCTCCTCCGAGTATCCCAACCACCCAGCACTCGTGGTGTAGGCAGGCACAGCTTTGTTCTGCTCAGCATCCTTGATACGGTCTTGTTTCGTCGGCTCAACCTCCTTCAACAGCGCAATGGCTTCTTCCGGGGTGAGAGCGTCGGTGATGTATCTGAAATCGATGCATCGAACCACTTCCTCCGGCGTCATGTCGGCAACAATCCTCCAGACGGGCTTGTTGAGTACCTTGGCCCAGAGATCCCAGAGACCGTTGACCACGGCGCCCAGCGCAAGATGGATGACTCCTTTTTCGGGCCCGATCCAGCGGAGCTGGCTGTCGGAGACGAGATAGCGCCATGTCTTTCCCCAGTCCGCGGTGATTTCGTCAAGATCCTTGCCCACCACGAGAGGGGCAACAAGACCGATGGCCGAACAGACGATTTCGTTACCGCGTCCGATTGTGAATGTCTATTTTTTGTTTTTTTTTCAGTTTGTGTTAATACTGAACGAAACAGGCTTTCTCACCATTCCATGACCCTCGTGTTCCGAGTCTGTCTTAATGATGCAGTAGGCCGAGGAATAGTCGCCAGCGGCGTTCATAGCATCAGAGCCAGTTTTATCGAGGGAGGTCTTTTATACACCAATTAGCAAGCTTGCTTCAGATCTTGCAGTAGCTGAACGTGACGCGACTTACCGGAAACCTCACGTCTCTCGTCACGAAGCTGGTGATCTTGACCATTTTGCTTCTTTCAATGTTCTTTCTCTGAGCAATCAACAAAAATCCGAGTTATGTTGAACAGTTGGATATGCAATCAATGCGTCACCAACGTGAACCTATAGCTAAAAAGAATACTGTACAAATTTTTTAAAATCCAAAAAGCCCCTCCACCTGAGGGATTTTCCCAATAGTATATATTCAATTGTCTTATTCTATTTTTTTACTTTTAATTATTCCGGAACACCCCCAAGACACTTGCATCGCCCCTCCAGTGAAATCGCGGGGGTATAAATTATGCGTGTAAATTATCCCATTCGTGGGATAATTCGGGGATTGTATTTTCCCGCGAATCAGCAGCCAGAGAAAGGGTTGCCGCATCGGAACTGGCTCCGAACCAATCTCGCAGTTGCTCCGACGTTTTACTTCTGTTACTATTATTGTCATTTGACTAGTAGTTATATTGTTGAAGCTATTGTCAATTGACCATCATATCAGTTAATAGAGCCTGGATATAATATTCATAGTATACAAGCATGCTAGTCCTAGAAGTACGTCACCTATCCAGAAAGACCGCGCTTCTCGCTCTCGGAGAAGAAAATAATCATTCGCCAAAGCTTTTTGACCAACACCTCTGCTTCCTCGTCGAGGGCCTGCACAATAGTTAGCATAAATGGAATGGAAACCTATTAGAAGTTTGAAAAAAAGTAATACTAACCTCTGCCAACTGCTCAATCAGCTCCTGTGGGTGACCGTGGCTGCGAATATGCTCCTCAACCACGTCCACCAACATCTGTTCTTGCACACCGAGATACTCCATAATCTTCTTCTCCACAAACGGTTTAAGCTGGTCTCCAAGTACAGACTCGTCGACAAACTCCCATTTGACCTGCCACTTCCACAGACCTTCCTTGTCCGTGGGGATCTCCGCGGCAAGCTGCCTCGCTGCTTGCGCCCTCTCTTCGTCTGATAGACCAGATGCTTCGGCCGCAGAATCGAATTTGATGGGGACAAGAGTGCGCTTGGCGGTGGAATCTGTTTCCTCTTCGTCCTCCAGTAGGCCTTCGACTTCGGCCACAGTACGGCGAGTAGTAGCAGCTTGAGCTTTCTGCTGGGCAGCTGCACCGAGCGAAAGCTTGAATCGTTGTGGCTCTCTTGGTGCCTCCTTGCGCGTCGTCTCCAGTTCTTCGGCCTGGCGAGCCAAAAAGTCATCAGCCATACCGCGTGCCTGTTCTCGTTGGTGGGCAGATTTGGCCCTTTCACGTTCCTCGGCTGCCCGGTCGACCTCGTCGGCTTTGATCTCTCTGGCGCGAATATTCATTCGGCTTCGAACCCAAGCTCCACGGTCTGCGTAGTATTCCTCGGCCCTTCGACTACTCTCAACATCGTCGTCCCATTCAGCCAGGAATTTGGCCATTGTTTGTTTGTCTTCCTCGGATTTGGCATCGTCTGCCTTGTCTCGGTTTCTCTCTCGTTCAATAGCTGCAGTGCGACTGCGCTCACGATTGAGCCATCTTCGTTCTTGATCCAAGAATTGCTTTTCTTCCTCTGCTTTCTTTTTGCTTTGCCTTCGTCGTTCGAGTTCCTCATCGCTGGCGTCTGTGTCTTCGTCTTCATAATCAATGCCAGTTCCGCTTCCATTGACAAAAGCGACTCCTTTCTGGTAGTCCTTGGGTATTTGCACTCCAAACCCTTTGGGTCCTGAAGGGGCATTGGCAATTGACCGATCGCGTGGACCGAGAGGAATGCCGTTTGCTCCCCCAGAAGGCCCACTAGGTGCTGACAGTGGTGGAGAGGCTAATCTGTTGATGCGCCCTCCAGCGTTCCTAGCGCGTTCCATTGATTCAATTTCTTCTTCCCGGCGAAGACGCTCAAGATCCCGACGGTTGCTTCTCTCGCGGAACGCAGTGATTTCTCTGGCAACGTTTTCTCGCATCTCAGCGGGGATATCTGAGAGTTCATCTTCGGCCGTTATTGGGATAGTAACCACCTCACCATCTTTGCCCTCTGCATCCTGCATGGACAAGTCACCGTCACGATCGACAGCCGATACATCTTCGGCCTGAATGGGGACAGTAGGGTGGGTTAGGTCGGATATAACAGAGGCTACATTTTGACGGGCAGACTCAATGCGCGGTTGGAGTTTGGCGTCTTGTTCCTCGCCTTTGGATTCTTGGTATTGTTCGATATATTTGAGAGTAGCTTCGTCAAATACAACCTGTAGAATCTTGTTAGTACGCTAGAGACCAGGGGTAATAAAAAAGGTGGCATAATATGACGTGAAGGGTAGATATACTAGAAGCCTCGATTTTTCCACCTCGGTGTCCTTTTCATCATCGACTTCGCGCGGCATCTGTCGCTTTACAGGTACCTCGACATCCCCAAGGACCTCCACAGCGACACTTAGACTCTCGGGGTCTTCAAATTCGGCAAAGCCAAACTTGCAAGGTTTATCATCAGCGTCGGTAGCACGGATCCAGCGTTTCAGATTGCCTGCACAACGCAAGATACGCTCAACTCCATCGTCGCCACCCGTCCCCTCGGTGATTCCGCCAACAAAAACAGTGCGCAATATCTCCTCTTTTGTCGGCGGTTGTAGCTGCATCATGGCATCTCGGATCGTTTGACGCTGCGACTCGACGTTCCCAGAACCCAGACCTGCACGCCGACCCGGTTGTTCTGGCCCTCGTCCCGTCACCTCCGGTGTCGATGTTTTGGCAGGGCCGGACGTGCCCAGACGAATCACGGGAGCGGAAAAGTTGATATTCGGCATGTTGGGAGGAGGTTGAAAGTTGGCTGGAAACCCGCCTGGGCGGCCGGGCTGTTGCATGTTCGCTTGTTGCATGCCTGGAGGGGGGGCTGTTCCAGGAGCTGACATCCCAGGAGGCGCGCCTAGATGATGTTAGATATATTATATGTTCAGATTCATGGATTGCGGACTTACCCATGCCAGGAGGCGCGCCTGGGAAGCTGCCAAAGTCGGGAGGCCGTCCATAAGGATTGGAACCTGTCAACTATTAGAATATTAAACAGCAGGCCCGGGTACAAAGATACTTACCTTGGTAAGGATTGTACATCTCGCAGAAGTTTTGGCCGTCGCGTGGCTAGCAACTTGTTTCAAAGAGCAACGGATTTCAAGGACCACTTGGCGACAGAGAATAGGATTCTCACTAAATCACACCCGCCACTTCAGTCGGTCAAAAAGTAACTGAAACACAGCAAGGATGCGACAGATACAGTAATAGTCTGATCAACACCTCTTTTTTTTGCTTTCTGGAGAAACGATGAAGCTCTGCGCCGAATTTAGGCTGCATGTGGCCCGTGCAGCGGTCTTGGCGCGAAGAGTCGGCATTGTATGCTCAGTGTTGTATACTATGCGTATATACTCGTATACCGGTATTTTTTTAAAAAAAATTAATTAATTAATAATAATAACGTCAGTCCTTTTGTTCTGATTTTACCTAAACAATTCCAGACATCCCTGCACGTGTTAATGCCTTGAGGATCCAACTCTAAGCCATTGGTCATGCTTGCCAACTGCTTTGTCAGATTACTTATGCATTATTAATTCCAGCCTGCTATTTAGATCTCCTCAGATCATTGGCAGTCAATAATATACACAAGACGAGATGCTCATCCAGTGAGGTAATAATTCATTGCACGTTCGAGAACGCGGTGATTCCAAACCACCTCCGGAGCCTTTTCCGAAGATCGATCGGCGCGCACGGATTTTCCTTCAATTGCCGCGCAGGGAGGATATTGGTAAAGGGATTACTACTAGTAATTAACTCACTCAGTACGAAATAATAATAATAAGGACATGTTATCGTGGACGATGACGGCCGCGGAGCTCCGGTGAGCCCGCCCAAAGCGTCCCGTACCCCACGCGGGTTGCCCCTCCTGACGACATTTAACCAGGCTGCTGCGCGCCGTCTCTTGCAGCTTCTGTAACTTCCTGTCTGCAACGTCTTCTCACATCGTCATCTAGTCCTGGGACACATTTAGTTTTGCTCTTCTGTCAATTGGAGCTCCTGGTAAGCTGTCCTCCCATTCTCCCACTCTCCTTTCTCCCCCGTCGATGTCGTCACTGGTGACACCGAGAACCCCCGCTGACAGGATCCGTCGCCAGCGAAAACACTCTCACCATGCCCGGTTTCAATCAAGCCTCGGATCTAGAGGCCTGGAAAAAGCTCCAGCAGCACCATGCCGACGTCGGCAAGAGCATTGTGCTGAAGGAGGAGTTTGCCAAAGACCCAAGCCGCTTCCAAAAGTTCAGCCGGACCTTCACCAACACTGTTGACGGCAAGGATGTTCTGTTCGACTTTTCCAAGAACTTTCTCACCGACGAGACCCTGGACCTGCTGGTCAAGTTGGCCCAGGAGGCCAACCTAGAGCAGCTTCGCGATGCCATGTTCAAGGGCGAGCATATTAACTTCACAGAGGACCGCGCCGTCTACCACGCTGCGCTACGCAACACCAGCAACCAGCCCATGCAGGTCGACGGTCAGAGCGTTGTTGAAGACGTCAACAGCGTCCTCGACCACATGAGGGAGTTCTCTGAACAGGTCCGCAGCGGCCAATGGCAGGGATACAGTGGCCAGAAGATCAAGACCATCATCAACATCGGCATTGGTGGATCTGACCTGTAAGACTTTATTCAATATCTGCTCTATCGGCACACTGCTAACTCATAATAGCGGCCCCGTCATGGTCACCGAAGCCCTGAAGCCGTATGGAGACCGCGACCTGAAGCTGCACTTTGTCTCGAACATCGACGGTACTCACATCGCCGAAGCCCTCAAAGAGTCCGACCCTGAGACTACCCTCTTCCTGATTGCGTCCAAGACGTTCACCACCGCCGAGACGACAACAAACGCGAACACGGCCAAGAAGTGGTTCCTCGAAAAGGCCAAGGACGAGTCCTACATTGCCAAGCACTTTGTGGCTCTGTCGACGAATGAAGCCGAAGTCACCAAGTTTGGCATTGACAAGAAGAACATGTTCGGATTTGAATCATGGGTTGGCGGTCGTTACTCGGTTTGGAGTGCCATTGGTCTCTCCGTTGCCTTGTACATCGGCTTTGATAACTTCAAGGAGTTCCTCGCAGGTGCGCATGCCATGGACAAGCACTTCCAGGAGGCTCCCCTGAAGGAAAACATCCCGGCTATTGCCGGCCTTCTCAGCGTGTGGTACAGCGACTTTTTCGGGGCTCAGACTCACCTTGTTGCCCCCTTTGACCAGTACCTACACCGTTTCCCTGCCTACCTCCAGCAGTTGTCCATGGAAAGCAACGGAAAGGCCATTACACGCTCTGGTGACTATGTCAAGTACACTACTGGCCCGATCCTGTTCGGCGAGCCCGCCACGAACGCCCAGCATAGCTTTTTCCAGCTCCTCCACCAGGGAACGAAGCTGATCCCAACCGACTTCCTGTTGGCTATCGAGTCCCACAACCCGGTCGAGGGAGGTAAGCACCAGCGCATGCTGGCTTCCAACTTCTTCGCCCAGGCTGAAGCCCTCATGATCGGAAAGACCCCTGAACAAGTCAAGGCTGAGAACGCCCCGGATGACTTGGTGCCACACAAGACCTTCCTCGGCAACCGACCCACTACCTCGATTCTGGCCCAGAAGATCACCCCGTCCACCCTGGGTGCTCTGATTGCCTTCTACGAGCACTTGACCTTCACCGAGGGTGCCGTGTGGAACATCAACTCCTTCGACCAGTGGGGTGTCGAGCTCGGTAAAGTTCTGGCCAAGAACATCCAGAAAGAGCTTGAGACTGCTGGTGCCGGTGGCAACCACGATGCTTCTACTGCTGGGCTCATTCAGGCATTCAAGGTCAAGGCCAACCTTGCTTGAAAACTATATTTAGATCTGTACCTTCCTACCGATGGCAGGGTTGGGTTTTCTTTGTGATGCAGTCATTATCAAAACAAAAATAAATGTGTACGAGCCGGTTCAATTTGACGATACCAAACGGAGGGCTTATCACTCAATGAGCTCATATTGTTGTTCTTTTTTCCTTGATAGTTCTTAATATTAAATAATGATATACAGCGATTCTGTAGTTCAGGCCGCTGTCTCCGCAACTAGTGACTTTTTAGGGTGGTCCGCCGCTAAAATCGGGGTTGCCACCACGACCAGACCAACATTGAACAAAGAAGACACCGCAACAACAAATTGCAGGCGCACATTCCGGAGGAGAATGCTGCTCTTTTACCCATAAAATGCCCCGATCGATTTTTCTGACCGTTGCCTCCTCTATACTCGCCCTAGTATGTGATAGCGCAGTGGGCCGCGAAGTTCGCGGATATTCATACGGGCAGCAAATCCCTGTTAGCTGTCTGAACCGGACCATGTGAGTTAAACCAGGCATAATATTATTATTTCATATCTCTTTTCTTTCGGTCGGACGCTAACTATGTATTTCTCCAAACAGAGATTCCGGTGAACACGTACGCACTCCTAATTTCTCAGCTCGATGTATCGATTTCAAACTGACCACGTGCGTGTAGATTGAAGATAAACTAGGCCATCTTCAGTATATCTCCTTTCCGACCTGCAACGAAACCTCTCTCCCTCTCGCTCTCCGATATGGCGTCACCGAGACCATCTCGTGCACGATCGACTCGCTTTCGGACGACATGTACCATTTGCTAGAATACTACGTTCACTCCGATGCGCCTCTGTCATGCCGCATACCCACGAGCCCGCTGAGCGGCAATCCTACCAGTACCAGCAGTGAAAGCAGTAGCAACAGCAAGAGCAAGAAAGACGAGGAATACCAAGTCGTCCCAGTCGATAGCGACGATGGCAGTGGCGCAGGCGGCAGCGGCGCAGCAGCAGGAGGACTGCCGTATACACCTCTGACAATCGCGCTGCAAGGAACCCTGCAACGAAGCCATTTGCACATCTGGACCGACATGAACGTGCTCATGCACCAACTCAGCACAGTCGAATCTCCGCGCAAGAAGTCCGCTGCTAAATACTCGTCGACTCCGGGTTATGTCGTTGCGGGCGCGGCGTACTCGCTTCCAGAACTTCATTCCAAGGACCCCGAAAACCCCCTTTCCGCAGAAGAAGAAGATGCAGCGATCATTGAGAATGCGCGGAACCCCTGGACCGCGGGCCATGGAACCAAGGTTATTCGCGGAGAACCTCTGACTTTGGTCTTTAGAGTTAGCTGGGTTCCCGGCGCGGATAGTCTGGGATGGCTCGATCATAGTCATGCCCACCAGGGCACGACTTTGCTGGGCGTAATCACGAAATTGATCTTTTTTGTCATGGCTGCTGGTATCGGTGCTCTTTTCGCCTCGTATTATCAAAAAGTGGTGCGCAGGGGTGGCGGCGGTTGGCACGGGGATGGGATCCTGGGCCGTCCGTTCAAGGGCCGTCGTGGAAGCACGAGCGGGGTTAGTTATGGGAATGGAGGCTGGTCGAATGGATACGGTGGATTCGCTACCTCGAATGTCTCGGTGTCGGCTGGAGTCGGTAATGGAGGAGGATATGGAGGATATGGGAAGAAGGATTAACTTATGAAACGGATTGAAACCCGTATCAATTGATGGAGGGGGTGGTCCCTAATCGTTATGATGGGATGTTGGTATGTGTACATGTCAATTAATATTAATTTGAGATACCACGATAGCACGTATTATGTGTATAGCGCTGGAAAAAAGGTTTAGAAATATTTATTGTACAAGCACAAAGTCTTCTATCTAGAAAAGCCCAAGTTTTAATACATTTGACGGATATGAAACAAAATAAAAGAAATCACCATCCCTGATCTCTCATACGGTCAATTTTCCTGACTGTTGCAAGAAACGAAACCTTGAACAGCTTCCTCCAGCGCTGAATTCTCAGATTCTTCCGCGCCTGGCCACGTCGCACATGGAATCTTTGATTCTGCTCCTGCCGACGAAGATTGTTGGACCTGCAGGACACTTCCAAGGTGCGAATCGCAGACGCACAATCCATGCCTCTATCATTCTGAACCATAATCTGCCGTCCCAGTTTGGGTCCCAGCTTCAGGGGCACGGTCTTGATCATTGGCTTGGGTTTTCGGTCCAGTATGGGCGAAATTCTGTTGGCCACGGTTCTTAATGATGGTGATTGTTGTTCGTCTGGTTTTTTTGTTTCGAATTCTGGAACAATGGACTTCGTAAAGTCTCGCGCAAGGACTGGGTCTTTGGGTTTCGCATTGAGTTCTCGAAGGCCTTTTGTTAGACCCTTCAGTGACTGTTTTAGGTTCGTTGGCGGGTTTGAATTGCCCGATCCGGACATGGGCGATTTAATTCTAAGGCTGTCGAGAAGCTGCTTAGTGCGTTCTGTGCGCGTCTGGGCTTCTGATACAAGGTCGTGTGCCGGGGAGGTTTCGGTGTTGGTAGATGAGGATGTTGTCGTTGTTTTTTCGGTACTGTTGTTATTGTTTTTGTCGCCGTCGGCAGCAGCCTCCTTTTCGGCCGGCTTCTCCGATTCATCGTTTTCTTGAGGAGGGCTTGGGTTTGTGCTGTATGCCCGTGTCGTGTTCGCCGACAACAAGCTCAGTTGCCGTGGCTGTTTAGGCATTTGTTGGCGAAACAACGACAGCGGCGTTGTCCGGAGACATCGTGTGAGGGTGGTGGAGTGCATCGCCATGGCGGCGCAGACGAGGGTTCAATTGGCCCGTCAAAGGAGAGAAAAGGTCAAGGGTTTGGGATGCTTGACGCCCTGCGACTGAGAAAGAATAATTTGTTGTTGCGGATAAATTCAAGGGACACGGAGTTTGCTGCACGTGACTGCCTCCGCATAGCTTGGCAACGCTTAATAAGCGTTCGCTTTAGAATATAACGTAATCCACCACCGAACGGATCACACCCCCGAGCGGATCACTCATCTCCGAACGCGTCAACTCCATTGATTTGAAACCTCAATTTCTAACTAACAATAATAATTATATATAAAAAATTAATTACCAGTACGATTAGGGTATTAAGGCTTTCTATGCCCGAGAATATTACACTTACTACACCAAAATTGACAGCGTATGAGAGTTTGCGAAGCTAGTAGCTTAGACTCACTTGGAGTAGTGGTTATAGATTAAAATACCTTAATCTGACTTTGTATAAGCGTCTGAGCTTTCTCTTTAATAATTTCTTGTCTATGCTTTATCTATTTTTTAGATCGTCTATGTTTTTGCTTCTCTTTCTTATGTATAGTCTGTAAATTATAGACTTCTTTTTTTAAAAGTATAAAGCTATTTGTAGTTATTTTATATACTTTAGACATTTAATTAATTATCTTATTAACTAAATCTAATAGACTTTCTATATACTAGCTTATATGCTTTTTAATTATCATTAATTGATGTTTAAATTGATATGGATTTTAAGGTGTTTACAAGTAAGATGATTATGAATTACTTGATTGACTTAGAGGGGGTATAAAAATCTTAAACTGGACAGTAAGCTGTTAATAGACTTAATCTGAATTAAATAACATTAATCCAATTACTATAAAGCTATTCTGAATAGTCTTAGCTTTATATGCCATTAGACGGGCTTCTAAAAATGTAGTAAGAAAATTAATTTTATTAATATAATTGAATCTAAGTTTTATTTACTGCTTAATAAGCTGTTTATATTTCCACTTTATAACCGCAAAATAGCTGATATTAAGAGGCTGTAAGAGATGAGAAGAATAAAGAGGCATATAAATAAGAATAATATTATTTTTAGTATAAATTTGGTTAAATTCTGCAGTTAAATAGCTTCCATAGCCATTAAGAATAAGCATTCAATATCTTCCTATTACCCAGCCATTTGTATAAGGAATGAAGTGATTTTAAAGCTAATCTATGCTAATCTTGTCAGTTATCTATCTATTATCACTAATATTAATTCTCTAATCACTAGGAAATAATTTAAACCAGGCTTCTTAGGAGTATTTTGTCGCTTTAAAGATCACATATAAAAATAAAGCCTATCTAATAGAATTGACCGCCTCAATTAAAGTTATCTATTCTCGATTACTAGATTGTAAAAGCTTTGAATAATTATATTAATTACTTTCAGTAATAATCTTTATAGTTATATAGAGCCTTATAGCAAAGCTAGTCTTATTAAAGTTATAGATATCTTCTAGTAAAATTCTATATTATAAAATAGTCTCTTATATACTCTTAAAATAATCTCTAATTATCTTTTAATTTTCGCATTTAGCACGTTCATAGTTATATCTTTAAGAAAATCAAGATCTAAGCTAATCTAGATAATATTTAATAAGTTTATAAATCCAGTTTATACCAACTGTTAGTTTATTCTATTAAGAATATAGATAATTAGTCATATCTTAAACTAGAGCAGGCCAAGAAAATAAACCACATTTATTAAGATTAAGAATCTATTTTATAATTAATTCTTTTTTAAATTCTAAAAGCTTATAGCAATTTGTATGTTTTTAGGCCTTTATTAAGATGTTATAAAGTGTGACGTGCCTTTTCCAAAGATATTCGATTCCTATCTAGGGGTGCGATTCTCTAAAACAACAAGCATGGGAAAGGAATCTAACTACCAGGACCTGCAGGAAGGTTTTATCTTGTGTGCTTAGGTAACCAGCTTAACCCCTTATGGCCCCAGAGTAAGACTATCCCCAGATCTGACACCACAGATTAAGATTAATACCTTTCCTGCCTAAAGCCTCTCATCCAGCCATAAAGCCGCTCCTATCTTTAGAGATAGCTTTAGACTCAGCTGTCACATCACCTCCCTCTTTAGAAACACTTACCCTCAAGCGTTAGTTACCAGTCTATCATTATCTATATACTCTTTAATAAATTAATCTTTCTCTATAGCTTTCATCCATGCATCTAATCAGCGCGGCAGACCTAGCTTCTTAGAGTTAACATCATAGAACAATTTCAGTGTTAGTAGAGCGTTTAAAAAGTACTCTGCTAGATACTATACTAGATCTAGATTTCTGTCTAACTAGCTTACTTAATAGTATAGCTTCTTCTAATATATCTAAAAGTCTAGAATCCTGTTAACTTTCTATTCTAAATTTCTATTAACTTAGAGCTCAGGATATTTCTCCTCCAGTTGTTAGGGTCTTAGCCCCTGGGATACTCAGGCTTCGCTCTCGTAGAATAACCGCACCTGGTCCGCACCTGGTTCGCCATAGAAGAACCCCCTGACGCTACACCAGATTCGCTAGAGCGTCCCTGGGACCCACACTCGCCTATATCGACATTTAATAATACAAACCCCTATGAACCTTTTCCTTCTCTTTCTCACATTTAAATCTACTCAATTCCTGGACCTACATAAGGCCAGTAAAACAGGACCTAGCCTGTAACATTAGATTCAAATATCTCACCCCCCTCTTTTATTTAAAGGGTTGAGAATGCGCCACTCCCCTCACCTAAAGGGTTAAACTATACGATCACTCCTTATTCATTTAAGTCAAGCCTCTAAGAACCATACCAACTCTTTTTATTCAAAGGATTAAATTATTATATTGCCGCTTCTCAACAACCGAGTTGAGCATTAAGAAATTTCTCTATTATGATGAATAGCCCACCAAGGAACGGCCCAGATCAAAAAGATATACCTTTGGAACCGAACTAGCTGTTATTAGAATAAATACAACAAATGAAACTCCTTTTAATGAATATATCCGCTCACCTATCACATATCAAAGGACAAGTTAACAATACAACCAAACCACCTATATCTAAGGTCCCTACTGATGCTACATCATCAGTAACCCCTATGTACAGTATAAACAAACCACACTACTCCCTTAACCATCCTGATAAATATAACAACTCTGATCGTTCATGATATATACAATTCATAGCAATCCTATATACAAAATTAACAGTCGATGTATCAGTGATCGAAGGACTATATAAGTAACTGTAGTACGCCTATGGACAGTTGGCAGAAAAAACCTAGATAAAGATCTATCTCTAGATATAGCTTTATAGGAACATAAATACAGTCACCCCCACTACACTAGAAGCTTTTTTTGCGCACCTTAACATGCTATTCAAAGATTATCAACTTGTAGAGAAGGCGAACCTTAAACTTAACCATATATGACAGAAATATACCTCTTTCCAAGACTTTATCAGCAAATTTGAACGGATATTACTTCTTATAAAAAGTTAATCATAGACTAACGACATAAAAATCTCACAACTGAAAACCATGATTAATTAAGAAATAAGGCGTATAACTATCAGAAACAATATGTTAAAGTAATACAAAGCTTTCTGTGAACGCTTACACTAAGTAGTGAATGATCTTAAAAAGCTGAAAAGGATTAATAATATCTAATTTTAATACAAATAGAATATTTCCTGTCTATTTACAAAAGGAATCTCTCCCGACAGAGGATAGTTCCAAGTCATAAACTGGACATCTACAGACCTGCTAATTAATACTATTAGAACAGACAACTGTTTTCGATATAGAAAACCAGGTCATATTGCCCAATACTGCCCCAAACCTACGCCGCTCTATTGGACGCCATCTCCGAGGAACTATAACAAAAAGAAACACAATACATTCATGAGAATATCCAACACTAGAGTAAAGAAGAATAAAACCAAATCTAATACAGGCTTAGATAGCATATTAAAGTCAAAAGAGTAGCTCCTACACAAAGTCGCCCACAGGAGCCAAAATACAAAACAGCTCATAACTTTGAAAATTTTAAGAAGATAGTTAGAAGATTTGATGGATCCCCATTCAATATAGACACATAGTTAGACTGTAGAACCAATGCCAATATTTTAATTGATAGTGGGTACCTTATCTATAAGATCATCAAAGAGACCTTCACTCAAAAAAAAAAGCTGAATTATAACACTATTAAACCTCAACCTATTAAAGGATATAATGGTTCAGCACCTCAATACATCAAAGAAATTGCATGCGTGACATTAGATATCGGAGGAAATATACAGGAGAAAGCCTACTTTTATATAGTTCCGAAGTGTGAATACGATATGATATTGGATCTCCTATAGATAGAACACCAACATGTAAGAATTGACGCCACTAGAGGCCAACTAGAATTCAGAAACAAAATATCCATCAATAAAAAGAACCTATTACAACCTAAATACACCTCCCAACAGATCAATACAGCTGCGGTAAACGCTTTGAAAAGGATACAAAGCAGGAAAAAAGAGATCGACATATTTACAGTCTCTATACAGGATATTGAGAAAGCTCTAACCCCAAAACCACAGACAGACCCAGAAAACAAGCTACCTAAGCATTACCACGAGTTCCTAAAACTATTTAACCCGAAGGAAGCTAACAAGCTACCACCATCACATCCAAATATCAACCATCAGATTAAACTAATTAATGTCGACACAAAGAGACATAAGCCAGAAATACCATAGGGCCCTCTTTATAACATATTACAAGAAGAATTACTAATTCTATAGAAAACTCTCCACAACTTACTGTCAAAAGACTTTATACATATAAACAATTCACCTACTGCAGCACCAGTACTGTTTATAAAAAAATTCAGAAAAAGACTACACTTTTATATCAATTATCAAGCGCTCAATGCTATAATAAAAAAAGACTAATATCCACTACCATTAATACATAAGACCTTACAACGAATATCTAAAGCCTAATAGTTTACAAAGCTTGACGTTATAGTGGCCTTCCATAAGATACACATCACCAAAGAAGACAAATAAAAGATAGCTTTCCAAACCAGGTTTAGACTTTATAAATAGTTAATAACACCTTTCAGCCTTATCAATATACTAAGCATATTTTAACAATACATTAATTAAACCCTTCGCGAGTTTCTAAACAATTTTATATCTACCTATCTAGACGATATACTTATCTTTACAAAAGACAGCCGCGCACACTATTAGAAACAGGTAATAAGGATACTAGAACACCTACACACTACAGGACTACAGCTAGATATTAATAAATATAAGTTCAAAGTACAGACAATAAAATACCTTAAATTCATATTAAAAGCTAGAAAAGAGATCCAAATAGACCCTACAAAAGTCTTTACCATTTTAGAATAAAAAGCTCCAATGTATATAAAAGACATACAATCATTTCTAAGATTCACAAATTTCTACTAACAGTTTATCCAAGGGTATTCCAACATAATCTATCCACTAACAGAACTGACTAAAAAGGGAACTACCTTCATTTAGACCAAAACCACCAATGAAGCCTTCAAACAACTAAAACAAATATTTATGAGCGACCCAATAC
Organism: Talaromyces rugulosus; assembly: GCF_013368755.1. Lineage (NCBI taxonomy): Eukaryota > Fungi > Ascomycota > Eurotiomycetes > Eurotiales > Trichocomaceae > Talaromyces > Talaromyces rugulosus. Next base: position 5,478,173 of record NC_049561.1, on the reverse strand, counting down.
TAGTGCAATTCAACCCCGAGCAAGATACAATCATAGAAGCCAACTCTTCAGAATATATCATAAAAGAGACATTATCACAGTACAATAACAAAGGACTCCTACAAACCTACACCTACTTCTCCCAAAAGTACACACCCACAGAGTACAATTACAAGATCCACGATAAGAAGCTATTAACAATAATAACGTATCTAAAACAATAGAAACCTAAACTAATTAGCACTAAAGAGTTTACTATCCTAACCAACTACCAGAATCTTAAATACTTCATACAGCTCTGATGGTTAAATAAAAAACAAATGAGATAGGCTAGTATACTCTTATGCTTCAATTATAAGCTTTAATACCAGCTAGGACGACTAGCTATTAGATCTGATGCATTATTGTGATACTCATAAGATATACCCAATAAGATTGATGATAAATGCCTAGCATACTGAAATAAGTGTCTTATCAATCTTAACAAAATATAAAAAGATTATCTAGAATAACCTCCTCAGGGTCACTTATCAAACACCACACCTGAATCCTATATCTACACTACCCACATAGAGCACTTAACATTAATTAAAGAATAATAACAACTAGCCGAAGCTAAGGATAAGAATTATAAACAAATCAAAGAGGCCATACACCAGAAACTCCTATAATTCTCTTAAGACCTATAACTTTGCACCATAGTATCTAAATACACAATCAATACAGCAGACTAATTATTATTTTAAAACTAACAATAAGTACCAAATAATAAACCACTCTGTACTTATATTATATAAAATATATATAACTCCTATCTTACTGGACACCCAGACCGAAACATAACCTATGTCATCATAACTTAATAACTATATTGACCGAACCTATCTGAGAATGTCTGAAGGTTTATAAATAACTATAACAAATATGGTACAAATACCATATAAAGATAACACTAATAAAGGTTATTAAAACCGCTTCCTATTCCCTTACGAATATAGCAAGATATTAATATAGATTTTATAGAGAAACTCCCAATATCCAACAGAAATATAAATCTCATAATAATCGTTGACCGACTGGGAAAAGAGATTATATTAGTACTATACAAACACATAGATACTGAGACAGTGATATCGAAATTCATTAATCAATTCATACGCGAATATAGACTATCTAGCAGCATTATATCAAATCAAGACACACAATTTATTAATAACCTTTAGAAAGGTATGTGCAAACATCTAAAGATCATAAAATAATTATTAACCACACATCACCCCTAAACTGATAGACAGACGGAACGTGCTAACTCTATAATAAAAGAATACCTACAGAACTTCTATACCTACCTCCAAACCAACTGGAGCCTACTAACCACAATTACACAACTCACAATAAACAAGCGTGATGCTACTGCAACTAGTATCAGCCCCTTCTTCCTAATCTATAGATACAACATCAAACTACTCTAGTTAGATGAAGCTATCCCTATATCTAAGCAATAAAGACCCGCCGCTGAACATATAAACGATATAATTACTAAGCTACGGCAGGCCTTTAATATAGCACAAACTAAGCTTATCTCAACACAGCAGCGAATAGAAGATAGTGCGAACCATTACCAAAAGACTTCTCTAGAGTATAAAATAAGACAGAAGATATAATTAGACCTTCAGAACATTCAGACTAAACGACCTTTAAAAAAGCTAGATGCCTGACATACAAAATATACTATATTAGAGAAAATGGGATCCCATGTATACCAACTCAATATCCCTAGAACTATTCATGATGTTTTTTATATAACATTTCTTTACCCTACAGACACACGTCTGCTTTTTTCACAGACTCGACACAATTACCAGCTATCAGCGCACCTAGTAGAAGACAATAAAGAATATCTAGTTAATAGCATACTCGACGAACAGACTATATATTAGGGCCACAGATATATAAAGCAATACCTTATCCATTGAACTAGATATGTGTGACCTACATAGGAACCTGTCTGGTCTATAGAAGATACTAAAGCACTCAACCACTGGCTCCAACACCACAACGCCCTTGCCGAAGGGGGGGAGTAATGTTAGAATCTTAGCCCCTGAGATACTCAAGCTTCGCTCTCATAAAATAACCACACCTGGTCCGCACCTAGTTCACCATAGAAAAACCCCCTAATGCTATATCAGATTTGCTAGGGCGCCCCTAGGACCCACACTCGCCTGTATCAATATTCGACAATGCAAATCCCTGCGAACCTTTTCCTTCTCTTTCTCACGTTCGAATCTACTCAATTCCTGGACCTACATAAGGCCAGTAAGACGGGACCTAGCCCGTAACACCAGTTAACTAGTAAGAGGCTCAGTTAAAATAGCATGGTGGAGCTTGTCTAAAAAAAAAATATAGTACACTTATACACCTTATAGTAAATCTAATTCAAAAGTATATCTTATCTTATATAGTATCTTATATAGTTTTTTAGACTAATAGCCTAGCTTTCTATCTAGTTATCCTATATCTCATCCTTTGTTACTAATATAGATATGGTCACTAACTCTAAAGTCTATCTTCTATCTATACTTGTTTATTTGCTATTGCTATCTACCTTATATTTCTATAATATTATTGTGGGCGTGGTTCTATATATACTCTAAATACTATACCTATGCTTAGGCTTTTTTCTCATTTAGTGTATAGCTTCTAGACAGTATTAATAGTGCTTAATTAAATAATATCTAAGGAGTATAATCTTTTTCTATCTTAAATAAGGATATTCCTATAGATTTCTATAGTAATGATGCAGCTATAAAGTCAATAATTAATAGATATTTTAATTAGTCATTTATTACAAAGTTAATATATAGCTGTAGCTACTGCTGAAGATACTAATTTGTTATCTCTATTTATCTATCTATCTAGGTATGTTATGCTGTCAACAGCTTTATCTTAATATAAAAGATTTAACACGCCTCTCTTTAGAACTTAAAGATGAACTAGCCTCCTTAATTTAATATAATGCTGTCTAGCAGGCCTATTTACAGGAAAATATACTGAATCTATAACTTTACTATATCTCTAGCTGTCACTTCTTTATGGCACAGTATAAAGACTGGTCTTTTGGTTAAATAATCAACAGTGACAAAAATATTATCAAATCCCTATTTGTTCTAGGATAGCTCTATAAAGTCTATTAATAAATGCTGCTAAGGTCGTACTGAGATAGGTAACAGTTGAAGAAATCTAGAGGTCCTATCTCTGCGCGTGTGTCAATCGGTTCAACAACTCGTCACCAAGATGTGAATCGGGGTGGGTATTCTGCTAACAGAAGACAAGATGAGAACGTTGTGTAAGGCAATCCTAGGATAAGTAGAGTACTATCGCAATGATAGGCTGCAAAGTATGTTGAAGAGTAATAGTAATATGCTATTTGCTTGAGAGAATAAAACACAATGAGCTAGATACATGATGGTAAATGAGTGTCCTTATATAGCTGATCCTAAACATAGCGAGCATAGTCGATGCTCTGTTGGCTATGTTGTTGACATATCCAAACATAGTCTGGCTATGTTTGGCTATGTTCCCTGCATAGTCACGTGCCATGGTGCACTTCCACTGACATGGTGCATGCGCACCGCTGGGGTGCATCCGCACCGGGTGTACTCGCACAGGGTAGGTGGTTCTGCACTAAGTGTATTTGCACGGAAATGGTGCAGCCGCACCATTTAGGGTGTATGTCCACCTGGTGTGTCTTCACTAAACCAGTGCATCTGCACTGTCCAGATCACGTGAGTTCTCGTGTAGTCACTTCCGTCTTCGTTCCTACAATTAGCAAGTCTACTCCATAGGAGTTTCAGGCAGCTTGCTTATGTAAGTAGCGTCCGCTACTTATCGATTGGCTGAGCGTTCACGATTCTTATGACAATCCCCTCCTTCGAAGGCTGGCGTCCCGACAGTCACATAAATAGTCGCAGGCCCCCCGTCGCATAGGTAGGCGAATTTCTTTCTTGTTAACATTCTTGGTGGTGATGTTCTGACCATGTCGTCAAAGCAAAACATAAATACGAAAAACCTTCGGCTGCGTATCGAACAGTCTGGTATTATTCTGCCGATTCCTTGTCATCGTTGTGCAGTCCAAGGGAAGGTTTGCATTAAATCTGAAATTTCGAGTCGCTGTAGCGAGTGCGTTGGTTTTGGTCGCTGCAAGTGTCGCGATATGGCCTCGTCTGACCTGGCGTGGAAAAAGCTCATCAAGGCTCAAGAGAAGATTGAGGCCGATGACGATCGGTTGAATGCTGAGCTTGAGGCTCTCCTTGCCAAACGGGCTCGTTTGCATAAACAAAGGAAACTTCTCCGAAAGCGTGCTGGAGAATTTATTCAAACGGATATAAAGGATGTGGAGGAGTTGGAGCGTTTGGAGGAAAAGGAGGAGGAGGAACGGAAACGAGAGGCCGAGCTGCAAAAATCAAACGAGATGATTGCGGCTGCCATCCAGGAGTTTCCCGTGTCGTCTAACAACGAGTTCGACCACGTCCTCTCCGAGTTTCTTTCTGGCGAAACGCTCGAATCTTTTCGGGGCAGTTCAAGTGCCTAACTGGTTCCCATGAGTTGTGTTCCGGTCCGTATCCTTTCCAGCTGACTAAGTAAAAGATTCTTCCTTCCACTAACTTTCTCTTTAGAATGTTTTCAACTTCATATTCATCCTCGGTTGCTTCGTCGTTACTGTTTTCTGGGTTTTCGGTTGGTTCCAATAATGAGATGTGAAATACTGGGTGCACTTTCATTCTTGCTGGTAGTCGGAGTTTGTAATTGTCGTTAGCGAGTTTTTCTTGAATTGTGAAAGGTCCGTATTTGATAGCGTCAAGTTTGTTGCTTGGTCTCTTGCTTGGAATGTTGAATTTTTTCTGTCCAATTGTTCGTCGTAGTAAGTAAACTTTCTCCCCCTTTTTGAGGATTGGCGCGTCCTCGCGCTTCTTGTCGTAGTAGGTCTTCATTCGGTTTTCAGCCCACTTGATGTCTTTCGATATTGTCTGATGGAGTGCCTGTAGTTTGTTGGCTTGTATTATCGCGGCTTCGGATAATCCTTCTCGTGGTACTTCAGACCATGTCATTCTTGGGTGTCGTCCAAGATTCGCAAAATGTGGAACTTGTTTTGTCGTAGCGTTTTCTGCATTGTTTAATGCGAACTGTGCTAATGGTAGTAGTTCTACCCAATTGTCTTGTTCCCAATCTAAATAGTGTCGAAAATACTGTTCAACTGTTTGAATCATTCTCTCGGACTGGCCATCAGTCTGTTGGTGATTCGCGGTTGATAACTTGTGATGCATTCCGCATGCCTTTGCAATTGTCTGCCAATATTTGGATGTAAACAACTTGTCTCGGTCTGTGATAAGTTCGTTTGGTAATCCGGTCCATACAAAAACTTTTCGTAACATAAGTTTTGCACATTGTTCTGCTGTCATATCCTTTGGTGTTGGTTCTAAGATAACATATTTCGTAAGTCGGTCGACTGTTATCATGGCATCGGTGTAGGTAATTCCTGTTACTGGGTCCTTGGACTGCGGTAGTCCTTGGATAAAGTCAACAGTGATACTTTTCCATGCTTCTTCTGGTACTTCCGGTATTTGCATTTTTCCAAAGGGTTTGTGGTGTACTGCTTTGTTTCTGTTGCATTCGTCGCAGTTTCTGATGTAATTCTCAACCCTTTTTCGGACATAAGGAAAGTAGAATGTTCGGGTAATCATTTCGATTGTCCTTTCAACTCCTTGGTGTCCTTTTGTTGGAGGATCGTGGTATCGCTGAATGACTTCCGTAGTCATATTCTGCGGTACTCTGATCATTCCATTCCATATCGCTAAGCCTTTCTGAACATTTTTCGTAACTTGTCCGGCTTGTAATTCTTCTTGTATTTTTTGATCCTTGTTGGTTTCCCGATACATTCGTTCGTAGAACGGATCATCGTCAACAACTCTTATTGCGGTCGCAATGATCGCATTGTGATTGTGGCGTAGAACTCCTGATTCTTCTTGCAGAATGTTTGTCTTGGGGGGTTCTATCCCGATTGCGTAATCTGGTCGTCTGCTTAATGCGTCTGCTGCTGCATTTTGTTTTCCTGGAATATGTTCAATCCTGTAATTGAATTTGGCTAGTTCTTCGGCCCATCGTATTTGTCTTCCAGATAATTCTTTTGTTGTCGTGAAGTACTTCAAATTGTGATGATCGCTTTTGACGATTACTTCATGTTTTGCTCCTTGGAGATAGTGCCGCCATTGTCGAAATGCTTGAACTATCGCGAGTAATTCTCGGTCGTGGACGTCGTAGTTAACTTCCGCCGATGTAAACTTTCTCGAGTAGAATGCGACAATCTGCGTTTCTCCTTTTTCATTGATTTGTTCATGGATTGCTCCAAGAGCATATCCAGATGCGTCTGTTCGTAGAATGCTTTGTAATTCTGGGTTAAACAGTTGTAATATTGGCGCAATTTTAACGAGTTCTTTAACGTTTTCAAAAGATCGTTGTCTTCTTGCTGTCCAATCGAATGGTTCGTCTTTTTTCAGCAATTCTGTCATTGGTGTTGTAACGTCTGAGTATTTCTCAAGATATCGTCGAACGTATCCGCTGGCTCCAAGAAAAGATTGTACGTCGTGGACGTTCGTTGGAGTTGGCCATTCGAGGATAGCGTCTAATTTCTCTTTCGGTATTTCTAGTCCGTTTGTTGTATATACCATTCCTAGGTAGTTGACTCGTGTGGTGTCGAATTCACACTTCTTGATTTTGAGAGTTAATCCTGCTTCCATGAGTTTTGTCATAACCAGTCGTACATGGTTATCGTGTTCCTTGGGGTCTTTTGAGTAGACTATAACATCATCGAAGTATACTGCAACGAAGAGGTTAAGGTATTCCCGTAGGATGTGGGTCATAAACCTCGCGAATTCTGCTGGTAGCCGTTTGAGTCCCATAGGCGCTACTAGCCATTCGTACAGTCCCAAGTCTGTAAGGAATGCTGTTTTCCAGATGTCGTCATTTTTCATTCGTAGGTTGTAGTATCCCCATTCAACGTCGAACATTGTCATGATTTTTGCGCCTTGCAATAAATCTCTCTTCTGTTCCTGGTGTGGTGCTTTGTTTGCGTCGTCTTCGGTCATATTGTTTAATTTTCGGTAGTCGATGACCATTCGTGGTGATCCGTCGCGTTTTGGTACAAACATTGCTTGTGCAGAAGCCTTTGCTTTTGATTCTCTGATGTAACCGGCTGCTAAGAATTTCTCAATGAATTCCTTAGTAGTTCGGAGTTCATCTTGTGAGATTTGTCGTTGCTTCACTTGTGGTACTTGTGCTCCTTCCTTGAGCGGTATCTCTGCTTCGTATTCTGTTTCGTGTTGTGGTAGTCGATATTCTTTCTTCACAAATAATTCGGTAAAGTCCCGATATTTTTCTGGTAGCTTGTCGAGCACTTCCTTTAGTTCTTTTTCGTAGATTTCTTTTGGTTTCTTTCGTGTTTCAATTTGTCGGCCTATTTCGTTTATTTCTTCAGCATGTTTCACCTTCAACTGCTGGTTCGGCTTGATCCCCATCTGCTCTGTTTGCAGCGTTTTCAGGTCTATTGACACCGTCTCGTGTTTCCAGTCAATGACAGGATTATGTTTCCGTAGCCACGTCATTCCGAGTATAATGTCGAAATCCTTTCGCTCGAACGGACTTAAATCCAGTTGGATGCTTTCTTCGTGTTCTCCTGATTTGAGTGTGATGTTTCCAGTTCGTCGTACGAATCCTTCGATCGTGATTTGTCCTTCAAAATTTTGTACAGTATGCCATAGGTTTGTCTCGTGCGTTTGGATCCTGTTTTTCTTGACGTATGCTTCGCTAATGTAGTTCGTTGATGCTCCCGAGTCGAGGAGTAGTTTGGCTTCGTGTCCGTTGATTGTTCCCTTGATAATGATCACAGTTTCTCCTGTCTTGATAGTTGTGGCAATAAGGTGGTGTCCCTTTCTGTGCCTCTCAAGGTATCGTTTCTGTGATAGAACAATTTCGGTCCAGTCTTCATCGGTGTAGATGACTCGTCCTTCGTGGTATGGACATTTTTTCGCGTAGCACTGGTCAGTTTCGATGCTATTATGGAAAGGGTGCCAAATTTCTTCTGCGTAGCACCAACATTCGTTCCAGCCCTTCGGGCAGTCCGGGATGGGTTGATAGATGATCATCGGTGCCGTTGGCTTCCATTTGTTCTTTTCCTTTTCTTCGAGGTGAGTCGGACATTTTGACTCATAGCATTGCGTCCAGTGTATTTTCTTGTGATGGTGTCCTCCATATTGTGGGTAGTACATGCATGAACATCTTTCGGTATGCCCAAGCATCGGGTGGCACAACCGTGTTCCTTTGGTGAGTGAGACGTATTCGAATTCGTTTGCGAGTGCGATGTTCTTTTTTCCGTGCATATCGCATTTGTGAAATGTCCACTCGTGGCATTTTTCGCATTCGAGGATGTGTTGTCGGTATGTCTGAATAGAGTCTTCCCAACATACTGGTTTGGGTGGTTTGCAACTGCATTCTCGTTTTGGTTCTTCGTAGTCGATTTCAGGGAATTCTTCTGTTGTTTCGGAGTCTTCGCTGTCTGTTTTCAGTTCTTCTTTGCTTGTTTCTGGAATCTCAATTTTTATTCCTGGAACCGTCGTGCTGGTTCCTAGGACTGAATCCCATTCTTTCTTTGTGATTGGTGGTCGTTTCTGGAACAGTCTGATTGTTTCATTTGCTTGGTCGATCGCCCTTGCGGCGTCTCTTCTGAGGTTTGTTGTTCTTGTTAACTGTGAATGTTGCGGGGTGTCTGATTCTCGATCCGAGTCCTCGTGGTCAACTTCTCTGTCTTTTCCACCGTCTCGAAACGTCAGGGGGTGTCGGCTTTCACTTCCTGATGAAAGGTCATCAATACGCCGTCCAGCGGTTTTGCTGTATTGGTCTTCTCTGCGAGGTTCTCTGATCGGTCCTTTCTCTTGACCTCGTCGTAGGTGAGGTTGCGCTTCTTCCGGGTTAGCGTCTTCTTCCTGGGGTGGTTCCCTTTCTGAACTCTGTCTGAGGCGTCCCTTAGATTGCCCAGGGCTATCTTCTTGCTCGAATTTCTTGAGCGATTCGTATATTTCCTTTTCTAGTATCGGTCCCCAGAAGTCCTTGACTTCGTCGACCTGTTCATTTTCTGACTCCTCCTCCTCACTGTCCGAGGGGGTCACAATTGTCTGGTGTATGGCCGCAACTTGTTGATGGACTGTTGTTATTTTTTGAGGGCTGACGTTACCGTTCTGTTTGTTTTGCCCTGATCGACACTGTCGTGCAAAGTGTCCTTTTCGTCCGCACTTGTAACAAGCTTTGTTTTCCTTGCGCTTGGCCATTTCTTCCTTACTGATCACGTTGTTGAGCTGCATCTTGACATCGCCGTCCTTGTCGTATTGGGTTCCTCGCTTTGCCGATGTGTTGGCATACTGAGGGAATCCTCCAACTTTCTTCCATCTCTGAAACTCCTGTCGCTTCTGTTTGATCTCGAACAGTTTGTTGTCAATCTTGACCGCCATCTCAATGAATCTGTCAATGTTGTCGGGTCGGTCGAGTTTGATGAGTTCCGTCTGGACTTCTTCCTTGAGCATGTTCTCAAAGGTTGCGATTTGAATAGCATCATCATAGTGTAGTGGTGTTACTATCTGTCGGAATTTGGTTGCCAACTGCTGAGCGGATCCGGTCTGTCGTAGGTATCTTAGTTGTCTTTCCGCGGTCCGTAGCTCGTCGATGTTTCCGAACGCTTCTCCAAGTTTCTGTTTGAACATGCCGTAGTTCGAAAACAGTTCCCTGGTGATAGTCCCCCAACTACTTCTGTCGGTAGTGTACAATTCACTTAGCATGGGTTGTATCCATTCTGCTGCTGCATCGGTAAAGCATGATGCCACAAAGATCATTTTCTTTTTGTCATGGGTGATCTGGTTGGCTTCGATATGCATTTCCATGTTGACCAAAAATGTCTTCAACTTAGATCTAGTTCCGTCGAAGGTCATGGGTTTTGGTAGTTTGACCCTGTTGCCGGCTGTTCCAGCTTCGCCAGGTGGTATAGCCATGACTTGAGCTTCGAGTTGGTTGACATGATCGTCTCTTTCAGCGATTGCAGCTTGCAGTCTTTGAATGTGTTCATTCATTTGATCGATGACTCTTTCCAACGTGGTGAATCTTTGCTGGGTTTGCTCGTCGGGTTCATCGTCACTGTCTTGATCGACTGGTCTTGCTTGTCTTGCAGGTGGGCGCGGAGTTGCCGGTCCTGCTGCTGGTGCATTGCTATTTCCTGCCATGATTAGCTCGTTAGTAAGGTTTGATTGCTTACCTAGTTCTCAAAACTTCGTGTTATGAGGGTGTTTTATTGTCAATCGGTTCAACAACTCGTCACCAAGATGTGAATCGGGGTGGGTATTCTGCTAACAGAAGACAAGATGAGAACGTTGTGTAAGGCAATCCTAGGATAAGTAGAGTACTATCGCAATGATAGGCTGCAAAGTATGTTGAAGAGTAATAGTAATATGCTATTTGCTTGAGAGAATAAAACACAATGAGCTAGATACATGATGGTAAATGAGTGTCCTTATATAGCTGATCCTAAACATAGCGAGCATAGTCGATGCTCTGTTGGCTATGTTGTTGACATATCCAAACATAGTCTGGCTATGTTTGGCTATGTTCCCTGCATAGTCACGTGCCATGGTGCACTTCCACTGACATGGTGCATGCGCACCGCTGGGGTGCATCCGCACCGGGTGTACTCGCACAGGGTAGGTGGTTCTGCACTAAGTGTATTTGCACGGAAATGGTGCAGCCGCACCATTTAGGGTGTATGTCCACCTGGTGTGTCTTCACTAAACCAGTGCATCTGCACTGTCCAGATCACGTGAGTTCTCGTGTAGTCACTTCCGTCTTCGTTCCTACAATTAGCAAGTCTACTCCATAGGAGTTTCAGGCAGCTTGCTTATGTAAGTAGCGTCCGCTACTTATCGATTGGCTGAGCGTTCACGATTCTTATGACAGCGTGTTTATCTTCTTGTATATCTTGTAATTGTTTATATACTAGTTTATATTATTGCTCTATACTTCCTAGTAGAACTATTCTTAGACTAGCTTCAGTATCTTTATATATCCTGAGTGTGTTATTACAGATTATCAATATACTTTATCTAGTAGTTATATTTATAAATCATCCTTCTTAGGAATATAGAGTCATTTATTAAAGAAAAGTTATTCTTTAATTATCCTATAGCTCTCTCCTTTCTCTAAGAGTAAGACTTTGGCACTTTTCTTAATTATATATTCTTTATTAGCCGCTAATATCTTAATAATAATATTATCTTCTATAATTAGAGTAATTAGTTCTATATATACTATCTCAAGTACAATTTTATTATTGATTTTATACTGTGGCAGTAGCGTTTAATTCTAGTAATTAAGATTTTTCACCTTTTTATCTTTTCTTTAGATAAGGGTGTCTATTAATATATTTGTTTTTCCTAGTCAGTATCTGAGTATAAAATAGTATTTTTTTAAGAACTCACACTATCGAGCTTATTAGATGTTCAGAGCTTTAGTAGTTATAAAATACTTAAGAGTGTGACGTGCCTTTTCCAAAGATATTCGATTCCTATCTAGGGGTGCGATTCTCTAAAACAACAAGCATGGGAAAGGAATCTAACTACCAGGACCTGCGGGAAGGTTTTATCTTGTGTGCTTAGGTAACCAGCTTGACCCCTTATGGCCCCGGGGTGAGGCTATCCCCAGATCTGGCACCGCGGGTTAGGGTTGATGCCCTTCCTGCCTGAGGCCTCCCATCCGGCCACGAGGCCGCTCCTACCCTTGGGGATAGCCTCAGGCTCAGCCGTCACATCACCCCCCCCTTCGGAAACGCTTGCCCTCAAGCGTTGGTTGCCGGTCTGTCATCATCTGCATGCTCTTCAACAAATCGATCCTCCTCCATGGCTTTCATCCACGCATCCAACCGGCGCGGCGGACCTGGCTTCTCGGGGTTGGCATCATGGAACGATTTCAGCGCCAGTGGAGCGTTCGAAAAGTACCCTGCTGGATACCATACTGGATCTGGGTCCCTGCCTAGCCAGCTTACTCGATAGCACAGCTTCTTCCAGCGCATCCGGGAGTCCAGGATCCTGTCGACTTCCCATTCCGAATTTCCGTTGACCTGGAGCTCAGGACATTCCTCCTCCAGTTGACCAGCGAGGGGCTCGGTCGAAGCGGCGCGGCGGAGCTTGTCCGGGGAAAAGATACGGTGCACTCGTACGCCCTGCGGCAAATCCAATTCAAAGGCATGTCCTATCTTACGCAGTATCTTGTATGGCCCTTCGGACTGATGGCCCAGCTTCCTGCCTGGTCGTCCTGTATCCCATCCTTCGTTACTGACGTAGACGTGGTCACCAACTCCGAAGTCTATCTCCCGTCTGCGCTTGTTCGCTTGCCGTTGCTGTCTGCCTTGTGCTTCCGCAATATTATTGCGGGCGTGGTCCCATATGCGCTCTAAACGCTGTACCCATGCTCGGGCTTCCTTCTCGTTCAGTGTGTAGCTTCTAGGCGGCGTTGGTGGCGCCCAATCAAACGACATCCGAGGAGCATAACCTTTTTCTATCTCAAATGGGGACATCCCTGTAGATTCCTGTGGCAGTGACGCAGCTGCAAAGTCGATGATTGGTAGGTACTCCGACCAGTCGTCCATTGCAAAGTTAACATATGGCCGCAGCCGCTGCTGAAGATACTGATTCGCTATCTCTGTTTGTCCATCTGTCTGGGCATGCCGTGCTGTCGACAGCTTTACCTTGATGTGAAGGATTCGGCACGCCTCTCCCCAGAACTCAGAGATGAACTGGCCTCCTCGGTCTGATACAATGCTGTCTGGCAGGCCTGTCCACGGGAAGATATACCGAATCCATAACTTTGCCATGTCTCTAGCTGTCACCCCCTTGTGGCACGGTATGGAGACCGGTCTTTTGGTCAAGCGGTCGACGGTGACAAAAACGTTATCGAATCCCCGTTTGTCCTGGGGCAGCTCCATGAAGTCCATCGACAAATGCTGCCAAGGTCGTACTGGGATAGGTAACGGTTGGAGGAGTCCAGGGGCCCTGTCCCTGCGCGTGTTCGTCCTCTTGCATGTCTTGCAATTGTCCACATACCGGTTCACATCATTGCTCCATGCCTCCCAGTAGAACCGTTCTCGGACTAGCTTCAGCATCTTTGTACGTCCTGGGTGCGCTGTTGCGGGTTGTCGATGTACTTCGTCTAGCAGTCGTGCTCGTAAATCGTCCTTCTTGGGAACATAGAGTCGTTCATTAAAGAAAAGTCGTCCTTCAATCACCCTATGGCTCTCCCCTTTCCCTGAGAGTAAGACTTCGGCACCTTTCTCGGCCACATATTCCTCGTTGGCCGCCAACACCTTGGTGACAATATCATCCTCTGCAGTTAGGGTGACCAGTTCTGCATATGCCATCTCAAGTGCGATCTTATCGTCGATTTTATGCCGCGGCAGTAGCGTTCGGTTCCGGTGGTCGAGGTTTTTCGCCTTTTCATCTTCTCTCCGGGTGAGGGTGTCCGCCAATACATTCGCTTTTCCTGGTCGGTATCTGAGTACAAAGTGGTATTCCTCCAAGAACTCGCACCATCGGGCTTGTCGGGCGTTCAGAGCTTTGGTAGTCATAAAGTACTCAAGAGCCCGGTGATCCGATAGGACATCAAAGGACTCCTGTCCTCTCAGTCCGACCAATTCGGACTTCCATTCCCTCAGAGCCTTTATTACTGCCAGTAGTTCCTTGTCATGGATGTCGTAATTATGCTCGGCTGGGGTCATCGATGCGGAGTAGTACGCGACCGGATGCCATTCCTCATCCTCACACAGTTGAGATAGGACTGCGGCCACTACTCCGTCTGACGCGTCCGTTTCCACGCGGGTTTGGCGATTGGGGTCGTAATGGGCTAGCACCGGGGCCTCCGATAATTTCTTTTTCAGACTTTCAAATGCTTCTTCGCACTCCTTACTCCATATAAATGGAACGTCAGTTCGAGTGAGGTAATGCAATGGCCTTGCAGTTCGGCTGTAGGCCTTTATGAACTTCCGATAGAAGTTGCAGAAACCAAGGAATGACTGTACTCCCAAAACTGTCATTGGCGTCTTCCAGGAAAGGATAACCTCAATCTTTGCTGGGTCGACCTCTATCCCCTCTGAGGTAATGATAAAGCCCAGATACTTGGTCGATGTGACATGGAACTCGCATTTTTTGATACTGGCTTGCAGTCCTGCCTCTCGGAGTCTCTCCAACACCTGTCGCACATGCATCTCATGCTCTAGCTCGTTCTCGCTGTATATCAATAGATCGTCGATGAACGCAATCACGAACTGGTCAAGGTAGTCCATGAAGATATCGTTGATCAGTCGTTGAAACGTCGCTGGTCCATTGGTGAGGCCAAACGGCATTACCTCATACTTAAAAGTGCCATACCGACAACGGAAGGTGGTCAGATCTGTGGAGTCTGGGTGCATTCGGATTCGGTGGAACCCCTGCCTAATGTCCAGCTTAGTGAAGATCTTTGCCTTACTCAAGCGCTCAAAGACTTCCTCGATAAGTGGCAGTGGATATCGGTCCTTTCTGGTCAAAGCGTTCAGCTTGCGGTAATCAACACAGAAGCGGAATCCGCCATCGGCTTTCTTGGCCATGAGGATTGGAGACGCGAATGGTGCATTGCTAGGGACGATAAATCCTTTATCCAGGTTATCAATAATATAGTCTCGGGCTGCTTGGAGCTGTTCCTCTGACATTCGATATAAAGGACTATAACCCAACTCTAGGTCCTGATTCAACTCGATCTTGTGGTCATACTTCTGGTGAACTGGCAACTCGTCTGAGCGGATCTTCGAGAAGACGTCGGCGAACTCGCGATACTGATCCGGCAGCTGCTGCTTGATCTCCTCGCTTTCAGTCGACTTGGCCGTTCTTTCCTTCTCAGTTTCCAGCGCCTGCTCTATCTCGCAAAGACTAGTCATGAAGACATCTGTAGTCTTGCTTTTCACACAACGATGGAATCCGGCAGCTCCGATGATTGCTATGTCCATTCCATACGTCCTTCTTTCTGAGCGTTGGCGATGTGGGTTTCTCGTCGGACTGACAACTGGTGACGCTTCCTTGGTACTGCCAAAGGGTCCTGTGGCGTTCTCTGATCGTAAGGCTTTCTCCATTTTCTGCAGTTCCATCCTTGATTGCGTCCTTTGCGTTCTTCCTGTAACTGCAGGCGCTTTCCTTTGGGGTTCTGGTTGTAGGAGTGGGACAGGTTCTTCCATCAACCGATCTCGGCGCTCCATATCAGCTTGGTGCTCGAGATTGACTGGTCCATTTCTCCTTAGTATTGTCTTTGGCATGCGGATGAACTGCTCTCTCTCCATTTGATCTTTGAGAGACACATCCTCCGGCCATAAAAGGCGACGGTTTCTGCAATCCACCAACACATTGTACTTCTCCAGCCACATACGACCCAAAATGACATCGTGACGGCCTAGTCGCACTAAGAGAAAGGGTAGATGCCGCTGCATCCGGCCATCAACAACCAGTGTTAAGATCATGAGGTGCGTGACCGGTTCCACTGTCTTCCCATCATACCCTCTCACCCCACAGGGTTCAGAAACGGGTACTGTGTATGTCTGAAAGTGTCGTGCAAGCTTCTCCGCTAAAAATACATCTAAAAAGGCAAATCCGTTGGCTCCAGTATCGGCCAAAGCTTTGGTGCAAATTGAATATCCATTCTTAGCTAGCTGAATAGATACAGTCATGCTATCCTTCTCTCTCCCCATCAGCTGTGAGAGATCCAAAGCTTCGTTGTCCGTACTTGATGCGCCTAAGAAGGAGACTTCTCCTAGGCGTGGGCGTTTTCCGACTCCTTGCCTGCGTCATCCTCCAAGGCCTTCAGATCCGGAGCCTTCTTCTTGAGGGGGCACTTGTCAGCACGGTGACCGCTCAGTTTGCAATTGAAGCACTTGTCCTCGCTCATTAGCTTCTTCTTTTCTTCCCAGGAGAGCTGCGGTTGAGGGGCTTCATTCTTCGGCTTCGATCCTCCGGAGGTATTCGACTGGTGGCCTCCCTGGCTGTGGCCTTTGCTGCTCCCAATCCCACGGCTGCGGGCGCGTCGTTCCCCTTCAGCGATCTGCTCGAGGCGGTTGGCAGTAGTGTGGCATCCTTGTACAAAGGTCTGGTACGACACCATTGGGTCGGTGCTTTCCTTGATCATGGCGCGCTGCATGTCGAACGAGAGTTTGTGGTAGAGTTCCTCCTTCCATTCTGATAGGGCGAGGCCAGCTTCCTGGGCAAGAAGCGTGAATTTCGACAAAAAGATCTGAAACTTCGAATCTCTCATTGCTAGGCGACGGAGTTCCATCTTCGCATTGATCACGCGGTTCTCGTCCATGTAGATTGTTCTCAGATGCTCGAAGATGTCACCGACATCCTGGTAACGTTGTGCTGAGTCCTTCCGGAATCGTGGGAGCAAGTGGTTGGCCGCTTCTCCCTTACACATCCCCTTCACGTACGCCATACGGGCCAGGGCTGTTGGGTAATGGTCGGCGTTGGCTTCCAACTTGTTCTCGACGTCGATCTCCCATGATTCGTACTTGGGATCGATTCCATCCGATAGCAGCTGGCCATCTGGCAGCTTGGTGGTCTTCTTCTTGTGGTCTCCCCCGGCTGGAGAGGTATTGGCGATTGCGGCATCACGCTCCGTGATCAGTTCGGACATGGCCTGGCGATGGTCGGCCAGGTTGCTCTTGAGGTTCTGAATCTCCTCTCTCATAGAGTCGATTTCCTCTGTGTCGTTGTTGCTAGACTCAGCGAGAGCCTCTTCTAGTCGTTTCTCCTGCATGGAGAGGTGTTGGAATAAACCTTCAAACAGGCCTCCAGGGTCGCTTCTGCAAAGCTCAAGGAATTCATCCTTATTGAGTGGTCCCTCAGGAACATCTCCAAGCTTCAGTTCTTCGAGGTTAACGGTCAAGCGGCGACTGGGCTCTCCCACATCGTCGTTGCTGGCGCTCTCGCCATGCTGACGTCCGTCAGCGGTACTTGGTCTTGCCATCGTGCTGGCTCACAAGATTTCCAGGTTTCGAATGAAGGTAAATGAAGGTTCAGGGTCAGAGCGCTGACAAGGCGTTTGTCGTGGCTGTACGGACCGTGCTGAACACAAAGAGGTTGAGATAAAGAAAAGTCTACCCCCGACCAGAGCGCTGACTGCAGCTGAGTGCTGGCTGTGCTAGTCGTGAGAAAGACAAAGATAAAGTGTAGCGATGCTTGTTGTAATGTGACGTGCCTTTTCCAAAGATATTCGATTCCTATCTAGGGGTGCGATTCTCTAAAACAACAAGCATGGGAAAGGAATCTAACTACCAGGACCTGCGGGAAGGTTTTATCTTGTGTGCTTAGGTAACCAGCTTGACCCCTTATGGCCCCGGGGTGAGGCTATCCCCAGATCTGGCACCGCGGGTTAGGGTTGATGCCCTTCCTGCCTGAGGCCTCCCATCCGGCCACGAGGCCGCTCCTACCCTTGGGGATAGCCTCAGGCTCAGCCGTCACAAAGAGTCTAGTAATCTAATAGAATATTAAAGGACTCCTGTCCTCTTAGTCTGATCAATTTAGACTTCTATTTTTTTAGAGCCTTTATTACTGCTAGTAGTTCCTTGTTATAGATGTTATAATTATACTTAGCTGAGATTATTGATGTAGAGTAATATGCGACTGGATACTATTTCTTATCTTTATATAGTTGAGATAGGACTACAGCCATTACTCTGTTTGACGTGTCTATTTCTATGTAGGTTTGGTGATTAGGATTATAATAGGCTAATATTAAGGCTTTTAATAATTTCTTTTTCAGACTTTTAAATACTTCTTCGTATTTTTTACTCTATATAAATGGAATATTAGTTTAAGTGAGGTAATATAATAGCCTTATAGTTTAGCTATAGACCTTTATAAACTTTTAATAGAAGTTGTAGAAACTAAGGAATGACTATATTTTTAAAACTGTTATTAGTATTTTCCAGGAAAGGATAACCTTAATTTTTGTTAGATCAATCTTTATCTTTTCTAAGATAATGATAAAGCTTAGATACTTGGTTGATATAATATAGAACTTGTATTTTTTGATACTAGCTTGTAGTCCTGTCTCTTGGAGTCTCTCCAATACCTATCGCATATGTATCTTATACTCTAGCTTATTCTTACTATATATTAATAGATTGTTAATAAATATAATCACAAACTGGTCAAGATAGTCTATAAAGATATTATTGATTAGTTATTAAAATATTACTGGTCTATTGGTGAGGCTAAATAGCATTATCTCATACTTAAAAGTGCTATACTGACAACAGAAGATGGTCAGATCTGTGAAGTCTAGGTGCATTTAGATTTAGTGGAACCCCTATCTAATATCTAGTTTAGTGAAGATCTTTGCCTTATTTAAGTGCTTAAAGATTTCTTTAATAAGTAGTAGTAGATATTGGTCTTTTCTAGTTAAAGTATTCAGCTTGCGGTAATCAATATAGAAATAGAATCTGCCATTGGCTTTCTTAGCTATGAGGATTAGAGACACGAATAATATATTATTAGGGATGATAAATTCTTTATCTAGGTTATTAATAATATAGTCTTAGGCTGTTTAGAGCTGTTTTTTTGATATTTGATATAAAGGATTATAACCTAACTTTAGATCTTAATTCAACTTAATCTTATGGTTATACTTCTAATGAATTAGTAACTCGTTTAAATAGATCTTTAAGAAGATATTAATAAACTTATAATACTAATCTAATAGCTATTACTTAATCTCCTTATTTTTAGTTAACTTAGCTATTCTTTTCTTCTTAGTTTCTAGTATCTACTTTATCTTATAAAAACTAATTATAAAGACATCTATAGTCTTACTTTTTATATAATAATAAAATCTGGCAGCTCTAATAATTATTATATCTATTCTATACATCCTTCTTTCTAAGTGTTGGCGATATAGGTTTCTTATTAGACTAATAACTGATAATACTTTCTTAGTACTGTTAAAAGGTCCTATAATATTCTTTAATTATAAAACTTTCTCTATTTTCTATAGTTCTATCTTTGATTATATCCTTTATATTCTTTTTATAACTATAGGCGCTTTCCTTTAAGATTCTGATTATAGAAGTAGAACAGGTTCTTTTATTAATTAATCTTAACGTTCTATATCAGCTTAGTGCTTGAAATTGACTAATCTATTTCTTCTTAGTATTATCTTTAATATATAGATAAACTACTCTCTCTCTATTTGATTTTTAAGAGACATATTTTTTAACTATAAAAGGCGATGGTTTCTATAATCTATTAATATATTATACTTTTTTAGCTATATACGATCTAAAATGATATTGTAATAGCCTAGTTGTACTAAGAGAAAGGGTAGATACTGCTGCATCTGGCTATTAATAATTAGTGTTAAGATTATAAGGTACGTGACTGGTTCTATTGTTTTCTTATTATACCCTCTCATCCTATAGGGTTCAGAAATGGATACTGTGTATATCTAAAAATGTCGTACAAGCTTCTCTGCTAAAAATACATCTAAAAAGATAAATCTATTGGCTCTAGTATTAGCTAAAGCTTTAGTATAAATTAAATATCCATTCTTAGCTAGCTAAATAGATATAGTTATATTATTCTTTTTTCTTCTTATTAGCTATAAGAGATCTAAAGCTTTATTATCTATACTTAATACGCCTAAGAAGAAGACTTCTCTTAAATATAGATATTTTCTAACTCCTTACCTATATCATTCTCTGAGGCCTTTAGATCTGGAGCTTTTTTCTTAAAAAGACACTTGTCAGTATGGTGACTGCTTAGTTTGTAATTAAAGTACTTATTCTTATTTATTAGCTTCTTCTTTTCTTCTTAGAAGAGCTGCGGTTGAGGGGCTTTATTCTTTAACTTTAATTTTCTAGAGATATTCAACTGGTGGCTTTTCTAGCTGTGGCTTTTACTGCTCCTAATTCTATAGCTATAGATATATTATTCTCCTTCAGCGATCTGCTTAAGGTGATTGGTAGTAGTGTAGCATTTTTATACAAAGATTTAATATAATACCATTAGGTTGGTGCTTTTCTTAATTATAGCACACTGCATATTAAATAAAAGTTTATAATAGAGTTCTTTTTTCTATTTTAATAGGGCAAGGCCAGCTTCCTAGACAAGAAGCATGAATTTTAACAAAAAGATCTAAAACTTTGAATCTCTTATTACTAGGTGATGAAGTTCTATTTTTATATTGATTATGTGGTTCTTATCTATGTAGATTGTTCTTAGATACTCAAAGATATTACTGATATCCTAGTAACATTATGTTAAGTCTTTTTAGAATTATGAAAGCAAATAGTTGACTGCTTCTTTCTTATATATTTTCTTCATATATACTATACAGGCCAAGGCTGTTAGATAATA
Organism: Talaromyces rugulosus; assembly: GCF_013368755.1. Lineage (NCBI taxonomy): Eukaryota > Fungi > Ascomycota > Eurotiomycetes > Eurotiales > Trichocomaceae > Talaromyces > Talaromyces rugulosus. Next base: position 5,457,684 of record NC_049561.1, on the reverse strand, counting down.
GTTAGTGTTGATTTCCAACTTGTTCTTGATGTTAATCTCCTATAATTTATACTTAGGATCAATTTCATCTAATAATAACTAGCTATTTAGTAGCTTGATAGTCTTTTTCTTGTGGTCTCTCCTGGCTAGAGAGATATTGGTAATTACAGTATTATACTCTATAATTAGTTCAGATATAGCCTAGTAATAGTTGGCTAGGTTATTCTTAAGATTCTAAATCTCTTTTCTTATAGAGTTGATTTCCTTTGTGTTGTTATTGCTAGACTTAATAAGAGCCTCTTCTAGTTATTTCTTCTATATAGAGAGATGTTGGAATAAACCTTTAAATAGACTTCTAGAGTTGCTTCTATAAAGCTTAAAGAATTCATCTTTATTAAATAGTCCCTTAGGAACATCTCTAAGCTTTAGTTCTTCAAGGTTAATAGTTAAATAGCGACTAGGCTCTTCTATATCATTATTACTAACGCTCTTGCCATGCTGATGTCTATTAATAATATTTAATCTTACTATTATATTAGCTTATAAGATTTCTAGGTTTTAAATAAAGATAAATAAAGATTTAGAGTTAAAATACTAACAAGGTGTTTGTTGTGGCTGTATAGACTGTGTTAAATACAAAGAGGTTAAAATAAAGAAAAGTCTATCTTTAACTAAAGTGCTGACTGTAGCTAAGTACTAGCTGTGCTAGTTATAAGAAAGATAAAGATAAAGTGTAGTAATACTTATTATAATATGATGTGTCTTTTCCAAAGATATTCAATTCCTATCTAGGGGTGCGATTCTTTAAAATAACAAGTATGGGAAAGGAATCTAACTACTAGGACCTGTAGAAAGGTTTTATCTTATGTGCTTAGATAACCAGCTTGACCCCTTATGGCCCTGGGGTGAGGCTATCCCCAGATCTGGCACCGCGGGTTAGGGTTGATGCCCTTCCTGCCTGAGGCCTCCCATCCGGCCACGAGGCCGCTCCTACCCTTAGGGATAGCCTCAGGCTCAGCCGTCACATAAAGGTGGTACGAGAGAGTTGTGTATAATACATTATAAATATATACTGCTTGACGAATAGACAAGATTTTTTGATTCTAAAAATTAGAAATTGTAAGTAATAACCTACCTTCTTGTTTAATTAATTTTCTTTGATTTTCTGTGCGAATTGGAGGCATAGTGGCGCGTTGAATGAGATCAAAATAATGAAATTGACGCGTTCGGAGATGAGTGATCCGCTCGGGGGTGTGATCCGTTCGGTGGTGGATTACGTTATAGTTAGTTAACTAGAGCTCTAATATTAATAATTTCCTCTTCAGCATAAAGTTCATATAAATAATTAAATTTATAATAGAGTAATATATAGGACACTAATTAACAAAGGTATTATTCTTTCCAAACCTACAATCCTTTTATCTTATAGACCTAGCCATACCTATTTTTTATTAGCAGCCGGCCGAAATTTAAAACTATAAAAAAAAAGTGAGCCTCCAGTCCATCCAATTAAATGAGCTAGAATTAGAAATAACAAATACTTAAACAAGAACACAGGTATGTTTTCAATTTGTGTTAATACCTAAGTTTCATCGAACTAGAGACATGCTAATTCTCGTTGATTTAGAAACATCAATTATACATGTCTCACACGCTTGCGACGTTTTTTGCTAAAGCTGCACCAAGAGTGTCATGAATTTTATAACCGACAGATATGTTACTTTTTGATTGCATGACACTTCATTAACAAAGACATGACCCTAAGAAACAAGAAACCCCACAAAAGGGTCCCTTTTTGGCAGGGTGGTCGATAATAGTACCTTCATATAGATTAGGTATTTCTTGGCATTTAGGGTTTGAAACTGGGAAGACGGAGATTTCTGGTGCTACTGTCTCCGGCTAATTCTTTTTGAGCCTGCATGTAACGAGAAATTTCCTGCTGTCTGGGGTCCTTTGGCCGCGAATTTATTGGCACGTTGACTGTGCGAAATATATCATCATCAAACCCAGTAGCGGCCATTTTCTTTGGCACCCGTCTACATTGTTCATCAGCTTTCTAAATTTCCACTCACCCAATCCAGCAAGGCGTCCCCTTGAGTAGTACACAGAACCATTTTTAGAGAATGTCGGGTAAATAGCTATTCTGCTTCGAAGTCGTCAATCTCACACGTGAAATTGGGTAGCGTCCTATAAATACCAAGTCAGAAACTGTGTCCGCCGCCAGCCCGTATAATTAAGATACAAACCACTGGGATTGAATCGGACCAAAG